>NC_066867.1:13383095-14024721 GCF_025177605.1 Cucumis melo | reverse complement strand
TTGTCTTACAGACACCTGCCTCAGAATTGCCTGAAAGTCTTTCTGAGTTTGAATTTCCTCCATCCCCTCCATCTAGTTATGATAACCAATGCTTCAACGACGATGATTTCAGTAGGCCTCCACCGGATCTACCGCCACAACTGCGAGAGACTGTTTTGAATGAACCATCTTGCTGCACAAGTGGGTCATCAGTCCGGGTTGTGCAGCCCTCGACACACTGAATTAAATCATTTATACCAAAATAATGTTGGAGGTGAACTCCATGGCACTTGGTTTCAACATTCAAGTTTTATGAAAAATATGTCACAATGTTACTTTTCAAGCCCTTGCTGAAAAGAAATTGATAAGACTTTGGTCAACTGTCCCCCCCCCCCCCCCCCCCCCCCCCCCCCCCCCAAATTTGTGGCCTACCCTTTTGTATTTCAACCTCGTAGCTGGGATTAATTGAGCAATGATTATTTATGTGAAGATTGTTATACTAATAGATTGAAGAGAGCTTGAAATAGAATTCTTTTCCATATGTTTTAATATTTGTTCATTGTGATCCGATTCTTTGTTCCCCCTTTTTTTTTTTTTTTTCTGGGGGTATTTCAAAGCTTATTTTCATGTATTGATCCCTTGAAAGAAGTGGAAATTCCTATCGACCATGCCTTTGAAAATACTTGTTTCGATGTCGCAAGAGATCGGCTGCTAGATCTAAAGAGAATTCAGCTACTAGGACATGTAAACTCTATTTTCCTTTTCCCATTTGTGCAGTATGTTTCGAACCATTGGAATGGAAATGTTGAACCCATTAAGTTGTTCCCAGGTGTTTCTGCATCTTCTCGATGTCATCTTCGTTTTCTATGTTGCAATGGAACGTCTACCTTTTTTAACATGTTCTTTTTCCTTTTTCTTTTCAACTGTTTATTTCCTTCTGTAAATTCAAATTATTCCCTTCTCTTCGTTTCCTCATTGAACTTTCGTGTGTCTTCATGAAATTAATATCTCAAATTGCTGCAGACCACAAGAAACGGAGGTGAGGTAAGATTCAAACCTCCAAAATCGAGAACATGAATAGCTGTCTTAACTGCTAAGCTGCAAAGGTGCAGCAGCGGTAGTCAGTATTTCATGCATTTCCCTGGCTTATTATTACTATATTTTCTTTGTTTGTGATTCGAACACATTACTAAAAGCTACCAACAACAAATACTTGCATTGAAATGGGGGGATAAAGAATCCAAACACTCAAAACAACGAAAAGGAACTGAGTTACTATACTTTGTATTAGCTTCTGAAATAACATTACAACTCAAAACAGGCATAAACAGAGGGTTTTGTGCGCTGTGGAAGATCTCAGGTTACTCTCATGGTGTTGTTCCCTTGGCATTTGCATTTGCACAATGAGTTTGTACAGATTCATCTCACAGGAACTTTAACCCAACCATTGGCGAAAGCTATGGCTAAGATCACGAACGGAGTCGACATACCGAAGATGATGATATAAGGAAGAGGAGTCTTCATAGGATTCTCCCCTTCCCTTTCCCCTGCTGTTTGCCAATACCTACACCACCAAATCCAATCAGATTTTGAGCTTGGTATTTGATAATTATCTTCTTGTATTTCCACTCAAATTGTTGAACATTCTGATACCAGAAAAAGGAAAACAGAAAAGGGAAAAAAATTGTTTACTGCTCTGGTTCCTCTTCTTTAGTTATAAATTTTTTCTTCCCTCCCTTCTTGATTTCTGCATCGCCACCCCCTATAAAAAAAAGGCATCAATATATATACACAAAAACACAGCAAGAATGAGTCGCAGATCTAAGCAAAAGTAAAGGCTCTTTTTTACCTAAATTTGCTAGAAGCTTGAAGCGAGAAGAAGGCGTTGGCCTAAGCTTTGGCGAGGAGAAAGGGGAAGGAAGAGGAGGGAAGAAGGAAGAAGAAGGGTTTTGTTGGAGAGGAAATTTGACGGTAAGGGAAGAAGAAAGAGGGAATTTTGCGGCCATTGTTGAATTAGTGACTGCTGTGTTTGTTGAGGATCGCACAAGAGATTCGGATATGAAGTATTCTTGAAGCTCTTTTGCCAAGTCCACACAAGAGATTTGGATATGAATGTTGTGGCAATGATATTTGCTCATATTAGCCGATGCATATGACAGCCAAGCCCAAAGGCCCCATCTTCATCTTTCCTTTGCGTTTGTGGTGACATTTCAATCACTACATTGTGGTTCTATGAACCCATAAGTACTTTTTTGGTGGTTCAAATAACTCAAGAAGACTTTACTCGCTTTTTTTTTCATTATTATATGGGGTTTCAATTAAAATAGCCTAAATTGCTATATGATACCGTATAGGTCTTTCTTTCTAATATATTTCATAAAAGTTTTAATTGGGCAACATTTTTTTAGAAAAAATGGGCGAATTTACTTTATTACCCAAATTTCATTAGTCTTGAACACTATTTTCCTTAGTTTATCAACAATTATATTTATTATATCAATTTTAACTTCCTTAATTATTAATACATATATATTTGTATTTATTAATGTAATATAATTACCTTTAGAATGATTTAAATATGATATAAATTATTATATTATATGGTAATAATATGTATATTTATCCTACAAAATAAATATTTTTAATTTCTATGTCCAACTAAAAGTTATTTTCTCACAATCATCAATTCTGGAACCAATATTCTTCTCTGATTTCTATTACAAAAAAAATTATATTTTTCTTCCCTTTTGATTTGCTTCTGGGGATACAATTAGTCTTTTTTTTTTAGTATATTATTTATTCTTCTGTTTCATAGCATATTTTTTTCCTTAAAAAATTTGTTATTTCTTCTTCGGTTTTGTAGCATATATTTTGTAAATGTTCCTTCTATTTTGATTTTTCACATATGATACTGAATAATACATTTATGTTTTGTGATTTGTTACATATATACTACTGCATATATTTAATAATTACGACATGTTTCGATAATCTTATTCATATTTTTGTTTAGTAAAGCTTTCATGAACAATATATAAATTTATATACCACTATTTAATCTAATTTTTATTATATGATTTATCAGATATATACATCTTATTCATATTTATGTTCTTTGATTCGTTACATATAAACTACTACATATATTTAATAAATCATAAATTGTAGTTTAATCTCATTATATATCACTGCATATACAGATGATGTTATCAGTATATACATCTGTATATGTACAATAACAGGTATTTAGTGACACATATAGTTTAGTTTTTTTTATTTCATGTTTCGTATCGTGTTTTTTCTTGATTCAATTAGTATTTTATTTGATTTATTACATATAAACTACTGCATAATATGTTTATGTTCTGTGATTTGTTACAAATATACTATTGCTTATATTCACTAATACAGAAATTGAAGTCATCATCCTCCCACCGAATGTAAAACGTTCAGTTGGTCGACCAAATAAGATCATAATTCCTTTTAAAATGGGGTTCAAGAGACACATTAAATGTGGCCGTTGTGGACGTGTTGGCCATAACCAAAAGAGATGCAAGTTTTTCTTATTAAATTAGTTTTTCCTTCTTAACTTTAGACATTTAGTATGTTGTTTGAGAATTTTATTTAAAATATCTATATTCCAGTTTTTAGTTCAATTATCTTTTTTTCATATTTTTTTTTTATAAATTTCCAACGTACTAATCAAAGTTTCTCAATTTATTATAATTAATATACTACACTTCATACATAGTCACTATTGTTCAAACATAACTTATTTATTTGAAATAAAATACATAACCCAATTTAACAAATTGAAAACACGACCTTTCATTTGTAAAATATACAGTGTATTATTTCATATATACTATTCATAAATCAATTTAACATATCCTATCTTTCGGTAAATGTATGTCAATTTATATGTATTATTGTATATATGAAGGGGTATATATTCACTAAATAGCAGAACCGATCTATCATATTTTTTGGAAATTGTATGTCAACATACATTTATAAATTGTATATATCAAGTCGTATATATCTAAATGCAAGATTATGAAATCGAAGTTTAAAACGTTCTAGAAAATCTACGACATAATGGAGTAAGGAAAAACACGAGGAATTGAGGAAGACAATTAACCGGAAGTATGAGGATAACAAAAAAAAAAAAAAACGAAATAAATTAAGAATCAGTGAATAACAAATTGGAATCGGTGATAGAGGAAATATGATTACGTGACTAAGGAAACTGGATGTACCGAAATTGAAAGAATGTTGCGATTTTTCGGTGACGAAATCGAGCTTACTTGAAGAAAACATATGATATTTCTGGTGGAGAATGTACCGAAATTGGTGGAGAAATTGGATAAATTGCAGGTAGTAGATGTAACGAAGAAGAATGACTGTTGACGACAGAAATGAGAATGTAAGAATTATGCTGCTAATGAATAATTAAGAAAGAATTTTAAAAATTATTTTCCATATTCAAAGATATATCATTTGATGATAATTTAAAATAAATTATATAAAGTAACGCTTTTTTTAATAATTAAGATTTTACATTAACTAAGATCATAAGGAAGTTATAATTTAGACAATAATGATAAAGATAATGTAAATAAGCCAAAATATATTTCTTAATTTCAAATTACTTATATAATTAATGTTAATCATAAGATTAAAATTGTCCTACAAATATGTGAATTCCTAACTAAGTAAAAAATCTTATTTTAGGATATTTGTAAAATTTCATAGTCAAATTAGGTCTTTTTTCTAATGATTATGATCGCGGTTTTTTAGATTTAAAGTTTTATTTGTAAAAGTTGACTTTCGTGTCCAATAATTAAACGTTTCCAACAGTAAGCTTATAGAGTAAGGAATTTGAGATGATCCAAACAAAACATTATTTTTACAATTTTGGAAATGAAAATAATTATATTGATTTGGTTCTAAAATTTATATTGAATCTCTGAAAATGAACTTTCTCAAAAGATTTATTATCTTTGAGATTTGATATTATATCGTTACTCAATATTTAATGATCAACTCATTTATATAAATAGATTCTTTCATTTTTATCCATACTAACATTAGTACACATTTTTTATGTATCGAAAAAACTTAAAATAATTTATTTTATTGATGATCTTTTATCTACAAAATAAAGTATCTAGTCTTAGTTATATTTCACTTGTATGAAGCTTTTTCTTTGTCAAAAGTAATATAGTTTTGAGCGATAACATTAAACAAGTTTTTTTAAGTATTTATTTATTCATTAAATAAAGTAAAGTACTTTAAATAATAAAACTATTGGAAATATTTACTAGCATAGTAAAATTTTACTTTTTATTGTAGTAAATTATGATAGGCTTAGATAGACATCTATTAGTGTCTAATATATTCTACAAAGTAAAATGTTTCTATATTTGTAGATAGATCATTCATTTTGATGTTTTTGAAAATACCTAGTTAAATTATGTACAAGTCGACTATCCTAACTTAGAAGTTAGCTTGTTAATTAATGTTAATGGGAGCAAAAACTATATTAACTGGAACACAACCGAACTAAAGTATTCATCAACTTGTAAGTCATAGCTTAGAGTTTTATTCTCCCCCAGTACTCATAATGTCAAGTGAGCAAAGCTTCTCTGCTCACCAGTCTGCTCAAGCTTCCTACAAACCGCTCATTCCCAACTTTTGTGCTGCCACGTTGTAATTACACACTTGTTTTTTTAACTCAATTTTCACACTTCTTTTTCACCATTTTCCCATTTTTTTCACTGAAGTGATAATAAAAATTGAAAATCATTCGCTCTTTTTTCCCTCTTTTTTCTTTTCACAAAACTACATATATTCTATGGAGTATTTTAAAAAATATAACAAATTGATAAAATATTTACACTATATAGAACAATTTTAGAAACGAAAAAAGTTCACAGACACACAAATAAGAAATACAAAAAATGCCCTAGTCAACACGTGATTAATTGACCACATGCTCGCGCGAGTAATCTTCTTCTAAATGATCATGCACCACAATTTAAACGAATAATCTACTATCTTTTAACTCATGATACACGATCATGTAGTTCTTTTCTAACCATGGGGAAAAAGACTTCAAATTTAAACAATCGTGTTGGTAATGAAAAATGATCGTGTTGATTATAGTAAGCGACCGTGTGTCCAATGTAAATGATCGTTAAAAACTTCAAATCTAACGATCGTGTTAACCATGGCAAACGATCGTTTAGATAATGTCCACATGATCATTTAGGTCATTTTAAACAATGGAAAAAAAACTTCAAATTTGTTGAGCATGGTAAACGATCGTGTTAACAATGGTAAACGATCGTTTAAATCATGTCAAAATATTATTTAGATGATCTTGATATTCTCGAATATGAAGAAGATGAAGTAACTTTAAAGAATCTTGCTAAAAATGGTGAAGATGAAATAAAGACTTAAGCAAAAGAATGAATCGTTTAAACATTGAAGAAAGAAGATCAGGAAGAGGAGATGAAGAAATCTATAAAAGAAAATGAATAAATCGCAAAGAACAAGAAGAAAGAGCAGTGACAAATCGTCCACAATATTCAAGGGAAAATCTGGAATTTATGAAAATATTATACTGATTTTATGGGCTTTTCTTTTTGTTACGCAGACTGTAAATACTTTTGTATTTTGTTACATTTATGAAAATTAATTGTATTTTAATTTATATTCTATTTTCTCATCAACACAATATCAATATTTTTCAACTAAAACTGCAAGGGTTCAAAAGAATAAAAGAAAAATATATGAGAAATTATTTTAATGGACAAAACTTCTACAAATATATCACAATATGATGATAGGTCAAGATAGACTACTATCTGTATTTATCATGATACAGATAGATACAAATGATAATTTATCTTTCATCATAAATAGCCTGTAACATTTTGATGTAGTTTGTAAATACTTGGATACATCTTTCTATATTTGAAACTTACCCAGAATATATTTTATAACTTAAAATGAATTTTTTAAACCTTTTTCCTTTTTTGTTTTAATATGAAAATTTCAATACAAATTAAAATCTTTTGAGTTAAATTTTGAGGGCCTGGAAAATATTTAAATTATATATAACAATTTCAAAAGCCCAATCTCATAAGGCAAATTTACAAAATAAAACCCTCAACATGCAATTTGTTTTCTACTAAATAAACTATTAATCGACATTCTTCAACCTTTGAACCTCAGTTCGACTTCTGTTGGAATTTATGTTCTAAAACTCGTAGTTTGTAATTTAAATTTATATTCTATTCAATAAAGTTGTTATCGATATTTTGGTTAGTAAAATTGAATATTATAATCTTGAATCCAATAAACTAAGGTTCCAAGGTTATCTTGAGTAAATTTAACTTTATGTATAACATAAACATAGGTCAGGTTCGAGTATATAACCTAAACAGTCTATAGTATATGAATAAAGGTTGGGCGCCTTATTTTAGAGACACTATAGATGCAGACTGCTTTGTAGTTAGTACAAACGATATGATCCTAAATCGATCATGTAAAAACAAAAAAGCAGGGGTATCCTATGTAAAGAGTTTATATAAGACTGAATCATGAAATAATTACTTTTACGTCATAACATCGTTTATTGTATAAAATTAACTATTTCGATGTAATTTTTATGATCTAGGTAACTTAATCTTAATCATGAGCTAACTATGAACTCTTATTTACACGAAATTATCCTTAGATCTACATAGGTGAGGGTAGCTCATCAGCGCTGGTCCAATAAGCCTCCCATTTCAGGAGGTAAGACCGGGTGGATAACTAGGGACATAGGGTGCAAGACAAAATTCACTCTACCCGCTTTAGGTTTAGTAGATAGGTTGTTCCCTTAAAAACTGAATCCAAGTCCTGAACAAGGGGGCCCACCCTCCTATTGCCCCAAGAGGGATTCGATTTATTGGTTGGACCTTAAACCAATTGTTTAATAGTGGATCATGTGACTTAAGGAGCAGGATGTAGTCTCAGAGGTCAAACGATATTTTGAATCAACTGAGGTTACAAACAACCTATGAATGATTAACTTATTGATCATGGTTATATCAGATGGAAACAATTATATCTATAGTGAGGGGAGTGCAACTACGAGGCTTTTAGTGGAATGACCTGTTAGTTATTGAATGTTTATTAGCTTGGTCTAGTCAGTTAATCTCGGATTGTTAAAGTCCATGATCTATATGTCTATTATGTTCTTCTACTAGCTCATAAGGAATTAACTTAGAATGGTATGTCAGATTAGTTCGAATTAGGTAGGAGAGAGAAACCAACTAGTATATGTGATACAACGATCATTTTTCAATTTAGAGATAGAATTATATTTAAATATGATTTAAATATAAAAATTATGAATGCAGATTCATATTCAAAAGCTCAGAAATGATGGAAATAGTCAAAGTTGAAAAAAGTCCAAATGTTGACTTTTGACTTTGTAAAGTCAAACTTTGACTGGCTTTATATTCAAACGTGATTTGAATTTCGTGAAAATAAATGCGGATTCATGCTTAGGAGGCTAGAATTAGTCAAGACAAACAAAATGGTAAAAGGTCAGAGTTTTACTTTGACTTGAATGGTCAAATGACTATTTTTCCCTTTGATAAAGGTAATGAGAAGATCCAACATTTGGTTGGATAATCCTACTAACTCTTAGTGGCTAAGTGGATGCTCATGGTGATGACACTAAACCCACTAACTCATTAGTGGGCTAAGTGGAAGTTCACAGTGATGACACCAAACCTACTAAGAGTTAATGAAATGTGAGGTATTGGACTTTGATGAGTTTACATATGCAATTGTTGCATGTCCTTTTGTCTATTTAAAAATCCAATTTCAAATGTTTAAAGAGTTTGACCATTTTCTATTATTTACTTAAAAATACTCACCAAAGCTTTAATTTTAAAATCCTTTACAATCCTTAAAATTTTCCATCTCTCTCTCAAATCCTTCACCATCGGGTCCCACAACCTGGTTCCACCTCCAGAGAATAGTGGGTTAATACTAGTGGTGGTTCGAGTTTGTGATCAAGGAGAAGACAAGTAATTTGAAAGCTACGAAGGTAATCTTTTAAACCATAATTCATGTAGTTAGGGTTATGCATGTTAACTAGGAGCAATTAGGGTAAAGTCTCAATCCAATTTCTACTATACACGTCTAAATTTTATCAACTTCTCCATCTCAATTCCTCTTCATCAAGCATCCATCTCTATTAAAATCTTCATTTATCTGTCTCTATCTCATTTATTTCGTTCTTTTCTTCTTCTTCTTCCTTCATCGGGTGCTTCTTCTTCTCTATCCACAATTCGTTGTTTGCTTCTTCTTCATCTTCTTCTAGTTGTAGGTTTCCTCTGCTTATTCTTCTTCTTCTTCTTCTTCTTCTTCTTCTTCTTCAACATCCTTGCTTGTATTGCCGACCTAAAACAAAGGTATGTATCCCTTCTATTTTCTTTTCATTTTATTGACTAGCACATGCAATATTACTTACTAAATGCTAGTTTTTATTTATTTTTATTTTTCACATAGATGGTAAGCAAAGAAAAGGGAAAGAACATAATGAAAGCTGAATCTTCCAAAGGAAAGGTAATCAAGTATGAGGAGAAAGTGAATCTATGTCTAACTTAAAATTGTTTTTTAATGTTTACTTGTTTTTCATTGATTTTTTTAGGATAAGTCGGATAGACAGATATAAAGCTCTATTTCTGTCTATTTGGGATAGACTGTGATAGTTAGTTATGTTTGCTTGTTTTTTATTATTTGCTTGTTTTCTTGTTGGTAGTAGTTGTTAGTTTCTAACATACTCTTAGCTATATCTTCTTGACAGATTAAGCAACATCATCTAGATCATTAACTAATTATGAAAAATGAAAACATAAATCTCAGAATCACTATATATTATAGTCCAGATACTCTCAGCTTGATAAAAAAATTAGATCAAACTATTCTTTCTTAGGTTTAGAATGGCCAAAATACCAACACAATTTCTAAACTTTCTAATAAAAGAGTAATGCCATACGGTGAAGCCCAATGTCCTAATCCTCAAATTCAATGCACATATAGCAGAAATTGGGCTCAAGGAATTCTATTTGGTTACTAAACTAAAAGGATATAAATTCCCTCTATTAAATTTGGAAGGAAAAAAAAGAGTGTAGCTTGATAAATGCCTTTTTTTTGCTCATGATGAGTATATAACTAGAAGGGATATAGAGAGAACATTCAAAGGACTAGAAAATGAGAAAGAATCCGTAAATGTGAAATTAGTTAACCTATACATTTACAAGCTCTCTTGATTCTCAAACAACAACAAAACCCTATCAATCTCCAACATCTAGAAATGTTATATGATGACCAAGCCTTGAATGACTATCCATGGGGAAGATTGTCTCACCTACGAACATATTAATTCTTCAAGAAAGCATCATTTACCAACAAGGATGTTGTATATGACTTAGTTGGACTGATTCTTGTGTTGTGTTGATTTTGTGAACTAAGTTCTTATCATGTACAAGTTTTCCTATTGCTTGCCCAAGTATAAGTGAAATAATAGATTTATCCGGATGATCCAGAATCGAACACAAGGAACTGATATCAAAGATTAGTTCTAACATTTACTCATCAATTAAGCAGTATAAAAGAATAATGAACAATGAATAAGTGAATGTGAACTCAACTTAAACTATTTATGTACTCTAGAGATTCTGTAAAGAGGAACTAGATAGATGCAAAATATAGATGTGAACTAACTTGTATGAGAAAGATGAAGAAATGTCTATGCATGACTAGGCGATTAGACCATGAGGCTTGATGCAATATGGCTTTCAAAACTAGTTTATGATTAAGGCGAGCTCCTTTCAGAGTCTTTATACGACACACTTGTCCGCCTTTCAGGCTACAAATGATTCAACCTAATTTGTGCGAGATATATCTAGAAGAATTTACTTATAAAACGTATAGAGCTTGGCGATTAAGGATAACAACCTCTCGATGCCTATTGCCCACACTTGTCTTCCTTTCTGGGTACAAAGGATAGAAGTTATCTCACTAAGGAGGAGTTTGTCTCTAAACTCCTCCTGACGCGCGTTAACCATATCCTTGCAACTTGCCATCTCAGGTAGTTGGCTATAAGCACTAGCCAGGTGATGAAAATAGCTCAACTAACGTGATAACAGTTATAAACAAAACAACCTATGAAAAACTTATCACATGACTAAACTACAAATAACACATTGACCAATGAACAATAAAAAGATGTATATGAAAAGGTATAAACATGTAATATATATTAAAGAATGTAGGTCTTCCGTCATTGTACAATTTTAACAATATATATTACAAAGAATACAAAAATGGAAAGAAAAAAGGATGAAAACAATTTACAAGTTAAGAAAGGTTGAAATGGACTTCCTTTCCTTCAAACTCTAAGCTCTCACTCACAACTTGGTCAGAGAAGAAGAAGATGAATTTTTACTGATGGCAGAAAGGCTACTCCTTTTCACCACTCTCTAGATGTCACACCCCGGTCTAAGTTTTCCCCTCTAACCTAGAACGTGGTGTGAATCTACTCCTTAAACTCATTCCTTTCATTTATAGGATTTGTAAAACCTTTTTCAAGAAAATTCTATAAAAATTTCCACAGAACCTCTCCTAAAATATGGATTAACCAAACCTGTAAAAGGGAAGAATTTTTTTTTCTTTTGCACTTCCATATAATTTTAAATAACTTTTAAACTCCACAACACAAAACAAGTGTGTCTCACCACACACTTATCCAAACAGTTTCAAGGTTTCAGTAAAGTTCAGAATTTGACTAAAATTACATACAAAATGATTTCGTTCTAAAGAGGGATCTCCTATACAAGTTCTTGGCCTCACTCTCGCTACATCTAATCACTCCATGATGCATTACAAAAAAAAAACTACAAACATACAAAAGAATAATAGAGATCTACGACCGATGACGAGAGATCAATCAACGCTTGGCCTTTGTTCACTACCTGAGGGGGGAAAGAAAAACATTTAAATGTAAGTCGAATACTTAGTGAGTGGCAAGTTTCTTAAATATAAAGCTCATAAAACATGCTTAAAGAGAGAAATTATAAATATGCCTTATAAGTATAATATTTGTGAAAAGCGCCATCAACTCATACCCATTAGTCCATCAACAAGCCTGTAATCCGTACAACCATGGCAAGGCATCTAAGGATGCGGCCAAAAATAGCTCGCACATGATAAAGCATCATGCGGCCAAAACTAGCTCACGCATCCGTAGTACCCACCATGATATCAACCGTCAACCAATCGAACCAACCATGATAGCATACTAAGTATACGGCCCAGGCATAGCTCACACGTGCTCCATATCTACAAGGAAACACGCGGTCAAACGGAGCTCACGCACACTTAGCACCTACCATAGAACTACATATCGCTCCTATGTGCACATAGAGCCACCCAACCATGGGGTAAGCTAGGCCTGAAGCCATATCACAATCCTCCATCCATGTCCTCACCTAGGCTCAGGTTCTTGGATCTCCGGTCACGGCCTCTTTCAGCCCCGAAATCTCCTGACAACCGTAGGTGGCGCTACGGAAACACATTCACGTAGCCTTTAGGGTAATCATCAACATTTACCATAAGCATTGGTTTAGTATAATTCAAAACAAAGTATAAACTAAAAACTTGAAACATGATTTTATAAAAATCAAGGCATACACATTCTCAAAATCATAATGACTAAACATATCCTTTAAGTATTAATGGAAACAAGGACTTTAAACCCGTTTTTATCAACTTTGAGTTATGAACATTTTTGAAATCTCAATGTATAAACTCATTGTTTAAACAATAACGAAAACGTGGTCATGGTTTAGATCATGGTAGTTTCCAAGCAATGTCAAGAGATAACGTATATATGTATAAAGAAAGCTTAAAAAATAAACCACTCACAGTTAGTAACTCGATCCCCCGGGGTTATACGCTTTCCCCACTTCAATTTAGCCTGAAACAACGATTAGGATCTATTAATTATCTTCAAAAGGGAGATGACACAACAATCTTCAACATACTTTATAAGGCCAAAATCAAACTTGTTTTAGTTCCTAAGGTTCTTAAATTCTCAAAAGTTTCCAGATTCGCAACATGAACTTCAAATGATCATAACTCTTTCAATACTTAACCAAAATAAGTGTTCTTTATGTCAAAATCTTTATTTTGATGTCCCCTATAATTTACATGAAGGAATGAAAATATGATTCCCAATAGAGTGCTACATAATTGGCCCGAAACAGAGAGTATTCAAAAACGGAGTCTTCTGCTATCCTCTAACTTGTTTATGAAATTAAGCTTACTTCCAATCATATTAAGCTCACAATTTCTTCATAAAGGTTATAGTACATTGAATAAGATTTCCAGCCATACCAAATAGAGATCCTAACTCCATTTCTACACTTCTAACTACTCAACACAACATCGTCTTCGCATATTCATGCACGAAACCTGAAATCTGTCTTCTCTTTCTATTTTCAACCTTTAACCTTCAATTCTAGGAAAAATCCAATAAAATTATTCCAAAACTTCCCAAAGACTTAACAAAGTACCCATAACTTCAACGGAGAGCACTCTAACTACCCTCAAATTTCAAATTAAGCATCCGACATCACGGCTACTCAAGAACTTAGCAAAGTAATCTAATTTCAAAGACTATCGAATCCTAGCATCCATAAACCATGGTTTGTTTAATATTGGAACCAATAATTAAAGGATTCGAAAGACCCATTTAATAAAGTTTAGAATCTTACACAAGTTGTGCCAAGAACGACCAATTTGAGTTTTTGAATGGCTGTACAGCGGCAAAAATTCCTCTAATAATCAAATCTAGCATCAAAGGGTAATGGGTATTGTGAAATCGAGTTGAAACTTAATGGGTAATTAAAAATCTTTCACAAACCCAACTAAAATACACTAAAATAAGCAAAAACTTACCCAACTCCAAGATCAAACTACCCACGAAAACTATGGCTTCGAACACCTGCGTCTGGCCGGAAATGAGCGGTGAGTTAAACCACACAAGGAGTGGCCGTTGTCCGATTAGATGGACGACTGACGGTGGTAGATCTAGCGTCGGCAAGCCAAGGCACTCCAATCACGCGAGGGAGAGATGCAAGGCGGTTGATGGGTTGCTTCGACGTGCAACCGTCATCCGTCGAGTCACACGCCGTGAGGGATGCTGATGGAGGTGTTGGCTAGAGGAGAAATGGTGAGCGAAAGAATAATTGGGAGAGGAAGAGAGATGGTCGGTCAAGAAGGGTGAGGAAGGAGAAGAAGAAGGAGAAGAAGAAGAAGAAGAAGTTAATTTTATTTTTATTAATATATTTTTTTAAACTAAAAAAATAATGGTGAAAGGACAAAAATGCCCATCTCTTTAAATTTAAACTTCCTTTTTACCCTCCTTCATTCTTTTCAATACCCATACAAAACAAATTATACTTTAAAACTCCATTAATTTACACGAATTTATCTTAAGGAATATAAAAGTATTCCAACTTTCTTTTCACCTTTTAAGAGATATAAAATATATAGATAAAATAAAAGAGAATGGAACGAGGGCTTACACTATACTTTGGGCGGAGATCAGTATATGACTTTACACACAGCCGGCCACTTTGGCCTATCGGGGCCTCTTTTTCTTAATGGTGATGGATCTTTTATATAGGCAACTTTCAGCGAGAAACTTCTATTCTTCTGGTCATGTCAGTGTCGAAAGTCGTCATTGTCAAGTCACATCATCCCCAACTACCATTCTTGTCTTTTAGTGTACCGTCCTCGTGTATTGATGAATCTTATCGCTTAGCATTTGTTTTTGCCATATGAGTTCTTCTCGCGTAGTTCTTACACGATATACTCTACGATTCACTAATCTCTTCTTCTGCTTTTATCCTGCGTTAAGACATCGAAACATGGAAAAACAAGCATAGATGCTTATGTAAAGTGTACTTCTAAATACTTATTCTATTTCAACATAATCATGACATTTTGATACACTTCTTCTACATTTTGGCATCGTTATTCTATAAAAAAGAGATACAATAACTTGTATTTCTACAAGTTATCACACCCCCTAATTTATAATAATGCTTGTCCTCAAGCATCTTTTCGTATCATGCTTATTCTCAAGCACAAATCCTCATAAAAGACTTACCTTCCTCCCTGCGTTTCTAAACTTCTCAAAATGCAATCAAGTTTTATTTGTTATTCAAGGTTTACTCTTGTTATATACTTTTTGCTATGAAATCATTTCTAAGTTGAAAATGTGGCAAGCTTAATACCCAAAATACCCTTGTTCATTCCCACAAGAATCTTATTTTTAAAACCAGAAATGGTTAAAGTTTCTGAAGAGTTTCGAATCCTTTTGTTTGCCGAAAGAATGCTTTTTATTATACTTGTAGAAGATTTTGCGTTGAATGCAAAATTATAGGCACTCTATGAGTCTATTTCTCTACTCAACTATAACTCTTATCGCCTTTTATTACTCAACTCTCTAAATTTTTCTTTTGAAGCTTTGCTTCTTATTTTTGCTAGAGGAGGCGACATAGGAGTTGTTATTTCAATTTAATACAAATTATTTAAAAAAAAAATCTTTTTGGCCCTGTTTTAACTTTTGTTAATACGCCTTATTTTTAAAATGCCTTGATGAGATTTCTAAAAATTTTCAAAAGCTTTATCGCAAACCTCACACACCCTCAAATTTAGAGGTGAGCGATGTCCTCATTGCTAAAACCGAATGCTAAGTTTTTTCGTAGAAAAAATTTTCAAAAGAGGTTTGATATAAAGCTTGCTAGCATAACAAACTTTAGAATTGTTTCCTAAGTAAATTTCCTTAACAAGTTAAATGTCTAAATAACAAATGAAACTTTATTTCGCATATTTTATTTCTCTGAAGTTATCATTGAGATACAAGGAGAAATTAAAGTACTAAAATGCAGGGAGCTAAACTTGTGACAAGAATGACTAAACACGAAAGAATTGCATCAAAAGTTGTAATTTATATTGAAGAGACCATAATTATAAAGAAGTACAAACTACACAAGCAAAAGATGAAACTACAAAAAGAAGAGTTACAAAAACTTAGAATTTTTCGTTATTTAAATTTGTGGTGGAGAAGGTGTGGAATCTGGCGTCAGGGGTCTCGCCCAACTCTACGGAACTTGTGGTGTTGGAGTTGCGACAAACACTAACTTATGTTAATATTCCAATAAGGTGTTGAGCTGCATGTGGCATCCTTACGCCAGCTTGGTTTAGTTAGTTGGGTTAACGATAAGAGCTAGAGGAATTTTCTTTTGTTGCGATAGAAAATTTTGGATTGTTGGGGAGAAGGTAGGTGACTTGGATTTGGTGGGTTTGACTTTTTAGATTTTAGAGGGAAGTTGGTGTTTTAGATTTGTGGGGGAGTTTTAGAGATGCTGTCCTTAGAGGATTTTGGGTTGTGGGAAAGAGGTTAGGTCGGTTGTATTTCTCTTCTTCCCTCTGGACCTTTGTGATAAAATCTCCTTGGAATCCTTAGCATTTTCTTTTTTGATCCTAAGGCTTTCTCCTCGTCTTATTCTTCCTCCCCTTTCTAAGGGGTTTTGTTTGATTTTCTTCTTTTCACTCGCTTCTTCTTGTGCCCGCAAGGATTTTTTTCACATTCTTCTTCTTCTTCTTGCATCTCGACACTTCCTCCTCCAAGGAACTTGACTCTGTCGCTTTCTTTCTCAAACCCTTCCTCGACATCTTTCTCCTCCCTTTTTCCTTTTCATCTTCCTTGCCCGACCCTTTAGATTCAACAACAGGTGAGGAAGTGCTTTCTAGTGGGAGAATTATTGCCCTCTCCTCACTTGGTTGTCTCACCTTTGCTTCTTTCTTCTTCTTTTCTTCTCTCTCTTTTTCATTACAATTTCTTTTATTCCTTTGTATCTTTTCACTTTCATTTGCTCATCCTCTTACAATTTTTTTATTCCTTTTTTTCTCCCTCAATCTTTTCTAACCTTTTTCGCCCCTTTTCATCTATTACGGTTTTACCAGATATTAGGCAGAGAAAATGGTACAATTGATTTTCGGGATGTCGGACCTTCACCCCATTGATTGTAACTGTTTTATAGTGTCTTAACACAGGTCCGTCAGATGGTGAATGCTCAACTGCCTCATTGGACGGGCTTGCTTCGTCCTCTGGGATTTGAATTTTTTTTAGGGTTTGGGTAAAGAAAATACTCTCATTCATGATAACTAAGAGAAGAAAGGAATTCGATAGAAAGGAATAAATCAGAGTGAAAAGCAAAGAAGAACTACTAATGATTGGAGAAGATGGGTGTTTTAAGCTGAGTGAAGCATTGCATTTGGTTAAAGGTTTGGATTCAAGGTTTATAGGTGGTTTATATAGACATGCTTAACCTAGGTTAGAGGGTTGGTTACCGTACGGTTAACGTCTTGTCATAGTAAAGGTGGCGTGAAAACCTAACTCTAGTGGTTCAATGCTCGAGGTACTACGTATTCATTACTTTTTGGAAGTTTAAGAACTTTAGAGAGTGATGAAACGTTTTGAGCTCCCTATATAACCCTAACAATTCTCAATGAAACTCGAAACTTGGCCACACCTCATAAAATGGCTTCATTGCATTCATTCTTTTCTAAAAACCTATAGGCTTCGCGGGATAACTCGCACTCCTCTACTTGAGAAGATGAATATTGAAATCTAAGCTACCAAAATTAATTTACAAGTATAAAATAATTACAAATATAAAAAGAATACTAAATTGAGATTGCACATGCTAGCGAAGATAAAGGAAATTTATACATTACAGGTGCATCCTTAATTTCAAGCTCTTTGGCGAGGAAGGTTGTGCCTCATTGCATGCTACTCCTTATAACTCCCTAGCCCAGTAGTCTTCTCCTAAACTTTGTGAGTCATTTGATACATGACTCTCTTCGTCTTGATTGCTCATCGCAATGGCCTTTGCTCGCAATCGATCATCACAATGCTCAAATGATCTTTCTTGGTCCTTAATTGCATAGCCAGTAAAGGTATATATCTCACTAAACTCTCAGCATGGACATTTTCTTTTATGCCTCCTTTGGGTTCTTAAATTTCAAAAAATTATGCATTTAAGATCTTAGGCGTTTAAGTATCACAACAACATAGTCAAATTGAATTTAATTTATTCAGTTGAATAGCTCATTGTCCGAAAAATACACTGAACCTTGGGACTGGTTCAAGCAAGCACAAATTACTCTGGTACCTTAAACCTCTCTACACGTTCTTCGGCTAAATGCGCGATTCACCAAAGTTAAGTGTTTTGCCCAAAATCAAAGTAAAATCTTATTCCTAAGTTTGAAAAATCAATTTCCCAGCAACGACGCCAAAAAAATGACTTGGTTAGACTAATTCTTGTGTCGCGTTTATTTTATGAACTAAGTCCTTGTCATGTATAATTTTTCCTATTGCTTGCCTAAGTATAAGAGAAATAATAGGTTTATTCGGATGATCCAGAGTCGAACATAGGGAACTAATATCAAAGATTAGTTCTAACATTTACTCATCAATTAGGCGGTATAAAAGAATAATGAATAAATGAATGTGAACTGAACTAAAACTACTTATGTACTCTAAAAATTCTGTAAAGAGGAACTAGATGGATGCAAAATGAAGATGCAAACTACCTTGTATGAGAAAAGGTGAAGGAATGTCTATGCATGACTAGGCGATTGGACTATGAAAGGCTTGATGCGATATGGCTTACATAACTAATTTATGATTAAGGCGAGCTCCTTTCATAGTCTTTATACGACACACTTGTCAGCCTTTTGGGGTACAAATTACTCAACCTAGTTATGCGTGAGATATATTTAGAAGAATTTACTTATAAATTGTATAAAGCTTTGCGATTAAGGACAACAACCTCTCGGCGCCTATTGTCCACACTTGTCCTCCTTCTGGGATACAAATGATAGAAGTTATCTCGCCAAGGTTGAGTTTGTCTCCAAACTCCTTTTGACGCTCGTTAGCCATATCCTTGCTAATTGCCCTCTCGGGTAGTTGGTGATAAACACTGGCTAGGTGATAAAAATAGCTCAACTAACGCGATAAGAGTTATACGCAAAGCAACCTATCAAGAACTTATCACAAGACTAAACTACAAAAACACATTAACCAATGAATAGTAAAAAGATGTATGGATTGAAATGGTATAAACATGTAATATATATTAAAGAATGTACGCCTTCGGCCAATGTACAATATAAACAACATATATTACAAAGAATACAAAAATGGAAAGAAAAGAGGATGAAAACTGTTTACAAGTTAGGAAAAGTGGAAATGGACTTCCTTTCCTTCAAACTCTAAGCTGTCATTCACAGCTTGGTCAAAGAAGAAGAAGATGACATTTTACAGATGACGGAAAGACTACTCCTTTTCTGCCATTCTCTAGACTTTGGGCAAAGATCAACATATGACTTTACACACAACTGGCCACTTTGGCCTATCCTGGCCTATTTTGCTTGATGGTGATGAGGTCTTTTATGTAGGCAACTTTCGACGAGCAACTTCTATTCTTTTGGTCATGTTAGCATTGAAAGCCACCATTGTCAAGTCACATCATTTATTCTTGTTTTCTAGTAAATCATCCTTGTGTATTGATGAAGCTTCTCGCCTAGCATTAGTTTTTACCAGACGGGTTCTTCTCGCATAGTTCTTGCACGATATCTTCTATGATTCACTAGTCTCTTCTTCTGCTTTTATCCTACGTTAAGGCACTGAAACGTGGAAAAACAGGCATAGATGCTTATGTAAAGTGTATTTCTAAATACTTATGCTTTTTCAACATAAGCATGGTGTTTTGATACACTTCTTCTACATTTTGGCCTCGTTATTCTATAAAAGAGGCTACAATAACTTGTATTTTTATAAATTATCAATATACTTACAAGGATTCCCACTAACATTAGTCTATTGGGCTTTTGAGACAATGTCGAATATTTCAAATTTAGATGTTGAATTTGGAAGAAAAATTGGAATTGAAGGCCCAAGAATAGTCACATGGGAGTGTTTATCAAGTGACTGGAGAACTCTAAACATTAACATTTTCGAATCCTAAGATGCAAGTAAATTGAAAAGTACATTTTCTATCTTTGTCTATCACTGCATATCAATACTGTTACTACTTTTTTATCTACTAATTTAACATTTCTTTCCTTCTAGTTTTGTATGGCACCATTGCAATCAAGAGAAGAAGAAGATCAAACAATTCTGAAAATACTTTATAGAGATTGAGGCAGAAGAAGAACAGAAACAGAAAGAAAAGGAAAAAGAAGTAGAGGAAGAAATAGAAAAAAAAAACCAAGGAGAAAATGAAATATGAGAAGAAAATAAAATTTGAAAGAAATAAATGAATTGAGAAAGGCCCAAAAAAAAAAAAAAGAACATAATATCTTAGAACAAGGCTAAAGAGAGATAAAAAGCATGTTACAAGCACAAGAAGGAATTAAAAAAATGTTGAGCTCATTTATAGAAACCTTAGACAATAGACTTCCCCAGAAAATCCAACGCAACAACAAGAGAATGAATAAGTTCTAGAAAAAAACAAACCACCATCTTCTAGTCTTAAAAGTTAGAAGAAAGTATAGATCTTCATACCATTGTTAAGTATGCAATAGCATACTATCCTGGGGTAAGTACTATTTCATTAAGTTTATTATATACTATTTTATTAAGTTTAAAGCTGTCAGAAGTGAATCTATTAGTAACTAAATTTCTTTTATCTTGAAGAACCAAGTTGAAACTAGAACACAAAGTGAAAGAGAGGTTTGTATCTTGTCCTTTGTAACATGTATAATATATATTTAGTAGAAAACAATAAAATGGAACACAACACAATTGTGTTTTTATTTTGCAGACAATCGAGTTCCTTACAAAACTACTTACAACACAAAGTAGTTTCGTAACAATTGGAACTTTGGATATGGGAATACTGAAAACACAACTGTTATCTAAGGTTTGATTATTGTCCAAACTATATATACTTCTGTCTATTTCTGTCTATCTAGGATATACAAAGATAGATCAATATCTCTAACTAACTAGGTTAAACAAAAATAGTTGATTAAGGTTCATGTTCGACAAATTTGTAGGTATTTGAAGAATTTGTGGACCATCAGATCGATCAAGTCAATTTATGCGATAGTTTAATTAGATTAGGTTAAACTTTAGTTTCATAATTATACAATAAAACCCTAACATTGTATATAACAATGAGTGCCAAGATCTTTAAACTAGATGATTTTACAAATTAAACTTAGTTAATGAACAACATACCTTGATCATACCTTGATCCATGAATAATCTTATTGAGGAATTGTGTTTCTATCAATTGGCCTTCGTTTAGAACTTAATTTAGGTTTCTTGTAGGAAGCATAAACTACTTAATGAGGTAGTGAGAGGACCAATCCCTAAGAATCTATTGATAGACACCACTCATCATGGACTCAATAAATCTAACATAATAGGCCTGAAAGAGATAAATAACATATAATGCAATTGGGCCACATTAATAATAATATTATATTTAAAATAAATCTAACATTCTCCCACTTGGCCCATTGACATTATTTACCATATACGTTCATAGACATAATGCGCAAAATAAGACATAATGCGCAAAATTAAACTTCATAATATATCATGTCAAGTCAAAGAAACTACTAAAGAATCACTAAAATAGTTCTTCTATTAACATGATCTATAATAAAGATAATTAATAATGGTCCAACAATAAGTGTATTTATCAAAGACGACGTCCTGTTTGGTTTACATAATTCATTTATGTATATACTAATCATAGGAACAGAACCATAAGATAAATTCAGAAACAATAAATAAATGAGCTCGATCAAAGTGTCAAATAACATAATCTTGATTTCAATAATGATATCTACTAATGCCCACACATTTAATATGATCATTTGTCTATGTAGCAATCCTTTAGTTAGTAGATGTGCAATCATAAGTTTAGTGCTAATGTGTTTGATTGACACTCTTTGTTTCTGAACTTTTTCTTTAACAACAAAGTATCTTAATTCCATACATTTAACACCTTTAGAATACCTGTCGTTTTTCTTTTAGAAGAAAACTACTGCAAAATTATCAAGGTCCTAGATTTCATTATCATTCATTAATTTTAATTTTTCTTTCATGGCATTTAACCATTTGACAGGATTATCTTCTTTAATGGCTTGTGAAAACAAAATTGGATCATTATTAATACTTAAGTCAAATTCTGACTCGTGCAAATAAATTATGTCATCAGAAATAACTTATCTTTTTTGAGATATTCTTAACTCTATTTCTTGTGGTCGCTCAATTACAGGCATTTGTTATAACATCATTATGTGGTGTTTGACCATTAATTTGTTCTTCTTGTGGGTTGTTAACAGAATTAAGAACTACAAGAACAACAAGAACAACAACTTGAGAAGAAGTTATAGATGAAGGAATTTCCACCCTAACTTCTTAAATTTTTACTTTACGTAGTTCCAAATTCCCACTAATTACGTCATTCTCAATGAACCTTACATTTCCAGTTTTAACTATTCACATACTATGGTTAGGACAGTAAAATCTATACCCTTTTGATTTTGTTGGATAACCAAAGAAGAAACCACTGGTTGTTCTTGAATTCAGTTTCCTTTCGTGTGGATTATAAATTCTTACTTCTGCTTGACAACCCCAAACATGAAAGTACCTTAAACTAGGTTTCCTTACTGTCCACAATTCAAAAGATGTCTTTAGAACTGACATACTAGGAACCATGTTTAATAAATATTAAGTGGTTCTTAATGCATACGTCCACAAGGACACAGATAAAGGCAAACTAGTTAACATGCTTCTAACCACATTCATTAATGTACGATATTACCTATTTTTGCAACACCATTTTCTTGTGGTGTTCCTGGTATTGTGTATTGAGCACATATACCGTGACTTTCTAGGAATTTAGGGGTCAAAACAGTGTACTTTCCCATCATATTTTCAATATTATAATGCATAATAAACATTAGGCTCAATCTATTTGATCTTTCCCAAGCATTATAAAAAGATCTATCTTCATCACTGCTAGCAGCTAAAGTAACTACAACAGGTTTCTCATTTAAGAGTGTCAAATAATTAAGATCCAAGACTCTAGGATGGAATCAGATTTGTTTATACCAATCAGAGAAATTTAATCAATTAAACTTGATTATAGATGTAGCATGTGAATGAATAGAAATGGGAGTAGATGATGCAATTACAAAATAGATATGTTTATACATTATTGCTTTGAGAAATAAACATAAAGATACAATACAGATTCAGATAATATTAAATAATCATTAACTTATACATCGAAGTTCTTATTTGGAAGACACAACAATGTACAATATTTATACTTAATTGATGCTAGATTTAGTTTCATATAATTGATAATTTAAATGTCCAAATTAATTAGATACATTAGTTATATTTGGATATACTAATAATATCTAACCAAACACCTCGAACCACAATAAGATTCAAAACTATTAATTACCTTTGTGCAAATTAAATGTTTTATAATAACGAAAATCAATAAACTCATGACAAATCATGAATGTTTCATAATATCATCTCATTTATTAGCATCGAATGAACATGAGTAATTGAATTAACTTTAATTTGATGTTTAAAGATTTACCAATTTGGCCACTTTGGTGACTAACAAACTGTTCATAACATAGGCTTCATGATAAAACAATTCCAATTAACCACAATAAGATTCAAAATTATAAAACTACTAATTACCTTTGGACAAATTAAATGTTTTATAATAATGAAAATCAATATACTCATAATAATATCTTTATGTTTCATAATATAATATCATTCATCAACATCACATAAATATGAGTAATTGGCTTTAACTTTAATTTGATATATCTTGTAACGACCCAACTCCTTATACTAAGTCGAAGCCGTTAAAATTTCAAAAGACAAATAAAGTTTGTAAAGTTTGGATAAAAGGAAACGAAACCTAAAAAATTTATTATTTAAAAACCTAATCAAAAGTAATATGTGATATGTAAACAAATATTAAAATCCTAACTCGGGCCCTATCTAATTTTAAAGAAATGAAATAACAAATAAAGAGTAATAAAAAGGCAAACACTCAAGGTCTAAACTCGGACATAAAGCGCAAGCAAGAGATCCCTATGACTCGCCAGCTTGCCCTTACCCTTACCTCTGCCCCTGCCTGAAACATAAAATGGAAAGAGTGAGTATAAAATACTCAGTAAGGGACCCACTACTAGTCCCGCTAGGCGCCTGTTAACTTCCTATTAGAGTCCTAAAAATGGTACCCAATAACTGGAACATTCCCGAACACGTGCAACATGTGCTCCCGTAGGAACAAAGTCTGGTCTTCGGTGACCCAAGGGAACACCTAGGACAAACTGATCTGTAGCATACCCGGAGGAAACACTAAGACAATCGGGTTGCGAGGATCCCGTCGAATCACTCGAATCATATTTATATCCATGCCAGACTGACGGTCCCGTCGGACTACGCAGTCCTAAATAGGTGGTGATCCCGAAGGACACCCTTGCAGGTACGACTCTAATAGGCTAAGCTAACATGCACCCTAACCATAGCATACACATAACATAGCATCATCACATCATCATATCACATCCTCATATCAAAACATAATATCATATCATACCACAACATCATGTCATAACATCACATCAAATCGCATCATTATATCATATTATATCCTCATGAAATCACATGTCGTTATGCAGTCTAGTCATCAATGTGCATAACTAAGAATGTATGCGATCTCTTAATTCTACTCGTAGAGCTAGTAGTAGAATCTCTTACCTTGAGATTTTCTCAACGAGTCCTAACCGCAAGGTCATGCTTTCCCAGCAACGACGTCCTACTGGTTAGAACACAACTTCTCACAACTTGATCACCAATCGATCAAAAACTCCAGACATTCTAATGAAGTAACTTACCTTAGGTCAAAGTTGCGACTTGAGCTCCTAACTGGAGAAGTCCCACGCTCCAATATCAAATGGTCCTAGATGCTCACTTGAGAGAAATAATTTAATTTTAAGCTCAAAATTAAATTATTTGAGATCCGATAAATTTTAAATGCTTAACTGGGTATTCCAAAATCCAATCAACTTACCAAACTAGGTGCAAAAGACCGGAGCAGGCTGACGGCTGAAAGACATACGAATCTGTAACGCCCCAAATTTCGATGTAAATTTTATCATTTTTATGTTAATTTTCGGAAATTTAAAATTTTGGTGTTAATATTTTGTTGGTTTTGAATAGCGAAGAAAAAGAAATTTAAGGGTATGAATTTTTTTTATATAATATAGTTTAAATTAATATAATAATAATAATATAATATAAATTATATTATTATTATTATTATTTTATTATTATTATATATATATAATATTTTTTTAAAAAAAAATCAAACCCTAATCCCCTCCCACGCCCCCCCCGTTTCTTCTTCTCCTTCTCCTTCTTCTTCAGTTTTTTTCTTTTCCACCCGACGCCACCACCGCCTCTCTCAATCTTCTCCTTCTTTTCCGTCAGCGCCAGCAAGCCGTCTCCATCTCTGTCGTCGTCCGCCTCGCAATGCCGACGTCCACAACCGTGTCCCTATTCTCCGTTCGCGCACGGCCAGCCGCCGACGGGTTCCCCAAATCGGTCATCCGATCGTGCGCAGTCGACGCTCTGTCCCTTTCTCTTCATCTCCGCCACCTCTGACGCTCTCTCTCTTCATCTCGTGTACCCGAGCAAGCCGTCCTTCCATTTCCACCGTGCTTCTTCCCTTTCGACCGTCATCGAGTGAAGAAAAATGGAAAACAACCGTCGCGTGTGCACCGGCTACAGACAATCGAGTCGAGCCGAGTCAAGCAAGTCGAGCCGATCGAGTCGAACCGCGAGCCGCGAGCCGAGGACTGAATCGAGCTCCGAGCTGAGCCGCGAGTCGAATTGAGCCAAGCCGTGAGCCGAGAATTGAGCCGAGCTAAGCCGAGCTAAGCCACCTTCCAAGCCAAGCCGAACTCCCTATTCACCGAGGCACCTAAGCCATTTTCTTTCCATGTCGTGTCTCGGTGAGTCTTCGGTAAGGATTATTTTGGTGAGTTTCTAATGTTGCTATAGCCGATTCGAGTATAGATATTAGAATAAAGCATGGAACTACCTTTCTTTCCTTGAAGGTGTTGGAGAGTTGACGCTCAAGTTCTCGAGTTTCATGGCAGGCTTATTTGGAGATAGCTCTCTTTTACTCGGGTAAGTCGACGGATGTTGTTTAGAACGATTTAAAAGTGACTTTTACTAGTGTCATCGTTTAAATCCTTGTGATTTCGTTTAGGTGGATTCGTTGGGTGTGGACTTGATTGAGGGGCATAGCCAAGTTTTAGGTAAGGGATTTCTTACTACTGGACCTCGGACCCAGACTGGAAACGTAGTAACCCACATGGGAATTATACAGTAGTAGCTGTATTGAATTGATTGACGCATGTTTGACTAGTACATATCACTTATATGCTCTTGACTGATTAAAGGTAACGTGACCGTTAGTTGTAGCCTATGTACTATTATATATGTAATGAGTTGTTCTGTTGATGGGTATTGATGGCTGATGTTCTGTGTATTGTGGTTATGTTGATGGGTTGTGTTGTCAATTGGAATAGTAATGTCGATGGATTATGAAAATCTTAATGTTATATAACGATGAAGTCGGTTATCAAGATACTGGTTATGAATTATGTCGTAGAGGTACCAAGGGTTTGGAAATCTCTTGGGTAGATTGTGTATACGCGGTTGAGCGGTGCTGTAAACTGAATACGACTGTTATACCTAATATGGACGTTATGCATAAAATAGATTACCTGTAGATGAGCTAGGGTTTGATTTGAGACGAAGTACCTTCAAGGGGATTTACAAAGTGGTGATTTGACTATTAGACTGAATTTAGGGAATGTCACGATGAAGTGTGGGTTAGACATACATATATCGATCGAGGAGACTGTTGATTAAACTTAAACTGTCGGACTGGTTAAGCTTATAAACTGAAACGCTAACTTGAATGTTATTGTGATGTGACTGTTGTAGACGGTTTAGTATGGACTGAGTGGTAACAGTTAGCTTTATCTATGGAGTAGCGTACCTTATAGGCATGGTATCCTTCGGGATCACGAGACTGATATGTGCATCCTTCGGGATCACTAGACTGGTATGTGCATCCTTCGGGATCACGAGACTGATATGTGTATCCTTCGGGATCATGAAACTGCTATGTGTATCTTTTGGGATCATAAAACTGATATATGCATCCTTCGGGATCACTAGACTGATATGTGCATCCGACAGGATCACTAGACTCATTGATGTGTGCGTTCTACGAAACCACTAGACTATTTACATAGGGTACCCCTTAATAGGAAACTAACTGTTATCACCCTAACGGGCCTAGTAGTGGGTCCCTTACTGGGTATACTTTATACTCACCCTTTTTCTCTTTAACTTTTCAGGTAAGGGTATGGCGAGGGGCAGACCGGCGAGGGGCAAGAAGGATGCGTGAAGGCCATATGGATGCGTCTGGTTTTCTTTATGCTTCCGCTAATGTATTTTTGTTACTTTTTATTTTCATTGTCAGATCGAGTCATGGTTAGAACATTTGATTGGTGGTTTTTTTTTTTTTTTTTGATGATTTAAGCACTATATTTTGGAACTTTTGGGAACGTAATTTAAAATAGGGCCCGAAATTTGCTTTTGTGATATTTTAAAAATTTTTAATGAATCGTAATCGGTCTTTTATGAGTTTGTGTGTTTTACTGTCGAGTCTTAGTACTACGTAGTGACCTCAGCTTACAGTTGGTATCAGAGCCTAAGTTTTAGCTTCTGTAGACTGACTTATGATGTGAGTCTATGTTTTTGTGTCATTATGGCTAAAATGATCCTGCTGCACCAGTTACTCATGCGGACCTTGCTGCTATGGAACAGAGGTTCAGGGATTTGATTATGCAGATGCAGGAGCAGCAGCAGCCTGCCCCGCCCGCTCATGCTCCAACTTCAGTTGTGCCCCAGGTCTTGCCGAATCAGTTGTCGGCAGAGGCCAAGCATTTGAGAGATTTCAGAAAGTACAACCCCATGACATTCGATGGGTCTTTGGAGGACTCCACCGAGGCTCAAATGTGGTTATCTTCTTTGGAGACCATATTTCGGTATATATAGTGCCCTGAGGATCAGAAAGTTCAGTGCATCGTTTTCATGTTGACAGATAGAGGTACTGTCTGGTAGGAGACGACAGAGAGGATGTTAGGGGGTGACGTGGGTCAGATCACTGGGGAACAGCTCAAGGAGAGTTTCTATGAGAAATTCTTCTCTGCCAGTTTGCGAGATGCCAAGCAGCAGGAGTTTCTGAACCTGGAGCAGGGCGATAGGATAGTGGAGCAGTATGATGCGGAGTTTGACATGTTATCCCACTTCGCTCCGGAGATGATAGCGACCGAGGTGGCCAGAGCTGATAAGTTTGTTAGAGACCTCAGGCTAGACATCAAGGGCCTGGTTCGGGCCTTCCGACCCTCCACTCATGCTGATGCACTGCGCCTGGCAGTGGATCTCAGCTTACAGGAGAGGGTTAACTCGTCCAAGGTTGCAGGAGGTTCGACCTCATGACCGAAAAGGAAGGCTGAGCAGCAGCCTATTTCAGTGCCACAACGGAATTTCAGACCAGGTGGTGAGTTTTACCGCTTCCAGTAGAGACTTTTTGAGGCAGAGGGAAGCCTTTATGTACCACTTGTGGGAAGCACCATCTAGGCCGTTGTTTATTTGGGACTAGGACTTGCTTCAAGTGTAGGCAAGAGGGGCATACAGCTGATAGATGCCCGATGAGACTTACCGGGGGTACATAGAATCAGGGAGTAGGTGCTCCACATCAGGGTAAAGTCTTTGCTACAAATAACACCGAGGCTGAGAGAGCAGGCACGGTAGTGACACGTACGCTTCCAGTGTTGGGGCATTATGCCTTATTTTGTTTGATTCTGGTTCGTCACATTCCTTTATCTCTTCTGCATTTGTGTTGCATGCTCGTTTAGAGGTAGAGTCCCTGCACCATGTTTTATCAGTATCTACTCCTTCTGGGGAGAATATGTTGTCGAAAGAAAAGGTGAAGGCATGCCAGATTTAGATAGCAGGTCATGTGATTGAAGTAACGTTGTTGGTCCTTGATATGCTTGACTTTGATGTAATTCTGGGTATGGATTGGCTAGCTGCTAACCATGCTAGCATAGATTGTTCCCGTAAGGAGGTAGCGTTTAACCCTACCTTGATGGCCAGTTTTAAGTTTAAGGGAGAAGGATCAAGGTCATTACCTAAGGTAATCTCAGCTATGAGGGCCAGCAAACTACTTAGTCAGAGTACTTGGAGTATCTTAGCGAGTGTGGTGGATACTAGAGAGGTTGATGTGTCCTTGTCATCAGAACTAGTGGTGAGGGACTATTCGGATGTCTTTCCTGAAGAACTTCCAGGGTTACCTCCTCACAAAGATATTGAGTTTTCCATAAAGCTGGAGCCAGGTACGGTCCCTATATCCAGAGCTCCATATAGAATGGCCCCAGCAGAATTGAAAGAGCTGAAAGTGCAGTTACAGGAGTTGCTTGATAAGGGCTTCCTTCGGCCGAGTGTGTCATCTTGGGGTGCACCAGTTTTATTTGTTAAGAAGAAGGATGGATCGATGTGCCTATGTATTGACTATCAGGAGTTGAATAAGGTAACCGTTAGAATAAATATCCCTTGCCCAGGATCGACGATCTGTTTGACTAGTTACAGGGAGCTATAGTGTTCTCTAAGATTGACCTTCAGTCGGGATATCATCAGTTGAGGATTAAGAATAGCGATGTACTGAAGACAGCCTTTCGTTCCAGATATGGACACTATGAGTTTATTATGATGTCTTTTGGTTTGACGAATGCTCGGGCAGTGTTCATGGATTTGATGAACAGAGTGTTTAGAGAGTTCCTAGACACTTTTGTGATCGTGTTTATTGATGATATTTTGATATATTCTAAGACAGAGGCTGAGCATGAGGAGCATTTACGCATGGTTTTCGAAACTCTTCGAGCTAATAAATTATATGCAAAGTTCTTAAAATGTGAGTTTTGGTTGAAGCAGGTATCCTTTCTAGGCCATGTGGTTTCTAAAGCTGGTATTTTGGTGGATCCAGCTAAGATAGAGGCAGTCACCAGGTTGCCCCGACCTTCCACAATCAGTGAGGTTCGTAGCTTTTTGGGTTTAGCAGGTTATTACCGACGATTTGTGGAGAACTTTTCGCGTATAGCTACTCCTCTTACTTGGTTGACCAGGAAGGAAGCTCCTTTTGTTTGGAGCAAGGCCTGTGAGGACAGTTTCCAGAACCTTAAATAGAAGCTAGTTACTGCATCGGTTCTTACTGTACCTGATGGTTCATGGGAGTTTTGTGATTTACAGTGATGCTTCTAAGAAAGGTTTGGGTTGTGTTTTGATGTAGCAAGGTAAGGTAGTCGCTTATGCTTCTTGTCAGTTGAAGAGTCATGAGCAGAATTACCCTACCCACGATTTAAAATTGGCAGCAGTAGTTTTTGCACTGAAGATATGGAGGCATTACTTGTATGGTGAAAAGATAAAGATCTTCACGGATCATAAAAGCTTGAAATACTTCTACACTCAGAAAGAATTGAATATGAGACAGCGAAGATGGCTTGAATTAGTGAAGGATTACGATTGTGAGATATTGTATCATCCAGGCAAGGCGAATGTGGTAGCTAATGCTCTTAGTAGAAAGGTATCACATTCAGCAGCACTTATTACCCAACAGACCCCGTTGCATCGAGATTTTGAAAGGCTGGGATTGCAGTGTCAGTAGGGGCAGTCACTTCACAGTTAGCCCAGTTGACGGTGCAGCCGACTTTGAGGCAGAAGATCATCGATGCTCAGAGTAACGATCCTTACTTGGTTAAGAAGCGTTGCCTAGTAGAAGCAGCGCAAGCTGTTGAGTTCTCCATATCCTCTGATGGTGGACTTTTGTTTGAGAGGCGCCTCTGTGTGCCATCGGACAGTGCGGTTAAAACAGAATTATTATCTGAGGCTCACATTTCCCCATTTTCCATGCACCCAAGTAATATGAAGATGTATCAGGACCTGAAACGGGTTTACTGGTAGCGTAATATGAAGAGAGAGGTGGCAGAATTTGTTAGTAAATGCTTAGTGTGTCAGCAGGTTAAAGCACCTAGGCAAAAACCAACAGGTTTATTACAATCCTTGAGCGTATCGGAATGGAAATGGGAAACGTGTCCATGGATTTCATTACAGGACTGCCTAGAACTCTGAGGGGTTTTACAGTGATTTGGGTACCCCTTAATAGGAAGCTAACTGTTATCACCCTAACGGGCCCAGTAGTGGCTCCCTTACTGGGTATACTTTATACTCACCCTTTTTTCTCTTTAACTTTTCAGGTAAGGGTATGGCGAGGGGCAAGAAGGATGCGTGAAGGCCATATGGACGTGTCTGGTTTTCTTTATGCTTCTGCTGATGTATTTTTGTTACTTGTTATTTTCATTGTCAGATCGAGTCATGGTTAGAACATTTGATTGGTGGTTTTTTTTTTGATGATTTGAGCACTATATTTTAAAACTCTTGGGAACGTAATTCAAAATAGGGCCCGAAATTTGCTTTTGTGATATTTTAAACGTTTTTAATGAATCGTAACCGGTCTTTTATGAGTTTGTGTGTTTTACTGTTGAGTCTTAGTACGACGTAGTGACCTCAGCTTAGTCCGAAAAGTTGGATCGTTACAAAATTGGCTCGACCAGAAAGCAGAAATCGGCTCGGCTCGCGCGCAGGACGGCTCGGCAGGCACTGGCGCGGAGCGATCGGCTCACGAAAAAGGGGCGCAGGTCGAAAACCAGGTCAAAGGCGAGGCGCGACTGTTTGGGTCGGGTACGGGTGTGCGACTCGGGTTGCGGAGGCGAGGCGCAGCTTGGCTTCGCAGGCTTCGACGACCGATGGTCGACGTGCGACGGCGTGGCTGAGCGAGCGGCTAGAAACATAGCTGATTTCGTGGCGACAGTTGATGGGAGAACTCGGACGGACGGCTGGAACTCGGCGTGCAGCGGCTGGGCGACGATCTGGCACTCGACATGCGGTGGCTGCAAAGCGAGCGGTTGACGACGGTGGTGGCGGCGTGCGGCGACTAGGGTTTCCTCCCCCCTTTTCTCTTTTTTTTTCTCTTGTGCACGGGTTCCAAGGCTCGTTTATATAAATAAAATAACCCAATATTAATTTCCCTTTTCCTTTTCCTTATTGTATTTCCAAAACAACCCAACCTCCTCTCTCCTCATCTAAATCTCACCAAATTTTCTTTTTCTCTTCTTTTTATCTTTTCCCAAATAAAATCCATAATCTCTCCCCTCAACCAACCAAACATCTTTATTTTAACAAACTATATTATATTTATTTATTTTTTTCATAAGTCAAAACATTATTCTCATAATTCAATTGTTAAGTCCTTAAGTCCAAAATGCCCCCAAACATACCTAGCCAATACAAACATAAATTCCAACCTAACAAAATTTGATATTTTAAACTTTCCAATAAAATCAAATCTCCATAAGATAAAATCTTCAACATTTAAATAACACCCAAAATCTCAAAATCGTACTTAAGATAATAATATTAAATTCCTAAATTTTTGGGGCGTTACATATCTATTGAACTTACTAATTTGACCACTTTGGTGACTAACAAATCATTTATAATATAGATATCATATTAAAATAATCACAAATAATTATTTCCTTAATTTGCAAAAGACTATCAGATATATATATATATATATATATATATATATATATATATATATATATATATATATATATATATATATATATATATATATATATAAGACTTACTAATTTGGTCAATTTAATGACTAACAAACTATTTGTATTATAGATATCAAATAATCACAGACAAATACATGCTTTAAATTATTTATGATTTAAACATAATGCAAAAGGACAATAAAACATAATTTATTGTACCAAACTTTATAGAATTTAAACATACATAATTTATTATATTTTAAATTTAAACAACTCAATCATGAGAAAAATAGTAATATTAATGGAGTAATTAAGAACGTAATTAAATCTAGGATAACTTTAAATCCAAGAAAAAAATTTAAATCTTGGAAAACCCTAATCTTGATAGTGTGGTTATTTTGGGTAAATTATCTCTTAATATCTTTATCTTGTTTTTCTTTATTTTATTTTTCTTTTCCTTAATAAGAAGATAAAAGATTTTACATGATAAGAAGATAGAACAATTTTTTTAATAATAAGAAAATAAAAGATTTTTCTCCAATTTGTAAAACTTATTTGTTTTCCCAATTAAATTTAATTTGGTCTTTATATAACATACTAATTAGGTCACTTTGGCTTATTAGCAAATTATTCCTAACTTATAGATATCGAATAACATAATTTCCAAGTGATTTTAATCGAAAATTTACAAAAATATTAATATTGCATATAATTTTATCAAAACTCTCATTCAATCTAAACGACATAATTTAAATTGCTAGGATAAATGGATATCATAATACATGCATAATACATAAAATATAATTAACATATGAATATCAACTTGAACATAAAATAAATATATGCATACTAAATATAGTTATTTTAAAAAATCATCAAATTCTAAATTTTAATTAGATTTTAGGATGAATTAGATATTCGATAATATCCTACCTTTCACTAGATTTAATTCCTTTAATTATGGATTAAAATATTGATTTAATTCACTCATGACTTTCTAAAAAAACACATTCAAATTGATATGAAAATTCCCTGCGGCCTTCTAATTCCTTGAATTAATTGGCTAGCATATACTTCATTTGATCTTAATGAAGGGATGAAAATCCTTTCGCAGCGGAATAATTACAGAGATCCAATTTTAATTGGAACCTTAAAACTACCAATAGATTGCAAAAATTAGAAAACTATTTTTATGGTTAAACATGTTTTGAAGAAAAATACACAAAAGAAAACTTACGCTCGTTGACGACTCTGAATCTACCAATCACCAATTTGGGCACCACCACTTAGAGACCTTCCTATTCTCTGATTGAGATGGTTTGTGAGAACCAAAATTGGAATAAGGGAATTTTTCTTTTAGAGAGAATATTGTTCAGAGAGAACGGGAGAGTAACTCAAAAAACGCAGAATTCACCCCTCTGATTTTCATTACGCAAAAAAATTCCCTTTTCTTCAGTCGTAAGAAGAGGGTGAAGGCATGAAAACCCTTTACAGCGGAAAAATTACAGAAACTCAATTTTAATTGGAACCTTAAAAATACCAATACATTGGCAAAAAATAGAAAAACAATTTTTATGGTTAAACATGCTTCGAAAAAATACAGAGAAGAAAAATTTACGCTAATTGACGACTCTCAATCTATCCATCACCAAATTTTAGGACACCACCACTTGGAAACCTTCCTATTCTCTGATTGAGATGGTTTGTGGGAACCAAAATTGGAATAAGGGAATGGAGAGAATTTTTTCAGAGAGAATGGAGAGTCTTCTTCGCAGAACTCACTATTGTGATTGTTACGCAAAGAATTCTCACTTCTTCTTACGAAAGAAGTGGGAAGTTGGAGATAATAAATGGGAACGTGGGAAAACCACCCACGTTCCCTATTAACTTAATAATAATTATTAAATTAATATATATATTAAATTAATTAATTAATTTAAGTAAATAATTAATTAATTTAATAATTAATTAAATCATGTTTAATTAATATTTTCATTTAAATCATATTTAAATGAATATCTCTCGCATAACCTATAGTTTTAATTTAATTAATTTAATTAAATCAAATTAAACTAAACTATTAATTAATTCTCTAATTAATTAATTTCTAAATTAAATATCTTATATTTAAATTAATCCATAATTTGAATCATATTCAAATATAAATTTCTCTCATAACCTATAGTTTTAATATGTATCATATTCACATTGAATTTTAACTTATAGTTTTAATATGAATCTAATTCAAATTAAACTAATATTTGAACTTATTCAAATATTTTATTCTCTCGTCATTTAATTTTGAATCATATCCAAAATTAAATTTATATAATAAAGTCTAATAAACTTTATATTATAATGTATCAATATACATTATATTAATTCCCAAAGTAAATTTGAACATTTCAGATTACAACCAATATAAATAAATCTCATTACTCTTTATGAGCTAGGAAGGGGACCTAATGGACCTACAGACCAGAAGCTACAACTCATTGCATAGGATACCCTCACTCGCATGTCGCATACATGAACGCATTGGATCAATGTATTTTTATCAAATACAAAGTGAATCGTATCCATAGTGAGTCGTATCCATAGTGTTAACAGGATAAGGTACCCAACCTTAACCCTATACTATAGACCCTTTAAGTTGATCTTGAACATTGATCCCCGTATGTCTCAACATACTGTTCAAGACTCATCAAACAGCTTAAGATGTTAGTTTATTGGATTTAGGTTATTAAGATAAAACTAATAATATAATCAATAACACTTATTGAAATTATAATAATAAAACACTTTATTAATGGCAGTCAATTGATTTTATTTACTATCTACGAGTTTTAGGACATAAAACCCAACAAACTCCCACTTGGACTAAAACTCTAGTCCTTATGGGATGTACATAATAAAGTAATCCTCGAACATTGGAAATGGTAAAATGTACAAGTATATTACATAAAACGTATATATACAAATACAATAAACTAGGGTATCATCATACCCATTACACATCTCCCACTTGCCCTAGGTTACCTAATGTACATATCTCGTAGACCTAGACTTTCTAGATGATCCTTAAACACTTTAGCCGTGAGAGTCTTCGTAAATGGATCAGCAATGTTGTGCTCCGAAGCAATCTTGGTAACGATCACATCCCTTCGTTGCACAATCTCCCGTATCAGGTGATACTTCCTCTCTATGTATTTTCCTCGTTTATGGCTACGAGGTTCTTTAGAATTGGCTACTGCCCCACTGTTATCACAATATAGAGTGATGGGCAAGTTCATGTTTGGAACAACTTCCAAATCATGTAGGAACTTCCTAAGCCAAACTGCTTCTTTTGCTGCTTCACAAGCAGCGACGTATTCAGCCTCCATTGTAGAGTCTGCAATGCATCTTTGCTTGATGCTACGCCATACTACAGCTCCCCCATTTAGGGTGAACACTGATCCCGACTTAGATTTTCTAGAATCCTTATCGGTTTGGAAATCAGAGTCAGTTTATCCTGTAAGGATCAAATCCTTAGCTCCATACACAAGCATGTAGTTTCTCGTTCTCCTAAGATACTTGAGAATAATTTTAACTACCGTCTAGTGGTCTAACCCTGGGTTGGACTGATACCTACTGACTATTCCCACTGCATAACAAATGTCTGGCCTAGTGCAGAGCATAGCATACATTAAGCTGCCCACAGCTGAGGCATAGGGAATACGTCTCATATCCTCAACTTCTTGAGGTGTCTTAGGACACTGTTCTTTAGACAAGTGAACCCCATGCTTAAAAGGTAATAAATCCTTCTTAGAGTTCTGCATCGAATATCGAACCAACATTTTGTCGATATAGGTTGCTTGAGATAGTGCTAGCGTTTTGTTCTTACGATCCCTTATGATTTGGATCCCAATAACATATTGTGCCTCTCCTAAATCTTTCATTTGGAATTGGGCTGCTAGCCAAGCTTTAACGTCAGTAAGGTATTCCACATCATTTCCAATGAGGAGGATATTGTCCACATAAAGTACTAAGAAAGCTACTTTTCCTTTGTTGATTTTCTTATATACACAAGGTTCATCAACGTTCTAGTCAAAACCGTAGGATTTGATCGCAGTATCAAACCTATTGTTCCAAGATCTAGATGCTTGTTTCAACCCATAAATGGATCGATTTAGCTTGCAAACTTTTTGCTCTTGACCTTGGGTTATGAACCCCTCGGGCTGAGACATAAAGATGCTCTCTTCAAGATTGCCATTCAGAAAAGCAGTCTTGGCATTCATTTGCCATATTTCATAATCATAAAATGTGGCGATGGACAAGAGAATCCTTATAGACTTTAACATAGCAACAAGAGAAAAAGTTTCCTCATAGTCAACCCCTTCCTTTTGGGTATACCCTTTTGCTACAAGTCTCGCTTTGAAGGTCTGTACCTACCCAGCTGAATCTCTCTTTCTCTTATAGATCCATTTACATCTTTATCTACATCATTCATTGCCTGTTTATAAGACAATGGATCCTCAACACCATCATCTGGTATGACAACCTGAGCTTCAGTTAAACCCAAATAACGGTTAGGTTGTGATACAATCCTCCCACTGTGAAGGCATTCTCAACGATTGAGAAGGATGAGATTGACCTGATGTGGTGGTTTCATCAACTCTTGATGAGGGACCAACTTCATCAACAACCCTTGTTGATTCATCAGTAGCTTCATTTAATACTAATTTGCTTCGTGGTTTATGATCTCTCATGTGGTCTTCTTCCAAGAAAGTAGCATTTGCCGATACAAACACTCTACTTTCTTGTGGATCGAAGAATAGACCACCTCTCGTCTCTTTAGGGTAACCAACAAATTGGCATAACCTTGAACAAGGTTCCAACTTCTTGGGATTTGTCACTAACACGTGTGTTGGACAACCCCAAATTCTGAAATGACTTAAACTAAGTTTACGTCCTCTCCATAACTCGAAAGGTGTTTCAGAAACACTCTACGAGGAAACATTGTTCAAGATATGAACTGCAGTCTCTACTGCATACCCCCAAAACGAGCTAGGCAATTGAGAATAACTCATCATTAAACGAACCATGTCTAACAAGGTTCTATTTCTCCTTTCTGATACACCATTTTGTAGAGGTGTACCAGGTGCTAAGAGTTGGGATTGGATTTCATGTTCTATCATATAGTCCTAGAATCTCAAATCCATGTACTCTCCATCTCGATCAGATCGAAGTATTTTAATCTTTTTACTTACTAGATTTTCAACTTCAGCCTTATACTCGAACTTTTCAAGAGCTTCAGACTTATGCTCTATTAAGCATAAATAACCATACCTTGAATATTCATCTATAGAAGAGATGAAGTATTTAAAACCTCCTTTAGCTTTTACATTCATCGGACCACAGAGGTCTGAATGTATAAGTTCTAAAGGCTCTTTGGCTCTATAACCTTTTCCAGTATAAGGTCTCTTTGTCATTTTTCCTTCAAGACAAGATTCACATGGAGGTAATGAATCATCTTCTAACTCGTTTAGAAGTCCATTCTTTACCAATCTCCCGATCCGATCTAGATTTATGTGACCTAATCTTAAATGCCAAAGATAGGTATTGTTATTTGGAGAAATTCTTTGCCTTTTATTTTGAGTATTAGCAGTTCTAAGCATCTCATGATTTAAAACTGCTTTTGCTTCATTAGGTCTTAATACATACAAGTTGTTTTCAAGCTTAGCCGAACAAACATGTACACCATTCTTAGAAATGAACGCTTCATTCATAGAAAAATTAATTGAGTACATATGTTCAATAATACAAGAAACGGAAACTAAGTTCCTTTTAATTTTAAGAACTATGTACAAGTTTTCCAAAAACATGAATTTATTTTCGAAAAACAACTTAGCATCTCGCACTGCACGAGCTGAAATGACTTCTCCCGTTACAACCTTGAGTGTCATCTCACTCTCCTCAAGCTGCTTGAAGGAACTTGTTTCTTGTAAAGAAGAACAAACATGGTTAGTGGCCCCTAAATCAAGTATCCAGGCATTTTGGTCATTTTCCACTAAACATGTTTCCAAGACAAGTAAATCATATTTACCTTCCTTTTCTTTCTTCTTAACAAGGTACTTAGGGCAATTTGTTTTCCAATGCTCATCATCATTGCAGTAGAAACATTTTCCCTTGATGGCTACCTTAGCCTTCCCTTTGCCCTCAGTAGCAATAGTATGACATTTTCCCTTCCCTTCTTTCCTCTTCTGAATTTTCTCAGATCCAGAAGACGAAGGTGCAAACCTCCTAGAATGGACAACATTTGCCTCTTGTTTGATCTGAATGGACGGTTGCCCAAATATCTCTCTAAGAGAGTCCATGATCTGACGTGCAGTGACCATGGTCCCATGTTTCTTGCTCAGTATGTCAGACATACTAGCCAAGGTGTGGAGGTGAGCCTTGTCATTGGCCTTTGTCCAGCGGTCATATGCATCCCTAACACTTTGGGATGCATATTTAGTGGGGAAAGGAGGACATTCCTCCATTAAGACGAAGCATAGATCAGCGATAACTAGAATCATATTCAGTTTCGATTTCTACGTCGCATAATTTTCACCGGTTAATTGATCTTTTTTAAGCAATGCAATAATTGAGGAAGACATGCTGAAATAGCAAACAATTGACCGTATTAGTTATCTTTGTCTTAGCCCATTACATAAAACAATCCAATCAATACAGCAAAAACAAACAATCAAAGAACCATAATAAAACTAATGATTTAGTTTTTGCAATGATACTTCAAAAGTTTAGAGCAACAATTATCGAAGGGTGATCAATTACTCCTCTTCTGAATTGAGACAATCTCAACTAATTACTAATACCGGAATAACTCTTATTCCTATAGTTCTTAGCTATCGTTGTTCGGTCAAGGATTCATTAACTAACTTAATTCATCCCGTAAGTGTGACCCTACCATTTTCAGATCTCAGAGGTACGCTTCAACAGGCTACCATTAGGAAAGACAACTGTTGAAGATTAACCTAAGAAATCCTATCCATTTCTAGAGTTTACGATGTTTCGACTTATATGATCAAGCCCTCCGAAGGGATGGTCGCTCCAGGACGACACGCAGGCGGATCATAGAAATCTCACGGCGAAACCTAATGGAGGAGACCGTAGGATACGTTGACATGCGTCCTTCTCCCACTTACTATGAACATTTTCCCTATTCACCTTGTTATTGACCCATACAAACACTTTCCGAATGGAGGCCGCGTCCAGGGCAACACGAAACCGAATATAGATCTCACGTGTGAACTTTTAGGGACGTGAGAGCAAAAAATTGATATATTATATATACCATTTTTCTCCCACTAAAATGTTCTATTAATTTAGGGTTTAGTTGTACTTAGCTAAATTCCGGCTTAATGAATCTAACTAAGTCTATTCTTATTATAACACTTATAATAAAACTTTACACTAAAGTTTCTAGGTGTATTAAACCATTTAATTTACCTAGTGACATCTTATGCTAACAGAAATAAGGTTAATTCAACGCCGGTTTCGGGTTAGTTTCCAGGTAGGAGATGTTCCGTAAACCGTCAACTTAAGTACCCCCAGCCTTTGACAGAACTTTACCGGTGGAGTTCCCTTATAACCTTAAATCCTATTTGTCCTATTTAGTTTCATTAAACTAAAAATAAGACTTAATTCTAATCCTATTAGAATTAATGTGATCTTAGGTTTATTTAATTTTAAACAATTTAAAATTAAACCAAATTAATCCTAAGATCCTATGCTTGCATGCAACTCTTTATTATAGGTTGACGGTTTCTAATAATCAAATTTTATAACTATTATAAAATTAGTTAATTAGCCCTATAATCATGCATACTATGGTTTAAATAATTAAAAGCAAATTATAATTAAATAAAACCATATTACATGCATACATTATATTAATATAACAATTATATTAAACTATGGATGTAATATGCACAATGCAAATTAATTTTCATCTTTATTAATATAACAATTATATTAAATAAAATATGAAAATCAATCAAGCATACACAAGACATTAATTTACATATAACAAATTATATTTAACTAAGTAATGTCATGCATCATGCTTATTCAATTTCATATATTTAAAATATCAACATATTTTAAATTACTCATGAAATTCATAATCATGCATTAAAACCATACATTATAACATTTATAATATATAAAAATGCATGAACATGCTTAACCTAAGGTGGAATTTATCTAAATGACATCCATAAAGCATTTAAATAACAATTGAACTTGTAAAATTGGCCCTTAGGATAAAATAAAGCAAAAATTACAATAATAAAGCCTTAAATTTATCCTAAAAGTGCTTCCAAAGCTCCAAAACCGGTCTCAAAACCTTCAAATGCTTCAAACCAGGCCCAAACACCTTGAACCAGTCAAAAACCGCTCAAAACCGGCTAAAAAATGCTTGAAATGACCCAAAATATGAAGAACCGGCCCAAAACTGCATGAACCGGCACCATATGAAAAACCGGAGCCGAACGAGCCGAACCAAGATCCATCCGTACAACTGAGCCGAGCCGCGAGCCATCCAAACAGAGCTGATGACGTCATGCTTACTCATCCCTTCTTCAACCTCCAACCGCGATTTTTTTTCCGCTTCGGTTTTTGTGCAGAATCGAAAAACTTTCCGTTGATGGCCTTCCAGTTGTCCGTTTTGGGAAAATTTGGTGTCGAAAAACTTAGAAAAACACCCCGAATCCAAAAATTGGACTCTAAATTACAGATTTACAAATTAAAATGCCAAAAAACGCAGAGGCTTTACATTTTGATCTTATCAAAACAGTAAATCTATGGCCAAAATTACAGAAACATTCAATTGCAAAACCAACATTCATAATGCAGAGCTCACACTTAACCAATGAAAATTTTTAAAATTCTCAATTAAAATTGAGATGGCTCTGATACCAATTGAAGGGATGAAAACCCTTTCGCAGTGGAATAATTACAGAGACCCAATTTTAATTGGAACCTTAAAATTACCAATACATTGGCAAAAATTATAAAACTATTTTTATGGTTAAACATGCTTTGAAGAAAAATACACAGAAGAAAACTTACGCTCGTTGACGACTCTGAATCTATCAATCACCAATTTGGGCACCACCACTTGGAAACCTTCCTATTCTATGATTGAGATGGTTTGTGGGAACTAAAATTAGAATAAGGGAATTTTTCTTTTAGAGAGAAAATATTGTTCAGAGAGAACGGGAGAGCAATTCAAAAAAAATGCAGAATTCACCCCTCTGATTTTTGTTACGCAAAAAATTCCCTCTTCTTCAGTCGGAATAAATGGAAGTTAGAGAGAATAAATGGGAACGTGGGAAAACCACTCACATTCCTTATTAATTTAATAAATAAATATTAAATTAATATATATTAAATTAATTAATTAAATCATATTTAATTAATATTTTATTTAAATCATATTTAAATGAATATCTCTCACATAACCTATAGTTTAAATTTAATTAATTTAGTTAAATCAAATTTCATTAAACGAAATTAAACTAAACTATTAATTAACTTTCCAATTAATTAATTTCTAAATTAAATATCTTATATTTAATTTAATCCAAAATTTGAATCATATTCATATATAAATTTCTCTCAAAACCTATAGTTTTAATATGTATCACATACACATTAAATTTTAACCTATAGTTTTAATATGAATCTAATTCACATTAAACTAATATTTGAACTTATTTAAATATTTTATTCTCTCGTAATTTAATTTTGAATCATATCCAACATTAAATTTATATAATAAAGTCTAATTAAAATATAAACTTTATATTATAATGTATCAATATACATTATACTAATCCCAAAGTAAATTTGAACATTTCAAATTACAACCAATATAAATAAATCTCATTACTCTTTATGAGGTAGGAAGGGGACCAAATGGACCTACAGACCAGAAGCTACAACTCATTGCATAGGATACCCTCACTCGCATGTCGCATACATGAACGCATTGGATCAATGTGTTTGTATCAAATACAAAGTGAGCCATATCCATAGTGTTAATAGGATAAGGTACCCAACCTTAACCCTATACTATAGACCCTTTAAGCTGATCTTGAACATTGATCCTCGTATGTCTCTGCATACTGTTCAAGACTCATCAAACAGCTTAGGAAGTTAGTTTATTGGATTTAGGTTATTAAGACAAAACTAATAATATAATCAATAACACTTATTGAAATTATAATAATAAAATACTTTATTAATGACGGTTAATTGATTATATTTACTATCTACGAGTTTTAGGACATAAAACCCAACAAAAGTCTATTTGAATACTTTTGTCCATTGCTGCATATTTTGACTATGAGATTTGACAAATGGATGTGAAGACTGCCTTTTTGAATGACAATCTTGTGAGACCATCTATATGCAACAACCAGAAGGATTCATAATCCCAGGTCAAGAGCAAAAGGTTTGCAAGCTTAATTGTTCTATTTATGGATTGAAACAAGCTTCTAGATCTTGGAACATAAGATTTGATACCACAATAAAATCTTATGGATTTGATCAAATCGTTGATGAGCCTTGTGTCTACAAAAGAATCATCAACAATTCAGTAGCTTTCTTAGTTCTGTACGTAGATGATATCCTACTCATTGGAAATGATATAGGTTTACTAACTGACATCAAACAATGGCTAGTAGCCCAATTTCAAATGAAAGATTTGGGAGAGGCACAGTTTGTTCTGGGTATTCAGATCTTTGAGATCGTACGAACAAAACGCTAGCTTTTTCTCAAGCATCGTATTTTGACAAGATAGTTGTTAAATATCCAATGCAAAACTCCAAGAGAGGCTTACTACCTTTCAGGCAAGGAGTTACTTTGTCTAAGGAACAGTGTCCTAAGACACCTCAAGAGGTTGAGGAAATGAGACATATCCCCTATGCATCAGTTGTTGGCAGCTTGATGTATGCGATGTTATCTACTAGACATGACATCTGTTATGCGGTGGGGATAGTCAGTAGATATTAATATAATCCAGGATTAGCTCATTCGACTGCCGTTAAAACTATCCTCAAGTATCTTAAGAGAACGAGGGACTACATGCTTGTGTATGGTTCTAAGTATTTGATTCTTACAGGATACACAGACTCTGATTTTCAGACTGATAAAAATTCTAGGAAATCTACTTCAGGTTCAGTGTTCACTCTTAACGGAGGAGCTGTAGTTTGGAGAAGTATCAAGCAAGGATGTATTGTTGACTCCACCATGGAGGCAGAGTATGTCGCAGCTTGTGAAGCTGCCAAAGAGGCTGTTTGGCTTAGAAAATTCTTGACTGATTTTGAAGTAGTTCCAAACATGTCAAAGCCAATTACTCTTTACTGTGATAACATGTCAAAGCCAAGCGTGAAAAGCATATTGAAAGCAAGTATCACTTGATTCGAGAGATAGTGCATCGAGGGGACGTGATCGTCACACAGATAGCTTCGACACACAATGTTGCTGATCCGTTTACAAAGCCCCTCACGGCTAAGGTGTTTGAGGGCCACCTAGAGAGTCTAGGTCTACGTGACATGCCACATTTAGTCTAGGGCAAGTGGGAGATTTACTGGGTGTGTATTGTATGCCCTAGTTTCTTGTTTTGTGTACTATTATAGTTTTTTTACTTTTTATGTTGTACACCCCACTAGCTTTAGGAAAAGTGGGAGATTTTTGGGGTTGATGCCCTGAATCTCGTGGTCTTGCAGTTTGTAATTGTATATATTATACAAACTTTTTATTTATCTAATAAAATAAAGTATTTTATTTTATTTGACATTTAATTGCATTAGCCCATAAAATCAATAAACTAACATCCAAGGTTATCTTCTGTAACCTAAACATGTATGTGGAGATATACAAGTAGATCATGTTTAAGCGATAACGTAAATGGTCTGTAGTAAATGGATAAGGCTGGATACCTTATCCTGGTGACATTACGAATACGGCCTTCTTTGTAGTTGTTACAATTGTTCTAAAGTGCTACAAATGATTTGATCCTAATCATTCATGTCGAGACATTAGAGTGGGGGTATTTTATACAAAGAGTTTGTATAAGACTGAACCATGAAATGAATAGTCTCTCTTTATTAACATCGTTACTAGTTGAGACTACATTTCACCAGGATGACTATAGGTGACTTGACCTGAATCCTGAGTGAGTTGTGAAGAGCCTATGAAGGCGATCCTTTATTTTGTATGGGTGAGAGTGGCCTATGTAGCCGACTCAATATGTCTACCATTTTGAGGATTCGTCTGATTGGAGAGCTGGGAATACAGCTACACAAGAAGGAATTCGCTCCTTCTTTATAAATAGAGTAAGTAGAGAAATTGCTCTCTTAAGGGCTGATTTCAGGGCTTGAACAATGTGGCGCAACACCCTCTCTTGGCCTGAGAGGAGTTCAGTTATAGTAGGACTATAATTATTGTTCATTAGAGGAATCAGTGGTACTTAAGGAGTTAGATGTAATTACAGGGGCAAAATGGTAATTTTTGGCCTAGCTGTACTTGCGAGCAATTTGTGAAGGGTCATTGCACTGTTTATTGGTTATATCTAATGGACACAAAAATATATCTTCAGTAAGAAGAGTGCAACTATTAGTCTTTAGTGGAATGACTAATAGTTAATGAATATAGATTAATTTAATTAAAAAGTTTAATTAATTGATCTCATTTCATTGGAGCTTCAATCTGTAGGTCCATAAGGTTCCCTTGTTAGCTCAATAAGGATAAATGAGAATCAAATTTTCTTTGGTTTAATTTGAATTGTTCAAATTGATTAAAGAGAATAAATTGTATATGATACAATTAATATAATGTATTTGATAGATTATACTGTAAAGTTTTTATGAGAGAAGTTAATATTTGAATATGATTCAAATAATAATAATAATATGAATAAGATTCATAAATAAACTATAGGTTAAAATTAATATGGATTCGATTCATATTAGACATATAGATTATATGAGAGATCTAAACCATTGGTTATATTATATATGATATAATATAAATTTTATATTATATGAGATATAATATATATTAATTAAATTTATATTGATTTTATTTTATTTAATTAATATATTTTTTAAATAAATAGAATGAATAACTCCCTTGGGAGTTATTTTACGTGGGAAAGAGGGAGGAAGTTATTTTGATAACTTCTCCCTCCATATCATTGTTAAGATTTGTTTTAAAAAGAAAAAAGAGAAATGTTTTTTTAAGCACTATCTTACGATCTCTCTGTATTCCAAAGGAAACAAAATTCTCTCAAAATTTCTTCCCTCACCAAAATTACAAAAGCCCACAACTCTTTGTGATTCTTTAGTTGGAGAATAACAAGGAAGATTTTGTGGTGTCTTGAAAGCTTGGAAGAAGAATTGGTTCTACAAAGGTTAATTTATTTTCACCTTTTCCTCCATGAGAAGCATGCTTATTTTATTTATTGTTTTTCTTTGAATTTATTGGTTTTACAAATTGAATTTCACTTACAGGCCGTTCATACACTTCCGCTTTGGGAATTCCATTCCTTCAGAAGTAAAATGAACTTTGACCTATTGAGGTAAGTCCTATTGTGTTGGCTATATTGCTATGAGGAGTATCACACTACAAGAAGTGGGGTCACTCCTGATGTATAAAAACATCGTAACAAGTGTAAATAACATCGAGAATTAAGTTCTCGATGTAGGAAGAGACGATGAGAAGACCATCGGAAGACATGCATCGGGAGACAGATTCTTGACGCATCACCAATACGACATCGTGAATATATTTCTCCCGACGACAACGTTACCGACGTCATCTATGTGTTGGAAACAAGACATCCCTGACGTCTACATGTTCAACGTCAGCTATGTGTTAGAAATAACTATTCTTGACGTTCATATGTTCGATGTCAGCCATGTGTCAAAAATAACCATCTCCGACGTAACGTTTGCACCATATTTCTGACGTATGTGGTACGTCGATAAATATTTTAAATATATATTTTTTAATTTTTTTCTGAAACATTTTTTATTCAATTATAATATTCGCATTCGTTTTCGATTCAATTATAGAAAATCCACAATAAATTGGTAAATTACGAAATACAATATCAAATTGAACAAAAAATTAAATATGATTACGTAATGTAAAATAGTAAATGTTCATAATACAAAGAAGTTAAAAATTTTTTAAAAAGTTCATAATCCAAATAAAAAATAGTAATCGTTCAAAAAAAATGTGTACAGAAAGACTTACAAAATAGCATACGTCCCTCAACGAGTCACGTACGTCCCCTAACAAGTCTCGTACGTCATTCAACACTGCAGGTCCTATAATGATACAAAAGTGCCTAAGTTTAGTATATATGCATATCATCACTATAATGGAAAAAAATATATGTACCGCAAAGCTAGGGATCATGTGGTGGTCCTTGTTGTGCCCGAGTCATGTCTTTTATGAGCTTCCATATTCGTTCCACTTCTGAAGCTAACACATTGTGATTTCTTGTTTGTTTTTCAATCGCTCGCTTAGCTTCATCAAGATTAACCCGTAATTGGAGCTCTACCATGGATTGAAACATGAGGTTGTGGCACTGCTCACACTGGCCATCTTGCGGGCATTAGGCTTGTGTTCCCAACCAAGGCCTTTTGAGTAGTTCGGTCGTCTACCCAACACCATCTCGCATATCTCGTCCCCAAAAACTGGTTGAGTACCCTCTAAGCTAAGCTGGGACTAGAGTTCCAACATTTGATTCTGTAACAAATTTAAAAACTAAGTAAAAAATATATTATTAAAGAGGATAAATAAGGAAAGAAGTGTTGCTTGGATAACTTACATGCGCATCCTCTATGGCCTACGACACGAACGTCTCGTCTCAAACATGTGTTTGTCAAAATAACTCCACATGATTAATCGGCTTCCCTCTTTGCTCAACGAGCTTGTTCTGTCATTGTAGAAATGACTCGACCCGCTGTTATGATTGTAAGGCTGCTTCTACTTAGCAACCTTGTTGATCCGTTATTGTTCCTGCATGAAAACAATTATTGATGGAAAGCATACGAACGCAGCGGAAATAAGATCAGAATTTTGCCCTAGATGTATCTAAACTAATTTAGATGTTAACATGCTTAAGACAAAGAAAAACTTTAATTACACTAATTAGGGTTAAGATAGAACACTTGGCTTTTGTAGCTTCCCGAAGCTCTAATTCTTCTCCCGAACTCAAACCGAACCACCACTAGAATTTACCCGCTATTTTCCAGATTAAGAATCGGGTTGTGGGACCCGTTAAGTGAAAGAATTAGAGAAAGAGATGGAAATTGGAGGTGAAATTTGGTGTTAGATTTAGAAGAGAATAAGGTTTAATTTTGTAATTCAAAATTACAAAATTGGTAAAAAAAAATTGTTCCATTTGAAAATTACACTTTAAATAGACAAATCACATGCAAATTTTGCATGTAATAGGACCACCAAAGCCCAACACCTCACAATCCACTATCCATTAGTGGATTGATTCACCATTCCATTCTCTTAGTAGGCTTGGTATCATCACCATAAGCTTCCACATAGGCCACTAAGAGTTAGTGAAATTATCCAACAAAATGTTGGATTTTTCCAGTAACTTTGGTCAAAGGCAAAATGGTCATTTGACCATTCTAGTCAAAGTTAAACTTTGACTTTTCAAGTCAAATGTCAACATTTTGACTTTTTACCATTTTGTCCATCTTGACTAATTTCGACCTTCCGAGCATGAATCCGCATTCATTTTCTTAAAATTAAAATCACATTTGAATATAAAGCCGGTCAAAGTTTGACTTTTCAAAGTTAAAAGTCAACATTTTGACTTTTTATAAGTTTGACCATTTCCATCAATTTCAAGCTTCCAAATATGAATCCATATTCATATTTTTAACATTTAAATCACATTTAAACATAAAGCCCTATAACCGTTGACTATATATCACATATATTCGTCGGTTTCTCTCTCTTTACCTGATTCGAACATTTCGAATTATTCCAACATGTTATTCTAAGTTAATTCTATATGAGCTAGCAGGGGAAACTAATGGACCTATAGATCATGAGCTCCAATAATCCGAGATTAACTAGCTAAACCCTTTTATACCGAACTAATCAACATTCGTTAACTAACTGGTCATTCCACTAAAGTTTCGTAGTTGCACTCCCCTCACTATAGATATATTTGTTTCCAATTGATATAACCATGATCAGTAAGTTAATCCTTCACAGGTTGTTCGTAACCTCGACTGGGTCAAAATAGCGAATTACCTCCGAGAGTACATCTTGTTCCTTAAGTCCCACTGATTCACTATTGAACATTTGGTTTAAGGCCCAACCTATAAACCGAGTCCCTCTCGGACCAATGAGAGGGCAGGATCCCTTGTTAAAGACTTGAATTCAGTTCTTAAGAGAACAATCTATCTACTAACCCTAAAGCAGGTAGGAGTAAATTATGTCTTGCACCCTATGTTTCTAGCTATCCATTCGGTCTTACCCTTGAAATAGGAGGCTTATTGGGCCAACGCCGTTGAGTTGCCCTCACCTATGCAAATATAAGGATAATACCGTTTAAACAAAAGTTCATAGTTAGCTTAGGATTAAGATTAAGTTACTTAGGTCATCATAAACGAAATAATCAGTTTATATAGTCAACGGTGTTATAACTTAAAAGTGACTATTTCATGGTTTCAGTCTTATGTAAACTCTTTACATAGAATACCCCCACTTCCATGTCTTTACATGAACAATTTAAGATCACTTTGTTTGTACTAACTACAAAACAAGTCGCATCTATAGTGTTTCCAGAATAAGGCGTCCAACCTTATTAATTCACTATAGACCGTTTGGGCTATACACTTGAACTTGATCCAAGTTTATGTCTCTACATAAAGTTCAAGTCTACACTAGATAACCTCTACACCTTAGTTTATTGGCTTCAATATTATAATATGTTATTTTCACTAATAAGTCCTCAATAACCACTTTATTGAGTATAATATAATTTTAAACTACAAACTACGAGTTTTATAACATAAATTCCAACAATTATATTGTTTATTTCTTATACATATTAAAAGTTGAAATCATAATTAACCATTACAAAGCATTAAGTTGCTCACCTGGAATGCAGATTCATGTAATAATCACAGAGGTAGTGCCAATCCTCATTAACTCTCACCAATATGTGTGGTTCCTCAGGGTTGCTGTACCTTTTGAAGTTCCTGTGAAAGTTGCCCCGAAAATATTTAAAGGTACTGAGCATTTGATGCTCAACGAACTTATTCATTGTTTAATCATTGAAATCATGTACAAAAAACTGCTACACATTACAAAAAACAACACATTAGCTTGGTTAACTTAAATATGTTTCAAATGAAAACAGAAATGTGTAATGGACGTACCTGTAGGTCGCCTTTGACGACCTTGATCTATTCTCTACCTACGTCCGCCCACTTAAGGCAGCGAACTGAAATGTCTTTTGCACACACATGCCTATTGCCTGGTTGAAGCGAACATCGTGTGGCGAAATAGGCTTCTCCGCCCTAGATCGACATTGGAATCCTTCAATTGGCTATAAAATAGCGCTCCAACTCTAGGAGTCGAGACTGCACACGTCTCCTAGGAGTTGAAGTCGTAGATACCAATAAGAAAGGTAAGGGTGTTGCTTTTAAATCAATATATGAAGAAGAGACAATAATCAATCAGTCTAAGAGTGAAGCAAATATGAATGAATCTATAGCTCTTCTGACGAAATAGTTTTCTATAGTAGTTAAGAAGTTCAAAAATTTGAATGCAACAGGATCCAACTCAAGGAATCTAACAAATTACCGAAAAAGAGATGGTGAAAATTATAATAGAAGGAATAATAAAAGTTCAAACAGAAGGGATGGTGACTATGTTCAAAAAAGAGATGTTGAAGGCAGAATTTTCAAATGTAGAGAATGTGGGGGAGTTGGTCATTATCAAGCTGAGTGTCCTATGTTTTTTAGTAAGCAAAAGAAAATTTTTTGTGCTACTTTATTTGATGAGCATACTGATGATAGTGAAGAAAATGATGATGCCACAAATACATTCATAGTAAATATCACCAAGACTAATTTTGTAATAGAAGATAAAAGTGAAAATTCTGAAGAAAATAGTAATAATGAGTTGTCTTTTGAACAATTAAAAATTCAGTGGAAAGAGGATTCAGAAGCCAGAGCTATACAGAAAAAAAAAAAAAAAAAAAGATATAAGGCTTCATGGAAGAAAATGAATGACTACAGTCTATTATATCCTTACTGAAGCTAAAATTGAAAGAGGTTCAAACTAACTATGATCAAACTATGAAGTCTGTAAAAATGTTAAATTCAGGGTCTGAAAATTTAGATCAAATACTGAGTTCAAGAAAGTTTAGTTCCAATAGATATGGTCTTGGTTTTGACTCATCAGTTAAGAACACTGGTTAAACAACTAGGATAAAATTTGTTCTTGCTACAACAAACATCAAGGCTAAACTACTTGTTGAAACAAAAGTTGTTAGTACTTATACAAAAACAAGTAACTGGGTATGTCATTACTGTGGTAAAAATGGTCATATTCGGCCACTTTGTTATGCTTTATGAAGATATAGATCTCAGTATCATAAAGCTACGTATAATTCAAAGAAGCGCAAATCAAATTCTTCAAGAGGTAAGAGAAGCTATCAAGAATGGGGAGTCAAGAACTCAGAAAACTGTAATATTGCCTTTACCATAATTCAAGCTTCAACTGATGCTTGGCATTTTGATAGTGGATGTTCCAGACACATGAATAAAAACAGATCTTCCTTTTCTGGGTTAAAAAAGTGTGCATCTGGACATGTTACTTTTGGAAATGGCACAAAAGGAAGAATCATAGTAAAAGGTACTATTGAGAAAAACAATCTATCACATCTAAATGATGTTTGATATGTTGAAGGGCTCAAGGAAAATCTAATCAGTATCAGTAAAATTTGTGACCAAGGTTACATTGTAAATTTCAATAAAGATAATTGTATAGTGACTAATGAAAATGAAAGAGTTCTTATTCATGGCTGTAAATAGGCTGATAACTGTTACCATTGGATATCCAACAATTCTGATATTTGTCACTTCCTCAGAGAAGATCAGACTTGGTTATGACACAGAAAACTAGGACATGCCAACTTAAGGTGTATTGATAAAGTAGTAAAAATGAGGTTGTCATATGAATTCCAAACATCGACTCAAAAGACAAGTTCTTTTATGGTGACTATCAAGTTGGGAATCAAATCAAAGCATCTGATAAAAGTACGAAGGAGTGTTGCACAAGCAGAGTTTTAGAGTTATTAAGCATGGATCTTATGGGTCACATGCAAACTAAGAGCCTGTGAGGGAAGAAGTATGTGTTTGTTGCTGTTGATGATTTCTCATGTTTCACGTGGGTAAGATTTCTTAAAGGAAAATCTGATACTGCCAAAGTTTGCATCAGCTCATATCTGAGTCTACAACGTGAACAAGGGAAGAATATTGTTCGAAACAGGAGTGATCATGGAAAGAAGTTCGAAAATGAAGAACTAAATAATTTCTGTGAAGTAGAAGGGATTCATCACGAATACTCAGCTCCATTAACTCCAAAGTAAAATGGAGTAGTAGAGAGGAAAAATAGAACCCTACAAGAGATGGCTCGAGTCATGATTCATGTTAGATCTTTGCATTTGCATTTTTTGGGCTGAAGCTGTTAATACTGCTTGTCATATTCACAACAGAATTACTACTCGTTCTGGAACAACTATCATGTTGTATGAACTATGAAAGGGCAGAAAACCTAATGTTAAGTATTTCCATGTCTTTGGTAGTACTTTCTATATTCTTGCTGACAGAGAGTACCACAGAAAATGGGATGCTAAATCAGAAAAGGAAATTTTTCTTGGTTATTCTCAAAATAGTCGACGTACAAAGTATTCAATAATAGAACCAGAGTGATTATGGAAACTATCAATGTTGTTGTGAATGATTTTCAGTAGGCATACAAACAAACAGATGATGATGATGAACTAACACCTAAAGTTACCATGGTCCATGAAGTAACTGCTGCTAATGCTCATATAGTTGATACAAGTATAAATAGCTTTGAAGATGGCTCAAAATCAACTCAAAAGGAAGTAACAGTTGAGGAGACTGAACTTATTTCATATTCACATGTCCGAAAGAACCATCCATCTAGTTCTATAATCGGAGATCTTTCAACTGGGGTTACCACAAGGAAAAAGGACAAGGTTGATTATACAAAGATGATTGCTTATCTTTGCTATAGTTCATCTATTGAACCTATATTAGTGAATGAAGCTCTTAAGATGAATTCTAGATAAATACAATCCAGGAAGAATTACTATAGTTCACATGAAACAATGTGTGGACCTTGGTTCCTAAACCTAAGGAAGCAAATATTATAGGAACCAAGTGGATATTTAAAAATAAAACAGATGAGAAAGGACATGTAACAAAAAACAAGGCACGATTAGTGACTCAAGGTTATGCGTAGGTGGAAGGAGTTGATTTTGATGAAACCTTTGCACCTATAGCTAGACTTGAAGTTATACACCATTTACTCAGCATATCATGCATTCGTAAGTTCAAATTGTATCAGATGGATGTCAAGAGTGCCTTTCTAAATATGTACTTGAACAAAGAAGTTTATGTTGCCTAACCTAAGGGTTTTATTGATCCTGAGTATTCGCAGTATGTATATAAACTCAATAAAGCTCTATATGGTTTGAAGTAAGCACCAAGAGCTTGATATGAACGACTAATTGTGTATCTTGGCCATAAGGGATATTCTAAAGGAGGTGCTAACAAAACTTTATTTGTAAATAGATCTGACAAAGATCTCATCGTTGCACAAACTTATGTAGATGATATTATATTCTAAGGTTTTCCTGAAGAACTGGTTAAAATTTTTATCAATATTATGCAATCAAAATTTGAGATGAGTATGGTTAGTGAATTGTCTTGTTTTCTTGGTCTTCAGATCAAGCAAAGAAAAAAGGGCATCTTTATTACTCATAAGAAATATGCCAATAATTTGGTTAAGAAATTTGGCCTTGACAAATCTCAGTAAAAGAGGACTCAAGCTGCTATGCATGTTAAAATCATTAAGGATATTACTGGGGAGTCTATAGATCATAAATTATACAGAAGCATGATAGGGAGTCTACTTTATTTAAGAGCTAGCAGACCTGATATTGCTTATGTTGTTGGTACATGTGTTTGATTTCAATCTGACCCTCATGTTTCACACTTAGCTGCAGTCAAACGAATAATCAAATATGTTCATGAAACAAGTGAATTTGGGGTTTTATATTCTTATGATACAAATTCCATTCTTGTTGGATATTGTGATGTCGATTGGGCTAGATGCTCAGATGATAGGAAAAGCACCTCTGAGGGATGTTTCTTTTTAGGAAACAATCTACTTTCTTGGTTTAGTAAGAAACAGAATTGTGTGTCACTTTCTACACTTGAGGCATAATATATTGCAGCATGAAGTGGGTGTACTCAGCTTATGTGGATGAAGCAAATGTTGCAGGAATATGGTATTTAGTAAAATATGATGACACTTTATTGTGATAACTTGAGTGCTATTGATATCTCCAAAAATCCAGTACAACACAGCAAGACAAAGCATATTGACATAAGGCATCACTTTATCAGGATGCTCATAGAAGGAAACATTATTACGCTCGAACATATTCGATCGAATCTACAATTGGCAGATATATTCACTAAACTACTAGATGCAAATTCATTTGAAGATTTGAGAGTTGGTTTAGGAGTTTGTAAAATTTAATTTAATTGTATTGTTTTGAAAAAGGTGGAGAAAAGAAATCATGGTTAGCTTTAATGGGCACGTCAACGTCGAAATAGGCATTAATAAAGGGCACTTCAATTTTAAGCGGGAAGTTAACTGTAATTTAAGACTCTTGAGCTTCAAAGACGATTGTTCATTTTTAGAAGTACAGAAGAAACGGTTCTTGAAGTCTTGAATGTTGCTATCTTTTCGAAATCAACAATGGTGAATACTCGAAAAGGAAACTATCTAGCTCGTTCGTCCAAAGCGGTTGATGAAGATCCTGTTTCTCAAACTAACATGCATGGTGTACAGACGAGAGGTTGCTATTTCAAAAGCACTCACACACGAAGACTTTATCGCCTACCATCGAAAAAATCTCAAGTGAATATTTCTGAACATTCTCCTATATCTGTGCATAATGAACATTTTTTGATAATGCTGCTAAGGATGTTGAAACTGCATCGGTGTTTCTGAGTCTCACATCTCTGAGATGGATTCGAATGAGAGAGATGATGTCTCTATCACCAGATTGTTGAAGAAGGGGTTATTTTCAAATGTTGAACCTTCTGTAGTTGATGTACCTGTCATTTCGGCTCATTTTGACGAAAGGTTCTTCTTTGAAGACATTTTTGTTCCAATGCTTGGTCATCCTTCTGCTACGAACGAAGAAGTTGGTTAATCTGGACGCTCCCCACTAGTTAAGTCTTCAGTTCGAGTCAGTTCATCAATTGATGATCAACATTCAGTTCCTGACCTTGGCCTTGTGGATAATTCTACTGATAATTTTGGTGGAAATATTGCTGATTTAGCTAATGAGAATCCTGCTGCATATACTGATACTTATACTGAACCTACTAAAAATTATGCATCTGACAATGTTGAACCAAATGTGCATGATGTTTCTCAAACAAAGACTCAACAACCTCCAGGTGAATCAAGACCAAAGGGAAAGAAATTTCAACAAAACAAGTGAAATATCACTACAAAGACTGGAAGGAAGAAGATTCCTCTGAATGTTCCATCTGTTCCCATTGATGGAATTTTGTTTCACCTTGAAGAGAGTGTGCAAAGATGGAAATACATCTTACAGAGGCGTATTGCAGATGAGGTAAATGTCTCAGATAAGCATCATTCCTATTTAAGTGTTATGGATCTAATTGTTAAGGCATGACTATCCAAAACAATTTCAAACGTCAGGTCATTCTATCCTCAACTGATCAAGGAGTTTATTGTCAACTTGCCTTTTGACTTCAACAATCCAAGTAGTACGGATTATTAAACAGTTTACATTCGAGGCTTGAAGTTCAAAATTTCACCTACTGTTATTAATAGGTTCTTGGGTAACACTGTTGAATCTAACTCTACTCCTTCACATCCATCTAATGAGATCTTGACTTCTGTTCTATCTGAAGAAACCTCATCTGTCTGGCCTGTGAATGGAATTCGAACTATATCTCTCAGTGTAAAATATGTCATTCTTCATAAAATTGGCATTGATAACTGGTTTCCCTCTTCCCATTTCTCCAGTGTTTCTATTGCTTAGGAACTTTTCTTTATCAGATTTGCAATGATGAGACTGTGGATGTCGGACTGTTTATATACAATCAACTTTTGAGATATGTGAAAACATTTAAATTTAAAATTCCTATTCCTTTGCCCCAATTTTTCTCGAGCTTGCTAATACATTTGCATGCTGAAGTTCTGAATCCACTTGATGCCCCTGGTCTTGACCCAAAGACTTTGTCCTTAAGTTACAAACTTTTTCAGAGAAGTCAAGTTCCTGATATAGAACATGATATGGGACAATCAAGGAACCCCGTATGTTTAATATAAAAGATGTAGATGAGGGTGCTGAAGGATTCTTTGTTCATTGAGACTTAGCATCTAGAATTATAAATACACTTTCAGCTGAGTCTTGAGCTCTTTCTACATCTATAAATTTGCTCTCTAAAAGATGTATGGAGGTTGATTCACTTGTTCGTCATTTGAAGACACCGATTCACTCCTCTAGTTCTGGAGCTCAAGATCAGAAGTAAAATTTCTTTTTTGTTCAAAAGGTGAGAAATAGGGCAGGGCAAGAGAAGTAGTGGAGCTGATTGTTTTTTTTTTTTTTTTTAAAGTTGATACTGTGTAGTTTTGATGTGGTTTTGAAGTTGTGTTTGAAAGTTTTTTTATCGATTATTCTTTCTAAGATTGTAAGGGGATCATACGAAGTTATATAATCGTGTGGTGTTTATTTCTTTTTGCTACTATTGTGATGGTTACAAACTAGTAAAATGAAATGTTGTTCTTTAGTAGTGTATGGCTATTCTGTTGTTGAATGTGTTGACCTGATGTTGTTAAATTTGTTGATGAATGTATTAATCTGATGTGTTGTTATAAGGTTGAATATGGCTATTTGATGACAATTGCACCGAGAGAAGTCACTGAGAAACGCTGACCTGAACTTGAAAAGAAATCTCCTTTTTTTGACAAAAGGAAGAGTTTGTTGTGATTTTGTCAAAAAAAAATTTATGATATTATCTTTTATTCATGAGTTATTAAATTCTAAAAAGATAAAAGATCTTCCTTTATTTTAGAAATCTTGTTCCAATATCTTTTTTAGATTATTCTTGAAAATATATATATATATATATTATATATGTGTGTGTGTGTGTGTGTGTGTGTGTGTGTGTGTGCGTGTGTGTGTGTGCTACGAAACTTGTTTTTGTGATGGAAAATGGAACAGTAAGCTCTTGCAGAAGATTAGCCGAGTATATAGTTGCAGAAGCTATAAGCGTAAAGAAGGTAGTGCGACTTATTACCTATGGTATCAACATGTTGACCTGTGATGAATTAACGATGAGTAAGATGAAGTAGTGATCAAAGAGGTCACCTTAAACTCAAGGGGAGTATGTAGACTTCGTCAAGTAGATTCACTCATATGTTCGGAGGGAACCTAGAGTCTTAAGCTATTAAGCATATTAAAATAGTCATATATTTGAGCAAAGATCACTTGTTGTATTGATGTGTATTGACTATTGTGAATCTTAATAATATTACTCATCTAAGTTGTGCACAGCTCCCCAGACGAAGGTCATATTTGCCGAACTGGATTATCAAAGTTCTCTATGTTATTTTCTTCTATTGTCCCTCTAACTATTACAACAGTTAATTACTTTAGAATTAACTAAAGGTTTATTTGATTAGCTCACATTGTTTTTCAATAAATATTTTCAACAAATTTGTTACTTAAAACAAGGATTTTTTTCAAATATAGTAAAATAAATAAAAGTATTTACAAAATTTAACAAAATTTTAAACTTTATCAATAATAGACACGAGTAGATTGTCTATTAATAATGTTTTCATTTACAATAATTTTCCTTGAAATAACTTTCTTTAAAAAAAAAAAAAGAATTATTTCGCTATTACAGTTAAGCTTAAAATTTGTTAATTCGGAAAATTAAGGATGTCGCTTACAAAATATATGCAATCAATAGGGTTCACTTCAAGAATCCCTATATCAAAATTAACAAACGATATTTATAACCCAAGCTATTCATCAAGAAACCATTTAAAACATAGTAAAGAATAAGCTTGGAGACGGACCCAAGAGAATCAATATCTTGAATAAAAAACACAAGAATTTCAACGTATGATGGAGAAAATTTGTTGTGACTAAGCAAGAAAGTAGAGTAAAGCAAGTACATGTTTTTTAATTTCTAGAATAATAGGGCATAACAAAGACCTCTCCCAACAAAGTTAAAATGGGAATGGTTCATTCTACAACCTTGAACAAATAAATTCATTGCAATCTAATTCAATCCACAACTAATTAGTTCAAGAAAATTAAGTAACCTTTGTTAATGAATCAAGAGTCAATTTAATTCATACTAAATTCAAAGAAATCACTTTCATCTTAGCAGTTTTTGCGAAAGTTTTAAAATTTGCATTAAGCTTCTATGTTTCAATGTTGTGATATTCAAGAGTAAGGAAAGCCTCTCTCTTGAGAATAAATAATATTAGTTGAAATTCTAATTGAAAATTAAAGAAAATATCAAAAGGAAAATATGTTTGAGATCAAATCAACAACTTTTAATCAATCTTGCTTTAAGAATCATGCTTAGTGCTCTTAGATATTAAAGTAATCACGTGTGATCAAGCCAATTAAACAAGAATTAATTATAAAAGCAAGATTGGAATTTAGCTAAAGATTGAAATTAGAAAGTCATTAGACAAGATCTCAAGAAAGAATTGCTAAAACTACCATTCCCAAGAAAAAGTATCTTAGTTCTTTATCAGTCTCAAGTAGCTTCAAGAACAAACTCAAAGAAATGAGACATTACTTCGAAGAATTTGTAGAGAACTATATTGATCTTGAGATAAAATTTACAAGAGAATTGACCAAGATTTTTCGAAAATTTGAAAAACGATGAGTGATTTATGAAAATACAAGGAAACAATGGCTTAAATAAGCCACAAAGGTTGGCTGGTTTGGAGAAAGGTGAGAGCACTGACGGATGTTAAAAGTTTGTAATGCAGTGGTCTTATACTTGTCAATTGTTCCATCACACTCTAAAATGGGCCTCGTCACGCTACTAGATTTTGGCAGCTACTGCCTCTAGGCGTCGTGCTTCAACGTTGCGGCATTAGAAGAGACCCAACCTTGATTTTAATTACAAAAATGCCACACTATTATCGTTTTCGCTCATTTTAGCTTAGAATTGAATGATTCTTGTTGCGTTGAATTCATTGGCTTCTCTAGATTATTGTTTCCTATCAAACAAGAGAAGTAGTGAATAAGTATTGCTATCGAGAAAGCCTTATCCTAGAAAACCTAACTCGTTTATGAAGCTACCGAAACAGAAATATGTTTTCAAAGGTGGGGAGCTTACTAAAACGACACAACAAAAGGTAGTATTGTAACTAAAATAGTAATCAAACAGAGCCCTATAACCCAAAATCAAAATCGAAGTTTACCCATTAAGGGGCAATTTGGAATGAATTTCTAACAACTCTTAAAAAAAAAAAGTCATTTTGAACCATTCTTAAAACCAACCTGTTTGGTAAATATTTTAATTTTTGTTTTTGATTATTGAAAATTAAGCCTAAATTTCTAATAATGATTTTCATTTTTTCTAAAAAGTATCAGAGTTCGAATTCTTGGTTAAATATTAAAAAGAGAAAGAAGTTGATAAATGGACAATGAAGATGAGTTGAGATTGGATAGCTTCGTGATTGAAGAAGCAGTTAGGGGAAAGGGGGAAATGGTGATTAAGAGACTACCATTTAGTTTTTATTAATTTGACTTTAGAAGAATTGATAGTTAACTATTTGGTTGTTTGTTTTTCAAGTCGTCTTCTGTTTACCTTTTCTCTACTTGCTTTTTCGTTTTCTTCATGTTGTTCACGAGTACTTATCATTATGTGTTTTCATTTCCCCACCAACAATCTTCCATAATCTTTTGTTCCATTATTTTACTTAATCCATTACTCGTCCTTCATTATCCTTTTTTCATTACTTTACAATCAAATTATCAAAATCCTTTTAAATGTATATTAATAAAATGACTCATATTTCTGGTCATACAGGAGCAAAATAATAGTCCTCTATTTCAATCATGTTACCTTTTTAATTCACCTTTTTAGATATGTTCAAATTGTAATTTAGGGATGTATATCACTTTAGTTTGGTGAATAAAGTATATGCATTTGGAAGTGTTGATTTTTTCGGCCAACAAATTTGAAGTATGAGTTTAGGTCGATTTTTATTTTAGTTGTTATTTTTTCAGTATTATGTTAAATATATTTTATACATAGAAATACAAATATTTGTTTAACATGTCTTTTGATCTACTTTTAACATTTTTGTTATAAACAAAAGGGAAAATAAACACTCAAGAAAAGTTGTTCCCATGATGTTTTTGAAAAAATGTGTTTCAAGGAGATGAAATTGTGTTTATATTGATTTTGGTATGATATATTTCTATTTGGCACTTTAATTAGTTGAATGTGCACATTTGATTTGAGGAAAGAAGAACACGTGGTGTTAAAATTAAGTTGAAGTCTCGAAAGAAATGTTTGTATCTTTAAAAGGTTTGAGTTCTAAGAGTGGTGGAGTCTTCAAGAATTGGGAAATCTTTTAATTGTTGAAAATATTCTTCTTGGCTATGTCACTCTCTCTAAGAGTAAAACTTTTTACCCTCAAAATGGAGAACTCTGTTTATAAAGTTCTCTAGTGAATTTGAGCTTGATAAAATTCTCAAGTGAATTTGAGCTTGATAAAATTCTCAAGTGAATTTGAGCTTGACAGGTCTATGGACAAAAAGTGATTGGATTTAAGGCTTATTTAGTATTTAAGCTAATTTAAACTTATTTTTAGGTTTAATTAAACTTTAACCCACATAACATCATCGAGTTTAACCAATCTATATCTTGAATCTCAATTTACAAATGTATCATTTTTATAATTTGTCCAAAATGTTCTATTCAACAAATATCCCTTTTCGAGCTCCATGCATGATTGGTAAATTTAAAAAAAAAAAAAAAAAAAAAAAAAAAAAAAAAAAAAAAGAGTCAGAATCCTAAAATAACTTGTATGTTTTTAGTTCCAAGTGTATTGTTGTATCAATTTGATCAAATTATGGATATCATACCTATTGGTAGTTTGGTTCGAATTTTGAGATAAAATTTAAGTAATAGCCAAGTTTGAAATTTGAAATGGGTAGAAATGGCTTACTTCAGGCTCTAGTTTGAAAAATAAACACACAAAAAAAAAAAAAAAAAAATTTAATGGAGACTTGGCCTTTTCTTGTTTTTTGAAACGACTAATTGGTGATTATTTTCCATTTTTACCATTAGGTGAATGTCTAATTCTATTAAAGGCCTCTTTAATGGATTTTTCTTTCGTGTGTACAGACTAGTCTTGATTATTGAAAAGTTGTTAGAAGGTGGATGGCAAAAAATCATTGAGGGTTGATTAACTAAAATAAACTATAATACATGAAATAGGACATTACATAAATGAACCACCATAAAATCATTGAGGGTTGGTTAACTAAAGTCGAATATACATCTTTTTCGCTTTCTAATAACAATAATAAGCATTGTTATGGAGGCACAAGAGTGTCTACTTTCTAACGATAAAGGAAAACATAAGTTCATCGCCTAATGGATTGAAGAAAATGTGAACTAATTCATGTCAAATATGGTTTACTGTTAAACTTGTTTCTAGTGACCCAATAATAGTAGAATTCTGAGTTAAAATAAAGTATGTTTTGAAACTTTATCAACATAAAGTATGTTTTGAAACTTATCAACATCTAAGTTCTTGTGTTCTATGCAAAAAAGTTTCTATGTTCTATGCAAAAAGAACCAAAACCTTCTTCACTCTTAGTACATATAATATATATATATATATATATATATATATATATATATATATATATATATATATATATATATAGGGGTCTTTTAAAAAATATAACAAAGCGACAAAATAAAACAATCCTAAGAATGGAAAAAACTCACAAACCCACAATAGAATATATCAAAATGCCCCGTCAACAACGAACGTAATATATTTGATAACACATGTAATATATTTAATACACGATCGTTTAAATTTAGCTATTATTGGTACATGATCGTTTACAATTATTCGTTTAGATTTGGATAGTTAAATCTAAATGATTTATTTTTTCAATTCTATTGTTTAATTTGGTTACACAATCGTTTAGATTTAGTTACACAATAGTTTATATTTGATCATTTAATTTGACTACACGATTGTTAGATTTGGTTACCCCAAATCTATTTTTTTTTCTAATACACTATCCTCTAAATTTGGGTAAACGAATTTTTTTAAAATTATTTATATACGATCTTTTAGATTTGGTTACCTTGGTCTGAGAAGGAAATGAAGATGCAACGAAAAAAAGGAGAAAGAAGATAAAAAAATCAAATTTGATTATCCAAATCTAAACGACGTAAAAAAGAAAAAAAAACCAATTTTGATTATCCAAATCTAAACAACGTGAAAAAAGAAAGGAAAAACGAAAAAAGAAATAGAAAGAAATTAGACTTGATTATCCAAATCTAGACGTAAATAAGAGAAAAATAAGAAGGATGGAAAGAAATTACAGCGAAAAAAAAGAAGAATAAAGGAAAAAAGACATAAAAAAAAAAGAAATTACACGATCTCTTAAAATTTGCTATTTTTTTTACATGGTCATTTAGATTTGGTTACTCAAATTTAAACAACGTAAAAAAAGAAGAGAAAAATAAGATTCTTTATACACGATTTTTTAGATTTTGATATTTTTTTTTACACGATCGTTTAGATTTGATTACCCAAATTTAAACGACATAAAAAAAAAGGAAAAAAAGAAACACATGAAAAGAAATAGCAATGAAAGAAGAAAAGAGGAAGACATGAAAAGAAATTGTAGCGGAAATAAAAAGAGAAAAACGATGAAAGAAATCACAGCGAGGAGAAGAAGAAAGATAGAATGACAAATTTGGAATATTTAAAAAATAACTAACTTTATGGGCTTTATTACACGACCGTAAATATTACAGTGTTTGGTTATATTTATGAAAATTTCTTTTATATATATATATATATATATATATATATATATATATATATATATATATATATATATATATTCAAAATCGTGTAAAAACAAATATCTACATACAAAACCAAATCACGGGCATAAATTTGACATGAAAAATCAATGTCAAAGCACTTCCAGGACCATGGAGGGTAAAACAAAGATATGAAACGAATTTATAATTATTTACCATTTCTCTATTTTAATCACAGAGTTAACAAAATACTATGCGAATCAGCAAGAGACAGTACACATTTCATTAAAGAAATTGTTATTCTAAATCCATGAAACCCCCAAAAAGTGAAAGAAGATTTACAGCAAAATGGGAAAATGTGACGGTCTTTCTGGTGATTATACAAAATATTAACCTCAATAAAAAACAAGTAAACAGAGTCTTAGAAACGCAAATGTATGTATGGAAAATATTTATAAAAAAAAATAGAAAGAAAGAAAGAAAGAAGGGGAGTTGAATTGAATGAAATGTTAAGCAGTAAAAGATGGAAAAATTACAAGATGATGATGACAAGAACTCTACAACAACAAAGTAAGTACGAAAGGCAGTCTTTTAACACAGAGAAGGTTAAGCAAGTAAGAAAATGGAAAACGTAAGAATTTGTGTTGGTTATTGACCTTTAGGGGTTTTTCTTGTTGTATTGTTGCAATTATTAAGTTCTTCTCAGCAAGACTTGGGAACAGTGCTTTCTCAGATAAGTCCAATAGACAAGTCCAACATAAATAAAACAACGTCTTCAGAAACCCTAAAAGAATATAATATAGAGGTGGGGGGAGTAGGGAGGGAGAGGCTAAGAGAATCTCACCTCCTAAGTCCTTCCCGCAGAACCCAACCTAAAGGGTCTTTTTATAAATCTAAATGTCAATTCTAACACCCAATATAATGATGTTTTATTATATCCTTTCTGTCTCAAAGGACTTGGGGTTTTCCTTTCTGTGCCAACCCCATCAGACAATCAAATGGGCACTGCCCTGTCTATGATTTTCAATGGGTCTTCTCTTCTCAATTCTCACACATATTTACATTATTTATTTATTGTTTTTCAGAAGAAACCTATGATGCTTGTTTCCCCTCACTTTTCTTCCTCCTCACAAACAACACTTCTTATTTTCAAACATTTTTTAATGCATTTTATCGTCTTCTACTTTACCTTTTCCCTCCAAGTGCATAAAGTTCTGTCTATTTTGTTTTTTAGTTTTCCAGCATATATTTCCTCAGTGTGATGTGTATATATCACTGTATCATATGAAGGCCATATGAAAACGCTGTACGTTTTGTAATAGAAATGAACCATCCAACAAGATTCACAATTATAAGAATGACAATTTTAATTCAAGCACACAAGTTTAGTGATAAACTGCGGATATATCATGAGAAAAGACAATGCAAAATATACCTCTATGGTACAATTATGGGATTGTTAACACGTTTTTCATTGTCTAAAAGTTCCACCCTCGCCCCCCGGGTGTGTGTCTCTGGTCTGCCTATCCCTGTGTGTAAAAAGTTGAAAATCATTGATTCTCTCTTCAAGAGAGGGACAGAATGTCATGACTAAAGAAGGAGAGTGAGCAAAGTCTAAGTCTAACATACCATCTAATTAAAATCAGCATCAATACAACAGTGACTGTTTTTCTTTAAAAAAGAGGAAATGGAAAAGCAAAAACATTAGAAATAGAATCTCTCAGTTCTTGAGACGGAGATTGTGGAGTACGATGAATAAGCCTTCTCAGAAACCATGGGAAAATGGATGCTTAAACTAAATGAAGTGAGAATGAGAGGAACAATGTGATTTAGAGAGAGAGAGAGAGAATGATGTGACAATTAAGATCATATAGTCAATAACATGTCACAAATTTAAATTTCACAAACAAAAATACATCATTTAGGTAGAAAGAAGTACATATATGGAATGGTTTTCTGGATAGTATAGGATTTTTTAATGCAATACTTTTTCATCAAATCACTTTTGCATAATTTGAAATTTTTGAACCATTTTCTAAAGGAAAATTTAAACTGATATGTTTCAATACACTATCATTAGATTTGATGTACTTCCAAAATTTTGAAATTTCAAATTCGCGTCCATAAAGTCTTTATTCTTAATGTTTTTTGTCTTACATGTCACAAATTTATAGACATGGCCCAAAAGTAAAAAGTTCATGAATCAATTAGACATTTTTTTAATTACTTATTAAGAACTTACTAAAATTCAATGAGTTATTAAACGTAACTTGACATTCCAATACTAAACTAATACTTTTACTCACGCATGATAGTCCTTTTCATTTGCAATTATTTTCAAAAACACTCTTCAGACATCTCTTTTAATTTATATTATAACTTGCAAAACTAAATGCAATCATAATCAAGATTCATTGCACATATTATCTGTCAGGACATCATTAACATTTTAAGAATCCATAATTTGATATGGCACTATATAGAAATTGATGGTTCATGATTGGAGTCCAGTAAACAATGTTTAGAGATGGTCCACAGTCCACACACTGAAGTTAAGAAAAGATGGGCATAAAAAAAAAGACTTAAAAGACAGTAACATATCCATGAACAGCTGATTTCAATTTCAAAGGTTCTCCCTCCTCCTTTGAAGAGTGGTTCCCAAATCACAACGGACACATGCCTAAAATCTTGGAAAATGCATAAACTAAATTCAACTACAGTTTCAGCTTCTGCTAAACCCAAAACCAAATTTGTTTATTGAAGAAAGAAACCAAAGAAAGAGAAAGTTAAACAGCATCCCATTCATTTGCATTGGTTTTGAGGTTTTTCTTTTTTATTATTTGGATCTTCTTCTTTGGCCCCATCTCCTCCCCCCTCGATACCCTCTCAATCCTTCTCACAGGCATTTTCACAAACACGCGGACTTCGAGACGCACAGCAAGACAAATCCTATCTTAGACTTTTTCTCCTTGTTAATGAATTTCCATCGGATTGAGCTCTCTCTCTCTCTCTTTCCATCTCTCAATCTAATGTCAATTCCATATATATCAAAGACGCATAGAGTTTCAAGTTTCACCTACCAAATTCCTAATTACTCCAGGGCTTAAACATAAACAATGCAGAAGAATCACATACCAGAGCAGAACGAGAAGAAACGGAAGTTCCTAATCAACGACAATCTCGACATTCTGATCGAAATCCTCAAGCGGCTAGACGGACCATCCCTCGGCGTTGCGACCTGTGTCTGCCGGCTCTGGTGCACCATCGCTCGAAGTGAATCGGTGTGGGAACAAGTGTGCTTCCGTCATGTAAAATCGCCGCTTCCGTCGTCAGTGAAAACGGTGGTAGCGGCCTTGGGAGGGTACAAGAGGCTGTACATGGTTAGCATTCGACCGGTGCTGAGTCGACTCGGGTACTCGGACCTGGTGAGGCGAGTTTGGACTCAGGATGAGGTTCAACTTTCACTTTCTCTGTTTTGTGTGGATTATTACGAGAGACTCACTGGGAGTGGAAGAATCGGCGGCGATGCGTCCGCATTGTCCCTCATGTTCCTGTGCAACACCGTGAACGTCTGATTCATCTCGATGCCTTTTTGTGATACTTTCTCCGCCGTCCGATCTGCAGACCAAATCTATATAAGAGAACCAAGCTCCATCTGGTGATTTTAGTCAAAAGGATTAAGATTAGCCTTAGCCTGGTACGAATATGAAATATGAAATATGATTATTTTTCTAATTATACACCCATTTTCTTAAATAAAAAACATAGAACTATTTTTTTTCTACATCTTGATTATTGCTGTTTGTTTCATCTTGTCTTTTTTATTTTTTTATTCATTATTTCTTGTAACAACCAATTTATATATGTAATCTTCGGGTCTTCTTTACTTCAGTTTATCTTGGTGCCTTTTCTCTTCTATTTTTGTTATTTTCTGAATACTCTTGTTTAAAAAAAAAAATACATTAACAAATTTAACAAGGAAAATTTATTTAATTCTAAGAAAAATGAAAGGCAAAATGAGATGAAAGAACACCGTTTTGGATAAAGACCAGAAGGCAATAGAGAAAATTTTGGATCTAGAAGAGGGATAGCATAGTGCTGGTTGTATTCTTGGTACATATTTTAGAGATCAATCAAAGAATGTATAAATTAAAGACGCCTTTTAATGAAGAAACATATAATTTAACTGCAAATTTTAAACTTGGTTTAAAAATTATTATAATCTGGCGTGAAGAATTTATAGGAAAATGAATAAAATTTCATGTCAAACTCTTTTCTTCCCAACCTGGGTAGATTTAACTAGTTCCTAAACTTCTGAGTAATGGTCCTGGTTTCAAATTTATAATTTAGTCTTATATTTTAAAATTTATAAAAATTTAATCGATCGACTGTTTGTGTAACAAAGTCTATAAAATTATATATTTTTTTAAATATTTCGAATTTATCTTTGTATCTTTTTCTCCTCTGCTATCGTCTTTCTTCCTTTACTCTTCCTTTTTTCACTGCCATTTTTTCCATCTTCATATTTTTCTTTCTTTTTTTTACATCGTTTAGATTTAAGTAATCAAATCTGATTTCTTTCTATCGTTTTTCTTTTTTTTTTCTCGTTTGCTGCGTGCATCGTCTTTCTTCTTTTTTTTGCTCTTTATTTACGTTCTTTAGATTAGAGTAATCAAATCTAAAAAATCATGTATAAAGAATATTAAAAAAAATGTTTAGCTAAATCTAAATACCCAATTTTTTTAAAAAAAAATCTCAAATCTAAACGATTGAAACTGATCATGTAACTCAATTAATTAAACGATCGTGTAACCAAATTAAATGATATAATTCAAAAAATAAATCGTTTAGACGATCATGTACTAAATATATTATGTGCGTTGTTGACGGATTATTTTTTGTATTTTCCATGGATGAGCTTGCGGGCTTTTTCAGTTTTTAAAATGGGATAGTTGCAAATATAGCAATTATATTCAAAATAATGAAGTATATAGCAACATTTTAAAAAAAATTGCAAATATGACAAAATCTGTCAAAATCTATCAATGATAGGTGTATATCACTGATAGACCATGTAGCAAATGTTGGTCTATAATTGATAAACCATAAGAGTCTATCAAAAATAGAAGTCTATCATCGATAGAATTTGTTATATTTGCAATTTTTTAAAAATATTGATACATACTTAATAATTATTTTAAAAAATTGATACCTATTATAATTATCCTTTTCTGTACGGTGTAAATATTTTATCGTTTTATTATATTTTAAAAAATATCCCATATAAATAAATATGTAATTTTCTATTAGTTATTAAGTTTTGATAACATTTTTTCAAATAAAAAACTTACCATTACAAAATTGAAAAACAAAGTTGTTATTTATTAATATTTAGAAACTATATCGGTATAAATTTAAAAGCTAAATTATTAGTTTATAGAGAGTAATTTTCTTTTTCTTTTTCTTTTTCTTTTTCTTTTCTTTTCCTTTTTGAGAGGCAAAGAAAAGGTAATAAGGGATTATGACGAGAGAGAAATGGGGATTGGCACAAGTGGGTGGTCCTATACAAATATTGGATCATTGGCTTATCACAACAACAAGCCCAATTCTTCAAATATTGTATCTCCTAGAGTGACTTTGGAGTAACGATCCTAAAAGAGGTCACTTTTGTAGCAAGAGCGACAATGGGATCAATGATAGATTTAAAAATTTTATATAAGAAATGGTATATAATAAACACACTAAAAAATATTAATAACTTCAAAAATTAATTAATTTAATGTATATTACACTTGTTTTCTATGATTTTTTAATGTTTTGAAATCGTTTAATGATAAGTCTATTATCTAACTTATCTAATAAATATTTCTCAATATAAGCTATAAGACAATCATTAATTCATTGATTTTTCATTTCAAGTCTTCACAATTACATTACTGAACTCTCTATACTTGAAGATCAACTTCAAAGTTACATTATTGATATGTGTTTAGAGTTTGTTAATGTAACGCCCAACAAATTCGATTTTTGTTCATTGTCATTAATATTTAAGTGTGGTTATGGGAAATTCAAATTTATTGGAAGAACCTTATCATTTTGAAATTTCGATTAATTAAGGTTTGGAATCTTTTTTTTTTTTTGTTTAAGATAATAAGTATTTTTTTTATTTGGAAATAATTGGGGAAGTTTTATTAAACTAAAGTTGGTTGATTTTGGTGAGATTTGGAGAGAGAGAGGAGGTGGTTGATTTGGGTTATTTAAAAGGAAAAGAAAAGAGTTATTGTCTTATAAAAAGCCTTGGGGCTCGTGCGTAAAGAAGAACAGAAAAAAAAATCAAAGAAAGAAAGAGGGGAAAAGAAAAGAGAAGAAGAAAAAAAAACAAATTATTATTTATCAAACCCTAGCCGCCGCACGCCGCCGCACGCCGCCGCCGCCGCCGCCGCGAACCTGAGCCGCCAAGCCTCCCCCTCTTTGTTCAGCAGCGCAACCAAGTCTGCAGTCAAAAACCGAGCCGTCGCCGAGCTTCTAGCCGCGTCGGAAGAATCGTCCAAGCCGATCCGCGCACGCCGAGCGTCTGTCGGAGCAGCCGTCTCTCGCAACCGTCGCCCGAAGCCGAGCCGCGTCACCCTTTGCGATCCGCAGCCGATCCGTCAGCCAGCCGCGTCGCGCCGCGTCGATCCGACGCAGCGCAGCCGAGCGTCCGTCTGCAGCCATCGCCGAGCGAAGCCGTGGTGTAGCCGGACCACCCGCAGCCGTCGCGCCACCCGGATCCGAAAACCAGCGCCTCGTCGCGTGAGGACCCGACCCGGCCGAAGTCCGCTCCGTAACCCGAGGCCCGGCCCGCGCCGCGTGCCTCCGACCCAGAACCCGAGCCGCGTGCACCCGCGAGCCGAGCAGCGCCCACGTGCAAGCCGCACGTGCGTAGCCGCTGTACCAAGCCGAGCCGCGTCTGTCTGCACCACGAGCCGCGCCTGTTTGCGCCGCGAGCCGAGCCGATCTTCAACCTCCAAGTCGAGCCGGTCCCTGTCCTTTTCCAGCCGAGCCGCCAAGACTAATTTGGCTCCATCCACCTAAATTTTGGTAATTAAATTAATTATTGTGGCATTACCCGATAAGACTCAATGTTTCGGACGCTAAGTAATTTAATTCGGGACTAAATTAAATTATTTCCTTAAGGGACGTCGTGGACCAAGTAATTGCTGCAGCGCGGGATTTCTTCAGTAGGGGCTCGAGCATTGCAACCTCTTTCTAGGGTAAGTCATTTCAAATGAGTCTTGAACCGTTAGTCGTTGGTGACCTAATTACGAATTTTGGCATATTAAACAGTTAGGACCTCGTCGCTTGGAAAGCATACTGCCTCGCGGTTAGGACTCGTCAAGTAAATCTCCAGGTAAGAGATTTCTACTACTAGCTCCATGTTTAGAATTATGAGGTCACGTATACCTTCAATTGTGCATGTTGAGGACTAGACTGTACGATGCATGAAATTAATGATAGTATGGTGCGATTGGTGATACGGTTATATTATAGCATGATGTTGTGATGAAAAGAACTGTTATGGCTGTACGACGGTGTCGAGATGGAGAGTGTAATGATGATTTATCTGTTATGTTATATGATGATGTCATGTGTATGCATACTGCGATTAGGGTACCTGTTAGCTTAACCTGTTAGAGTCGTACCTGCATGGGTGTCCTTCGGGATCACCACCTATTTAGGACTGTGCGGTCCGACGGGACACCAGTCTAGCATGGATATAGATATGACTCGAGTGACTCGACGGGGTCCTCGCATCCCGATTGTCCTAGGCGTCCCCCGGGGCACCGAAGACCAGAGTACGTTCCTACGGGAGCGCATGTTGCACGTGTTCGGGAACGTGCCAGAGATTGGGTACCAGTTACAGGACTCTGACAGGAAGCTAACAGGCACCTAGTGGGACTAGTAGTGGGTCCCTTACTGAGTATTTTATACTCACTCTTTTCATGTCATGTTTTCAGGTAGAGGACGAGGCAAGGGCAAAGGCAAGCTGGCGAGCGACCAGAAGTGACCGTGGCGAGCCATAGGGATTTCCGCTTCCGCTTATCCTTGTTTTTGACTTTAGTACCCAAGTTTGAGTATTCTTCACTATTTTACCATTTTTTTTGTAGATAGGGCCCGAGTAGGACTTTAGAACGAATTTCATTTTTGCATAACTACCTTGTTTGAATTTTCATAAATAAAAATTTCTCAAACCTTATGTGTTTTTAATAAATTTTATGACTTAAACCACTTGTTCTATATTTAGTAATGACTTCGATTCAGTATAAGGAGTTGGGTCGTTACAGTTAAACTAAAAAACATCGATAATCTTGCAGTGAAAATGGATATAATGAAAAGAGATAAAGTCTACTCATTAGTTTATCGGTTGCTCATATAAGCATTGATTTTACTGGTTGCAACAACTACTATAAAGAGAATATTTTCTGCTATGAATTAGTCGAGGTGGATGTGTGAATATTAATTTGTAAACAATAATTAAGAAAATTTGAAATGTAAATTCAAATCCAGAAAAAAAAAAAAAGGTAGAAATTAAGTTCAATGAGAAAAAGAGGCAAGGGACAATGGGCAATGGCCATTATTCAATTCTTATCATTGAATTAAAAGAAATATGAATGACTTTTGCTTCAAAGGAGATTCTCGGTCAAGATCAACTTTCTTGATTCTTGCAGATCTTGCAAGAACTTTTATTAAGATTCAATCCTCTAATTAAAATAGTAAAATAAAACACATGTATATTAGAATTGCTCTATCTCATTGATCAAAGATATGTGAGAACCAAGAAATTAAATCAAGTAAACTTTCCTTAAACTAGATTCAAGAAAGAGATAATCAAACACAAGCATTTATTGTTAATTCTTGCAATAACAATTCATGCCAAATTCTTGTTCTTTTAAAGAAATCCAAGTATCTTTGCATATTTTTTACAAACAAATTGCAACATTGATTTAATTGAATTTAATTGTGCACATAAAATTGATGGAATAAATTCATAATTTGCCAAGAACAAGGGTGATTTATCTCTTCCTTAAGTCAATGAATTTTCAAAATTTAACATGTTGATTACAATCAAGAACAATATGAATCTTTTATAGACGAAGATAATCAAATCAATTTTGCACTCTAATTTTCTAAAGAAAAAGTATCTTGCATACAAATTGATCAATCAAGAACAAATTGAAGAATTAGTTCACAAAAGAATACTTGTAATTGAAAGTAAAAATTGTTCTTGATACAAGAAAATTAAAGATTCAACACGAGTAAAATATAGAAGAAAAATTCTCCAAAAAATTGAAAAATTCATTGCCCTCTTGCCTATTAAAAATTAGCCCACCATTAGAATTAGATTGCGGAAAACTAATTGATAGAAAAAATAACATAATGGAGAGGGAAATTTATGGAAAAATGGAATTGGAGAGAGTTTAAATGAAATTTGGAGTTGATTTTGTGAATTGATGGTGGATCGATTAGAAATTAGGGAGAGTTAGGGTTTATATAGAAGAGAAATCAAATAACCGGTCATGGGGTTCGAACTCCACACTTCAAGCTTGCGCGTGTGCTTAGATTGACGAAAATGGTAGTTAATTTTGGATATTTGCGCATGGAAATTACAAAATTGCCACTGAAATGTATAAAAGAATGAAATTACGTTGCAGTGATTCGAACTCCGGTGGCGAGGAGGCACACACGAGGAGATGGCGACATGTGACGGCTGGAGATTTGCTGAGGCAGACGCACGCGGATTGCTTCAAATAATTTCAAATTATTTTTACATTCTATGAGGTTCGAACTAGTGACATCTAACGTACGCAGGTGGGTCAAAATGACGATGTTTTACGACGTAAATTGTGGAAAATAAATGTTGCTTTCGAGGTTCAAACTCGTGACCTAAGGGTGGTTTACATTGTGAAGGTTTATTCAAATCTTTTGAATATTTACCAAATTGCCCCTAAACTTTAAATTGTTTGTTCTTCTTTGTTCGGACTCCGTTTTAGGTTATTCAAATCTTTTGAATATCAAAGCAAGGAATATATGTATGTTATGGGTTGAGAATAGAATTGTTATTAAGGGGTCAATAATTGTCCCCAACAAAATACCCCTCACTTAAGCTTTGTTCGTCCAGAGCAAAGTAAAATCTAAAATTAAACAGTCAAGCAGTAGGCAAAGAAAGAAAACATCAACTAGAGAAAAACAAACAATCATGCAAGTAAATAGGTGATGCATTTCTAACAAGTCATCTTAGCGACATTATTCAATGCCTTAACAGTCTATCCAAACCTATGCTTAAACTTAGTTCAAATTATAAAAGAGATTACAAGTTATTGATTGAGATTGGAGTTTAACTAAGTTGGTCTGGAACAAGCATGTTTAAAAAATGCTCAAGTTTTACTACTCGGATGCTAGACATGCTTTGAAAAGATAAAAGACACCTTAGACTTGTTTTCCCCTATTATGGATCGGAAAGGATTCCTCCTCTTTTTAAAGCCATCATCAAACTCGATGCTATATTTAGAACGTAAAAAAAGGTTGTCTGATTTTACTTAGGTCAAAAGTGAAGTTTTCTCCCAAAAGTTATGATAGTTAGGGAACTCAACATATTTTACTTGACCTACCCGACTACTCTTTATTTTTTATGAGCTTTTTCTCATGCATATTGCATTTTTTAGCTATTATTGTCTCACGCCCTTTTTTTTTTTTGAAATTGCTCTTTTTTTATTTCTTGCAAGCCTCCCTTTTGTTTCTTTGGTATGCATTGGTAACTAGGTCTTGCTAGAATCGGTGGGCTATCCTTTCTATGGTTTTAAACTTAGTTTCTATGTTTGACTGCTTCCTTTAGAGTGACAACAAGTTTTATTAATGTCTAATCTTATCTAAATGGATCTAGTTCGTTGTGGCTAGACAAGAGGTTTCCAACTCAAGTTTGACAAGACAAAAGTGTGAAAACCTTCTCAATTTCTAAAGAGTAGCTCCTATCCTTTTTGAACTCTATTTAGGCTAGATTTGGACTAAGTGTAGCATAGGCATATCCTAATAACGCAACCAAGAAGACAAGGCTAGAAAAGTATCCATGCACTTATTATATTATACATGCAATCAAACAATCAATTCATACGCATTTTCTCAATCAAGCATTCACATCTCAATATGGTATGGCTAAAAATGGCCTTAAAAAAAAAGATATCAGCTTATTCTCAATAGATTCAGTGCACAAATTCAAAATATTCAGAATATCATAATTCACAAACTCGAGCTCAGCGCAAAAAAAAAATAAAAAAATAAATAAAAGGACCCCATATTCATACACATGCAAGCTAAGTATCAAGAAATATGCTACCCACCTCTACTTAGAAAATTGCTTTGTCCTTAAAGCTTTCGAAAAGTAAAGAAGAGTGAAATAGGAAAGGAAAGGGGAATAATGTACTCCCCTCGATGTTGATTTCTTGATATTTGCTTGGTAGAAAGCTTGCATGGAGAAAGCATTTGAATTCCTCATTTGTATGCAAATGTTCATTTTGAGAAAAGTTTATTCCTGTAAAAAGAAAGTAAACTTTCTTAGTTTTATCAGAAAGAAAAAGCTAAAAGATTACAAAGCATAAGAAAAAGAAAGACGAAAATTAAAGAAAGCATTAAAATTTGACACTGGCTAACTTTAAGAAGCATAATTTTTTAAGGTTGGTTGCTCGATCGTTCTTTCACCAACTCATTCAGGATCGATGGTGAGTGGTTTAGTTGCTCTATTCATTTGTGATGTTTTTGTCTTTCCTTACTTATGCATAAAGTAGACATGGTTAGTGGAAGCCAAAAGGAGACAATTTATTATATCAAGAAAAAAGTTGAGGCTGAGAGGAAGAGAGTTTAGTCCAATCCTTAATTCATGTAAAAGATGTGTCTTTTCATTTAAAGAGTATTCTTTTGCAAAAATGTAATCAATGAGAGGATCATGAAATTCAAGGGATATGAAATTGAAAGCAAGATTATTAGGTGGAGAAGAAAAATTGATTATGCTCAAGAAATTTGAGTAAGAACTTTTCATGCTCTACTTGGAAATTGTCGTCAAAGATAAAAATGTATTCTTCCTAATTAATAATCTCATCATTGTCATCAAAGATAAAGAATTTATCATATTCAATGTAGAATTCATTAAAATCAAAATCAGTTGAGGATGTATCAATCTTATCAAAATCATATCAAAATCATGATAAACATCATTGTCAACAAATTTATTAACAAATTCATCAATGATCAAATCTTCATGTAATAAAATTTTATCATCATGATTATTAACAAATTCAATCATGTCAAATCTTTCATCAAAGTTCTCATTAACAAAATCATTATTAAATCCATCTAAAATCTCAAAACTAAGATCATGTGCAAAGTCAATATCAAAATCTAAAGTAGGTTCATAACATGCACCATTGTCATTTTCAAAAATTTTCTCATCATCAAGTTTAGAAACAATTTCAATAAGGTTTATGCCAAGATCGTTTTTAATGTCAATGCCTTTCAAGGTATATGCTCATCATTATTATTAATGTTTCTTCCTAGATCATGCTCATTACTAGATGCAAAATCATTATCTAGAGCATGTTGTCCATTTCTTGCAAGATTATCAACCAAGACATGCTCATCGTTTACACTAGTAACAAAGTCAAGGGAGATGGAGAGATTTATCATGCTCTTCTAGTGTCTCTTTTGACTCCAATGATTCTAAAGTATCAAGTACACACAATGAAACATGATCATTAGACGACTTTAAATCATAAAAAATGTTGAAAGACACTATACGATCGTCAAACTTAACACTAAGGAGACCTTTGTCCACATTAATTATGTCCTTGCCAGTTTTCAAGAATGGTCTTCCTAAAAGTATGGTAGGTGATGTACGTCCATATTCATTGTTCATTTCAATCACTACAAGAGACGGGAGTACTCTCGACGTCACAAAACGTCGGTGAAAATGAAAAGTACGTCGGGATAACCTTTTCCGACGTACAAAACGGCGTCGGGAAGAACGTTGGGAGAAATGCGTCGGGAGAGGCTTTCCCGACGCCATACCAACGCGGCATCGGGAAAGCCTCTTCCGACACCTAACTAAGCGTCGGCATAGCCCGCGTCGGGAATGCCTCTTTCCCGACGCAGACTATGCCGGCGCACTTTCCAGCGTCGGGAAATCCTCTTTCCCGACGTTTTTTTCCCGAAGTTTCGTTACGTCAGGAATTCCTTTTTATATATTTTTTTAATATTTTATTTCTACTTTTTTCCTTATAATATTTTGCTCAAACATTCACAATGATGTTCAGATTGCTCAAAAAAAAATTCTGACGTTTTGGATTAAATTAAAACAAATTGAATATAAATTAAAATAAATTAAGAAATATACAAACACAAATTAAAAAAATAGAATTAAAATTAATAATACGAATAAGTTTACTACAATAAATATAGTTCTCAAAATAGAAAAAACATAAACATAAGAAAAAGTCTTCCAACGAGGTGCGTATGCGCGTCATTCTACACCTTCAATCCTAAAAATGATATAAAAATAACTAAATTTAGTACATAATCATATATTTGCAAAAACTTAAGAATAATAGAGACATACACGTACTGCAGAGCTAGGGATCATGTGGTGGTCCCTGTTGTGCACGAGTAAATTCTTCTATCATCTTTTTCATACTTTCCACTTGTGAAGTTAATGCTTGGTGATTTCTATCTTGTACTTCAATTCGTTCCAAAGCTTCTTGAAGTTTAGCTTGTAATTCAATCTCTTTTTCTGTGGACTGCGAACAAGATGTCGATGAACTGCTTGCACTCGCCGTTCTGCGGGCCTTCGGCTTGGGTCCCCAACCAAGGCCTTTTGAGTAGCCTGGTCGTCTACCCAACACCTGATCACATATCTCATCCTCAGAGAGTGACTGACTACCCTTTGGGGTAGGCTGGGATTGGAGTTCCAGCATTTGATTCTGCAACAAATTTAAAAACTATGTTAGGTAAAGCGCAAAATATATAATGAAAGTAGATAATTAATAAGGACTAAACTTACATGCGCATCCTCGACGGCCTGCGACATAAATGTCCCAGCTCGAACGTGTGGTTCCCAGAACAATTCCACATGATCGACCAGCTCCCCTTTTCTCTCAGCGAGTTCATACTGTCGTTGTAGAAACGACTTGGACCCGCTACTATGATTGTAAGACTGCTTCTGTCTAGCAGCCTTGTTCGTCCGTGATTGCTCCTGCATTAAAATAATTATATTGTTTATTTATATTATTTATTTCTTATATTAAAACTTGTTATCATAATTAATCATGATAAATACCTGGAATGCACGGCTGATATAATGATCGTAGAGGAAGTGCCAATCTTCATCACGTCCAACCAATGCGTTTGGTGGGTTGGCACGAGCCTCTTCCGGGTCGCTGTACTTTTTGAAATGTCTATGACAGTCGGCCCAGAACTCTTTAAAGGTCGTGACCGTCTGATGCTCAACAAATCTGTTCATTGCTTGATCATTGAAATCAAGCACAAAGAATCGCTACACATTACAAACATAACACATTAGATTGGTTAAAGTTGGATATGTTTCAAATGAAATCATATATAAATGTGTAGTGCATTTAATTACCTGGAGATCGCCCTTGACGACCTCAATATATGCTCTCCCAACGTCCGCCCACTTAAGACAGCGGACGGGAAATGTCTTTCGCACGCACACGCCTATCGCCTGACTGAAGCGAACGGCGTGTGGAGAAATAGGCTTCTCCGCTCCAGGGGCAATCGTCATTGGAATGCGTCCATTTATTGCAATGTGGCACTCTAACTCTAAGAGACGACACTGCGCACATCTCCTAGGAGTCGGAGTCGCTTGTTGAGAAGAAGACTCTGCTCAATAAATCGATAATGACATATAAAGTTAGAAAAAAGAACATGAAATATTTGTAAGTTAAAATGAAAAAAATACTTAGACTCACCCGTATTGTCGTCTACAGATGACGACCCTCCCGCGATGTTATCTAAATCATCCTCAAACTGGAGGAACATATCGTCCGTCTCCATAAAATTTGATCGCCGATATGACATAATGACTAGTACAATTTGAGTGTTACATTATGTTTTACATTATGTTTTATATATAGGATAGTACAATTTTTATACGATTATATTCTTTTATGCTAAACTCTTTCTAACTTTCAAATACTCTTTTATCCCTGTATATTCTATACCCAGGAAACTCGGTCACGATAGTAACTACCTCGATCTAACTAGTAAAGCGCCTTCGGTCTTACTATCCTGCCAAATCTCGATAGTAGTTGGCTAAGTGATTAGTAAAACCCCATACCCCAAATTGTGCACATTGACCATCGAAAACTCGGTATATAGAATACCATAGTTTTATTTTTAAAATCATTCACATTAAACTCATGCTTTTCAAGTATTTTTCTAAAAAAGAAAACAACCTTATTTCAGAAACTCAAAGATACTCATAAATCATTGGTTTCAAATTAAGATATCAATAAATACATGCTTCATTAAAATGTTTAAATTTAAACATACTCAAGTAGTTTTCATAAACATGCCTACAAATCATAATCAATATAGCTTAGTAATCAATCAACGCATATTTAAATGGTAGCTTGTAAATCATATTTAAAATCGTCATTAAGAAATCATGTTGTCACTCACAGTACTTGAACAAATCCTTCATTGGGAAATTCCTTTACAGCCTCATTGATCTGAAAAATTCATATTTAATCCTCAATTAATCCTTTGATCATGAAAATATCCAAAACTTCCTTTAAAATTCCCAAAACTATCAAACCAACCCAAAAATGGCCCATCGGGCTCACTAACCTGCTGGACGGGGTTAAGCACGTGTTCATGGTCTGGGGGTCTTGCCGTATGATAACTGTTGGATTTTATGTCCTAAAACTCGTAGATAGTAAATATAATCAATTGATCGTCATTAATAAAGTGTTTTATTATTATAATTTCAATAAGTGTTATTGATTATTTTATTAGTTTTGTCTTAATAACCTAAATCCAATAAACTAACATCCTAAGCTGTTTGATGAGTCTTGAACAGTATGTAGAGACATACGGGGATTAATGTTCAAGATCAGCTTAAAGGGTCTATAGTATAGGGTTAAGGTTGGGTACCTTATCCTGTTAACACTATGGATACGGCTCACTTTGTATTTGATACAAACACATTGATCCAATGCCTTCATGTATGTGACATAGGAGTGAGGGTATCCTATGCAATGAGTTTGCATAAGACTGGACCACGAAATAGTAATCACTAGATGTAACTCCGTTAACTAGTTGGATTGCTATTTCATTAGGATGACTTAGGTAACTTAGTCTTAATCCTGAGTGTATTATGAACTCCTATTTGTGAGGGATTGTCCTTTGATTTGTACGAGTGAGAGTGGCCAGATTGTCGACTCAATATTCTTATCATTTTGGGAACAAGATCGAGTGGAGAGCTGGGAACATAATCACACAAGATGGAATTCACTCCTTCCCACCTTTAGGATAAGTAGATAAGTGTTCCCTTAAATGGTGTCTCCGGGACTTCAACAAAGGGTCCTACCTTCTCTATGGCACGAGAGGGGTTTCTGTTTAGTGGTTGGACCATAAACAGGTTGTTCATTAGAGGAGCATTGATATTTAAGGCCTAGAGGTAACCCAGGGGTAAAACGGTAATTTGACCCACCTGGAGTTACCAACACTTGTGAAGGACTAACTTACTGGTATTGGTCTATATCCACGGACACAGAAATATATCTATAGTGAGAAGAGTTCAGCTGTCAGTCTTTAGTGGAGTGAGTGTACACACAGTTAACGAATATTGATTAATGTGGTTAATGAGTTTAGCCAATTAATTTCATATCGTTGTAGCTTCTGATCTGTAGATCCATTAGGTCCCATTCCTAGCTCATAAAGAGTAATGAGATTTATTTATATTGGTTGTAATTTGAAATGTTCAAATTTACTTTGGAAATTAATATAATATATATTGATACATTATAATATAAAGTTTATATTTTAATTAGACTTATTATATAAATTTAATTTTGGATATGATTCAAAATTAAATTATGAGAGAATAAAATATTTGAATAAGTTCAAATATTAGTTTAATGTGAATTAGATTCATATTAAAACTATAAGTTAAAATTTAATGTGTATATGATACACATTAAAACTATAGGTTATGAGAGAAATTTATATTTGAATATGATTCAAATTATGGATTAAATTAAATGTAAGATACTTAATTTAGAAATTAATTAATTGGAGAATTAATTAACAGTTTAGTTTAATTTGATTTAATTAAATTAAAACTATAGGTTATGCGAGAGATATTCATTTAAATATGATTTAAATGAAAATATTAATTAAATATTATTTAATTAATTGTTAAATTAATTAATTAATTAATTAAATTAATTATTTATTTATTTAATTAAATTAATTAATTAGTTTAATATATATTAATTTAATAATTATTATTAAGTTAATAGGGAACGTGGGTGTTTTTCCCACGTTCCCATTTATTATCTCCAACTTCCCACTTCTTCCATCCGAAGAAGTGTGAATACTTTGCGTAACAAAATGGGGGTGAGTTCTGTGAAGCAAAAAATACCCTCCCATTCTCTCTAAAAAAAATTTCTCTGTTCTCTTATTCCAATTTTGGTTCCCACAAACCATCTCAATCAGAGAATAGGAAGGTTTCCAAGTGGCGGTGCTCAAATTGGTGATTGGTAGATTCAGAGTCGTCAACAAGCGTAAGTTTTCTTCTCTGTATTTTTCTTCAAAGCATGTTTAATCATAAAAATTGTTTTTGTAATTTTTTGCCAATGTATTGATATTTTTAAGGTTCCAATTAAAATTAGATTTCTGTAATTCTTCCACTGTAAAGGGTTTTCATCCCTTCAAAGGCCAGATATCGTTTATTACAGACTTTTCTTTTAGACCAAACAGGAACTTAAACAACTAAAACCAACCCTAATTATGTACAACACCAAAGCAAACCTAAATACTAACCCACAGTAGCAAAATCATCTACAACTTTACACAACAAACTTGAAGACAACGGTCAGGCTCTCAAATCACTATCTCTATCTCGAAAGTGGGAAAAACATTTGGAAATGGTAAGCTAAAAAACCCAGTGAGTGACGGTTTTAATAAACATGCTTTTAAAACAATTTAAGTATAAACTTTGTCCTTGGCATCATTTAATCATAAAATATAACATCAAACATAAAATCTTTAAAACCTCTTTCTTGGCAAATTCTTTCTATTTTTAAACTTCTATACCACATGAATTACAAGGATGGAATCTGAAAAACTCTAATGGGTCCTCATCCTATGATATGATATTTATGAGACGAAATCAAGGCATCAGTAGTGCCCTATCTCGTTATAAATACAATGAGGTGGGTAAACTACAAATATTCATCTCAAGAGAAGGCAACAACAAGATATCATACCTATAGAACCTTCATCTCATGACTCTGTCCCAGTGATAGGAAACTAGGTATATACTGAATGCCTTGATCCAAGAAACCTCTATACACAAGCAATATCCCCAAAGAGTTGCTATATATATCGAACGGTATAGTCTAAAACATTTTAAAGTCATTCTTTAACTTAAATACTTATCATAAACATAATTGTTTTATAAATCTCATGAGTAAATTCATCAGGAAATACATGCTTGTCAAATATTTCAAAACTTATGCTTTAGAAATACGCTATAAATCAGTATACTCAAATATTCATACATCAAAGCATGCTTAAAACATTTGCTAATAAATTATATTTAGAAATTGCCTTTAAACTCATCCGTAAATTTGCCCGATCTCCTCTTGACTTGAAATAATGGAAAATAATTCCATTTAATTCCCTATAGTCGTAAAAATATCGAAACTATGCTCAAAATTTTCCAAAATAGCAAAAACATCTCGAAAACACCCATTTGACATGGTTGGTGCGCAGGGGGTAGGCGGCAAGACTAGCACACGCGGGCATGGCCTAGGCAGGCCAGTCGTGTGCTAACCTCACAAGGGGCCTTTCCCACGCGTGCCTCACGCCATTCACATAGCCATCTCGTGCCCGCGGAGCTTGCGTGCAGGTTGTGCGTCCAACATATACGTCTATGTAACTTCGTTTACCACAAACGCACGACCATCTCACCCAGCAACCCATGACACTAGGCCAACGACCCACACTATCCAGAATTCACTTTTTCAGCTAGAACCATACCTTAAATTTAGAGCTTAATAACTTACAATCCAAAACTCAAATAAAAATAATTCCTTCTACAACATTGTTGCAAAATGACATAATTTTTGTACCTCAACATTTTAGCCAACAACTTCTTGTAATGAGTTCTGTAGCCTCCTTGAGGGAAAGACTGCTCAGAATTTCTTCGAAAATGACCTTTCGTCCTTCTTTCAACTCAACGCAATCTTCCTTTTGTTAAATCAAACTAGCAGTCACAACTTTAAAATAGACTTGATATCTAAGCTTTTGAGACAAATTTCAACAAAAATGCATGAGTAATTTGAGAGAAATTCCAATCTAAAGTGACTTATTTATACTGCACTTTGCATGAAAAGTTCTTGACAGCTCTTACTTGCTGAACTTTAACCTAAGCATGCACATGACACCTGTAAAGCAATTCACCAAACTCCACATCTTCATCATCTTGCCTAACTAAAATGCCAAAGTGCTAAATATCAAGCAAAATGCCTTCACTTGACATGCCTGCTAACATCATCTCGCATAGCCATGCCAAACTAACCTTTAAAGAAGCCTTCTCGCTAAGCCAAAACGCCCTAACTAATCCCCAAAACATGTCTTCACGCCTAGTGCAAATGCCTAGAACTTTTTAGAGGTTTTCTTCATCCTTCTCTGTCACACACCTCGAAGACTTGTTTTTGGTCGCCTAGCACCATCATCTTGCCCAAACAACCTCTTTATAGGTTATTTCCTCGTCCTTTGGCTACTCACCTTGCCTAAAACACCTAGGTCATGGACTTGGCCAATTTTTCTCTCTTTTCCACCAACTTCCCTTTAACTTGTTAAACCATTCCTTCTTAAATGTCCTTCTTCCTACCTACCATCACACACTTACAATGACACATCTCAAGCCTACTTCTCCATCTTTACTTCATTTAGAATTATCTTCTCAAATTCTTTAGAAAATCCAAGTTCCTTAGGGTTCAAGGTTACCAGACTGGTCAATAAAGATGTAATTTAAAACATGATCTTATGAATGCAAATACCTAAGAAAGATGGAAAAGCCAATAAATAAGGACTTATATAAAAAGACTGAAGTGGATGAATGAGTACTTACGTTATATATGCCACCAATGTCAAAGTCTTGGCTTCTCGCATGTTACAAAAATCAATAGTATCTTCTCGAAGAACAAAAGTCTTCCTTCCGATACCAAACAACGAGAATGGTAGTCAGTAACGAATGCTTGAATCTTTGTCTGTTACTTTTTCAGCAAATCTAAGTATTCTCTTAAAGGTAGTGGTATGTTGATATTGGACTCATAGACAACTCTTTTTCATTAGGAACCTAAGAAAGTCATATATCCAACATTTCTAAACTTTATAAGACTTATAGAAACCCATGCATCAAATTTTGCCAAAACATAACTAATTACCTCGATAGCATCCTCCTGTTGATCATTCAAAATAATCACATTCACATTCACCTCCTCTTTAACCACCTTCATTGTGACATTCATTTTCTTATTTTCAAAATTGTTTTGGACATTGAATCGCATATTCCAATCTTAGTCTAGAGCAAGATTCATGTGCAGACGTCGGTTGAGATTATGTTGATATGTGAATATTCTCTAATTCTTGAACTCGCAAACAAAGCTTTTAAAGATTCTCTAATTTTTGAACTCACAAACAAAGCTTTTCATTCTCTTGACTAAGCTTCTCAATTTCTTCACTTCGTTTCTTTAAGTTTTTTGTTGTGTGGAAGTAAGCAGTTGAGGTGACAAATCCGCCAACTCCACATACATGTCCACTACTCTCTTGTGTACCCAAAGCTAGTGTCAAAACATCGTTTAGAGACGGCTCTTTGTCAACATAGACTTTGAGAACTCATCCTAAAAATGCACAAAAACATAACCTAATTTCCTAAAACTTTAAAACTTTAAAGAATGTAAGATTGTAATGTGTATCTTACTAAACGATTCACAACTTCTAAGACATCTTCATTTTCGTATTATCCCTTCTTATCTACACAAGCCTTCTTCCACATGCTAGCTCGGTCAAGATCGCCTTCTTCTGAAGGTATGTTTTTCTACATTTCAGCATATATATTCATTAGATTGATTAAGAAACTTTTAAGACTAATTCAAACATAAACTACTTACCAACTGTAACGCCCCGAATTTTCGAGGTAAACTTTTACCGTTTTATATAATTTTTCGGGAATTTTAAATTTTGGATTTATTTTTGAAATTCTGAAATTTATATTTGTAAATTTATATAGTAATAATATAATAGTAATTATATTATTATTATTATTATTATTTATTATTATCTTTATATATAATTTAATATTAATATTTTCTTTTATTATTATTATTATTATTATTAGTATTATTATTATTATTTAATTTTTCAAAGTTAACATATATATATATATATGTGTGTATATAATAATAATTTATATATTATTATTATTAATTATAATTATTAAAAGTTATATATATATATAATAATAATTTTTTTATTAAACCCTAAAACGCGCGACACACACACCCCCCCCCTTTCATTTTCGCTTTCTTCTTCCTCACGCCGCGCCGCAGCCGTGTCTCTCTCCATTCCGTTTCAGCGCCGCCCTCCACCATCTCTTCTCCGTGCACGCCGCCGCCCGTTTTTCTCTTCTTTTCCTTCCGTCGCGCACGTCTCCGTCTCTGTCCACGTCGTCGAAACTTTCCAGCTTCGACGTTCGTCCGCCGCGGCTCCCCATCCATTTCCGATTCGCTTCCAACCGCCGGCAGCCGATAGCTCTCCCTCTTCCTCCGTCTCTGTCACCGTCGACGGCTCCACTTCAGTCTGTGTTCCCGACGCAGCCCTGAACGCCGAGGAGAGCCACCCACGTCCGCCGTCGACGTCTCTCACTCGAGCGTTGTCGGATGGAGCAAAAACCAGACCCGAGCCACGGATCCGATTCGAGCAAGCCGCGGGCTGGAGCCGAGTGAGCCGAGTGAGCCGAGCCGAGTGAGCCGAGTGAGCCGAGCCACGAGCCGAGTCACGAGCCGAGTGAGCCGAGCCGCAAGCCGAGCCGCGAGCCGAGTGAGCCGAGCCGCAAGTCGAGCCGCGAGCCGAGTGAGCCGAGCCGCGAGCCGCACTGAGCCGAGCCACGAGCCGAGTTGAGCCGAGCCACAAGCCGAGCTGTGAGCCGAGCCGAGGCCAAGCCGAGCCGAGCTCCTTGTTTCACCAAGCCACCTAAGCCTTCCTTCCTCCGCTCCGGGTCACGGTGAGTCTTCGGTAAGGATTGTTTTCGATGAATTCCCTAATGTTGCTACATCCGATTAGAGTTTGAATATTGGAATAAGATATGGCCCTACTTTTCTCCCTTGAAGGTAGTACAGAGTTGACGCTTGAGTTCTCGGGTCTCGCGGTAGGCTTGTTTGAAGGTAGTTTTCCTTTCCTTGGGTAAGTCAACGGATGTCGCTTCTGACCTTTTAAAACGACTTCTACTAAAGTCATCAACTAAAACCTTCGTGTTTCGTTTAGGTGGATCTGTTGAGCGTGGATTCGATCGAGGGGCATAACCGAGTATCAGGTAAGGGTTTTCCTACTACTGGACCTCAGATCGAGGCTGGAAACGTAGTAATCCACAGGGGATTACACGTTAGTGACTGTACTGAATAACTGTATGTGTGTTGACTGTTAAGCACTGTTATTATATTTTGTCTGATGTAAAGGTACTGTGACTGCTAATTGTAGATTGGGATTCTATATTGATGGACCTTGAAGTTACGGTTCAGTATGTAGTAATCATTGGTCTGGATGTTGATCATGGAGTTTGGACGGGGAAGGACAGTGAGTCCAGTTTTGGTTGGTTAGTTGATTGGGTCTAGGGTTTTCCCTAATGGTGTGCGAATTGGTGACGCGTATAGCAACTGAGGGTGTAGTTGTTTAAACCTATACTATCTGACTGACAAAGCCTATGGCGAAACTGTAATATGAATGCCGTTGGGGTGTGACTGTTGTGGACGGTTTAGTATGGACTGAGAGGTAACGGTTAGCTTCATCTATGGGGTAGTGTGCCTTACGGATATGTGCATCCTTTGGGAGCACTAGACTGATATGTGCATCCTTCGGGAGCACTAGACTGATGTGTGCATCCTTCGGGAGCACTAGACTGATCTGTGCATCCTTCGGGAGCACTAGACTGATAGGTGCATCCTTCGGGAGCACTAGACTGATGTGTGCATCCTTCGGGAGCACTAGACTGATAGGTGCATCCTCCGGGAGCACTAGACTGATGTGTGCATCCTTCGGGAGCACTAAACTGATATGTGCATCCTTTGGGAGCACTGGACTGATATGTGCGTTCTACGGAACCACTAGACTGTTATGTAGAGCACCCCCGAATAGGAAGTTAACTGTTGTCCCCTAACGGGCCCAGTAGTGGGTCCCTTACTGGGTATGTTTATACTCACCCTTTCTCTTCTTAACTTTTCAGGTAAGGGCACGGCTAGGGGCAGACCGACGAGGGGCAGAAAGGATGCGTGAAGGCCATATGGACGTGTCTGATTTTATTTTCGCTTCCGCTGATGTATTTTGTTAGAATATCTGTTTTGGTGATTTTCTGTTGATAACTTACAAATTTTATTTGAAACCTTTGTGAATTTTGGATTTGATGACTTGAGATTTTATTCAAAACTTTTGCAACTGTGATTTGAAACAGGGCCCGATACCGTTTTGTTGTTATATTCCTAACGTTTTAAGAAATCGTAGCTGGTTCATTATAAATTTTGTGTTGTGTGGTCGAGTCGTAGTATTGAGTAATGACCTCAGCTTAGTCCGGAAAGTTGGGTCGTTACACCAACCCCTTTCGAAGATTAGCATAACCTTTTCTTGAAAGTTGATGGTTATACTTATTCTTCTTCCGTCTCTCTTGTTGAAGTTTTCTTTTGTCCTACACAAATATAACAGTGTATTGGGGTTTTATAAAGTTTCTTAACAAATATTTAATACCTAAAATATAAATAATTTCATTGATACCTTAAAATGTGGACATAGTCTAGATCTAACAAATTCTTTCCACTGTTTTTTGGTTAATGTAAGAATACACGTCTGGTGATCGTCTAAAAAATTCAAGTTCATTCCTAAATGGCAAGATATGCCTCTTCGTCAACCAATGGTTAAATTGGCGGAATGTTATCCCTACTGTCTTAAGAACGCTCTTTCTAGACCTACTATCAATTATAATGCAGTTTGAGATTAGAGATCAGTAAGTGTCATATTGTCAATTGAAATAAACTAGTACAAAAACTATAAGCAAATTTACCTCAACTATGGTATAGATATTTTCCTTCAATTCTGCAGGCACATCTATCCATGATTCATAGTTAATGGGATGTGATAGTATACACACGATCCAATAAAAGAGTTTAGCTTTGTCCCATTTTTTCCAATGGGTACGCCATCTTCATCGTATTCCACCAATTTCCTCTCACCTTCACTTTGAACACGTGTCATATCGAACATAATCGTAGGTCCTCGCTTTCTTTGTTTTTTAGGCTTTTCTACATTTTGTTCATCAACTCCTCCAACAACTGATCCATTAATCTCACTCCACCAACCTCATTGTCTTGATCGTCTCTTAGTATGGTTGGCTCCATGTGTAAGGAGAATATTCTGTCAAAGCAATATTAATGATTAATATTAGAATGTAGATTATACTAGGCATATTAGGCATACTAGGCATATACAAAATCAAACATAGCATATATGTACATAATAAGTAGAAACCTACCCATAATGCATTATTTAGAAATCCATGTGCCTTCATAATCTGATCGTACATATGTTGAGATACTGTCATCCAAAGCATTACTTCCATCGATATTTGGCATATCACTAGGTACTCCTTGACAATAGAACATGATATCTCTAAGTTCATCCTCATTTGATTGGTCTTCACAATCTCTCCGTGGTGGAGTAAGCACAATTGACCATTATACGTAAAATACTTTTCTTGCTTGGGTTTCCATTATAAATGAATCAAACTTGTAACCTATTCTTTTTAAATCAACTAAGATAAAACCAAGGTAATCGATCTTCATCTACACACTGAAACATTGAAGGTATTATAATTAAGTTCTCATATGTCTTGAATCACTCCATAAAAGGACATATCTTCAATGATAGGGTTTTTATCTTTCGAACTGGACACTTGCATTTTTTTCGCCACTAAACTAACTCCACTATTTTGAACACATCGATTTTTATCATAAGACTTCATGTGACAGTGACATCCATTAATGGCATAACTATTATACTTAATGAAAACATTTTCCATCTCAATCTCAGATGCAACCTACCATAATAAGTACTTTAATGTAATTACAAAGTCCATCATAAAAAAAATATCAGTAATTAAGTTTAAAATTATACCTCTACTCTTAACTAAGATATGAAAGTTTGGTTTTTTTTCTTCTTGAATCCATTTTGTATGAAGAACCTTATTTTGGTATTTCAATTGCAATACCTCCACGTGTTTACTTGAACATTGAAACATTGTAATATATAGTTAAGTTTATGTCATAAAATTAAATAAAAAACAGAAGGCAGGATAATTGAAACTTTAACTTACTTTATATATGGTTGCACATCAATTGTATTAGCCAAAACATATCGATGATCTTGGTATAAAAGATCTTGTTCCGTTCTGAAGGAAACTCCTGCAGATAATGGTCTACCAAAGCTTGAATTGTCTAAAGATGCATCTAATCTGTTAATGCCTAGCCCAACAAGATCAACCCCAGATAAAAAGTCTAAACAAAACTCAATAGCTTCTTCTATTATATAACTTTCTACAATACAACCCTCTGGACGATGTCTATTTCTCACATAGTTTTTTAGAACTTTCATGTATCTTTTGAAGGGATACATCCATCTTAGATATATAGGCCCACAAAGTTTGACTTCTCTAACAATGCTTAGAGTAAGATGCTTGATAATGGTGAAAAATGAAAGAGAAATATTTCTATAGCAAACACATAGTCACCATAATATCTTCTTCCAACTTTTTTAGTTGTTGCACATCAAAAAGTTTATTACATATTAGATTGAAAAATATACACAACCGAGTGATGGCATGTAATGCCCCAAAAATTAAGATAATTTCTTGGGCGTTATTTTGAATTCATTTAATGAGAATTATTTGTTTATGTGGGAATTGAAATTAATTAAATATTTTTTGGATGAATATTTAATTAATTAAAAATTTTGCAATGTGGTGTTTGTTGAGATTTTGATTAAATGGTAAGTTAAGAGAATTGAGTAAAGTTGTGGATTTTTAGTGTTGTTGAGGTTGAATTTAATTAAATAATTATGGATGTTATTTAATTAAATTGTGGGGTGAAAAGTTCGTTGGAGATTTGATAATTATATGTATATGTGGAAATATATATGTAATTATTATGTGAAAGGGAAAGATAATTTTATTTGTTGAAATATAATTATTTAAGGAAAAGATAATTGTATTTTGGAGAAAAGATATTTAGTAAGGGAGAAAAAGTAAAATAATTATAATTTGAGAAAATATAATTATTTGTAAAAGGATAATTATTTTGGAGAAAGATAAATAATAATTAATAATTGTGGACGATAATTAATTATTTTGGAGAAAGATAAATAATAACTAATTATTGTGGACGATAATTAATTGTTTTTGGAGAAAGATAAATAATAATTAATTATTGTGGAAAATAATTAATTATTCTGCAGAAAGATAAATATTGATTCTGGAGTGAAGTGGTTATGGTTGGGTTAAGATAATTCATGTTGGAAGTTATAAGTGATTTATTGGAAAATATTTGATTGATTAAATTAATTGAGGATTTAAGTTAATTTGGGATTTTGGAGGGAAAAGTTGGTTTTGGTGAAATTGGATTTAATTGAGTATATATATGTGGATATATATATTTAATTATTAATTTGGAAAAGTGAAGTTAATTATATGATGGAATATAATAATTATATTTGTTTGGAAAAGAAGATAATCCATGAGAAGAGAGATGGTTGATTTGATTGGACAAGAAAAAATATATATTTATGATGGTTTAAATAAATATATACGTTTATTGTAGATTTTGGCGAGAGAAAAATAATAATAATAAAGAAGTATTATTATTATTATTATTAATGGTTATAAATGCCTAAGATTTTGTGCATTTAAATGCATTTATTTAGGAAAGATAATGGAAATAAAGATATATATATATATATATATTCTAAAAGGAAAAGGAAATAATAATAATAAATATTATTGTTATTATTTGGGTTTATAAATAGCATTGGAATTCTTAAGTTAGAAAGTAAAGGAAAAAAAATGTTCTTCATCTTCTTCTCTAAGATAACCCTCTGTTTTCGCCGCCTCGCAAGTTGTAATTAAGATTGGTCTTGTAACGACCCAACTCCTTATACTGAGTCGAAGTCATTACTAAATGTAATTAACAAAATTTTAAGTCATAAAGTTTAGTTAAAATGAATAAAACCTCAGAATTTTATTTTAAAAAATCCAATCAGGGAAATGTGCGAAATATAAACGAATATTAAAATCCTACTCGGGCCCTATCTACTTTTAAAGAATTGAAATAGTAAATAAAGAGGAAAATAAAACTCAAGTACTAAAGGTTTAAAACGGGGTGTAAGCGGAAGCAGAAATCTCTATGGCTCGCCACGGTCACTTCTGGTCGCTCGCCAGCTTGCCCTTGCCCCTGCCTCGGCCTCTACCTGAAATACATGACATGGAAAGAGTGAGTATAAAATACTCAGTAAGGGACCCACTACTAGTCCCACTAGGTCTGTTAACATCCTATTAGAGTCTTGAAAATGGTACCCAAACTGGCACGTTCCTACACACGTGCAACATGCGTCCCCGTAGGGACAAGCTGGTCCTTGGTAATTCCCAAGGGAATACCTAAGACGCTCGGGCTGTGAGCAGTCCCGTCGGATCACTCATGTCATGTCTGTGTCAATGTCAATGTTAGACTGGTAATCCCGTCAGACTACGCAGTCATAAGTGGAAGCGACCCCATCGGGTCTCTCCATCATGTCTGTGTCATAAAAGTGGTGATCTCGAGGGACACCCATGTGGGTACGACTCTAATAAGAAGTTAACATACACCCTAACCATAGCATACATATACATAACATCATCATGTAATCATATCACATCTCATCACCACAACCAAGCATAAAGTCATCATAAGCCACGTCATCACATTACCATGCCATCATATAAAACCATATCATCAGCCACATTATGCTCTCATAATTTACATGTGTTATACCGTCTAGTCCTTAACGTGCATAACTGGAAGTGTATGCGGTCTCATGGTTCTAGTCATAGAGCTAGTAGTAGAAATCTCTTACCTGGAGATTTGGTCGACGAGTCCTAACAGCAAGAAGAAGATGTGCTTTCCAAGCAGCGGGGCCCTAAATGGTTAGGAACAACAATTAAAACCTAACCTTCAAGGAAAAGAGGTCCAAGAGTCGTTCGAAGCAACTTACCCAAGATCAAGGTTGCGCTAACCCCCTTTAAGTCGAGAAATCCCACGCTCCAACTCCAATTGGTCCAACCGGCCCTTTCAGAAAAATAATTTAATTTAATCCAAAATTCAACTATTTAAAACCAAAATTACTCTTCGTTGGGTATACCAAAAACTCAACTAACTTACCAAAATCTTACCAAGGACACGCGGGGAAGGACCAAAAACTAGGTGGCTCCAAAAAGGCTTGGCGGCTCGGCTGGAAGAGCAGGGATCGGCTCGGCTTGGGTACAGGCGCGGCTCGGCTCGAGGGCAGGTGTTGCACGCGTGCGGCTCGGCTTACGGGTGCGCGTGGCTTGACGCTCGGGTGCGGTTTGACGGCGTATGGCGGCTGCGCGGGTCGGGTTCCAGGTCGAAGGTGCGGCGTCTCTCGTGGATTGGCTGCGGTAGAAGGCGCGGGTCGGCTGGCAACTCGACGCAGAACGGAGACGCGGATCAGATCAGGGCGGAGCGACGCGACGCGGATCGACTCGCTCAGGACGAGTGGCGGCGCGGCTGGCGAGTTGGCTGCAGAGCGACGCGGATGGCGGAAGAGGTCGGCTGGGCAATGCGGGTCAGTGTTGATAAGTGAAGCGTGGCTGCTCGAAAGGGAGACGGTCGACTCGGCTACCGGCTCGGGCTGATCTGATCGGCGAACGCCCGACGGCGACGGCTGGCGGATGAGGAAGAGGCAGCGGCGGCAGCTTGTTAATGTTTTGTCCCTTTTTCTTTTTGGTTGGTTGAAGAAGAAGATGAATAGTTCCTATTTAATACAATAATAATAATTCTTTATTATTATAATTATCTTTTCTCTTCCCCAAAAGTCTCACTCTCTCTCTTCCATTAAACCCATAAAATCTCCCTCCTTCAATTTCAACCAATCACATCACTCCCTTCTCTTTCTCTTTCTTTTTCCCAAATAATATCTAACCATTAACTTTAACCAATTAAATGTTTTCTCTCCTCCACCCAACTATATTAATCTTCACCAAATAACTTTACTAAATTTTTTCCAAATAAAACTATTATTAACCAATTCAAAGTAAATATAACTCTAAACTTTAATTAATCACAAGGTCAAAATAATTCAGTTCCTCAAATAAAATTCGAATTTCCATATCCACACTTAAGATAATAATAGAAAATTAAATTTGTTGGGACGTTACAGGTCTCTTTGGAAAGCTTGAGGATTTAGAGTGATGAATTTTTCCATCAAGGTAAGAGGATTTTTCAACCTCCATCTGAATAACCTTGGTAAGCCAATGAAATTAAATTAATATTTTATTAATTTAATTTTAGATCTATTTGGGGTTTCTTTAAAGGTTCAATTGGCTAAATGTTTTTAGATTTAATCTTGGATTTTTCCCAATCAAGGTTGAATTGGTTTCAACCCCTTTTGTTTGAGAAGTTAATTAATTTGGGAGAATTTTTGGATGTTAGCCAATTGCTAATTTCATTAATTAAGATATTGAGTTTTCCTTTTATGATTAGGATCAAGTTAATTGGAGATTTTTTTACTGTCAGCTAGGGAGTACTTTGTTTGGCTAAAATCTAAAGGTAAGAGATTCTTCTACTATACCTTCGAACTGAATTTAAGAGACCGCATGTAATTATGATTATGCATTGATGGTAGCTAAAATGCATAACTTGATGTTATTGATAATGACTGTCATTGTATTGATGATTGATGTTAATGACTGGTAGATTGATGTTGATGATTGTTGATGCATGATATATTAATCACATGATTAAGGACGTTAAGATTAATATTCATGTCATGTTATGATGTTATGTTATGCTACATGCTATGGATAGGGTGTTCTGTTAACTTTGTCTATTAGAATCGTACCTGCATGGTTGTCCTTTGGGATCACCACCTTTTTAGGATTGCGTAGTCCGACGGGACCGCCAGTCTGGCGTTGACATAGACATGATTCGAGTGATTCGATGGGATTGCTCGCATCTCGATTGTATTAGTGTTTCATCCAGGTACACTACAGAGCAGTTTGCCCTAGGTGTTCCTTTGTGATCACCGAAGACCAGTTATGTTCCTTCGGGATCACATGTTGCACGTGTTCGGAAATATACCAATTCTTGGGTACCACTTTTCAGGACTCTAATGGGAAGTTAACAGACACCTAGCGGGACTAGTAGTAGGTCCCTTACTGAGTATATGTTTATTCTCACTCTTTCTATGTTTAATATTTTAGGTGAAGGTAAAGGTAGAGGAAAGCTGGCGAGCGACAGAGAAGGATACGTGACATGCCATATGGGGACTCAGTTTTGCTTCCGCGTTTATGTATCAGTGTTTCAGCATTCTGTTTTTAATGAAAATTTAGTTTCCCTCCTTTCAAAAAAAGTGTCTCTTGTTATTGTTTCTTTTTAGTAATGACCTCAGCTTAGTATAAAGAGTTGGGACGTTACAGTTGGTATCAGAGCGTCAGCTTTTAGGTTCTATCGACTAACTTACGATGTGAGTCTTTGATTTTGTCCCTATGGCTATTACGGTCCTTCGTCACTCGCCAGGTATGTATTTTATGATACATGATTATGAATATGCACGTGACCTTGCCTGTATTAAACTAGAATTGCATGAATGTTATGATTTAATGGTGATGGCTTTGGTGGTAAAGTTTTAAGAAAAATGTTGCCACGTAGAGGTGCTCAACGAGGTGGTTGAGTAGGCAAAAGAGTAGGATGTGTTCAGCCTGATGAACTGCTTTGAGACTGAATATCTGAGAAATAAGTTATGTTAGTGGTTTTAAAGGGAACTAAAGGCATGGTTAAGTTCAAGTATGTCAAGCACACTTCGTTGTGTTTAGAATTGAGATACTGGAGAAGGAGCAAAGCAAACTTTAGTGCATAGTTATTTTGATAAGACTTCGAGAAACTGTTTTGAGTTTACCATGAAGGATAAGTTATAACTAGTTTAAAGTACAAGTGATGAAATAACGAACTTCTTTAGAATAAACTAGCTAAGTTGATGTCATTAAAGAAAGCCAATAGTTGGACATGAGTTTGAAATTTATCAAACAAGAAAAGAGAAATCAGTGAGTTTTAAAGATTGCTAAATGGTGGAGAATACCTTATTAAGGATGGAAGTCCGAAGTTGGAAAATAGAACGTAGTTTTTGAAGGGTTATGAATTAAGTTTTACTTGGATAAGTGTAAAGGAAATAAAAGTATTTGAGAAAAGTAATATTTTGTCAAGTGAAGTAAAGAGTTGCGTAACATGAGAGTTGCACTTAGGAAAATTTTATGGCAGAGTTACCAAGTTGAGAAGGCTACTTAGGAACAAGAGTATGACAAGGGAGCTCGATACTCGAAATTGTTCAAGGACTAAAACTTTCGAGGACGAAAGTCTCTTAGCGAGGGAAGATTGTAACAACCCATAAATTTAAGGAACTTATTATGGGTATTACATTAAATGGATTTCGAAGTTAAGGAATGTATTTTGTTGTTTTGTGTTGGATTAATTAAATATATGTACATTGGTGTGTATGTTTAATTAAAGATTATGGAGTTTGGTAGAATTTGTTTTTAATTAAGACATGAAGAGTCAAGTATCCCAAGTTGTTCAAATATTAGAACTTTCGAGGACGGAAGTTTCATAAAGGAGGGAAGATTGTAACGCCCCAAAAATTAAGATAATTTCTTGGGCGTTATTTTGAATTCATTTAATGAGAATTATTTGTTTATGTGGGAATTGAAATTAATTAAATATTTCTTGGATGAATATTTAATTAATTAAAAGTTTTGGCATGTGGTGTTTGTTGAGATTTTGATTAAATGGTAAGTTAAGAAAATTGAGTAAAGTTGTAGATTTTTAGTGTTGTTGAGGTTAAATTTAATTAAATAATTATGGATGTTATTTAATTAAATTGTGGAGTGAAAAGTTCGTTGGAGATTTGATAATTATATGTATATGTGGAAATTAAATTAAACAAACTTTTCACCCCACAATTATCAAATGACATCCATATAATTAAATAACATCCATATAATTAACTTAATTGTGGGGTGAAAAGTTCGTTTGTAGGGCACACACCCAGTACAACAAACGTTTACAAGTTCTACAATGTAGTGGGACCCGTTCAGCACTCTCATCGTCTTTGTCGTAGTAGGGCCCGTTCAGCACTCACAATAGTTTTGTTGTTACAGAGTACACTCAACATCAACAACGGAATCTAACCTATGTACACACAGTATCATATAACCTCGGGCTCAACATCTCAGTCATGTAGTTAACTGAAATATTAAAAAATCATTAAAATATGTCTGCTATCTTTATCTTTCGTAAGGCTCAAGCTTACTCAAATTGTTTGTGGAAAACTGAAAATCTAAAAACAATACTTGCTTAAAATAATATGGTTTCAACTACTTTTCAGAAAGTCGATAATAATGTGCTCATATATAAATTTCATTATAAAACTTGAGCTTGAACTTATGATTGAAACCATTCATAAAAAGCATGTACTATTCATAGAAATATAATCATACATAACAGTTTAGAAATCTGTTTTGAAATCTGTTTTGTCACTTGCAGCCTTAGGCTAGTTTCCTGGTGTGTAGATTAACTTATTTTCTCTTTGCCTATCAAACAAACCAAAAATGAGCATCAAAATCTTATATAGTCTGGTATCTTTATACTAAATTTTGATGATGCACAAACGATCATTCAACTACTCTAAACTTAGGCATAAAAGAGTATTTCTTCTATTTTCTTAGAATTTCCAGATTTAACAACTTAACTTAAAACATTCATAATTGTCTCCACACTTCACCAAAATTAATGTACTTTATATCAAATTTTTCATTTTTAACTCCTCTACAACGTACTTGAAGGAAAGAAAATTATATTCCCAACAGATTGCTATAGAAATGGCCCAAAGCAGAGAGAGCAAAAAGTCAAGTCTTCTGTTATCCCCTGACTTGCTCCTGAAATTAAGCTTACTTTCAGTCATTTATAGCTCACACTTTCTTCACAAAAGTTGTAGGAAATTTCATAAGTTTTTAAACTATACCTAAAAGAGCTTATAACTCTATCTGTACAATCTAAAAAACTTACAAAACCAGAGCATTCATGAATTTGCACCCAAATTTAAGACTTGAATGCATGTTTGAAAAACACTAATCTAAAATTAGAATTTGCTCATGCTTCATTCACACAACTTGTTATAAATTGAATGAACTTTCAAATAAAAAAAGCTTACTTTTTAATTCTTTCTGAGCAGTTCAAACCGGTACAAAAACCATAAGATGTCTGTGAACACCAACCTTCTGCCATGACTGTCTATCCCTTCATGATTTTCTTCATCTCTTTCACCTTAATTCACAGTTCTTTCCTCTTCTTCTTCTTCTCCAAATTCTACCTCAACATCACTTTGAAATTTAAGAACCCAAAGGAGATGAGAAAATGAGGAAGAAGTGTTTGGCGGTAGAGAAGAAGAATGAGAAAGAAAAACCAAATGAACTTCTCTTCTCTCCCACTTTTCCTCTTTCTTTTCTCTATTTCATTTTTAAAAACAAATATATATATATATATATATATATATATATATATATATATATATATATATATATATATATATACAATTCCATAATTTTTTTTCTTTTTTCTTAGCTTTCGTTTCATTTTTTTAATTCCAAATTGATTAATACAATTGAGCAAAAAGCTTTGCCATTTTCTTATTCAACAACTCAAATTTAACTTCTTGTATTATATGACAAAAGCAAAGAATCCAAAAGAATCTCGAGTTTACAACTTACCTCCCCCTTAGAAAAATTCATCCTCAAAATTTAAAAGTTCTTAGGTAAAAAGTGTCGGGTAACTCATCTTCATCTTATCTTCTGACTCCCGTGTTGCCTCCTCTATTCTGTGATGTCTCCAAAGAACTTTCACGAGTGTGCTCGTCTTGTTTCTCAAAACTTGCTCTTTTCTGTCAAGAATCTAAACTACTTCCTCATCATAACTCAAGTCTTCTTTAAGCAGCACCGATTGTGCTTGCAACACATGTGACAATTCTGGAATATATTTCTTCAACATGGATACATGAAACACATCATGTATTCGAGAAAATTCTGCTAGCAACCCAAGTCTATAGGTTGCTGGCCCAACTCGTTCTGTTATTTTGTATGGACCAATATATCTAGGACTCAACTTTCCTTTTCTTCCAAAAGAAAAATACCTTTCCACGGACATAAAATCAAGAAAACTTGATCTCTAACCTAGAATTCCAAGTGTCTCCGTCGCTTATCTGCATAGCTCTTCTGTCGATCTTGAGCTATTTTCAGGTTTTCTCTAATCATTTTAACATTGTCTGTCGTGATCTATACTAACTCAGGACCAACTAACTTTCATCCTCCCACTTCGTTCCAACACACAAGAGTTTTGTATGGTCTGCCATAAAAAGCCTCAAATGGTGCCATGCCGATACTAGACTGACAGCTATTATTGTAAATGAACTCCATAGGTGATAAGTGGGTACCCTAACTTCCTCTAAATTGAAGGACGCATGCTCTCAACATGTCTTCTAAGATCTGTATGGTTTTCTCTGACTGGCCATGTAACGCCCCAAAATTTGAGGAATTTAATTTTATTATCTAAAGTGTAATTTTGAGATTTTGGGTGTTATTTAAATATTGAAGTATTTTACTTTATGGAGATTTGATTCTATTGGATATTTGAAAAATATCAAATTGTTGTTAAGTTGGAATTTATGTTTGTTTTGGTTAATTATGTTTAGGTGAGTTATTAGATTTAAGGATTTAATAATTGTATTATGAAAATAATATAATTATTTATGAAAAGATATTTTGAGGAGATAAAGGTGATTAGATTGGTTGAGGAGAGAGAATATTTGATTTTATTTGGGAAAAGATAAAAAGGAGATTTTGTGAGTTTTAAATGAAGAGAGAGAAGATTTGGTTTTTTTTTAATTTAACAAGGAATAGGAAAAAGGGAAAATAATAATAAATATAGGTTCTTGGGAAGCAGGCCATCATCTTCTTCACAAAGAAAAAGAAAAGAGAAACCCTAATTTCCTCTTCTCAACCGCCCGACCCGACCCAAAGCGCCACACCATTTCCGTCAGCCACCACAAGTTGTCTACCGTTCGTGCGTCGCGGTCGAAGCCCGACCGCGCCAGCCGCCTTCATCGCGTTGTCCGCCAGGTATCTGCCGCTCGCGCTCCGCCATCCTAAAGCACTGTCGCATCATCTGTCATCGACCATCGGAGATTACCGTAACTCGAGCCGCACGCGCACCCGACCCGATCTGCCAACCCCACCGTCCCTTCAGCCTCAAGTCGCCCGCGTGTGCAAGCCCCCGCACGAGTCGTGCCCAACCCGCAAGCTCCAAGTCGAGCCGCGCCCGCCTCCATCAGTCGAGCCACTCCCTCCTGCCTGCCCGAGTCGTTTAACCTGCTTCCAGCCGAGCCGCCAACCATTCTTGAGCCACCAAGTCTATTTTTGGTCCTTTTTCACTTGTTGGTAAGTTTTGATTGGGTCTTGGCATATCCAACTAAGATTAAAATTTTTGGATATTAAATATTTAATTTGGATTAAATTAAATTATTTTTCTTAAAGGACCGGTTGGATCAATTGGAGTTTGGAGTGTGGGATTTATCCAGTTAAGGCAAAATTGTTGGGACCTCGACCTTGGGTAAGCTATTTCGACTGACTTGGGTCCTTAGTCGTTTGGTGTTTTTCTAATTATTAGGAATTTGTTGCTTGGAAAGCGTGATATTTTGTTGTTAATTTCGACTAAGCTAATCTCCAAGTAAGATATTCTACTACTAGACCCTCGAGTTTAATTTAAAGAGACCGCATGTATGAATGGTTATGTACTGATGATGGCTAGCTACAAAACTTGAGGTTACAGATAGAAACTAATATTGTAATTTTGACTGTAGGATGACTATGTGTTAGAGCTAATAATGCATTGATGTTATCACCTACGTTTTAATGATACAGTATTGTGATTGAGGATGATATGACATGGTATGACATGATATCATAGGATATGTATGGTATGACATGTTATGGCCTGATATATTATGATGTGATTTGATGATGTGTTATGTGCATTCTATGGATAGGGTGTATGTTAGCTTTACCTATTAGAGTCGTACCTACATGAGTGTCCTTCGGGATCACCACTCTTTTTTACAACTGTGTAATCTGACGGGATCACCAGTCTGACATTGACGTTGACACAGACATGATTTGAGAGATCCGACGGGATCGCTCACACTTATGACTACGTAGTTCGACGAGACCACCAGTCTGGCATTGACATTGACATAGACATGATTTGAGTATTTGACTGGATCACTCACAGCCCGATTATCTTAGGTGTTCCCTTGGGTTCACCAGAGACCAACTTGTTCCTACGGGATCACAGATTGCACGTGTTCCGGAACGTGCCAGTTTAAGGGTACCACTCTTCAAGACTCTAATAGGAAGTTAACAGGCACCTAGCGGGACTAATAGTGGGTCCCTTATTGAGTATTTTTATACTCACTATTTCCATTTCTATTTTTCTCGTTGAGGCAGAGGTAAGAGCAAAGTCAAGCTAGCGAATGACCAGAAGTGACCTTGGCGAGCCATAGGGATAGGTTTGCTTCCGCTTACGTCATGTGTCGGATTTCAGAGTTGATATTTCCTTTCATTTTATTCTATTTTACTTATTTCTTTGTTTTTCTTTCCCTTTAAAACTAGTAGGGCCCGAGATAGGATTCGTTTTAATTTATTTTCGTACATTCTATTTATGTTTTTAACGACAATTCGCAGTTTTGTTTTATTTTCTATTTACTTTAAATAAATTTTAATTCTTTTCTTTTAAAGTAAAGTCCTCCACTTAGTATAAGAGGTTGGGTCTTTCGAGCCATTTGTCTAGGGATGAAAGGTTGTACTAAACATTAACTTTGTTCCCAATGCTTTCTACAAACTAGGCCAAAACTTAGAAGTAAACTTAGGATCCTTGTATGAAACTATGCACACTGGTACTCCATACTGACTCACAATCTTGTCGACATATAACTTAACTAGTTAATCTAGTGTAGACGTCACTTTAATGGGTACAAATCGTATTGTCTTAGTGAGTCTATCTACTATTACCCATATACCATCATGTCCACTAGAAGTACGAGGTAACCCAAGTAGAAAATCCATAGCAATGTGCTCCCACTTCCACTCTGGCACTGGCAAAGGGTTAAGGAGTCCTCTAGCCTCTATCTCATTAGTATAACCTATTGAAAAATCAAACATTTAACAACATATTTGACTATCTCTCACTTCAAACAAGGCCACTAGTAAGTCTTCTATAAAGTTTTGTACATCTTAGTGCTTTCTAGATGCATAGCGTAAGTAGAATTATGAGCTTCCTCTAATACAACATCCTTAAGCTCACTAATACTTGTAATGCACAGTCTTCCCTGCTTAACTATGGCTACATCTGATCTCAACTCAAATTCAGCATCTAGGCCTTGCTTTGACTTTTCAAGCATCTTCTACAAGTTACTATCCTCTTACCAGCACCTCACAATCTCTACTACTAGAGAAGATCGAACTTCAAATTTAGCTAAAAGACTCTCTGAACTCTCTACAGTCACAACTGTTCTGAAGCCTCTTAAGTCACTTAGCAAGCTTGCTCGAATACCACATAAGGCACTCTTCGAAAGTTTCGACTTCCTACTTAATGCATCTGCTACTACATTAGCCTTACCTGGATGGTACTCTATGGTACAATCATAGTCTTTAATCAGTTCTATTCATCGTCTCTGTCTTTATAATAAATATATATAAATATATATATATATATATATATATATATATATATCTATTATAAGGTCTTTTCAAACATATAACAAAGCGGTAAAATATTTACACTATATAGAACAATACCAAAAACAAAAAATGCTCATAGGCCCACAATGAAAAATAACAAAAATGTCTCGTCAACCATGCACGTAATATATTTGGTACACGATTGTTTAGATTTAGCTATTGTTTGATACACGATCGTTTAAATTTGGTCATTTAGATTTGGTTCCAAATCTAAACGATTTATTTTTTTCAATTCTATCATTTAATTTGGTTACACGATCGTTTAGATTTGGGTATACGATCGTTTAGATTTGATACATTAGATTTGGGTAGTCAAATGTAAATGATTTTGTTTTTCAAAATTTAATACATTATCGTTTAGATTTGGCTAAACGATTTTTTTAAAAATTATTTTGCTACAAGATTGTTTAGATTTGTCTACATGATCGTTTAGATTTGGTTACCCCAATCTAAATGATTTTTTTAAGATTCTTTATACACGATCGCCATTTTTTATACACGATCATTTAGATTTGACAAATCTAAATAACATTTTTTTCAAGTGTACACGATCTTGGACAACCAAATAAAAGTTTTAAAAAATAGATCTTTTATATTTGATACACGATCTCGAACCAAATAACAGTTTGGAAAAAAAAGAGAAAAGAAGAAAGACGATGGAAAGAAATCACAGCGAAGAGGAGAAGAAAGATGAAAGGGCAAACCCTGGAATATTTAGAAAATGGCTAACTTTAGGGGCTTTGTTACATGGGCCGTAAAGATTTTATTAGTTTGTTATATTTATGAAAATTTTCCTACATATCTATCTATATATATATCCAAACTAAATGAATAATAAATAGAGAAATTTTCATGGATATAACAAAATACAAAACTATTTACGGCCCGTATAACAAGCCCATTAAGACTAATTATTTTTTCAAAATTTCATATTTGCCCTTATTATTTATAACGATTTTTCAAATCTGATACTTCTTCTTCTTCCTAATTAAGCCTATTAAGACTAATTATTTTTTCAAAATTTCATATTTGCTCTTATTATTTTATAACGATTTTTCAAATCTGATACTTCTTCTTCCTAATTTTTTCACGATTGTTTCCAAGTTATTCAACTCGTCTTTTATATATAAAGATCTTGATCATTTTTTATCTTGTTCGTAATTTTTGACAACGTTTTTTCTCATATTCATCATTTTCAAAAACATCGTTTCTCTTCTTGTCATCTTAGACAATCAAGATCATTTATATTACTTTGTCAATATCGTCTTAGTGATTTTAGTTTCGATGAGTATTCTAGTATTGTTTTTGTCTGAACTTCTTAGTTGATTATAAAATTTTGTTCAAAATTATATATTTTCACATCAAGATAGAATGTTTAGAATATTTAGATATTAGTGTAAGACAATTTGTATTTCATTATGAAGATTGTTAGTTTGAAGATTTTGATGATCGTTTAAATCGAACTAAGAATTTATATTTCAGTATGAATATTGTTTTTGTTTTTTGTTGTTTGTAAGAATTTTAAAGTTTTTTTCGTTTCAAATGTTTAGAACTTTTAAGAATTATTGTAAAAACTCTATATTTCATTATGAAGATTGATAGTTTGAAGTTTTTCACGATAATTTTCATTAAATTACTTGATCGTTTACCTCTATCAACATGATCGCTTATCTATATATACACGATTATTTTCCTATATGAACACGACCATTTATCTATATGAACATGATCAATTTCAATATTTAATATGATCAGTGTGTTTAAACGATCGTGTACCTAAGTCAACACGATTATTTAATTTATTCTATATAATCGTTTACTTTATTTTATACGATGTTTATTGTTTCCAAATGATCGTTTCGTATTTATTATCTTTTTTGCATGATCGTCTATTTATTTTTTGCATTGTGTTTATTTTTATCGTTTTGTACATTTTACTCTCTTATTCTAAAATAGATATCTATTTATTTCTTTCTATCACCATTGAATACTTAATTACATTCTTTTTTACATATTACAATTTCTATTCCTATTGTTGTTTTTTATGGAGGTCAATGGAATGGTTGCAATGTTTATGAGAATTACTCAATGCTTGGAATTTTGGTAGATAAGTCAACTTTAATTCTTTGGTTGATTTGACATGTGAACAAATTGAATTAGATGAATCAGTAGAATTATTTGTTTTACTTGATTTTGGTAAAAGTAATGTTCAAATTGTGGTGCCAATAAAGAAAGACAATGATGTTGCTTGGCATTTAGCTTTTGCTAAAGATCCAACTAGTAGACATCTATTAGTTGTCCATTTAAGTGTTAATTGTTTAGGAATGTGTACTTCTTCTACTAGTGTACAGAAGAATGTTTATATGTCACTCAATATTGGTTCTTATTTTGTTTCAAATGATAAAGTTATAAGAGATATCTCTTATTATTCTGATTTGAAGGAAAAAATTTATTTAAAAAGTAAAGAAGTGCTTTCAAAGTGTCTTTGCATAATAGCAATGAAGAACAACTTTCAATTTAGGACTACAGTATCAAATTTGAGGTATCTTGAATATAGATGTCTGCAAGAAGGCTACATATGGTATGTTAGGGCATCTCGTTATAAGAAGAGTGATTTAGGTTTGAGTACTACCCAAAGTTCTTACATGCAAGCTTGTTCAACAGTAATTGGCAATTGTTTAACATATGATTTTATGTTCATGTCTACTGACTATTCCATTCCAAAAGAGATTGTCCATAAGGCTGTACAAATCTTGGAGTTAATATAAGTTACCAAAAAACTTGAAGGGCGAAAGAACATATGGTAAAGATATTAGAAGGTGATGCAGTTGAATCGTATGCATTGATATCAAGCTTCTTTAATAAATTGGTTGAATTTAACACAGGCATGATCAGTTTTGTATACCAAATTTAAATTCATTTGCAGATAGATGTAGATAGACTAATATCACAGTCTATCTAGATAGACGAATATTAGCATTTATCACATTCTTTCTGTTCTTTTTTGTCTGTGCTGATAGAAATGTTTTTATAATTATTATAGGTGCATGCACTGCTTTAGAAATGGATGATAGTGGTCATTTCAAGTTTTGCTTTATGGCTTTTGGTGCATCAATTGAGGGGTGAAAATATTGTAGACTTATTATTTCTATTGATGGGACATTTTTAAAGTGTAAGTTAGGTGACATCCTACTAACAACCTCATCACAAGATGGTAACAATCAAATCTTCCCTCTTGCTTTTATAGACTATGAAAATGATGTATCATGGACATGGTTTTTTTAGAAGATACGAGGTAGTTTTTCAGAGCAAGCTAATTTAGTTATTGTTTCTGATAGATACCTTAGCATCCCTAAAGGAGTTTTAAGAGTGTTCCTAATGTTGAGTACTGTGTGTACACAAAACATCTTTTCAGTAACTTGAAACTCCATTTTAAGGATCTACTACTTGATAAATATTTCTTTTGTTGTGCTTATGCCTACACCATCGATGAATTTGAGTACCACATGAGATGTATGGAGTCTGTTTATCCAAAAATCAGAGATTATCTTAGTAGCGTTGGTTTTGAGAACTAGTCTCGTGCATATTCACGTAGACGAAGGTACATAATGATGACATCAAATTGTGCAAAAAGTGTAAATTCATTGTTTAAAGATCTTAGAGAACTACCTGTGGCTATGATGCTTAGTTCAATTAGGGATGTATTGCAAAAGTGGTTTTATGAACGAAGTAAAGCTACTTCTACAATGAAGAGTCGTTTGACTTCTTGGGCTAAAAACATGCTGCATTTAGAACATGAAAAGTCGAGAAAATTATTGGTATGTATGATTTTTTTTCTTTTCTTTTTATGCTTGTATCTTGAATAGTTACAGATAGACTGCTATCTTTTCCTTTTTCTTCTTGATTTTATCGTTCTTTGCCCAAAATATCAACATCTTGAATCGCAACATTTAGACCCTTATTTTATCTGAATGAAGAAAAGTTTGAGACAAAAAGTTTAAAAACCCTAAATCTAATGGTTTATGATAAGGGTTTTAAAGGAAGATAAAAGAACAGAAAAGAAAGAGTTTTTATGAATTAATTATTTTCAACACGCTTATTGACCATTATCACCCATAAATCCTAAACTCAAACATGCTCGCCATGTGACACTAATCATTTCATTAATTACACGATGAGTGTAAACAATCCATTAAGATTATGCAATAATCTACACGGATACTGAAATCTACGTGATATCTGATTTAAATATAAACTATCATGTTGATACACCTACACAATCATGCTAGTAAATGTAAATGATACTATAATATATGTTTTATATGATGGTAATAAATGTTAAACGATCATGCAGTTACGTAATCGTACAACACGCGTATTTATCCTTTTCACTCACAAACCTAAACTTTTCACATGGTCGTCACGTGGAATTAATCCCTTAATTTTGTAACTGAAATCACTTTTATTCATATATGTCAGTGTGTTTCGTCAAACAATAAGTGTAAAGGTTGTGATTATTGCCCACAATCGATTACTCTAAACGATCATATTGCTAAAAGTAAACGACCGTTAGTTAAGTAAACCCAATAATTTCAAAACGATCATAGTAACTAATCTACATGATTGTTGATTTAAGTCAAAAAAGATCTTTGAATACACGAAAATGATAAACATTAGATCTTAAATCGTAAACAATATTATTGTTACCATAAACGATCATTTCGTATGTACGTGGACGATCTACTAATTTGATGTAAACGATCGTTTATAACATCAATTTGAGAACGATACTAACTTTAAATGATCGTATACAACATTTAAGCGGTAATGTTATACAAGTTAAACAATGTAGTAGTTAATCCAAAACGATTGAATTTAAATGTTCAACAAGTATAAAATAGAGAAGTTCTAGAAAGTTCTTATACATTGATTGTAATGGATACAACTTGCATTGAGTTTTTCCCCTTCTTCTTCAACCTTAGAACCCATAAAACTTCTTCTTCCACAGGTTCTCTCCAATTCCTCTTACAAAAAAAAAGTCTGAAAGTTTGGATGAGAATAGTGAAGAATTGGCTTTGGCGGTGGAGAGAAAACATGCACCAAATGATTGTGTTGTTTTTTTTCCTCTATTTCCTTTTCTCATCACTTCTTCTTAATTCAATTATGTAATATTTTCTTTTCTTTCTCTTTCTCTTTTTCTTTTTCTTTCTTTTATAAAAAAATAATTCAAAGAGAATCTCGGGTTTACCTAAAAAATTGATTAAAATCATGCAATAATCTAGACGGTATTGTACTCAAAACGATATTTGATTTAAATATAAACTATCATGTTGTTAAACCTACACGATCGTGTAGTCATGTTAAACGATCTTTGGGTATGTCTATACCTTTTTGTTATTACATGTAAACTATAAACGATTAGGTACAACGAAACTCTTTGCATGGTCTCCACGTGGTCTTAATATCTTCATACAGTCGCAACAATAGACGTAAAAAATCGTTGGTGTTTAACCAACACTATCGATCTTCTACAACTTTAACCAATCGTGTTGCTGATAATACTAAACGATGGCGTTGGTTGAAATGATTGTATACCTTCTCCTCTAGTTCAATTCAGACCACAAAAACAAATATACAGTCATATTAACCACGAATGGCGGCCTTGGTTAAAATGATTGTATACCTTATCCTCTGGTTCTATTCAGACCACACAAAAAAATATACAGTCATGTTGACCAAGAACGGTGGCCTTGGTTGAAATGATTGTATACCTTCTTCCACACGTTCCAAGCTTCCAAATAGAGATGGAAATTGATACTTGGTGGGTTCAAGATGACATAGGTAAGAGCTTATCATAGTCTTTTATACACATTTTCGGAATCAATATCACAGTTTCCTTTGTAAAATCTACCGTCCATTCCTTTCCATCTCTATCTTGCATGATTTTTTTCTCTTCCTTTCGATCTTGTTGTTCTTGGTTGAAAAAGCAGCATCTTGAAGCACATTTTAAGAGAGGAAAATGTTCGAGAGGAAAACTTTGGAAACCCTAAATCTAATGATTTGAGAGCACGGGTTTTAAAAGAAAATAAAGCATCTGAAAATCGGTGAAAGGCTATTAAAGGAAGATTAAAGATCGGAAAATCTGTGAGTGGCTAATAAATGGCGTTGATTATGTACAAAATGCAAAAACTGCAAAGTCTTTGCATGGTCTCCATGTGGCCTTAATCTCTTCATACGATCACCACGATAGATGTAAACAATCCTTGGTTTTTAACCAATACTATCGATCTTCTACATCTTTAAACGATCATGTTGCTAACAATGTTAAACGCTAATAAATGCGAATTAATTGATTATTTTCAACACGCAAACTTTCTGTGTGGACTCCACTTGGCTTTAAACGATCCTGCTACTAATAATTCATATTGTCGCCACGATAGACGTAAATGATTGGTTGTGTTTAACCAATACCATCGATCTTCTACCACTTTAAACGATCGTGCTGCTAATAATGTTAAACGATCATGTTATACGTTTACACGATCTTGTAGGATATTATTTAAACAATGTTTTTATATATTCTACATGTAAACGACGTTCTAATACAGTTTACACGATCGCATAGGATATAATGTTAAACGATCATGTTATACAGTTACACGATTGTGTAGGATATTATGTAAACGATGTTGTTATACATTTTAAATATAAACGATGCTGCTATACAAGATACGCGATCGTGAAGGATATTATTTAAACGATTGTGTAGTATGGTGTAGTTATACATTTAAACAATAGTGTTATTGAATCTAAACGATCATGATAATAAATGTAATTGACTCCATTATACATTTTACAGGATGGTGTAGGATATAAAGAATGGAATGGAATGCAAATTACTCAAGTATAAAACAATGAAATCTTCAAAAGGTAAATTTACAGATTTGAAGCTTTACAAACACTATAAATCGTCTCTAAAATATTGAGAAATTTTTAGGACAAAGGATGGAGCAGAATCAATGTATTCTTGAGTTGACATTCTTCTTTCGTTCTTCTTGCTATTTTCTTCATGTTTTGAGATTGGTTTTCTCTATATCATTTATTAAACTTTTGGCTTCTTTTGGTCACCACCATTATTTTCCTTTTACTTTTCTTTAATTTTTCTTTTGTTTCCTTTTGTTTTCAATTCTTCTGTTGTATCTTCTTCACTTCTATCAATGACAATCTCTTCTTCAGTTTCCTTATTATCAACATCATCATATTCATTCAACTTTTGTTTCCCTTTTGTTATATCTTTTTTATTTTCTTCACCTTTAACTTTTTCATCCTGTTTTTCTATTTTCTTTTCTCCAACGATTACAATATTTTCCAATTGAACCTGGCTTTGTTTTGTTTTGTTTTCGCACCTCCTACTTTCTTCTTCATCATTTTCATCTGATGTTTGATTATCTTCTTGTTCATTTTCAGCTTCTTCTTCTTTTACTCCATCTTGAACTTCATTTTTCTGAATGTAATAAGAGAATATGCTATAGAAATGGTTGTGCAAGAAAATGTAGACGACTGTACAATATAAAGATCGTTTAAATATGTATACACAATAGTGTAAAATATATAAACGATCGTGTAACATAAATGGACGATCGTGTAACATAAATAAACGATCATGAAACGAGTTGTATACCAAAGAAATTAAAGTGAGTGTAACCTAAATGAACGATTGTGTGAAATATATAAACAATCGTGTAAAATATATAAATGATCGTGTAACATAAAAAAACAATCGTGAAACCAGTTGTATAATAAACAAATTAAAACTTGTGTCAACACTTGTGTTTTTTTATTTTTCTAAATTTACGATTTCGTTGTTCTCTTCTTCTTCATCATTTATCTGCAAGTACGTAAAGTAAGAATGTTAAGAAAATATCATATAGAAAACTATCTCTTACTATCACAAATAGATAAAGATAGACCCTTATCTTTGTCTATACCATATAATGTATATTTATTATTTGGAAAAGAATTAAACCTATAGTAATATTTGTGTTTGGGGTGTTTCTAAATTCGTAGTTTCTATTGTTTCCAAACTACTTTGTGTTTCCAAAACCACAATTTCCTGCACAGAAAAAGAAATAACACTGTTGTCTTTTAATTGGAATTCAAGCAATATTAAATAACACAAAGGAGTAGATAATGAATAAAGTAGAGCAATATGTTGTTGCATACTTCACCATTGTATTAACTTCTTCATCTTCATCTTCATCAAGAAGGCCAAGGTTACAAGTAGGTGGTTTATTTTTCTCCACGACTTTTGCATATGCACTTTCTTTCTCTCTCTGTTATTGTTGAAGTTTGGCTAAGGGTGGCTGAACATTCAAGCTTGTCATAACCAGTGTCAACATGCTTTTTATTTCTTTTAGTCCTTCTCTTAATAAAATTTTTTTTGCTTCTATTTTTCCTTGATTTTTTCTGATTTCTCTTATTTCATTTAAGACTTTGTTTGTTTTATGTTTTTTTCCATTTTTTTCTTTCTTTTTTTTTTTTTTTGTTGCTCTGTCTTTTCTTTTATGTCCTACTCCTCAATATCTTTGAAATATTTGAAATTGTTTAAGACTCTTCTTCTGTTGAGTCTAATGGTGTGATAGAGAACTCCAAATAAAATGATATTTGATTATTAGTGAAAAAATAGCAAATGTAGTGATAAACAGTGATAGATTTATATCATCATCTATTCCAGATAGACATGGATAGAAATCTTTCTATCTAGATTGACATATATAGAGCATGCTCTAAATTTACTTGCATTCTCATATTCAAAAATATTGATGTTTAGAGTCCTCCAGCCACTTGTTTCCAAACATTCCCATGTCACAATTGATGACCCTTCAATTCCAAGCTTTCTTCCAAACCCAACATCTAAGTTGGAAAGTCTTTGTATTGTCTTAAAAGCCCAACAGACTAAAGTTAGGGGAAATCCTTGAAGGTATACAGCATTCTTGTCGCTGTATGATGTTTTTTTTCAAGAATTGATATGTTAGGATGTATGATAACCTTTTCCATGGATAGTCTTTGAAGGTTTCTTCATGATCCAATATGTCTAAATGTTGAAGATTTATGTGGTTGTGTTGTTGCTTAGGAATTATAAATGCTTCTAAGATATAAAGGTTAACTAGTTTTTCTTTCAACGAGTCTAACCCGTTGTGTAATGCTTTGAAAGTTCTTTCTATATCTTCTTCTTGTTATAAAGTCGTCATGACGGAAAATGGCACTTTTCAGACTATGGGAATTTGTGGTCTTTTAATCTAGTAACGAAATAAAATTCTTTGAGTCCAAATTTTGATATCTGTTCATTGAAGTTGAAAGCAAGGACATTGGTATTTTTTTTATATGACATTGCTTTCTTATTAGGAAGTTTACAAATTGTGTTGGTATTTTGGTCATTTTAATGTTAAGGAACTGGCCAAAAGGGTTGTTTATCAAAACTCAAGAAAGAATTCTTTGGTCTATTTTTAATTTGATCTGATTCAATGTTTCTAAACTATAGTATACAGTAATTCTAAGATTTTTTTTTTCATCTTCCATAATAATGTCATTTTGATAGTGTTCACCTATTCAAATACTTAATAAATAGTATGTTATAAACAAGAGTTAGTTTTAACAAATTTACAAATGCAGAGCGCTATTCAAACAAAGATACACAAATATAGAATACTATATAGATAGATATTCACATTCTAGTTTGTTACATTAATTTCTTTTTCTTTCTTAATTTTTCTGTCTTCTGTCTTTCCTTTAGATTTCGTTGATTTGCTACTTGATGTTTGTTGCTTCTTGCTCACCATCTATTTATTAAAAAAAATAGTGTTATGTTATAGAGAATAGTAATTATGATTATCTAATGAAATATATACAAAAATATAGATTCAGACCTCTTTGTATGCGAGATAGATCGTGATAGATAGAGATAGACGATGGGCATAGATCAAACTAGATGGAGATAGATTTGGTCATGGAAAAAAAATATAGATTAATGATGGAAACAAATTTTCGAACTACCGAAGGTAAAGAACGATTGACGAAGAAGAATTTCTGTAGTTCTATTGAAGTAATTACGAGGAAATAAATGATTGAAGAAGAAAATGAACGACGAAAATGTAAGGAAGAGGACGAAGGATTGTAAAGAAGATGCAAAGTCTGAGCAAGTGTCTTCTTCTTTTTATAGCACGTTCATTTTGATTGGAGCTAGTTTCTCTAAACAATCGTTTATATTTACATATAGGATCGTTGAAGCTACTCTACATGATCGTCTACATCTAAACTTTTTTGTCATCGTTTACTATTTATTACCTTATCATTTATATATATGGTAATCTACAAGATCGTGTATGAGTTCTTTATTTGTTGATACGATCGCATATGATGATCGTTGTTTATCGTTGATACTTACATACATGATCAGATGCACATATGCGATGATTGTTATAGACAATCTACACGATCGTTTGTATCTAAAGTCTTTTCGCTACCGTTTAACGTTTATCATTTGATCGTTTATATGTTTGGTAATTTACAAGATCGTGTATCAATTGTATCTTATTCTACATAATGGCATATAATAATTGTTTAATAGAACATTAATCATGCGAGCGTGGACGATTAATCGTACATTTATTGGGGTATTTTTGGTATTTCACATTGTGAGCCTTTAGGCTTTTTTTTTGTTTTTGAAATTGTTCTGTATGTCATTTTATTATATTATTGAAAAGACCCCTAATAAATAACCAAACGAAAACTATTTTCATTTTTTTTCATATTTGTATATTTGTGTCTTTACTAATTTTTTTTCTATGTTTTTTACTTTTTTAATAGGGAAATTTTCATGAAGGTAACAAAACACCAAACTATTTAACAAAGTCCATAAAATTAGCCATTTTTTAAATATTCCAAATTTTCCCTTCCGTCTTTCTTCTCCTCTTTGCTGCGATTTCTTTCATCGTCTTCCTCCTCGTTGCGATTTCTTTCGTCGTCTTTCTTCTTTTCTTCCTCTTTTTTTCTGCTACAATTTCTTTCCATCGTCTTTCTTCTTTTCTTTTTTTTTTATTGCGATTTCTTTCTATCGTCTTTCTTCTTTTCCTCTTCTTTTTATACGTAATTTAATTTTTTCATCGTCTTTCTTATTTTCCTCTTCTTTTCTTTCTTTTGTGATTTCTTTCCATCGTCTTTCTTCTTTTCTTCTTCTTCTTTTGTATGTCGTTCTTTTTCTTTTTTTTTTACGTCGTTTAAATTTGGGTAATCAAATCTAAACTATCATGTACAAAAAATAGCCGAATTTAAAAGATCGTGTATAAAGAATCTTGAAAAAAATTATTTAGATTGGAGTAGCCAAATGTAAACGTAAAAAAACAAATCATCATGTAGATAAATCTAAATGATCGCATACCAAAATAATTTTAAAAATCGTTTATCCAAATCTAAACGATCGTGTACTAAATAATCTTGAAAAAATAAATGATCGTATAGACAAATCTAAGTGATTGTGTAAAAAAAGTAAATGATCGCATATAAAAAAAATTAATTGTTTAGCCAAATCTAAACAATTGTGTACCAAGACAAAAACGATTTGCCTACCGAAATCTAAACGATAGTGTAACCAATTTTAGATTAGAGTAGTCAAATGTAAAGGATTGTATTAAAAAGACAAATCATCTTGTAGATAAATCTAAACAATCGCGTACCAAAATAATTAAAAAAATCATTTATCAAAATCTAAACGATCATATAAAAAAATAATCTAAACAATCGTGTAAAAAAACTAAATGATCACGTACAAAAAAAAATTTAAAAATCGTTTAACCAAATCTAAACAATTATGTAACAAAACAAAAACGATTTACCTAGTCCAGATCTAACCATCAAATTTAAACGATCATATAATCAATTTGAAGATAACCAAATTAAACGAGTTTGTAACCAAATTAAACAATAGAATTAAAAAAATAATTGACAAATTAAATGAACAAATCTAACTATATAGTCTAACAAATAATAGTTAAATCTAAATGACACTACCAAATATATTCAATGTTTTTTTACCTAGAGCTTTTTTTTCATTTTTAAAATTGTTAGTGTAAATATTTTGGGGTTCTATTCGGAAAAAGTCCACCTTTTAAATAATATTTTCACAACGATGGATAGTGTTGTTATCGGCGTTCGTAAATTTGAGACTCTTTATATACCCCCTTCGTTAAAAGAAAAATCAAAATGGAAGGCGCAGCTTCTATTGTTCAATTCAAGCTTCGCAGATGCCAGGATTTAAGGTTTCAATCGTTATTTTCCTTGCCCACTCTCTGAGAAACCTCCGCTACGATTTCTTGGGCGAACTAATTTGCAATCCTTCAACAATCAAATCGGTTAGATGATCTTTGAATCCCTGTTTTTCGATTTCGTTCGATTTGCATCTGAATTGGGCTGCAAATCAATTGAATAATAGGTTTCTTGAATTTATTTATCAATCACGTAACTCTGATTTGTACGAAAATTATGAGGTTTTTGCCATTTCGTAGATTTTCCACTCTGCTAGGCTCTGTACCCAGAACTTATGCTTCTATAAACCCTAAATTGGATGTGAGGTTAGGAAAAAGGAATCGGAATTCAATTCCAATACCTCATCGGTCAATTCCCGAACCCAGAGGGCAAGACCTTGATTTTGTTAACGTGGTACACAGCCATCTGATTCATTCGGATTGGAGTAAGCTTGATTGTTTGTCAATGGGTATGACAGCATTCAGAGTCAAACACATTCTACTGAAAACCCAGAAGGATTATGTACTTTCGCTCGAGTTCTTCAATTGGGTTGCGACTCAGAATCCTTCTTCTCATACCCTTGAGACCCATTGCATTATACTTCATATACTTACTAAAAGTAGAAAATTTAAATCTGCAGAATCAATTTTGAGGAGTATCATAGAATCGTGCTCTATTGATTTTCCTTCTAAATTGTTTGAATCCTTATTGTACTCCTACAGACTGTGTGATTCTTCGCCGCATGTTTTTGATCTGCTTTTCAAGACTTTTGCTCATTTAAAAAAGTTTAGAAATGCCTCTGATACATTTTGTAAGATGAAGGATTATGGATTTTTACCAACTGTGGAGTCCTGTAATGCATTTCTCAGCTCCTTGCTTAATTTCAGTAGGGGAGATATTGTGTTGTCGTTTTATCGGGAAATGCGGCGTCGTCGAATTTACCCAAATTCATATACACTCAACTTGGTTATTTGTGCTTTCTGTAAATTGGGAAGATTAGATAAGGCTAATATGGTGTTTGAGGAAATGGGAACCATGGGGTTTTCTCCAAATGTTGCATCTTATAATACACTCATTGCCGGCTACTGCAATAAAGGTCTTCTGAGTTCAGCCATGAAGCTTAGAAGTGCAATGGAAAAAAACGGAGTTCCTCCAGATGTTGTTACATTTAATACACTTATCAATGGGTTCTGCAATGTTGGGAAGCTGCAAGAAGCAAGTAAACTATTTGGTGAGATGAAAGGGATGAGTTTATCTCCTACCACAATCACCTACAACATTTTGATAAATGGCTACAGCAAAGCGGGCAATTGTGAGATGGGCAATAGACTTTTTGAGGAGATGTCAAGATTTCAAGTTAAAACTGATATTCTTACTTACAATGCCCTGATCTTGGGACTTTGCAAAGAGGGAAAGACAAAGAAAGCAGCATATCTGGTTAGAGAGCTTGATGAGAAGGGTCTTGTTCCGAATGCTTCAACCTTTTCTGCTCTAATTTACGGCCAATGCGTACGGAAACAGTCAGAGCGAGCATTTCAAATATATAAAAGCATGATAAAAAGTAGTTTTATTCCTTGCAATCAGACCTTTAGGATGTTGCTGTCCACTTTCTGTGAGAACGAGGATTATGATGGAGCAGTCCAATTATTGGGGGAAATGTTGAGTAGACGTAAGGCACCTGATGTGAATAACTTATATGAGCTTTGTGCTGGACTTGGTCAGGGTGGAAAGGTTAAAACAGCTATAATGTTATGCAGTGAGTTGGAAGCTCAACGTCTATTGCCAGAAGGTTTTGACAAACTCAAAGCATTCGGTTTGTTGCACGATAACAAAGATGCATTTGGATAGTTAACCATTTTATGTTGTATCATTTTGATAAGAGTTATCCTCGTGGGATTTACAAGAAATCCTTTCTGGTTCCACATTCCAAAAGGATAAAAAACTGCCCTAAGGTCCAACTGCAGCAACTCACCTGAGCTTCTTGTGCTTGTGCAGCATACAAGACAGCTACATTTTGGACTTGGAGATAACGGTGAAACTCAAAGATGAACTAAAAGCCAACTCAAAATCTCCAATTGATAAAGCCTTGATGGTGCCTCATACGACTTGAAACATACTGTCATATTGACTTTGTTTTGCAGATGATTTGCAGTTTTCTGTCAACAGCTCTGTCAGATGATTCAATCCAAGTTGATTACCAATGTGAAGGAACTATGTAACTTATGTTATGCTCCAAACAGGTATCCTTGCCTTGCCCGTCATCGCTTCCTTGAAATTTTCATGGGCTCTCACTCTGTCAATAATGTCCGATAGTGGAGGATTTAGTTGTCACTAATGTTGGTTCTGGGATGCATGGTCTTTTTCGACACTGTGGACAATGACTACTGGGCATCTCAAAAACGTCTCTACTCCAACATCAATGGAATTCAAACTGTTCAAATCGAAATCAACTTTCAAGTTAGATTGGTCTAGTTATCGATCTTTAAAAACCAATGTAGTTAGTTGGTTCATCAGTTCACTGAAAAATCATTCCTTCGTACTGCTGGAAGTGGATCATTTTTAATAATGATGAAAAACGGCAGCTAAATTGTTGCTGGTTGGAGTTGATATTTACCATTTGGTTCCGTTTATTATTATTTTTTTTCCCTTATAATATAATTATAATACTAAGTTTCAATTTCTTTACTCTCGAAAGACTTCATCATCAACTATTTAATGACATGATAAGAAAATTTGGCATCACTAGTTTAAGATTTCATGTCCCCTATACGTATTTAAGTTAGAAGAGATTGTACACACTTTTGTGAAGACAGAAAAAGATTTGGGAACGTTTATTCGTTATTATCATCTATTATATTAGTTGGTTGGTAGGTCCCACATTATAAGTATAATAATTAAAAATCTCCTCCGTAACAGGAAAACCAAAAATCAAAAAAAATCATTGTCTGATTGTAATTAATAATATTGCCAAAAAATTGACCAAATAACACCTGCAGAGAAAGTATTGAATTTATGAAAATATAAATTGGCCGTTTATGAGAACCAAACCAATGGAGGATTCTCCCGGCGAAAGAAAGTACCTAAGAAGTCAAGAAAAGACATTTAATAATGATGAGGATGATGATTAAGAATAATGAATTAATTAAGGCATGAGATTCCAATAATCATTCCTAAACTCCTTCAATTAATAATTTCATTCCCCCTGGAATTTAAATGAAAATACGTTCTTCAAAACAATGAATCAGATTACTATTTCCTTCTCCCCCGACAGAAAATGGCAAAGAAAAAAAAACATAATTTAAATCTCCTATTAAACCTAATCCCCCTTCTACACTCCAACCCTTTCCTGTCAAGTACCCAATAAAATGGAATAACTATCAATGGAACCCTCATCCACTCCCACAAAAACCAACCTTTTCCAAACTGTACAACACATCCCCCCCCCCCCCCCCCAACCAATCTTCTTTCTTCTACATTGTTTTAGTTATGCACCAAAATCCCACAAATGTAATGTTGTGTCAAACGCGGAGGCAGCCACATATCGATCATTGGCAACAATGGCATTGGCAGCCCCAATCCTCTCTCTAAACCTGCACAGATATTGGCCATGTTCTATGTCCCAAACTCTAATCGTTCCACCAGAACTCATCACAGCAAAACCCATGTTGATGCATCCCACAACCCCTCTGTGAGCTGCCCCTCTTACTGTGAACGTGCACACTTCTTCCATTGTGTCCACTCGTCGTACAATGGCCATCCCATGTCCGTCCACCACTATGTAAGTCTCATTGCTTACATCCATTGATGTTACTATCCGTACCACCCCATTTTCCTCCTCGTTTAATACCACCTCTTGATTTCTTAAGTCCAAAACCATGAGTTGAAGGCTAGTGCATGCTACTGCCGATTCTTGATTCGACACTCGTACCCTACCAACCTGCTCTGTTAGCTCCGCCAACATGTGCCACCCTGTTACAGATTCTGGGTCAGTCAACGACCCCCCTACGAACACGAGTTCTTCACTGTTTCCGTCCCATATGTGGATTGCACGACCAGGTACACCTGCATACAGTCCAACCCACCATCTATCACACCCGGCAAAGTCAACCAACACGCCGTCATTCATCACATTACCCTCGTGGACTCGACGAGTGGGGGAAATAGCAGCAGGGTTGGGGGCAATGATCCCAACGTGGATATCACCATCAATGCTTGCAAAAACGAGACGAGCATCCGCAATGATAACAATACCAGAGACAGCACGCGAGAACTGGCCAAGACGATCACGGTGGTGAGGGCGGAACGTCGTGATATGCAACCGCGTAGCAAGGTCGAATAGGCGGACAGTACCATCAGCAAATCCGCATGCCAAGTGGCGTAAGGAGATGGCAAGGCAACGACACATCAAACCATCAGGTTCATCTACGTCTGATTGGTCGTATCGGAGGACAGTATGGAGAGATCTACCTGTGCGAAAATTGCGAGCAATGTTGTGCCAGTATACGTATTCATCTCGCCACGTGTCGAGTAGACGATAGGTCCGACCCCATATACGAGTAGTCAAACGATGCCACAGTAGCTCAGAGCGAGACACCGCTCGCCACGTGGAACATACCTTCACAAGCAAATTAAAAAGAAAGAGGTTAATATGGTAAGTCAAAGAGGCAGGGAAGCAGTCAATCATGACAAGAAATGTCAAAGTAGAAAGAGAAGAAAAGAAGAAAGAAATATAGTATGATTACAGGAAGAGGGGAACGTATCTCAAAGCATGTGAAGGCAAAAGGGGAGAGACCCCACATGAATCACGAGCAGGACACAATGGCAGAACTTGATTGGATACACAATTATATATCAAATCCAAAACTAAAAAAAAAAAAAAAAAAAAAAAAACAAATAATAGTAATAATAATAAAAGAGAGTGAACTGAATTTAAACGTTAAAATAAGAAGACTGAAATGGAAGAGACTAAACAGGAGATACAAACAGAGAGGGAATGGCATTCCATCCCCCAAAACACAATCTATTATTATTTGTTCTTAGTTAAGAAACACTGTATTTCAGTTTTTATCACACACAATTAATAAACACAATAAGTGGCCCAGGGAACACTGTAGACATATCTCTTCTTTTATCATTGTTGAATTGAATCCATATGAAAAAGACCAAAAAAAAAACAAAAGCGGAGTACACAAAAGTACATAAAAATTTCACATATGTACATTTTGTGACAGAGGGTCAAAGATATGCACTTTTTCACCAAATGAACAATGGCAAAATGCTACCCACTTTTCTTTTCTTTTTCAAAAATTAAAATTTTAGAATAACTGTGGGAAGAAGATATCTGTCGTTTTGTCAGTCAGTAGTAGGAAGAAAAGAACAACCTAAAAAAATGTACCCCAAAAAAAAAAACACTTTTTCACTTGTGTGTTTTGTGGTCCATGATCATATAATAAAAATCTATTTCATTGTCTTATAATTTCTCATCCCCCTTTATAAGAGTTTTGAATTGGACTACTCTTAGTCTAGGCTTTGTAAGAACATCATCAAAAAGGACCGATATGAAATAAATTTTATTTATAAATTATAAATTAAATTTAAAAAAAAAAAAAAAAAAAAAAAAAAAAAAAAAAAAACATGGGAGATTCAAAAGCGTGCTTCCCCAAATATTTTCCATTTTCATTTCCAAGAAAGGTGTAGACATTGCCCCTTCTCGTTCAAACCACAGAATCTTTCTTCTTTTTCTCACTTTTTTTTTTTTTTTTTTTTTTGAAAATAAATAAATCTCATTCTAGCTTTGACCCGCTTGTCTATTCTATCAACTCCCTCTGGATTTTTAATTTTATAAGCTCCTAGGTTGGTTTGCTTCTCTTTCTATCAGAATAACCACTTTTATCAAATACTTTAAGTTTCTTTATATATTATATGCTTACTTTAGTACTACCCAACATCACGCATGAGATGTTGTTATACATAAAATGTCATTTATAACAAAACATAACTTCGCAACATTTTCCCCATATATATATATATATATATATATATATATTATGCTTTGCATGGTTTTGTTTGCTTCCTTTTGTTCCTTTTTTTTTTTTTTTTTTTTTGGTAGGGCAAAAAGGGGTGTTAGGCATGTATATAAAGAAAATGAATAATAAAGGGAAGTGAGTATACTTAAATTACTTAGGCATGGTTTTGTTTACTTAAATTACATGGTACATATATTCATTTACATGTGTGTATAGGTACTGTATGTGTTTTAAAGTGGTATCAAAAGTCATTATTTGCATTTTAGTGTTAGAACCCAAGAAAGGGGTTTTGAATAGATTTGGTGATAGTGAGACAGATAGAAAAATTTAAAAAGAAAAAAAGAAAGAAAGAGGGAAAAAAATTAAAGTGTATCTGTTATGTGTGTGTGTGTTTTTTTTTTTCAGTCAAAAAAGTAGAGAGGATTTTATAGAGCAGAAAGGAGATCCATGCCAATAAAGGTTATAAAAGGCAAATTCTACGCCAAAAGAGCCCTTTTCCATGAGATATGCAGAAGGGCCCCAAAAATAGACAATTCTAAAGCACTATAATAAATAAGGCAAACCAAATTTTCCCTCAAAAAAAAAAAAAAAAGAAACCCCCACTTTGAAAATGACCTACAATAACATGTCAAAATAAGGAAAACAAACAATAATTATAATATATCTATTTGATACCAATCCCTTTCATTACTAGATATACACTTCCACCATTTTCTAACTAAACCCTCTTCAACCTTTTCTTAAAATTCAAACAATTTGTATTTTTGTTCAAGTTCTAACAAGAAGATTATAACCTCCAAAACCTATTTGTCGAAAAAAAATATGTCTTCACTAGTTAATCTATGTGTATGTTAGACAAATTCAAAAAGACATCTTTCTTCAGTGAATATACAAAGACAGATAAAAATCTCAAACATCGTGATTGGAAAATGATTTGAGCGAGTTAGCAGAATTGGAAAAGGTCACAAATGACAAAAAAAAAAGTGAAAATTTTGCAATGTGTGAGCCATTTAGAAGACTTGGTAACATATAATTATACAAAACCAAGAGATGGATATCATTATTACTTTTGTTGTAGTAATCCATATTTTCCCACTAGAATGAACACTGATTTCGGATGAACAAAATGGAGAAAAGAAAAGGGGGGGAGGCACGTGAGAGAGATGGTGTCACCTGGAAAACATTAGAAAGAGCAGCAGCAGCATGGATACGACCAAGAGAGCGAGAAGCATCAATGGCGACTTGAGTGGCGAGTGCTTCAATAAATGGCTCAGGCCAAATCTCATTGGCCCCACGGCGGCGGGATGAAGATGGACCATCAAAATCACCACCACCTCTCCGCCGTCGTCCGCCACCGGAGGAAGAAGGGGCGGAGGAAGACATAACAAAAACAACAAAATGAGAAATGGCACACCCAAAATTTTGTTTTTTTTTTTTTCAAGGGAAATAAAAACAAAATTTAATTCTCAAAAAAGGAAAAAAGGGAGAAAAGATGGGAAGATAGAAGAAAGAAGATGGACAAAAAGGTGTGGATAAAGACACAAAATGAGGGTCCCAAAAGGTTGTCTGGGATTCTTGGATATATATGAACACAAAAAACATACCACCACTCTTGTAAGAAAGACTCAATTTTTATGGTATTTTTAATAAAAGAAAAAACTTTTGATTTTTAATTCTTTTAATATAAAAGAAAAAAATGGGGTTTTTATTCTTTTTATTTTGGGACTGCAAAGACGGCGGGGCTGTGAAGGGGAAAGGAGAGAACTGTTGTGTTATGTAAATTACCTTAGTTTTTTCAGGGGCTTTTCTATGCGGATTTTTCTCTGGAAAATTGCTTTCAAAAATATTGTTTGTCAGTTTTATTATTATCATCATTTCTAATAAATTACTTTTGTGGATGTGATTAGATTACCAAGGAGAAAAAAAAAAAAAAAGGCAGAGTCTATCTACATACAAGAGATGTGAAGGGTCTTTCCTCGATTAGGGTTTTAAAAAAAGAAAAGAAAGGAAGAAAGGAAGAAAAAACTGAAAAGATAGAAATTAATTGGAGGAAAGAGTAATTAATTAATGAATTAATTAAAGACGTCATAGAAGACTCAGATCCTGAATTGCCGTTTCTTTTTCGTTGGTAATCTAATGACTGTCAAACCTTCTTCTTTTTTCTTTTTTCTTTTTTTTTTTTTTCTTTTCTTTTCTTTTCTTTTTCTTTTTTCCATTGTTGGTAGCTACGATGGGAAAGTGTCACATGTTTTCTCCTTTTCTTATTTTAAATAAGACAATCCTTTTCTTTTTGCTTTCTATTTTCTCCATAACATTTCAATAACTGACATCTTCTTTCTCAACCTTTTGAGTTTTATCTTTTAATTCCTCCACCAATTTCTTTTCTATATTATCTTTTTAAGTTTAGTTTTGTTAGTTTTAGACATTTGTGGTGGATATTATTTGTTAAAGTATGTCAAGTACTACACATTTTTATTTTTTATTCTTTTCAGTAAAGTCTAATTACTTTTTTTAATTTTTTAAATCATCAAGACAAGACCTAAAACTAAGGGAGTTTTAAAGCAAGAATATGGGTCCATAAGGGAGTTTTAAAGCAAGAATATGGGTCCACGAGTTTCAAAAGAGAAAGTCAAGTTCTTTGAATTCTTCAATTGAGCTCCAAAAATGATCAAGCATTATTTGTCATTGGCACTTTATAACCTTGAGAGCCACATGTATTATGGCACTGTCAATATTTCAAGTGAAAGTTAGTAGATGAGGCCTTGTGAATAGCCACGTATATATCAACAACTTTAAGTGGTTAGCAATTTTATACCTACTTTGTTAAGTTAAATATTTTGTGCAAATGTACTTAGCTCCACACTACAAACATTAACTTTAGCAATGATTCCAATCGAGAAAAAAAGTTGGAGGAACTCTAGAGCATGTTTGGGTTCTCATGCCATACTCAAATGTTGGTTAAATTATAAATTTGATCATGTTTTAGAAATTAGAATTTCATCTTTTTTATTTGATAAAATCTTATGTAAGAGTTTTATCAAGTTATAATGACAATGGACACATGTTTTACCAAATCATTAGACTAAGTTTCGTTTGATAATTATTTTGTTTTTCTTTTTGTGTGTTTTTTCAAAATTAAGCTTATATACTTTCACTTCAAGTTTTCTTTCCTTGTTGTCCATATTTTACCTATGGTTTAAAAGCACTAAGCCAAACTTTGAAAACTAAAAAAAAAAAATCAAAAAGGTTGTTTTTCTTTTTAAAATTAAGCTAAAAATTCAACCATTATATTCGAAGAAAAATTGCACATGTAGATGAAATATGCTTATAAATTTTCAAAAACAAAAAATAAATAATGAAATGGTTATCAAACGGAACATAAGTTTTTCAAACAATATGAAGAAATTTTAACTTCAAATTATAGACTAAATTTTAACTTTCTTCAAACCATGATAATCTAATTTATAATTTAAACCATTTTCTCATAAAGTAAATCCATATATAATGTTTAAAATCTTGGGACCGTTTGGGGAAGTGTTGAGTTATGAAGGGTTATAATGTCATGATAAAACTAAGTTACGAAGGGTTAATTTTATCATAACATATGTTTGGGGAAAATGTTTAAAAAGGTAGTTTAATGATAAGAGGTGTTTGGGGTAAGTGTTATTTTGAAAGGTTTATGATAGTGTTGTGAATAATATGTGTTTAGAAGAAGGGTTATGTAGCTAATGTTATGAAATTTATTTTTTTATACATTTTTTAAAAATTCGTATTCTAAATCTAATACACAATTTTCGTATAGTTAATTTACCAAATTGTCCTATTTTCGTAAAACAATTCTAAATAATTTCTTTAAATGTGACATCCATTTTCCACATTTTTTACTTATTTTTAAAGTTGTATTCTAAATCCAATATACAAATTTCATATATTTAATTTTTCAAAATGTCCTATTTCTGTAGAACCTTTCTAGTAATTTCTTTAAATACAATGTACATTTTCAACATTTTCTACGTAATTGTTAGAGGCGAATAAATTATTATTTTTTTAAATTCATATTCTAACTCCAATAAACAAATTTTGTATATTTAATTTACGAAACCATCATAGTTTTCGTAACAATTTGCCAAATCTTTTTTAAGTAATCGTTATGTGAGAATTTCGTATTCTAAAAAAATTCATATTCTAAATACAGTACACGAATTTCATATATTTAATTTAACAAATCATCCTAATTTTTGTAAAATAATTTGTCTTAATTTCTTTAAATACGACCTGAAATTTTTAACCTTTTTAAGTAATCGTTTGGGTGAATTACTGTTTTTTCTTTTAAAATAAAAATTATAATGAATTAATGAAGATATAAAAATAAGGAAGAAGAAAGAGAAAAGACTACATGTAAAAAAGTATGAACATAATTTGGTAAAAAAATTTAGATTCAAAATTTAATCGAAATAAATCTTAAATCAAATCTCACCATTAAATTGAATTTTTTTTTAAAGAAAGGTCTTATACATTTAAAGTTTAAATAATTTTTAAAATATGTGTTATACATTTTGCTTTAGGTTATTTAATAATTCAAAAGTTATTTAATTTAATATTAAATTTTCTGATTTGATTTTGTTTTAATTTTTTATAAATTTAATAAAATTCCTTTTTTTTTTTTTAGAAATTTATTTAACTTAAATTTGTCGAAAATAGTTTAAATATAGATGGATTATTTTTAAAATTAAATATTTGAAAATGTGAAAAATAAATAACAAACCTGAAATAATAATTTTTCTTTTTTTAAAAAAGTTAATTACGAGAACTAAATGCGTAAACTAATCACAATTAATATTTATTTAAAATTAATTTCAAAAATAAAATAAATTAAAAAATAATATTCTTTTTAAGAGCATTAAATTAATTAAAAACAAATAACGTTTGATAAATAAAAAAGTAAAATTTGAAAAACAAATGAAATAGTAAAACTAGGAGGAGTTGAAAAGGTAAGAGTGCGAAGAAATGAAGAGGGCTTAAGAAGAATGAGAAAGAGGGAAGAGGGGTTATGATAACTCTAAAACAAAGGTTATGATAACCCTTTCCTAAACAAAGATTGGATTACCATAATTCAATCTAAAGCAAGGATCTTATATGATAAATTGTGATTTATGTATAGAAACATAAAAGATAAAAGAAAGTGTGTAATTTTAAAATGTCAATTAAATTTAAAAGTATTTACTACTTAAGCAATTACTGAAGTTTACGTTGAACTGTTTATATATACATATATAAAGGAAAGGTTTAAATAAAAAGTAACGTCTTCTATAAATATTTTATTTTAGTCAATCAAATGGGGCCCAAACATATCCAATTTATAAAGGAGAGTGTAAACCCAAATAAAATTTAGGTTAAATTTAGATATTTCAGCTATATTAAATTTCGATTAGAAAACCAAAACTGAAACATAGTATTCGAATATCAATAACAGTTCAGGACTTCTGGATTCATCCAACAAACTAAGAATATATGCATTAACATTATACAATTACTTTTAGCAATATATCATCAAAAAAAAAAAAAAAAAAATTGTTTCAAATACTAAAATTGTTATAAAAATAGTAAATATTTAAAATATACCAACAACGAATACTAAAATATTATCCATGTCTATATTTTTTTTTAAATATAGACATCGTTAGATATTAATAATGATGGATTCTAAAATTTTATTATGTTTTGATTCATTTTGTTATATTTAAAAAATATATCAAAAATTTTTTTTATTCAATACTTTTTTATTTGATCAAATGACTATTACAATCTAGGGTTTGTTTTCACGATAGTAATATTACTAAAAACATTTACAAATATAACAAAAACAAAATTCTATTATGAAAAATAAAGTTTTGCTATATTTGTAAATATTTTAGTAAATTTTTCATTTAAAATATTTTCTCTTGCAATTAACATTTGATTATCTGAGAGCTATTTGAAGCACTCAATTAAATACAATAGGTAGTAGGCTATAGTAATTTGTGTTTAGAGTGCATATTATTTTGATTTAGATCGTAATAGTTTATGTTTAGGTACATATTATTTTATTTTGGATATGAAATAATTTATTTTGGATAGAAAATAATAATTAATGTTGTAACACATTGTAAAACATCAAGACTTGAAATAGCTCTAATATTGTTAATCGTGACGCATGGAATAGTTGGAAATACTAACTATTAGTAATTAGAGTGTTCAACGTATGGTTGGCTATAACAATAATTCACTCCGTTCATTTGAGGTATGGTGCCCAAGCACCCACTAATTTTTAAAATGATGATCTTTGTTCCATAAATGACAATGGAAAATAGAATGTTTAGTTTATGGTTGGGAATGAAGTAGTTTATCTTATAGTGCGTGGAATGGAGTAGTGGAGCCCTGACTTCAAGGTTGACATTTCAAGCTTGAAGGAGTTAATTCTTTTTTTCAATTTAAATAAACCGGTAGCTTCTAACTTCTATTAATATTTATCCGTGACTATCTAAATCTATCATTGATATAATATAAAATTATGTTATATTTTATAAATATTTTAACTCATTTTGCTATATTTGAAAAGATCTCAATATTATATGTAAATATATTTTAAAATTTATAGTAAATGTGTCGGTAGCTAAAAAAAAAAAGTTAAAAAATCAACCACAAATTAGCATTAAATACTAAATTTAAAATTTATTAAAATATATGAACTAAAATTAAACCAACTTTAAAACTTAAATGAGCCCAAAATGATGTTTTTGGAGCAAATTATCCCTTTAATTTATATTGTGTAATGTACCCAATATCAAGGGTATTGTATTGTATTTATAGGATGTATTTGCTTTTTTTTAAAGAAAAATGGTTAAAAATGACAAATTTCATAATATAGCAAAATTTACAAAATATCTATAAATATAATAAAATATTTACAAAATATAGAAAATTTTCATATTCTATAAGTGGTATATATTGATAGATATTGATATGCTTCCATCATTGACATTGATAAACACTAATAAAAATTTAATTCAAAATTTTACTATATTTCATAAATATTTTAATTTAATTTATTTTCGTTTAAGAATCTCCTTCAATTTCGATTCATAAAAAGAATGAAAATGATTCCTTCATTTATAATTGATTTATTGTACAAATTAAATATATGATAATTAGTTTATTAATTTTATCAATTTATTATTACATGATTATGAGGTTCTTAGGGTGGAAACCTGAGAGTTATGATCAAATAATTATCATATATCAAAGTACGGTTTGGAACTTGTTATCGTACAAAATAATTCTATATATATTTTTTTAATTGAAATAACAGTAACTATATATGTTACAAATAAGCATCCATTTCCGAACAATAATACAATATAATATTTTATATATATATATATATGAAGTTTCTTTGAAAATATAACAAATCGGTAAAATATTTACACTCTACTAAATAATTTCGAAAACGGAAAAAGCCCACAAAACCAAAATGGGAAATACAAAAAATATCTCAGTCAACACTCGATTAATCGGCGACATGCGTCTGTGAGTAATCTTCTTCTAAACGATCATGTACTACAGTTTAAACAAATGATCTATGGTCGTTTAGGTCATGATACACGATCATGTAGTTCTTTTTAACAATGAGAAAAAGACTTCAATTTTAAACGACCATATAGTTCTTTTTAACGATAAGAAAAAGGCTTCAATTTTACATGATCATGTCGATCATGTTAAACGATTGTGTTGATTATGGTAAGGAATCGTATATATCATATCCACACGATTATGTAATTCCTTTTAAACGATAAAAAAGGTCTTTAAATCTAAATGATCGTGTTGACCATGATAAACGATCGAATTCACTATGCTAAGTGTTGAGCAATAAATTTTGGTCAATTAAATTCTGCCACGTCATCACAATAAATATTGTGATAATCATAATTTGATTGGGTTTGGATAATTAAGCTTTCTTGTACCTGATCTAATTAAGCCCTAAATATAAATTAGGGCAAGAAATAATGGACCAAGCCCGTCAAACAATTGGGCCCGGACACGAACCCAACAAGCAAATGGGCCCAAGCCCAGAGTGTCAGGTGGGCTCAAGCCTAAGCCCAATAAGCAAATGGGCCAAGCCTAAGTCCAACAGACAGATAGGCCCAAGCCTAACAAACAAACAGGCCTAAGCCCACTTAAAGCCCATAAAATTTCTCTATAAATAGAGACATCTACCATTCATTTGGAGGACCTTTGATTGAAGAGAAGAATCGAAGCTCTGAAGAATTGAAGACAAAAACTTCTGAAGACTCTCAAGACGTGCAAGTTATCATCAACCTCAAAAATCAACCTTCTGAAAGATCGAAGACTTGAGAGATCAAACTTTCCTTGAATTCCAGAAGATTGAAACTTGAATTGACTTGTAGTTACAACTTCTTGAAGATCAAAGACCACGAAGTTTTAAATTTTACTTTTTGTATCTGAGAGAAAGAATCAAAGGAGTAAATATTAGAGATTGTATCCGCAATACATAAATCAATACAAAGTTCGATTCCACGAATTAAATTTCTCCTGAAATCTCGTGTGAACAGTAAGCAATCGTTTATATCATATCCACACGATCATATAGTTCTTTATAAATAATGAATAAAGGGCTTCAAATCTAAACGATCGTATTGACTATGGTAAGCGATCGTTTAGATCGTATCCACACAATCCTGTATATTTTTTTAAACAATGGGAAAATGCCTTCAAATCTAAATGATCGTATAGACCATGCTGAACGATCGTGTTGTCTATGGTAAGTGATATTATTTAGATCATATCAACATGATCATGCAGTAAAAACACTCCAAGATTTTTCATTATCTCCAGAATTTTAGAATTACTCGTCAATGATGTGTGTTACCAAGATTCACCAAAGACCTCCATTTATAAGTAAAATGACAATTGGGTGGTGGATTAGATGTACACTAATGGTGTGTTATCTTGAGACACATGCACAACACAAATGGAATGGTCATAGTTTGACACTTGGTAGTAGACACTAAGGATGAGTATCTATTTAACACATAGATTTATAATATTCCCTCTTAGATATCCATTATGTATATGGAATATGTCTCGTTAAAATCTTACTAGGAAAAAATAACCAATGGAAAAAAATCCTAGTGAAGGAAAAAAAATACATATTTTATATCATTTTTACAAAAATACAATTTTTAAGTCGTCGCATTCCACTATTATGCACTAATAATGTTTCACAGGTTATAGTAGGTAATGATTTTCACAGGTTTCACAGGCAAGCAACCAGACATTTAGTTTAGGAGCCAGAGAAAGCAGTACCATGCGTTAGAGGCCTAAAATCTTTGTTTTAATTTTTATTTACGAAGAAGTTGTAATCTGTATTGTTTGCATGTTAAGTTAATAAAAAGAGTTGATCTATTACCTTGTCTTATGAAGTTCGCGGCCTACTAGTTAAGCTTTAAGATGTAAAGAAAGATTTAAGCATTAAGTTGAAGCGTTTGAGCGTTTCGCTTAGAGGCGCTAGGGCTACTCAAGTCGTGTTCGCATCTCGCTGAATGAAGGTAAGGGCGCATTGTGGGGCAGTGCGTGACAATTCACTACCTTAAGCAATTTCAAACATTCAAAATCCACAACGCTTGGTTCACAAAAATTCTATTTGGAAATTCATCTTTTCCTCTTTCAACATAAATCATAAGGTATAAATTCACAACGTGTCACAAATGTACCCGTCATCTCGATTAAGATGTCATTCATACATTCTTCTCACATTATTATGGTTGTGCGGAGTAATCTCAACACATCAGCAAGTATAACCACTTACCATACATGCATAGAGTGTTTTCCTATACTTGATCAAAAAGCAAGTATATGATAATCTTACACCAGATTGCGAAGCAAATATAAAATTCATCATACCAGATCACAAAGCAAGTATGAGTCATTCATTGCATAGGGTACCAAAACATTTCACAGAGCATAAGTCATAATTCATTTTCAAAACACACATTTATAAATCAAATGACAATATTAAATAAACATCAATAGTCAAGAGTTCAAATATAAGTCAAAAAACATTTTGGTTTTCAAAACATTTTAAAACCACTCACAGTTAGGATAAGGTTTCCTTCTAGCCTAAAGCACTTGGCCAAACTTCTCGTCAAACCTTGAACGCAAAACTAATATGAGGAAACCTCCTTAACACCTTGTAGTTCCTCTAGCTCTTACTTAGCTCAAAGTTCAGATTAAGCTATAAAACTTGTCTGAAACTCTCCTATTTATACACTTCTCTAGTAACACTTCTAGACCAGCATGATTACTTATGTCCAGCGGTGAGCTTCAACGAATTGCGTACTACCACATCGTCCCCACCGTCCAAATTATGATCATCAATGGATGGCTGGGTCAGAATGTCGTTACTGAGGATTGCTCTATAGATGTGGATGACGTTAAATACTTTCTTGTTAAGGAATCTCTAGCCAACCAACTAACTAGTACGCATAGGAACTTTCTCAATGCTTGTTCGAAATACATCAACGCGTCAAATCATGAGAAACACTTTTAGTCTTGATAACTCGTACTGCATATAGTCTTATCGCATAACTTAAGAGGCGATCAGGGTCTCACATCTCGTATCATTGGAGCTTATAATTATAGGTTCATTAGTTCTCTTTGTTAGCTTATAACAAGATTGAAGAAGGATTTACTTGTTGAATATTTGAAGTGTTCAAATTATTGTTTAAGGGAATTTATTGTATAGGATAAAATTTAATATAATGTGTATAGATATATTATAATATATATTTGTTTAAATTAGATTGAGATTTAAACTATTTACTATGAAAGAATAATATTTGAGATTCAAATATTAAATAATATAAATTGGTTCATAATAAATATATATAATAAATTTAATGCAAATGAGATTCATATTAAAATAGTTTGTTATAAGAGAAGTATATTTGAGTATAATTCAAATATTGAATTAATTAAATATTTGATAGGGACATTTTTAAATATAGTAAAATAAACTAAAATATTCACAACATATAACAAAAAATTGGATTATATCAATGATAGAACACTGATAGACTTTTGTTACTATCGATCAATATAATTGATAGAAGCATATTACTGTCTATCAATGCCTATCATCGATAGAATCTGAAATTTTGCAATATGTTATAAATATTTTGTCAAATTTACCATTTTTTACAATTCTCCTATTAACTAGATTAACTCTTTTATTTATTTAATCATTTAATTTATCTAAATTAAATTAGATTTAATTTAAGTTAATTTTTATAAATATAAAAAACTGGTAAAATATGTACGACTCGTATAACAAAATGAAAAGCCATGAAACTGGTTATTTTTTAAAAAAATATTCCAGGTTTGCCTTTCCTTTTCATCGTCTTTCTTCTCTTGCTCTTCTGCGATTTTTTCTTCTTTCCATCATCTTTCTTCTCTTTTTCTGCAATTTTTCTTTTATTTTTTTTTCAAAACTGTTATTTGATTCAAGATCGTATAACAAATATAAAATATCTATTTTTTTTTATTTTTTTCAAACTATTATTTGGTTATTCAAGATCGTATACAAATATAAATACTGTTAAATAAAAACGTCGTTTAGATTTTGTAGCTAAATCTATACAATCTTGTACAAAAAATATTCAAATCTAAACGATCATGTACAAATAATCTTGAAAGAAAATCGTTTAGTTAAATCTAAACGATCGTATAATCAAATCTAAACGACCGTGTAACCCAATCTAAACAATCGTATATAAAAGAATCTTGAAAAAAATCATTCGAATTCTGCTATCCAAATCTAAACGATCAAATATAAACTACCATATAGCCAATTTTAAACTATCGTGTACCAAGAAATCTTGAAAAAATTGTTTAAATTTGGCTACCCAAATCAAAACAATAGTGTATCAAATAATAATCAAATCTAAATGATTGTACCAAATATATTACACATTGTTGACAAGTAACTTTTTGTATTTTTTATTGCGGGTCTGTCGGCCTTTTTTTGATTTTGAAATTGTTGTACAGAGTGTAAATATTTTCCACTCTATTGTATTTTTTTAAAATACCACTTTAGTATAGTTTAAGTTTTAATTATATATTTGGTCAAACCCCTCGCATTCTAGAAGAACGGTTGATGGGGCGAGGGAAAATAAACCAAAAAGAAATTCTAGCTCTCTGCCTCTTTCATGTAAAACACTCGAGAGTTCTGTGTGTTTTTTCCTTCCCCCTCACCAAACAATCAAACCTCCAACAAGCTTTGTTGTTCCCAATAGAATAGTAGGTAACATCAATGGTTGTATCTTGCTCGTGATTCATTCGTTCGAGAGAGGGTTTAGTTGAGGATTCTACAAAGGTTGTATTTTTAATTCTCACTATTTAATTACATGCATAATTATTTTTCTTTTAAGTTATGTAATCTTTCTATAACAAAATTGAGGAAAAGCAATAAACTACTTATGGAATTGAGATTCATTCCCTTAAACAACCACCTTTGATAACAACTCCGATGATCAACTTCGATAACCACCTTCTCGCAACTAACTTCTACGACCAGCTTTCGTTTTTATTATTTTTGAACATGCAAATAAATCCTAATGACAACCCTACTTTTTTTGTCCGTTGAACTCATACGCTCTATAATTCTTAAGGTGTGTGTTGTTGGATTATTGATTGTATAGTTATATGATTGAATGAATTCACATGTCAAATGAGTGATGAAAAAAATTGAAAAAATATATATGTAGTATAATGATGGAAGAAACAGATGAGGAAAAAGAAAAGCTCAAACAAAAATACATAAAATATATATTTGTTTTTCTAGATCATTTTCCTAGCAAGAAAGAGTGAAAATGAAGTTTTCTTCTCTGATGATCTTTCAAATTTGGAGTACCTGAAAATGAAATTGCCAAAAAAATGTGTGACATGGTTGTTAAGATGAGAAGAATTCAATTAACAAAATTAATGAAAATTGAAAAATTCAGAGAAGAAGAAAAAGAAGAGAGATATGATGATAAAATTTGTGGGAAAGAATTTGAAATCAAAAGTTTTGATTTCTCTCGGTTTCCATTTTTATTTAACTATATTCATCCAAGAAATATAGTTAGTTATTTGCTGTTCATTATTAAAAAAAAAAAAAAAAAAAAAAAAAAAAAAAAACAAAACAAAAATTGAAAGAAAGAACGACTTTAAAGAAAATTAAAGAAAAATTGCAAACCACACTTTATTCCAACAAAGAAATAAAATAGTTTAGAAAAAAAAATAACCATAAAATAAATTAGTGGGGTTTAAAAACCTACCTTAGATACCGATGATATACAAACTCAACTTTGCACTTTAAAACAGACATATAACTTAGACAAAACAAACAACTCCAAACACAAATATGATATCATTAGTCATCTAAGCTCGCTTTTTATATCAACTTAAAAATTCTTGTTGACCGTGACTTTATAAGCGAGTAAAATAGAAAAAACATAAATATTGAAATTTGAATATAGGTCTAAAGGGAACTAAAACACACTTTTATCACTAGGCTAGTTGTTAATATTTGTATTATTTTAATTCTTGTTATATATTATATATAGAGCATAAAATAGAGGGAGCACCCCACTAACCCTATACTAAATCCTAAGTGATTATGTTCCATCACAAGCCTAAGACTAATGGATACATTAACAAACCACATTCTCTCTTTCTGTATTAGAGTACCCAACACAACTAATTTATGAGTCGTCTCCTATTATATGGTTTTTTGTAGGAATGATTCTGGGATGTGCAGTGATTTAAAGGGAAAAACGATAACTCTACATGGTGTTAAAGTAATTAAAATGTCACATTTCATTGATTTTAGAATATTGAGTCAAATTTCATTTGGACACCAAGAAAAGAAAAGGAGTAATCCGGCAAGAAAAAACCCTTCAATATAGGGCATTATACCCATGAGAAATGAAATTAAGGCTCAAATGTGAATGTGAATGTGAATCATCCACCCTCTAATATAACTCAAAAATGGGATTGTTCCATATATTTTTCATAAATAGCATTTACTAATGGAAACTAATTTTAGTCCAAACATTAGTAAGAGATCTATTTCACCAACCATTTGAAGCTCAAACAGAAAAGTCAAAGCTAAGCCTCCGCAACCAACCACAACTTCTACCGATAGTTCCACAAATTTCAAACTAGCAGCCACCACCCTTGCCTTTGGAATCGCACAATAGAAAGAGCTCCCAGCCCCTACTTGTCGATACTACCGAACCACCAAAGTTTAGTTTAAGCATCAAATTGGATGGAGGACTCCAATTACACAGCCCGCCGACCGCTTCTCCACCACTCGTCCCACCTCTCAACAAACGTATCCACACACTACTACAAATACTCTTGACATAGGCAAACCCATTCAGCATGCAACTCTACCTTCCCCCACCTGTAACCCCAGTTTTGAAGAGTTTGGATCCATCCAACAACTCTACCAACTGGAAAGTCTAGGAAGTTTTAAACTCTTGAATTTATTACAATCTAAGCATTAGCCAGTAAATCATAAAATTGATGTTCTTTTAGTTGCATGATCCACAAGCTTCTTAGATACTGGAGCTAACTTCACTTTTCCAAACCCTAGACCAAATACCCTCAAAAAAGTTACAAGATTAAGATGTAATTTAATAAAACTAAACCTAAATGACAAGAGTTGACCAATCTTACAAGGTACATGAACAAAAATGATTTTTTAATATATATAAGGAGTGGGAGGAAGGGGTTAGAGATTGAGATGTCAAAATCAGTCCTTTTAAAATGCAGCCTAAGCTAAGGCTAATAGGACTAAATTCAGTCCCCATGGCTGCCTGGGTGTAGTACCCTCTTTACCTCTCTACTGCTCAACTCTGTTAGGAATTAGCCCACACCTGACTGCTTACACCCTTAACATTAATTCATTCATTTTCCTTTTTCTTTCTTTCTTTCCTTCTTTCTTTCTTTCTAATCTGACTTACCTTAATCACTGTTTGCAATACAACACTCTAAAGGCAAGTTACATTGACATCCCTCCTCGCTCTAAAACTTATTTAAAATAAAAAATAAAGAACATTTTATGTATGATTTGAACAGAATTGGTTTAATAATTAATTAGAATTGCAAATCGGAATTGGAGAGAAGAGAACTGAAGTTAAAATTACACCTGCCCAGCCAACCAACCAAATGCCCATGCTTCATTAATTTCTCATATATTTAGTTTTTGACATTTTTTGGGTGTTTAGTTTAAATTGTTTATTTTTATGATAAAAACTCCTTCCCCTACTCTATTAGTCTATATCTATATTAGATAGAGGTTATATATGCCCATGCCCAACCCCCTGTATGCATTTACTCCCAATTTCACTTTCCAATATCCTTCTGTTCTCACCTTACTGCATTTATTTCCACCTTTCTTCTTTTATTTTGTTTTTTCTCTCCACTGCCACCATTTAAACCAATGTTCTCCATGTGATTCAAGATAGCATTTTGGTTTATCATTCTTAAGTTCAATTTCAATAGCTTTTTGAACCACAGACTTTATGAGCTCTATTTCAAAACTAAAGGTACACTTGGGATAGCTTAATATTTATAAATATTTTCTTTTGCATTTACAAACACTTGGGAAAGTCCAGACAAAGTAACTCAAGGTTTTGTTTTAAATATTTCTGAAGTCTCCTAAATTTTTCAATGAGATTTTCAACACACCTCTTGGGATGATGTCTTTTTTAGTTCATCGGTCTTAGGTATGATCTCAATTTTTCTTACAATCACCGAGACATCTTTCAAGACATCTTTCAAGTAGCTCATGATAGTGGGAGAAGTAGCATATATATATATATATATATATATATATATATATATATATATATATATATATATATATATATATATATCTAATTTTGAAGACTCTAAAAACTTTATCTCTGAATTGACTAAAGAAAAAAATTACTTTTTACAAAACTCATTTAGGTTTAGATTACATTTTGAGCCAGGGTAAAAAAGTTTAGCTTTTTCCAAAACGAAATATTTTTTAAATTAAACACTTAAAATATATTTCAAACATACTCATTCTCATTTTTTTTTAATTGTGAAAGTCTAATCAACTTGTGCTTAACTATACAACATTATTTTTTTCATTTTTATGCCGAGACGCATTAAGGGTATGTTTGGGGTGGGGTTTTAGGGGGAAAAGAATTAAGAAATTGTGTCAAACCGTGTTTGGCCCAATGAATACGATAAATAATCATAATCCATAAATAACCCTATCTTATTTTATTTTTACTTTCTTACAATCCTACATTACCCTACCCAAATAACCCAATCTAAATTCTATTATTATTTTTTAAATTACTACAATCATAATCGTTCCACAAACACATATTATTATAACACTACTATCGTAATTCCTCCTCCAAACACATACTATTATAATATTATTTTTTATATTATTTTCCCTAAATACATATTATCATAATGCTAGGATTATCATAATTCTTTTCTTCAATAACTCTTTCTTTCCCTTAAACGCATTCTAAAAGTGAAAGCCAATACGTTGAATGGGCCCATTTTAATATTGAAAACAAAAATGAACATTTTTCATAAATGCAAAAATATGTTCGGGAGTGATTCTAAAATGTTTTAAAATCTCTATAAAACATGTTTCTTATTATTCAAAATTAACCTTGATGATATGAAAAAATTTATTTAAAGGTGTAAAATTTCATATTAAATCAACTTTGAGAGATTAAAAGTGTTTTAGATTGATTCAAAATTGATTTCGTATATATAAAGTAAAACAAGAAAAATTGAACGTTCTAATTCTCTTTCCCCTTGCACACAGTTCTAGAGCTTTGTCCCCATTGATGTTGCTCTTTAAAATTAAAAGAAAATTATATTCTTTCTTCTTCCTTCCTCTTTTTCTTCTCCTTTTTGGCAAGTGATTGCAAACCAACGATATGATGAAGGGCAAAGCTTTCAATATCGGGCACGAGATGAAGATTTCAAGACCGTTCTTTTATTGGTCGTTCATTCGATCAACAACATGCGTTTCGGAAGAGATGGAGATGGGGAGAAGAAGAGAGGAATATAAAGACGGTTCTTGAGCACACAAACCAAGAGATAAATGAACATATGTATTTTCTGATATATGTTATTTTGTTTATATTATATAAATAACATGATGATTTTTCTATTTAGACCTCTTCTTTTTATGATATATACATTTATAAATATATAAATGTCATATGTTAACATAATTAAGTCCATATGTGATTTATATACGATTGTAGATATTTTGTATATTTTCGAATGCTTTGAATTTTTTATATAGGTTGTGATATAAAAAAGAAATGTATGGTAAATAATGTGATTAATTTATATTGTATTGTTAAATAAATACAATTATATTGAAACTTTCTAATGGTATCACAATTTATTTGAGTACATTTATATTTTATATATTGAGTAAAAAATTTTAGGAGCATCAAATACAATGTTTTATGGTATAATTGAATGGCATTGAATGTTTATGATGTCATTAAAATTAAAAGCTTTAGTTCACTACCACAAATTAAAAAAGAAAAAAACTTCCTAGGCCGTAAATTAACAACTTTAGCTCGAGTTTATGTATATATATTAGATTGCGGTTAGATGTACTCATGTACTACTCTACACCCTTCTCAACACTTCTTTTACGGTGATGAAGGATAAAAAATAGAAAAAGAAATATAAAACTATTTAAAAATTAGAATACTAGTAAACATAGATATATGATATACTTTTATCGATCTCTATTAATAATAGATTTGTTTTAGTTTTTATCTCTATCAATAGTAGACTTTTATCAAGTTCTATCGTTGATAGATACTAATATATTTATAGTTGCATCTATTTTTTAATATACCTTCGATTATAGTAAAAAAAAAAAAAAAAAAAAAGATTCAACCTAACTGAATAATTTCTACAATTAAGTCTTATAAATACCATTGAACTAATTCTTCGTTGGCTCAATGATGAGAATAGTTCATCTTCTTCGTAAATCTCTATAATAACATGAAACCACCGATCATGACAAAAAATAATATAATTGAAAACTTCAAGAGAAACTTTTATAATTTTTTTGTTAAATTATAAATTTGGTTTCTATAATTTTAAACCAAATTTATAATTTAAAACAATATTTTCTTTCTCCAAAATTTACATATCCGGAGACCAATCAAGGATTATAGTGTTTGCATATAGAAATTAAATACTAAAGATTCAAAGATTCGAAGTGCAAAATAGTTTTTTAGGAGTTATATGAGTCACAAACTATCTTAGATTATAATAATCATGTTTTACTATAATAAATAATTTATAAAAGTCATCAATTAGTTAGAGTAAACACTATTTTAAAATACTGTTTCAAAACCCTATTTCGTACCGTGTTTACTATTTGTTAGGGTTTTTACTATTTTACATTCATTATTATTTTATTCTTTGCTATCAAATTTATTATTTCCTCCTTAAACTACAATAGTTTACACCTTATACACATACTATTATAATCCAAACTAAAATAATATACACTCCAAACACAAACTATTGTACTCCGACAATAATAACTAAGGATTGTAATAACCAATTCCTTTCCTCAAATACCTGATAAACTCTAAAAAACAGGGCACATCTTAGACTCTAAAGTTTGAAAAAGGAATCAAGATGGTTCCTTAACTCACTTACCGGTTAGGCAACCTATGGAAGAGATGAAGTGATGGTTTGGATTGGTTAGATTCTCTCCTTTTTCAAATTTCCTTGTAATTAGGTGAAATGGATGCAAGAGAAAATTTTGAGGAATAAAACATGGTCATGCAAAATATTGTGGTTTTAGATAAAAAGAGCAAAAGGCAATGGCAAGGTACATTCCAATATTTCATCACCCTTCTGAAGTTGGTGCTTGTTTTGGGAGCATATGTAGAAGGCAAGGAAAGGAAAAAAAAGGAGGGAGGATATAAAATCCCAATCATAACATAATAACATAAATTTTAATATATGTTGCCACCTCATTTAAAATTTTCACTTTTGGATAGTTTCAATTAAAAAGTTAATTATCACGTAGTCATTTTTTGGTTAAGCCAAGCAGTCAACTAATAGAGCTTATAGACCAGTTTAGAATTAGTTCTCAAATTTCTATGAGCAAAGTGACTCTTTTAAAATTTTCTCAAACCCCAAACATGTATCTTTTATTTCAAAAAAAAAAAAAAGAATTAGGGAGAGAGAACTAAGAAAATGATTGTTGGAGTATTACGAACATAGAATAGAAAATATCAACCCTTAAACTATTTAATTGTATTAATTTAAATCTTGAATTTTTGTAATCATGTTTATTTTATACTCTTCATTTTGTTTATTTCGAAAACCATGTAAAAAACTTAACTTATAATTGTATCACTTAATCCTCTATCCTAAACTTTCATAAATGAATCAATTTAGGTTATTAGAAAAAAATTACTTTGAAAACTGTCCATTATTTACCCGAATCATCAATTTTGTAAATTTGAAATCTGAAAAAGCTACCGTGTAGTAATAACGAGCGGTTGATATACATTGATTAACTTAGAAATTGAGTTGACCTATAATGTTTCGAAATTGAGGGCGGATGCATATTGATATAATTATTAGTTAAAAAGGATTATAGCATACGCCATCAAATCCGGGTAAAGGTTAGATAGGTAATGTATATATTGAATGGAAATTAATATTTGTTCCAAACATAATATGGTAGTGTAAACTGTAAATAGAGGAAAGGAAAAAGAAAGTCGAATTAAGGTGGGGGTGATAAGAACGCGCGGACAGAGAGCACGTGAGAAAGAGATGGAAGAAGGTGGGGCCGGAAAAAGACAGCCGTCCTTTTTGACTAAAAGGCAGGACATGCTCATGTCTAATCAACCATTCTGTATGGATAGAAGAATATAACTGCAACATCTTTTCCTTCCTTCCTTCCTTCCTTCCTTCCTTATTATTATTTCCTTTTTTTCTTCTCATTTTTCCTTTCTATATATTTTCAATATAACATTCCCTTAATTTGAAATTAAATAAGCTAAAAATAAAATTACAATAACAATAATAAAATTACTTGTTAAACAAAAATCCACCCTAATAAAAACTAAATTTAAGATTTATGCAAACTACCTATTCAATATATTGTTTAACAATTGCAAATTACATAGTTTCAATTTCTTTGTCATATAAAACCCTATATAAAAATTATAACAATAAAACAATCTCTTTTTTTTTTTTTTTTTTTTTTTTTATTTTATTAAATAAGTAAATAAATGAAAAATATGTGTTTTAATTTGTTGTTGTCGTTGAAAGTACAAAGTTGAAGTGTTGGTGTGGTCAGACAATATTTCCTCTCTCAACGGTCCCCTACCACTGTAGCCTTCCTGCCCCTCTCTATCTCTCTGTCTTTCCTCCCAAGTCCTACCTTCTCTTTTAAATTCCCATTTTTAGCATTTTTCTTTTCGTTTATAAATTCTAAATCCCACTATTCCATTATTCTTATTGTTGTTGTTATTATTTACAATTTTGAACTCTAAATTACAAATCAGATGCGCCCTGTGGTTACAACATAAAAGTAAAAAAAAATGTATGTATCTTTACGATTTTGATCAAATCAAAAATACTAAATTTATGGCAAAATTATAAAAACAATCAATTGCAAAACCCACATCCACAATCTAAAAATCTTATCAAACCAATTCAAATTTTTAAAATTCTCAATTAAAAATTGAAATGACTCTAATACTAATTGAAGGGATAAGAGCCCTAGAGCAGAATAGTTAAACAAAACCATAAACTCTATTTAATTGAAAACTTAAAAATACAAGTGCATTGACAAAAGAATACAAAAACTAAATTATCGTAAGGTTAAATATGCTTCTAAAAAAGAATAAAGAGAAAGAAATAAGGAATACTAAAATTAGCCAAGGGGAATTTCTAGAGAGTACTTTCTTTTCTTTTTTAGAGGATTACAGAGTACCAAAGAATCACTCCCAGAGGAAAAAAAACTATTTTTTCTTGGTTGTTCTCTAACCTCCTGCTTCTTTAGGATAAAGAAGAGGGAGTTAGAAAGCTTTTTGGGTTACATAGGAGAATCACTCATGTTTTCTTTTTTAATTTAATTTAAAACAAACTAAATTGAATTAAATTAATATTAAAATAATTAATTAAATCATAAGGAAACTTTACTGCAAACTATTGAAATATTTACGGTCCGTGTAACAAAACTTATAAAGTTAATCATTTTTTAAATATTTCAAATTTGCTCTTCCATCTTTTTCTCCTTCTTGCTATTTTTTAATCATCTTGCTCTGTACTAATCGTTTTCTATCCTATTCTTTTTTAGTTGCGATTTCTTTTTCTTTTTTGTTTTTAAATTTGAGTAACCAAATCTATTTTTTTCTATCGTCTTTCTTGTTTTTCTCTCTTTTTAAGGTGCGTGCATATATATTTCTTCATCTTTCTTCTTTTTTCTTTTTTTTTTTCATTCACTGTTGCATTGTGTCGTCTTTCTTCTTTTCTTTTTTTACGTTTAGATTAGATAACAAAATCTGATGGTGTATAAGAATCTTGAAAAAATTGGTTATGCATTTAAATTAGAGTAACAAAAACTAAAACATTATGTATAAAGAATATTAAAAAAATTGTTTATAGCAATTTTTGAAAAAAATTTGTTTAGATTTGGCTACCCCAAATCTAAACAATCGTATACCAAATCTAAACGATTGTATACTAAATTTTGAAAAAAAAAAATCGTTTAGATTTGGACCCCCAAATCTAAACGATCGTGTAGCCAAATCTAAACGATCGTATACCAAAATTTGAAAAAAAAAAATCGTTTAGATTTGGAACCCCAAATCTAAACGATCGTGTAACCAAATCTAAACGATCGTGTAACAAAATCTAAACGATTGTGCAGTCAAATCTAAACGATCGTGTACCAAATCGCGTTACCAAATATATTATGCGCATTGCTGACATGACATTTTTGGTATTTTACATGTTGGGCCTATGAGCTTTTTCCATTTTCGGAATTATTTTATATAGTATAAATACTTTGCCGCTTTTTTATATTTTTTAGAAGACCCATAAATCATATTTAATTAATATTTTATTTAAATCATATTTAAATGAATATCTCTCATATAACCTATAGTTTCAATTTAATAAATTTAATTTAATAAATTTTAATTTAATTAAATTAAACCAAATTATTAAGGGGTGTTTACAAAAATAACAAAAAGTTATATGATAATGATCCCATGTCCCTACATTTTCTAAACTGCAAAAGTAGCAAAAGTAGCAATAAGAAATTTTATAAACAATCACAAATTGCAACATCATTTATCAAAATAATTGCATTTGAGATTAACTAAAAATTGACATGTGTCCCAAATTAAAATTAAAAACTCTAATGATGCCACCAGGGATGTAATTGGGTTGGGTTGGGTCGGTTTTCCTTAAAAATAGACCTGACCCAAAATGAACAATCCATATTCTAATAGAAACCGACCCAACCCAACTTGCATTTGGGTCGGGTTGAGCCATTCCCCCCCCCCTTTCTTTTTTTTTTCCCCTCCTTCCTTCTTCTTTATTGGGGTAGAAACAATGGTTTTAAATTATTGCAAACCTTCAATCATTGTCGGTGTTCCTTCTAGATTTTACTTAACCATGCGGTAATGGAGTGATTAAGTTTATATGCACTTTAAAATTTGAGTTCAAAGCATCATGGAGATGCAAATTATCTAGGACGAAGTTGGAAGAATGCCTTTGAATTTCTTTCCCTCTGAATTGAATAGGAATGTGGATGGATGAAAAAGGCATACTTGAAAGAAACAGATGGAAGAATTTTCAAAATATGCTCATGGTTCCGCCCATTTAGAAATTAAGGACAACATCGAAACATAATCAATTACAGAAGAACTATAAGTAATTATCATATCAATACTCCAAAATCCAAAAAATTAAGGAATGAACAACCCAAAAACAAAAAGATTAAATTAATATTTTTCAAAAATCAGCATCATAATAACCAAAAAATTATGGGATGAACAACCCAAAAAGGCAAAAACCACATGCAACAAAAATCCAGCCAATACTCTATACATGTTCTCCACGCCCCTATTAACAACAAAATGATAACATAATTAGAACCTCCCATTAAGGAAAAAAACCCCAAAAGAAAAATCACTTGCAAAGATACAAATGAAGAACCACGATTGATAATTCTAAAATGTTATAAGCTTGAAATTTCAAGGAGACCCACGTTGACGATTCCACGAAGTCACAAACAGCGAAATCCCAATTGGGAAAGAGATTTGCAAAGTGTGTTTATTCGACAAAATTTCAGTTGGCCACTCTCTAAAAAAAACTATTACCTGGGTTTGAACGACGATTGAAGAAGAAGATGAAGAACGACTTGTAAACTAATGGGTTTGAATGACTTGTAAAGGTAAACGATGACCTCTAGGAGATGAAGAAGATTTTGGGACATAAAGATGAAGAAGATTTTGGGAGATGAAGATAAACAACTTGTAAAGGTAAAGTTGTAAATGACAATTTTTTCTATAATTCTAACCTAATTGGTTGAATCGCCAATCGAATCAAACCGGACCGATCATGTTTGGTTCGATTCGGTACCATCATTCTTATAGACCAATCCAAATCGAACCAAGTCGGTCCAGTTCGGTCCGCCAATTCGATTCGATTTTTTGCACCCTTATATGTCATATGTCTTTATTATGACAATTGGATCAAATTAGTTATTTTAGTTCAATTAAATATTATTTACTTGGGTTAAAATTCAATTGAGCCAAAAAGATAAGCTTAATTTAGCTCAAAGATTAAATATAACCCAAACCCATGTGGTTGAGCCCATGGGTCTGGTCCATGGACCAACTAGGCCCATGTTCATAAAGGTCTACTAGAGAACTTTATAAATAAAGGAGTTCTCTTCATCTGTAAGGGTCGAAATTTTTTTTCTTTAGGAGGTTTAAAGAGAATTCTCCCAAGAACCAAAAGATTCCCTAACTCTTGAAGCCAGCTTCAAGAACATCACGTGCTCCACTTCCTCTAATCAAGTGTAAACATAATCAAGCGTAAACATCCAACCAAGAGAGAATCAGAGGATCAAATTCTATAGATCGAACTACATCGCATCAACTCAACAGAAGTACAACATCAACACAAGTTCGACTCCACGAACCAAGTTTCTCTGGAAATCTCGTATGAACAAATTGAAACGCCTAGTGAGACCTCTCTACCTCTCATCTCTCTCTCTCATCATCTAAATCTATAAGCAAACTAATGGCACTAAGGCTTCATTCAAAGCTATTGTGGCAAACCACTCTTACACTGAACTTGTCACCTAAAGTCACTCAAAGAGAAGTATACAAGAACATGAACAAAGTTCTATCCTCAAGAAAAAAAGTTGAGAACAACTAATAGAATCTCTTAAAGATGCGAGATCATCATCAGAGAGAATCATTTGTTCAACAACTTGAAGTAGTGTTAATCTATCAGAGAAAGAATCACACCTTGAAGTAGTGTTTGTCATGATAATAGATGTCACAGTTGAGGCAGCCATGACAGAGATGGAGATGAAGAAAGCTTGAAGGAAGAGGCAACCATGGCAGAGCTTTGTGTACACAGATCATCCTTGATTTTTATTTTGGTTTGAGCTACACAAGAATATTTAAAGGTGAGGTTTGATTTGTTAAGAAGGTTGCTCATTTTATAATAACTTTTGTGAAGAAAGCTTGAGGAAATTCTGATGCTGAGATAATGATTTTTGAAATGAAAGACATAGTATAAAATTTTTGCGTAAATCTAAGAAGCCCAAAGTGTACAAGTCGAGTTTGAAGCACTATTTGGTATGGTTTGAAGGCTTATTCAATTTTCAATAACTTTTATGAAGAACCCATGAGCAAAAAATTACTGGTATTAGGTTTAATTTCAAGAGCAAATCAAAGGTTAGTAGAAATTGTGAATTTAGATTACCTGCGTTTCGAGCGATTTCTTTAAACATCCATTGGGAATCCCATTTTTCTTCCTTCAAGTACGTTGTAGGGTGTTCCAAAACGAAGAGTTTTATATAAAGAAAATTGCATCAGATGACAAAAAAAATTAGAAAAAATAGCTCATAACACCTATTTTTTACATATTGCAAATATGACAAATATGACAAATATGCCAAGTAAATAGATATATCATAGGGCTATCAAAGGGCTATCAGAGGACTATCAGAAGGCTATCAACTTTTAAATTTTTTAAATTTGCTACTTTTAGAATTTAGAAAATATAGTGACATGGATCCTATTATCATCAAATTTTTTGTTAATTTTGCAGACGCCCCTTTATATAAAGTACATTAATGTTGGTTAAGTATTAAGGAAGTTATCAGTGTTTCAAGTAATGATGTTGAATCTAGAAAATGCTGGAAAAAATGTGAAATGTGATTTATTTCTTAAATCAAGAATTCATTAATGATATTGTTTGTACGTAATGTTAAGCTTTTCGTAGAAAGATAAAACTATTTAATGTTTTGATGATCAGATTTGGTTTGTTTGACAAATAAATTGTTTAAATAGTCAACATGTGTCGTAGTCCATAGTGGACTTAGGTACTGAGTGTTAGGGTAGAGTATGTAAGAGTTTGGTACTATTGAGTTGTATTTAAACAATTTTATTACACTACGTATGTAAGTTTTTTTGTTGTGTTAGTTTCAAGTAATTTATTTTTCAAGCATGCCAGCTAATTGTTTAAATAGTCAACATGTGTTGTAAGAGAGTAGGGCTCCACACATCTTCCTTTGAATAGAAAGGATGCTAGGGAGGGGATGTGACAAGTTGGTATTAGAATAGTAAGTTCTTTGGGAATGAAAGAGTAAAATCCTAAGTAAGAGTCAAGTATCATGTATGTCTCTTGTTAAATGGGCATATAACGTAGGCAAGAATAAAATAAGACAGGATCTTACCCAAAATCTAATACATATAAATAAACGATTAAAGGTTGAAACTAATATCACTTACACTAAGGTCAATACAGGAAATAAAGCATTTTTGTTGCTCAACAGGTAGTAGAATGGATATGTCGAATGAGTATGTGATACGAGGATTAGACGCTCTAAGTGCCACAATGTTTATGGGCATAGCAAATTTAGTGAAACAGATGCATGGATTAGTTCGATGGAAAGATGCCTATGCCCTATAAGGTGTCCGAAAGACCTGAAGATTGAGTTAGCTAAATCTATGCTTCAAAGAGACACAAGAAGTTGGTAGGAATAATGGAGAAATACCTAAAAAACAACACTAGACTTGGGACTACCTTGTGAGGTCCTCTATCTATCTTTCCTCTACTTTGACTAATATAAGATGAAAATGCAACTTCCAAACATAAACATAAAGTGGTAATGACATGTAATTAAGGAAAATTAACTTCAAATCATTTTTCTTTTGTTACATTTTTTTTATTCTCCCTTTTCTTTTGCTTTTGCGCTGATCCCAACAATCTTACCCTCATTTGGATTTTAAGTACAGATTTTGGACAAGATCTGTTCAAAACTCAACTTGTATTATGAGGGATTTCCCTTGTGCTAACATTAGAGTTCATTTATTTTATTTTATCTCTCTTTCTTCTTTTTTCTTTTCTTACCTTTCGTGTTTTCTCTTCTTCTTTTTCCAATTTTATTTGCTTCTGTTAAAGGAAAATGGGAAGATCAATGGGTTAACCCTAATACACATTTTCTTTTTTTGCCAATATGAGCTTAGCTCAACTGACACCTATATGTACTTGTGGACAAGAGGTCTCAGGTTCAAATCTCCATCCCGTTGTCGAGGTGACAACGAACTTCTAGACACCATAAACCCATCCTAAGCCCTAAAAACAAACGTCGGGTAGGAAATGTAGGGGAAGAAAAACTTTTGAAAAGGAGAGTCGGCCTTAACCCTAGTTTGAGGTGCTACAATCTCAAAGTGGCCCATAATGAAATGGGCCCATTTAGATTCCAGACCGGCCCATTCATTAACAGTCGGCCTAAAATGGAATCTACTGGGCTGGCTTGATTCGGCTCACAGAGAAAGAAAATTGCGCGAGGGAAAGGTGAGAGAAAAGCATTTTTCCAATTGGGGAGTCGCAAGGGGATGACAAGAACGGGGCAAATTCTAGGGGAGAAAATGAAATGAAATTCGATTCGGGATTCTTGTTTTATTATTGATCTCCAACTAAACCGTTGATGATTTTGTTCCATTGAATGTCTCACAGAACTTCATCGATCACCCCAATTCCAAGTGAAACAAGCTAGGGAAGATGTATCAATGGAGGAAATTCGAGTTCTTCGAAGAGAAACTAGCCGGAAGATGCACAATTCCTGAAGAGATAAGGGAAAAGAAGATCGAGTGTTGCTCCAGCGGCAGAGGGAAGGTGGTGATCGGTTGCGATGACGGTAGCGTTAATTTACTTGATCGTGGGCTTAAGTTCAGCTATGGATTTCAAGCTCATTCCTCCTCTGTATCCTTTTTGCAACAGCTCAAGGTATGTTATTTCCTTGGGGAAATTTGAATTTTGCGTTGCTTCATCATGCCAATTTGATGGATTAACCATACTAACCACTTTCCCTTTCAACTGTTATTTAAACTTTACCATTTTCTCTTTGATCAGCACCTCTAGTCTGTTGTTTTGTGAATTCTACTTATAGATTTGAATTCATAAAGTGTCCAGCAATAGAACTGAAGATGATATATCATTGACATAGATTACGTTTATTTTGCTTTGGTTGATATTCAGCAACGCAACTTTCTAGTTACTGTTGGAGAAGATGTGCAAGTAGCTCCGCAGCATACTGCTATGTGTCTGAAGGTTTTTGATCTCGATAAAATTGAGCCGGAGGGGTCAAGTGCGACTAGTCCCGAGTGCATTGGAATTCTGAGGATATTTACTAATCAATTTCCCGAGGCAAAGGTAGTTTTGTCTTCTCATTTTATTGAGATATTTTCCTATTTCATTCCCAGTTGCTTTGAAAGACCTGACACCTTAACCATGAATGCTAATACTTTACTGCATTGGAAGCACGCTTCCTGATTATGATGGAAGTGTAACATCTATGACCTTACTACTGCAGATCACATCATTTCTGGTTCTAGAGGAGGCACCCCCAATACTACTTATCGCTATTGGCCTGGATAATGGTTTCATATATTGCATCAAAGGAGACATTGCGCGCGAACGTATCAATCGTTTCAAGCTTCAAGTAGATATCTCAGACAAGAACCAATCATCTATTACGGGGTTAGGGTTCAGAGTTGATGGTCAAGCTCTTCAGTTATTTGCAGTAACTCCTGATTCAGTGAGTTTATTCAGCCTGCACAGTCAACCACCAAAGGGGCAAACTCTGGATCATATTGGATGTGGTGTGAATGGTGTTACGATGAGTGATCGCTTGGTATGCAGTAGCAGTTCTAATCTCTTGTATATCATTTGTCATGTCATTATGTTGACTAATGTTTGATCATAACGATAATAGTTACCTTGTTTATGTAATTAGGAGCTAATAATTGGTCGTCCTGAGGCAGTTTATTTTTATGAAGTTGATGGACGTGGTCCTTGCTGGGCTTTTGAAGGGGAAAAAAAACTCGTAGGATGGTTTCGTGGATACCTTCTCTGTGTGATTGCAGATCAGAGAAATAGCAAGAACACTTTCAACGTTTATGACCTGAAGAATCGTCTGATTGCTCATAGTCTTGTTGTTAAAGATGTTTCTCATATGCTCTGTGAGTGGGGCAGTATTATACTAATAATGGACGACCAATCTGCTCTATGTATTGGGGAAAAGGACATGGAAAGCAAATTAGATATGCTATTTAAAAAAAATTTGTACACTATAGCTATAAATCTCGTTCAAAGTCAACAAGCTGATGCTGCTGCAACTGCAGAAGTGCTTAGAAAGTATGGGGACCATCTATACAGCAAGCAAGACTATGATGAGGCTATGGCCCAATATATCCATACTATTGGACATCTTGAGCCTTCTTATGTTATACAGAAATTTCTTGATGCTCAGCGAATCTATAACCTCACTAATTACTTGGAAAATTTGCATGAGAAAGGGCTTGCTTCTAAAGATCACACCACACTTCTACTAAACTGCTATACCAAATTGAAAGATGTCAATAAGCTAAATGTATTTATTAAGAATGAGGATGGTGCTGGAGAGCATAAATTTGACGTCGAGACTGCAATAAGGGTTTGTCGTGCTGCCAATTACCATGAACATGCCATGTATGTTGCTAGAAGGGAGCGAAAGCACGAATGGTACCTTAAGATCTTACTTGAAGACCTTGGAAGATATGATGAAGCCTTGCAATATATTGCAAGCCTTGAGCCTAGTCAAGCTGGGGTGACAATTAAGGAGTATGGAAAGATTCTGATAGCACACAAGCCACGTGAGACAATTGATATTCTCATGAAGCTCTGCACGGAGGATGGTGAGTCATTGAAGGAAAGGGCCTCAAATGGCATATATTTATCTATGTTACCATCTCCTGTTGACTTTCTGAACATTTTCATTCATCACCCGCAGTCACTTATGGAATTCCTTGAAAAGTATACAAACAAGGTTAAGGACTCTCCTGCTCAAGTTGAAATTAACAATACACTGTTGGAGTTATACTTGTCAAACGATTTGAACTTTCCTTCAATGTCCCAAGTTAGCAATGGGCGAAACATTAGTCTTGTAGAAAGATCAGGAGCAACATTGATGTCAGCTGAGTCCAATAATAAAGTGAGCACTGGGAATACAGATCATATGAAGGATAAAGACTGGCTTGAAAGGAAAGAGAAGGGATTACGTCTGCTAAAGAGTGGATGGCCTTCAGAACTGGAAAATCCTCTCTATGATGTTGATCTTGTAATTATTCTGTGTGAAATGAATGCATTTAGGGAAGGACTTATGTATTTATATGAAAAGATGAAACTTTATAAAGAGGTTATAGCTTGCTATATGCAAACTCACGACCATGAGGGTTTGATTGCATGCTGTAAAAGATTGGGCGATTCAGGAAAGGGAGGCGACCCTTCCCTATGGGCAGATCTATTGAAGTACTTTGGCGAACTTGGAGAAGATTGTTCCAAAGAAGTAAAGGAAGTTTTGACCTATATTGAAAGGGATGATATTTTGCCACCTATTATAGTTATTCAAACACTGTCAAGAAATCCATGCCTCACGCTTTCTGTCATCAAGGACTATATTGCAAGAAAGCTTGAACAGGAATCCAAGATGATTGAAGAGGATAGACGTGCAATTGAAAAGTACCAGGTTAGTAGTTACTGGCTTACTACTATTTCTTGGAAAAGAAAAATATCCATGCAATTCATCTTAAAGCATTTCTTGAATTGTGGGTGAAGGTTGGCTGTTGAGTACTCAAAATGGTTGAATGAATGAAAAAAATGTGGAAATGGCTTTATTATAGTAAAATAAAATCAGAAATGAGGCTATTGGAATTAACAATTTTCATCTCTCTGACTGAAAATGATTAAAATTTATTTGATGTAACCGGATGATATTAATTATTGAATCATTTCAAACGAAAAAGTGTAATTGAAAGAGGATGATGATACAAGAAAGTTATAGCTTACACAATAGATGATTGCTGATCCTACTCGATCAGGGAACAAACTTTGAAATTGTGTGAATACATTTGACGAGTACCTGAAGCTTTCTCATTTCTTCTTCACAACACAGCTAGAGTATGAACTTGGGGACGTAGCAGCAGATATAGTTTCTTTTTTCCATCTATTTTCTTCTACCAATTAAAGCGTTTGATCAAATAGAATCCTACCTTCTGAAATGTTTGGCTTTGTTGTTTAAAAGAAAGTTTATCAACGACAATTGCTTTATACAGGAAGACACATTGGCAATGAGAAAAGAAATTGAAGATCTCAGGACAAATGCAAGAATTTTTCAGCTTAGCAAGTGCACTGCATGCACGTTCACTCTTGATCTCCCCGCTGTACACTTCATGTGTATGCATTCATTCCATCAGCGTTGTTTGGGGGATAATGAAAAAGAATGTCCAGAGTGTGCTCCAGAATACAGAAAAGTCGTAGAGATGAAGAGAAGCTTAGAGCAGAATAAGGATCAAGATCAATTCTTCCAGCAAGTGAAGAGTTCAAAAGATGGTTTTTCTGTGATTGCCCAGTACTTTGGTAAGGGAATCATTAGCAAAACCAGTAATGGAACTGTGAATGCTACAAACCCAGAGAATGCTTCTTCGACAAATGGCTTTTAGTTATGATGGTTAGAGAAGGTGCTTGTTTGTGGAACTCCAGTTCATTTCCCTCATGCTCTTGAGTTCCTATCTATATGAGGAGGGAGCTTATACAAAAACCCTATTGGACTCGCTCTCAATAGTGGGATGGAAGGAACTTCGTTACGTCAGTTTCTGCTTCATCGACATTGGTTGTGTGCTCCAATCCCCCCATGTTCGAATGTTGTAATAAAAAGACATTTTATGTGGTCTTCTTTTGCAAATGGGTTTGAGCGAATAGATTGTATTCGTTTGTCGAGATCATTTTTTGTGTTCATCCCACTCCCGCTCTGAAGCTGTTCAGTTAGCTTTTCTTCTTTGACATGTTGCTGTTAACTTTGTTGTGAGACTCGGCTCTGCAGACGCAAGAACGCTCTTCGATGGTCTACTCTTATTACTGGTTCTGTTTCGCTGGAGAGATTGATATATGTGTTCAGATGCTGGTGTTGAAGATATGGCATGGTTGGATGAGGATAATCTACTTAGGTATGTCTTCTTAAAATTTTCACTACCGAATTCATATAGTTTGACTATTTAACTTAATTGACATAGGTTGAATTGTATGATTGTCCAGACCCATTTCAGGTTATAACATGAAATTTCTTTTTGGAATGCATTACGCAATTGTGTTATAATAGTTGTCAATGATTTCTTCGCTATGGTATTTTTTCATTAATTGACATTCCATTATTGTTTTTATGATTATACTTCATAAGTATGGGTGTGTCCATGATTTGGGTTCGACACTTTTATACCTTGATTGGGTTGGAAATTGTTTAGGTCATTTACTCAAATTTTTTATTTTAAGAAAAATTAATATATAAAAGGGGTATTATAAAAAATATAACAAAGTGATAAAATATTTATATTGTACATGCTCTAACATTTGCTACTTGGTCGATTTCTAACATAAACGAACAAACGCATGAGCTAAAAATCAAATTGCAAAGACATGAGTTTCAATCCATTAAAGAAAATATATATAGATATGCATAAGTTCAAGAAATACATCATTCAATATCAAATCATAAGCTACAATGTCTCACAACTATACAAAGGGTTTTGCTCCTAAACTAGAACACTAATTTCAAGAATACCCAAGCCCAAAGAAAATTAAATCCTAAGCTGAAAAGAAAGGAAGAAAGTAAACCAGGATGGTGGGTAATTTTCCATCTCAGCGTCATAGGCGTCCTCTTCTCATTAACCAAGACCATAGAAGCTTCAATACATTGTAAATGCTCAACATGATCGACGTTCTCTTCTATCCTCTGCATGACCAAGCGATGACCAAGCGACCTTGAAAAGTATATACAAATTCTTTTGCTAATGGGTCTACCGAGATTCACTCTATCTTCATTACCCCCTATCTCAACTCCGAATCTGCAGTATAACTCTGTAATCAAGCAAGGACAACTGAACAACTGAAGCCGCAGACAATAGTTTACATGTTTCCACGTTAGATTTGGACATGGATGACCCTTCCAACGCTGATGAAACGTTCGAAGATGATACATCAGAGTAACTTAGCTCTCTCTTTGGTCACATCGACCAGAATGGTACACAACATGAAAAAAGCATAAATAAAGGCATGCCAAAGCTGATTAGAGATTAATAAACCTTGTCTTTTTAGACCAACTAGTTCATCATTGACCTGTTCCTGGTGGATCTCTAGGTCTATAGAAAGCCTTAATGACTTCCATATCATGAAATGTTTGCAATGTGTAAGAAATATACTCGTCGTTTATGCAAGTAAAATGATAGACACAGTTTATGTGGGAGGAGGAAAAAGAGACTGAAACCCTTCAAACAATTGACCCATCACTGAATGGATCCATGTTCGAATAAAATTTTCTCACTATAAAGACTAAGCCAAATTGGGCATCTCTAGCTGACTCATCTCATCTGCGATATCGTTTTAAGATGGTGATTTGGGGAAAGAAATCCTCGCCCACCTGGACACCACGCTTAGAAGTAAGGATTTTTATTGGCTATTTCATGAAATGTTCTTAAACTCCTTCAAAATGGTTCCTAAAGCTACTCGCTTTCCCTTTATCTTTCATATGCGTCATTGAAATAAAATGACTTTCTAACACAAGTATAGACCTTAAATTGGAAAGAAATACGCAAAACATCGTCTAAAAAACTCAACAATTACTCATAATCTACCCCAAACTATTCATGATGGGACGCTTCAACATGCTCGAAGGAATAACACTACAACTCAACTTCCTCCAATCTTCTTGCTAAGTTGATGATTTGAGCATGTTAATTGCTCAAATGATGCATCTTAGCACTAGTATGCTCACTAAAATAAAGATTATCTTGCTAGAAAAATTGGGCTTTCTGCTGCATATACAACTAGTGATGTCACGCACCCCACCCCAAAGGTTACTTCATGCAACCAGATGGGGTCATGCCGCTTAGACATCCATTGCGTATCTCACCGCGAGATAACACGCTGAACGCCTAGTGTGCAAAACAGCTCTTTCCCTTGTCTCTTTTCGCAAAACTCTATCATTGAGCCTTAGAAACCTTCACAACTCTCTATAGCGGTAAAAAACTCTTCAACTTTGCTTTGTTGCCTAGCTTTTATTACTTAATTCAACAATTTGTAGGCGATAAGCACAAGAATAAACACAGCAGAAAATAATTTACAACTTTTGAACTTTACTCCGTTGCCCAGTACCTTTACATAACACAACTTAACTTTAACTTCTAGGCGACATACTCAAAGAGATAACAACAAAACAGCCGAATGATTGAACTTCTTCTCTTTATTATCTTAACACTTATAGAGTTCATAAATTACAAATTACAACCCTTAAACTTTACTTTGCATAAAATAAAACAAAGTCAGATCTTCTTACGTCGTCCTTCTTCTTCCTACTAAGGTGTTTCTTTGTCCTTTGCCTCGGTCATCCAACCACCTTTCTTAACGGGTCGCATTTAGAGCTATCCTTTTCCCGACTCAGCTCTTTGACTCTCTGGCTCTCGGGGTTAGATCTCACCAACCTTGGTAATGCACTCGCTTGTTTCCTGAACGTAAACTGCTTGGAATGTAAACTGAAGACTTTGGAATTTAAATCCCTAAGATTGAAATGCTTATGAATAATACAAAACAGAGAAACTGTTGATGGAGCACTTTTGACCCCTTAAATAAAAATTGAGAGTGGGGCATTGTCGCTGGCGTTTTTTGGGACGAACACTAGGAGTTCTTTAACTTGGAAAATTTTCTTTGCTTGAAATGCATTTTCAGTTGTTTTTAACGCTCGACAAACATTCATCATTTTTTGGAAGTGTTGTCCATCTTTTCGACCATTCTGGGTTGCACCTTAGTCCTCTCCCAACGAAATCGTTTCACGATCTATACTTTAGGTAAATGTTTAAGGGACCATGTTAGGAATGTAGACTGAAGACTTTAGAATTTAAATCCCTAAGATTGAAATGCATATGACGAAGAAAAAATAGAGAAACCATCGACGGAGAACTTTTAACCCTTCAATTAAAAACTGAGAGTGGGGCATTGTCGTTGGCGTTTTTTGGGATGAACACTAAGAGTTCTTTAACTTGGCAAATTTTCTTTTCTTGAAATGCATTTCTAGTTGTTTTTAATGCTCGACAAACATTCGTCACTTTTGAAAGCATTATCCATCTTTTTGATCGTTTTGGGTTACACCTTAGTCCTCCCTCCAACGAGCTCGTTTCACGACCTATACTTTGGGTAAATGTCTAAGGGTCCATGCCAGAAACATAGACTGAAGTCTTTGGAGTTTAAATTCCTAAGCTAGAAATGTTTATGACCAAGACAAATTAGAGAAACCGTTGACAGACCACTTTTGACCCCTCAATAAAAAACTGACTTTGGCATTGTCGTTGGCATTTTTTGGGATGAACACCAGGAGTTTTTTAATTTGGCCCATTTTTTTTACTTTAAATGCATTTCTAGTTGTTTTTTACGCTCGACAAACGTTTGTCACTTTTTGGAAGCATTGTTTATCTTTTCGACCTTTTGGGTTGCACCTTAGTCCTCCCCTCAATGAGCTCGTTTCACGACCTATACTTTGGGTAAAGTTCTAAGGGACCATGTCAAGAACATAGATTAAAGTCTTTAGAGTTTAAATTCCTAAGCTAGTAATGCTTATGACGAAGATAAAACAAAGAAACCGTTGATGAACTACTTTTGACGCCTCAATAAAAACTTAATCTGAGGCATTAGCATTGGCCTTTTCTGGGACGAACACCAAGAGTTCTTCAACTAGTCCCCTTTTCTTTACGAGAAATGCATTTCCAGTTATTTTTGACGCTGGATAGATGTTCGCCACTTTTTGGAAGCATTGTCCATCTTTTCGATTGTTTTGGATTGCACCTTAGTCCTTCCCCCCAACGAGCTCGTTTCACGACCTATAGTTTGGGTAAATGTCTAAGGCACCATGCCTGGAACGTAGACTGAAGTCTTCAAGATTTAAATCCCTAAGCTACAAATTCTTATGATAAAGACAAAACAAAGAAACCGTTGATGGACCACTTTTAATCCCTCAATAAAAAACTAAGCTTGGGGCATTGTTGTTGGCCTTTTTTTGGGATGAAGACCAGAAGTTTTTTTTTTTACTTTTCCCATTTTCTTTCCTGTAAATGCATTTCTAGTTATTTTTGACGCTGGACAGACGTTCGTCACTTTTTGGAAGCATCATCCATCGTTTCGACTATTTTGGGTCGCACCTTATTTCTTCCTCCAACGAGCTTGTTTCATGACCTATACTTTGCGTAAATGTCTAAGGGACCATGCTAGGAACCGTAGACTGAAGTCTTTGAATTTTAAACCCTAAGCTAAAATGCTTATGATCAAGACAAAATAGAGGAATTGTTGACATGCCATTTTTGACCCCTCAATAAAAAAACTGAGTCTGAGGTATTGTCGTGGAGATTTTTTTTGGGATGAACACCAGGAGTGAAGGAAAGGAACTCTCAAAGTGGAAGTGTATAAATGGGCAAATGGAATTCAATTTGTAAAACAAAAAAATTCAGAGAAAAAAAAACTAAAGCCTAAGCATGCTTCTAAGGAGGAAAAGAGGTAAAGAAACTCACCTTTGCAGAACCTCCAAGAACTTTTTGAATTCTCCATACATCACGAAGTCTTCCTCGCTATTCTCAAAGTGGGAATCAATAGAGAGTTGTGGGCTTCTGTAATTTAGTGAGGGAAAAGTTTTGAGGGAGAATTCTTTTTCTTTTTAGAACAGAGAGATCGTCCAAAAAAATAAAGCAGAGAGAGTAGAGAGATACCACAATGAATCTTCTAAATATCTCAACTATTAAGAGAGATGGAGGGAAGTTATCAAATAACTTCCTCCATCTACGCGCGTAGAATAACTCCATTGAGAGTTATTTTACTAATTAAAAATATATTAGTTAAAATAAAACAAAATTAATATAAATTAAATCTATATTATATTATCATATATAATATAACCAATGGTTTAGATCTCTCATATTATCTATATGGTAGCTTGTTGAAGTGTACCTCTGGGATCTGAAAATGGTAGGGTCACACTTACTGGATGAATTAAGTTAGTTAATGAATACTTGACCGAACAATGGTAGCTAAGAACTATAGGAATAAGAGTTATTCCGGTATTAGTAATTAGCTAAGATTGTCTTAATTCAGAAGATGAGTAGTTGATCACCCCTCGGTGACTGTTGCTCTAAACTTCTAAAGTATCGTTGCAAAAACTAAATCATTTGTTTTATTATGGTTCTTTGATTTTTTTTGTTGAATTGATTGGATTATTTTGTGTAATGGGTTAAGACAAAAATAACTAATACGATCAATTATTTGCTATTTCAGCATGTCTTCATCAATTATTGCATTGCATAAAAAAGATCAATTAACCGCTGGACATGTTATTGCATAATTGAAACTGAATATGGTTTTAGTTATCGCTGATCTACGTTTTGTCTTAATGGAGGAATATCCTCCTTTCTCCACTCAAAATGCATCCAAAAGTGTTAGGGATGCATATGACCGCTGGACAAAGACCAATGACAAGGCCCGCCTCTACATCTTGGCTAGTATGTCTGGCATACTGAGCAAGAAACATGAGATCATGGTCACTGCATGTCAAATCATGGACTCTCTTAGAGAGATGTTTGGGTAATCGTCCATTCAGATCAAACAAGAGGCTATTAAATACGTTTATAATGCACGTATGAAAAAGGGCCAATCTGTTAGAGAGCATGTTCTCGACATAATAGTCAACTTCAACGTAGCAGAAATGAACGAAGAGATCTTTGATGAGAAGAGTCAAGTGTCTTATATCTTGAAATTTCTTCCGAAGAGCTTTCTTTAATTTTGCAGCAATGCGAAAATGAACAAGATAGAGTACAACATGACTACCCTCCTAAAAAAATTGCAAGCTTTTCAGTCTCTTAAGGAACAGAAAGAAGGAGAGGAAAATGTTGCCCATTCCAGGAGGTTTGCACCTTCATCTTCTGGATCTAAGAAAATTAAGAAGAAGAAAGGAGGGAAGGGGAAAGGTCCTACTGCTGCTGCTGAAGGCAAAAGGAAGACTAAGGTAGCTATCAAAGGGAAATGTTTCCCCTGCAATGTGGATGAACATTGGAAAAGAAACTGCCCCAAGTACCTTACTAAGAAGAAAGAAAAGGAAGGTAAATATGATTTACTTGTCTTAGAAACATGTTTAGTGGAAAATGACCACAATGCCTGGATACTTGATTCAGGGGCCACTAACCATATTTGTTCTTCTTTACAGAAAACTAGTTCCTTCAAGTAGCTTCAAAAGGGAGAGATGACACTCAAGGTTGGAACGGGAGATGTCATTTCAGCTCGTGCAGTGAGAAATGCTAAGTTGTTTTTCAAAAATAGATTCATGTTTTTAGAAAACTTGTACATAGTTCCTAAAATTAAAAGGAACTTAGTTTCCGTTTCTTGTCTTATTGAACATACGTACTTAATTAATTTTTCTATGAATGAAGCGTTCATTTCTAAGAATGGTTACATATTTGTTTGGCTAAGCTTGAAAACAACTTGTATGTATTAAGACCTAATGAAGCAAAAGCAGTTTTAAATTATGAGATGTTTAGAATTGCTAATACTCAAAATAAAAGGCAAAGAATTTCTCCAAATAACAATACCTATCTATGGCATTTAAGATTAGGTCACATAAATCTCGATCGGATCAGAAGATTAGTAAAGAATGGACTTCTAAACGAGTTAAAAGATCATTCATTACCTCCATGTGAATCTTGTCTTGAAGGAAAAATGACAAAAAGACCTTTTACTGGAAAAGGCTATAGAGCCAAAGAGCCTTTAGAACTTATACATTCAGACCTCTGTGATCCGATGAATGTAAAAACTAGATGAGGTTTTGAATACTTCATCTCTTTTATAGATGATTATTCAAGGTACGGTTATTTATACTTAGTGGAGCATAAGTCTGAAGCTCTTGAAAAGTTCAAGGAGTATAAGGCTGAAGTTGAAAATCTATTAAGTAAAAAGATTAAAATACTTCGATTTGATCGAGGTGGAGAGTACATGGATTTGAGATTTCAAGACTATATGATAGAACATGAAACCCGATTCCAACTCTCAGCACTTGGTACACCTTAACAAAATGGTGTATTAGAAAGGAGAAATAGAACCTTGTCAGACATGGTTCGTTCAAAGATGAGTTATGCTCAATTGTCTAGCTCGTTTTAGGGGTATGCAGTAGAGACTACAGTTCATATCTTGAACAATGTTCCCTCGAATAGTATTTCTGAAACACCTTTCGAGTTATGGAGAGGACGTACACCTAGTTTAAGTCACTTCAGAATCTGGGCTTGTCCAGCACAAGTGTTAGTGATAAATCCCAAGAAGTTGGAACCTCGTTCAAGGTTATGCCAATTTGTTGGTTACCCTAAAGAGACGAGAGGTGGTTTATTCTTCGATCCACAAGAAAACAGAGTGCTTGTATCGACAAATGCTACTTTCTTAGAAGAAGACCATACCACATAAGAGATCATAAACCACGAAGCAAATTAGTATTAAATGAAGCTACTGATGAATCAACAAGGGTTGTTGATGAAGTTGGTCCCTTATCAAGAGTTAATGAAACCACCACATCAGGTCAGTCTCATCCTTCTCAATCATTAAGAATGCCTCGATGCAGTAGGAGGGTTGTATCACAACCTAACCGTTACTTGGGTTTAACTGAAACTCAGATTGTCATATCAGATGATGGTGTTGAGGATCCATTGTCCTATAAATAGGCAATGAATGATGTAGACAAGGACCAATGGGTCAAATCCATGGACCTTGAGATCGAGTCTATGTACTTCAATTCAGTGTGGGAGCTTGTAGATCTACCTGAAGGGGTAAAACCTATAGGGTGCAAATGGATCTATAATAGAAAGAGAGATTCAGCTAGGAAGATATAGACCTTTAAAGCTAGACTTGTAGCAAAAGGGTATACCCAAAGGGAAGGGGTTGACTATGAGGAAACTTTTTCCCCTGTTGCTATGTTAAAGTCTATAAGGATTCTCTTGTCCATAGCCACATTTTATGATTATGAAATATGGCAAATGGATGTCAAAACTACTTTTCTAAATGATAATCCTGAAGAGAGTATCTTTATGTCTCAGCCCGAGGGGTTCATAACCCAAGATTAGGAGCAAAAAGATTGCAAGCTGAATCGATCCATTTATGGATTGAAACATTAGGTTTGATACTGCGATCAAATCTTACAGTTTTGATCAAAACGTTGATGAGCCTTGTGTATACAAGAAAATCAACAAAGGTAAAGTAGCTTTTTAGTACTTTGTGTGGATGATATCCTCCTTATTGGGAATGATGTGGGATACCTAATTGACGTTAAAACTTGGCTAGCAGCGCAATTCCAAATGAAAGATGTTATTGGGATCCAAATCATAAGGGATCGTAAGAACAGAACGCTAGCACTGTCTCAAGCAACCTATATCAATAAAATATTGGTTCGATATTCGATGCAGAACTCTAAGAAGGGTTTATTACCTTTCAAGCATAGGGTTCACTTGTCTCAGGAATAGTGTCTTAAGACACCTCAAGAAGTTGAGGATATGAGACGTATTCCTTATGCTTCAACTGTGGGCAGTTTAATGTATGCTATGCTCTACACTAGGCCAGACATTTGTTATGCAGTAGGAATAGTCAGTAGGTATTAGTCCAACCCAGGGTTAGACCACTGAATGATGGTTAAAATTATTCTCAAGTATCTTAGGAGAACAAGAGACTACATGCTTGTGTATGGAGCTAAGGATTTGATCCTTACTGTAACAACCCAACTTTTCGGACTAAGCTGAGGTCACTACTCAGTGCTAAGACTCGACCACAAAACACGCAACCTCATAAAGGACCGGTTACGATTCATTAAAAACGTTTTAAAATATTACAAAAAAAAGACAGTTTCGGGCCCTATTTTAAATCACATTCACGAGAGTTCCAAAATACAGTACTCAAATCATCAAACACAAAATCATAAACCAAATATTCTAACCGTGACTCGATCTGACAATGAAAATAACGAGTAACATAAATACATCAGTGGAAGCATAAAGAAAATCAGACGCGTCTATATGGCCTCCACGCATCCTTCTTGCCCCTCGTCGGTCTGCTCCTCGCTGTACCCTTACCTGAAAAGATAAAGAGGAAAAAGGGTGAGTATACGATATACCCAGTAAGGGACCCACTACTAGGCCCGTTAGGGAATAACAGTTAACTTCCTATTCAGGGGTACCCTACATAAACAGTCTAGTGGTTCCGTAGAACGCACACATCAGTCTCGTGATCCCGAAGGATGCACGTGTCAGTCTAGTGATCCCGAAGGATACACGTATCAGTCTGGTGATCTCGAAGGATACACCTATCAGTCTAGTGCTTCCGAAGGATGCACATATCAGTCTGGTGATCCCGAAGGATGCACATATCAGTCTGGTGATCCCGAAGGATGCACATATCAGTCTAGTGATCCCGAAGGATGCACATATCAGTCTAGTGATCCCGAAGGATACACATATCAGTAAGGTACACAACCCCATAGATGAAGCTAACCGTTACCCCTCAGTCTATACTAACCGTCTACAACAGTCACACTCCGACAACGTTCACACTAACAATTCCGTCATAGGCTTCGCCAGTCAGATAGTATAGGTTTAAACAACTATATCCTAAGTTGCTATATGCGTATCCAATTCACACATCATTGTGATATTCTTTAGATCTATTCAACTAGCCAAATCAGAATCGGACTCTTAGTTCTTCCACGATAAAATTCCATAACCAGTATCCGAATAATAGACTACCACATACCTAACATTAAGACTTTAAGGTCCACCGACATAAAATTCCAGCGCACAACATAGCCCACCAACACAACTACAATACACAGAACATCCGGGCATCGGTTTCTATCCGTAAACAACTCATTACACACGATGGCACACAAGCTACAACTAGCGGTCACGCTACCTTTAATCAGACAAGAGCATATAAGCGATATGTAATAGTCAAACATGCGTGAATTCATTCAGTACAGTTACTAACGTATAATCCCCTGTGGATTACTACGTTTCCAGCCTCGATCCGAGGTCCAGTAGTAAGAAATCCCTTACCTGAAACTTGGTTATGCCTCTTGATCGAGTCCACGCTCAACGAATCCACCTAAACGAAATCACAAAGGTTTAAACGATGACACTAGTAAAAGTCATTTTTAAATGGTCCCAAGCAACATCCGTTGACTTACCCGAGTAAAGGAGAGCTATCTCCAATCAAGCCTGCCGCGGAACCCGAGAACTTGAGCGTCAACTCCCTAATACCTTCAAGGAACGAAAGGTAGAACCATGTCTCACTCTAAAATCTAAACTTGAATCGGTTATAGCAACAATAGGAAACGCACCAAAATAATCCTTACCAAAGACTCACCGTGACCCAAAGTAAAGGAAGAAGGCTTAGGTGGTTCGGTGAACAGGGAACTCGGCTTGGCTTGGAGGTGATCGGCTCAGCTTGGCTCGCGGCTTGGGTTGGATCAGCTTGCGGCTCGGCTTAGATCGCTGCTCGGCTCGGCTTGCAGCTCGGCTCGGTCATCGACTCAGCTCGGCTCAGCTTGGCTCAGCTTAGCTCGCGGCTTGCGGCTCGGCTCAACTCGCGGCTCGTGGCTCGGCTAGGCTTAGCACGCGGCTCACGGCTTGCAGCTCGATTTGGTCTTCGGCTCGGCTTGGCTTAACTCGGCTCGGCCTCGCGTAAGGGCTTGCAAAAACTGGAGGTGCGCGAACGTTGGGGCTGGCCGACGGCTGCTCGGCCATGTAATGCGTCGAAGGGCGGCTGGGCGTCGATAGACAGGCCGGACGAAGGGCGCACGACGGCGACTGGTTGTGTGAGATCGAAAAGAGATCGAAAATGGGGTGGCCACGACGGTTAAACGTTGACGTTGTGAAACCAATGATGACAGAGACGGAGACGGGTGATCACCACAGAGACGGAGACAGAGGTGGAGACGGACTAGTGCGCGAACGGAGGAGAATGGATGAAGAGACGAGCGGCGGCGACTTAGTGAGGGTACTGGAGATGACGAAGAAGAAGAAGCAGGAGGAGGGGTGTGTGTACCGACGCGCGTTAGGGTTATAAAAAATAAACATTATTATATGTATATATATATATATTAAATAATAATAATAATAATAATAATAATAATAATAATAATAATAATATAATTAATAATAATAATAATAATAATAATAATAATATAATTAATAATAATAACATAATTATTAATAATAATAATATAATTTAAATTATAGTATTATTATATTAATTTACACCATAATAATAAGAAAAATATTTCATACACTTCGATTTCTTTTTTCTTCCCTCTTCAAAATCAACAAAAAGAATTAACACCAAAAATTTTAAATTCCCCAAAATTAACATAAAATGACAAAAATTTTACCTCGAAAATTTGGGGCGTTACATTCTTCCTTCCTAAAGGAACTTTCGTCCTCGAAAGTTTTATTCCTCGAACAATTCGGGATAACGAGACCTCATGTCGTCTTCTCGCTCCCATGTAGCCTCTTCAACCCTGTGATTCTGCCATAAGACTTTAACCAAAGGGATTTCTCTATTCCTCAACATTTTCACATCCCTAGCCAGCACCTCAACGGGTTGTTCTATATAGCTCAAGTTTTCATCAATCTCTAGTGGCTCGTAATCCACTACATGGGATGGATCCGGTACGTACTTCCTTAACATAGAAACATGGAACACATCATGAACTGCCGAGAGTGATGGTGGCAACGCCGAGCGATACGCTACAGGGCCAATCCGCTCCAGAATCTCAAACGGCCCAACAAAACGAGGACTTAGCTTCCCTCTCCTTTCAAATCGTAAGACACCTTTCATGGGTGCTACTTTCAAGAACACTTTGTCCCCCACATCAAACTCAAGATCCTTACGTCTCACATCCGCATAACTCTTCTGCCTACTCTGTGCGTTATGCATATGTGATCTAATTTTCTGTATCGCTTCGTTAGTAGACTGAACTAACTCAGAACCCATCAATCTCTGCTCACCTACCTCACCCCAGCATACAGGAGATCTACAACATTTGCCGTACAAGGCCTCAATTGGTGCCATGCCAATAGTAGCCTAAAAACTGTTATTATAAGCAAATTCCATCAAATGCAAGTGGGAGTCCCAGCTACCTGGAAATTCTAATGCACACGCTCGCAACATATCCTCTAAAACTTGGTTCAGACGCTCAGTCTGACCGTCAGTCTGTGGATGGAAAGCTGTACTAAAGTCTAACCTCGTGCCCATAGCAGTCTGCAAACCCTTCCAGAATTTGGAAGTGAAACGGGCATCTCTGTCAGGAATAATGGACACTGGCACTCCATGAAGCCTCACTATCTCAGACATGAACAGCTCTGCCCACTTACTAGTGGTATAGGTGGATTTACCCGGAACGAAGTGCGCTGATTTGGTAAGCCTGTCCACCACAACCCAAATCACTGTAAAACCCCTCAGAGTTCTTGGCAGTCCTGTAATGAAATCCATGGACACATTTTCCCACTTCCATTCCGGTACGCTCAAGGGTTGTAATAAACCCGCTGGTTTCTGCCTTGGTGCCTTAACCTGCTGACACACCAAGCATTTACTAACAAATTCTGCCACCTCTCTCTTCATATTACGCCACCAATAAACCCGCTTCAGGTCCTGATACATCTTCGTACTATCTGGGTGCATGGAAAATGGGGAACTGTAAGCCTTAGATAATAATTCTGTTTTAACCGCACTATCTGATGGCACACAGAGACGCCTCTCAAACAAAAGTCCACCATCAGAGGATATGGAGAACTCAACGCTTGCCTTGCCTCTGCTAGGCCACGCTTCTCAACCAAATAAGGATCGTTACTCTAAGCATCAATGATCCTTTGCCTCAAAGTTGGTTGTACCGTCAACTGGGCTAACTGTATAGTGATTGCCCCTACTGACACTGCAATCTCAGCCCTCTCAAGATCTCGATGTAATGGGGCCTGTCGGGTAATAAGTGCTGCTGAATGTGATACCTTTCTACTAAGAGCATCAGCTACCACATTTGCCTTGCCTGGATGATACAATATCTCACAATCATAATCCTTCACTAACTCAAGCCATCTTCGTTGTCTCGTATTCAATTCCTTCTGAGTAAAGAAGTATTTCAAGCTCTTATGATCCGTGAAGATCTGTATCTTTTCACCATATAAGTAATGCCTCTATATCTTCAATGCAAAAACCACTGCTGCCAACTCTAAATCGTGTGTAGGGTAATTCTGCTCATGACTCTTCAATTGACGAGAAGCATAAGCGACTAACTTACCTTGTTGCATCAATACACAACCCAAACCCTTCTTAGAAGCATCACTGTAAATCACAAAACTGCCTGAACCATCAGGTACAGTAAGAATCGGTGCAGTAACTAGCTTCTGTTTAAGGTTCTGGAAACTGTTCTCACATGCCTTGCTCCAAACAAAAGGAGCTCCCTTCCTGGTCAACTGAGTAAGAGGAGTAGCTATACGGGAAAAGTTCTCAACAAACCGTCGATAATAACCTGCTAAACCCAGAAAGCTACGAACCTCACTGACTGTGGAAGGTCTGGCCCAACTGGTGACTGCCTCTATCTTAGCTGGATCCACAGAAACTCCAGCCTTAGAAACCACATGGCCTAGAAAGGACACCCGCTTCAACCAAAACTCACATTTCGAGAACTTTGCATACAATTTATTATCCCGAAGGGTTTGCAGAACCATACGTAAATGCTCCTCATGCTCGGCCTCTGTCTTGGAATATATCAAGATATCATCAATAAACACGATCACAAAAGTGTCTAGGAACTCTCTAAACACTATGTTCATCAAGTCCATAAACACTGCCGGAGCATTCGTCAAACCAAAAGACATCACAATAAACTCATAGTGTCTGTATCTGGAACGAAAGGTTGTCTTCGGTACATCACCATCCTTAATCCTCAGCTGATGATATCCCGACTGAAGATCAATCTTAGAGAACACTGTAGCTCCCTGTAACTGGTCAAACAGGTCGTCGATCTTGGGCAAGGGATATCTGTTCTTAACGGTTACCTTATTCAACTCCCTGTAGTCAATGCATAGGCGCATCGATCCATCCTTCTTCTTAACAAATAGAACTGGCGCACCCAAAGGTGACACACTCGGTCGAATGAAGCCTTTATCAAGCAACTCTTGTAACTGCACTTTTAACTCTTTCAATTCTGCTGGGGCCATCTTGTATGAGGCTCTGGATATAGGAATCGTGCCCGGCTCCAGCTCTATGGCAAACTCAATCTCTCTGTGAGGAGGTAACCCTGGAAGTTCTTCAGGAAAGACATCCGGATAGTCCCTTACCACTGGTTCCGTTGACAGGGATACATCAACCTCTCTAGTATCCACCACACTCGCTAAGATACTCCAAGTACCCTGACTGAGCAGTTTGCTGGCCCTCATGGCTGAGATTACCTTAGGTAACGACCTTGACCCTTCTCCCTTAAATTTAAAACTGGTCAACGAGGGAGGGTTAAACGCTACCTCATTCCGGGAACAATCTATGCTAGCATGGTTCGCAGTTAGCCAATCCATACCCAAAATTACATCGAAGTCGAGCATGTCCAGGACTAACAACGTTACTTCAATCACATGACCTGTTATCTCAATCTGACATCCTTTCACCTTTTCTTTCGACAATATACACTCCCCAGAAGGAGTAGATACTGATAGCACATGGTGTAGGGGCTCTACCTCTAAGCGGGCATGCAACACAAATGCAGAAGAGATTAAGGAATGTGACGAACCCGAATCAAACAAAACTAGGGCATAATGCCCCAACACTGGAAGCGTACCTGTCACCACCGTGCCTGCTCTCTCAGCCTCGGTCTTGTTGGTAGCAAAGACTTTACCCTGATGTAGAGCACCTGCTTCCTGATTCTGTGCATTCTCGGTAAGTCTCATCGGGCATCTATCAGCTGTATGCCCCTCTTGCCTACACTTGAAGCAAATCCTGGTCCCAAATAAACAACGGCCCAGATGGTGCTTCCTGCAAGTGGTACACAACGGCTTCCCTCTGGCAGCTTCCCCTGCCTCAAAAGGTTTCTGCTGGAAGCGGCGAAACTCACCACCTGATCTGAAGTTCCGCTGTGGCACTGAAGTAGGCTGCTGCTCAGCCTTATTTTTTTGTCCTGAGGTCGAACCTCTATCTGCAACCTTGGACGAGTTAGCCCTCTCCTATAAACTGAGATCCACTGTCAGATGCAGTGCATCGGCATGAGTGGCGGGTCGGAAGGCTCGAACCAAATCCTGGATGTCAAGCCTGAGGCCTCTAACAAACTTATCAACTCTGGCCGCCTCAGTCACTATCATCTCGGGAGCGAAGCGGGATAACATGTCAAACTCCGCATCATACTGCTCTACTGTCATGTCGTCCTACTCTAAGTTTAGGAACTTCTGCCGCTTGGCATCTCTCAAACTAGCAGAGAAGAATTTTGCATAGAAACTCTCCTTGAACTGTTGCCAAGTGATCTGACCCACGTCACCCCCTAGCATTCTCTCTATCGTCTCCCACCAGGCAGTACCTCTGTCTGTCAACATGAAAACGGCACACTGAACTTTCTGATCCTTAGGGCACTTCATATACCGAAATATGGTCTCCAAAGAAGATAACCACAGCTGAGCCCTGGTGGGGTCTTCCAAAGACCCATCGAATGTCGTGGGGTTATACTTTCTGAAATCCTTAAAGTGTTTGGCCTCTGCCGGCAACTGATCCGACACGACCTGGGACACAACTGGAACTGGAGTAGGAGCTGGCGGGGCAGGCTGCTGCTGCTTCCGCATCTGCATAATCAAATCCCTGAACCTCTGCTCCATAGCAGCGAGGTCCGCATGAGTAACTGGCACAGTCGGGTAGGTGGTTTGGGTTACAGGCTGCACCTCAGGTTGAACACGTCCTGCTCCTCTTCCTCGACCTCCTCGGCCACCCCTACATGCACCTCTCCTTGGCGGCATTTCCCTAACAACCACCAATGATCCCTTTAGTCACATGTGATAATTAACTTCGCAGTTTAACTTAGGTAAGGTAATGCATATAGAGTTATACATATAATTTCATGAGAGCGTACCTGACGAGTGGCAAGGATCGTTTTAGCCATAAGGACACAAAAACACAGACTCACATCATAAGTCAGTCTACAGAACCTACAACTTAGGCTCTGATACCAACTGTAACGACCCAACTTTTCGGACTAAGCTGAGGTCACTACTCAGTGCTAAGACTCGACCACAAAACACGCAACCTCATAAAGGACCGGTTACGATTCTTTAAAAACGTTTTAAAATATTACAAAAAAAGGACAGTTTTGGGCCCTATTTTAAATCACATTCACGAGAGTTCCAAAATACAGTGCTCAAATCATCAAACACAAAATCATAAACCAAATATTCTAACTGTGACTCGATCTGAGAATGAAAATAACGAGTAACATAAATACACCAGCGGAAGCATAAAGAAAACCAGATGCGTCCATATGGCCTTCACGCATCCTTCTTGCCCCTCGTCGGTCTGCCCCTCGCTGTACTCTTACCTGAAAAAGATAAAGAGGAAAAAGGGTGAGTATACGATATACCCAGTAAAGGACCCACTACTAGGCCCGTTAAGGAATAACAATTAACTTCCTATTCAGGGGTACCCTACATAAACAGTCTAGTGGTTTCGTAGAACACACACATCAGTCTCGTGATCTCAAAGGATGAACGTGTCAGTCTAGTGATCCCGAAGGATACACATATCAATCTGGTGATCCCGAAGGATACACCTATCAGTCTAGTGCTTCCGAAGGATGCACATATCAGTCTGGTGATCTCGAAGGATGCACATATCAGTCTAGTGACCCCGAAGGATGGACATATCAGTCTAGTGATCCCGAAGGATACACATATCAGTAAGGTAGACAACCCCATAGATGAAGCTAACCGTTACCCCTCAGTCCATACTAACCGTCTACAACAGTCACACTCCGACAACGTTCACACTAACAATTCCGTCATAGGCTTCGCCAATCAGATAGTATAGGTTTAAACAACTATATCCTCAGTTGCTATATGCGTATCCAATTCACACATCATTGTGATATTCGTTAGATCTATTCAACTAGCCAAATCAGAATCGGACTCTTAGTTCTTCCACGATAAAATTCCATAACCAGTATCCGAACAATAGACTACCACATACCTAACATTAAGACTTTAAGGTCCACCGACATAAAATTCCAGCTCACAACATAGCCCACCAACACAACTATAATACACAGAACATCTGGGCATCGGTGTCTATCCGTAAACAACTCATTACACACGATGTCACACAAGCTACAACTAGCGGTCACGCTACCTTTAATCAGACAAGAGCACATAAGCGATATGTAATAGTCAAACATGCGTCAATTCATTCAGTACAGTTACTAACGTATAATCCCCTAGGGATTACTATGTTTCTAGCCTCGATCCAAGGTCCAGTAGTAAGAAATCCCTTACCTGAAATATGGTTATGCCCCTTGATCGAGTTCACACTCAACGAATCCACCTAAACGAAATCACAAAGGTTTAAACGGTGACACTAGTAAAAGTCATTTTTAAATGGTCCCAAGCAACATCCGTTGACTTACCCGAGTAAAGGAGAGCTATCTCCAATCAAGCCTGCCGCGGAACCCGAGAACTTGAGCGTCAACTCCCTAATACCTTCAAGGAACGAAAGGTAGAACCATGTCTCACTCCAAAATCTAAACTTGAATTGGTTATAGCAACAATAGGAAACTCACCAAAATAATCCTTACCGAAGACTCACTGTGAACCGAAGTAGAGGGAAGAAGGCTTAGGTGGTTCAGTGAACAGGGAGCTCGGCTTGGCTTGGAGGTGATCGGCTCAGCTCGGCTCAGTTCTCGGCTCGGCTCGGCTCGGCTTAGCTCGCGGCTCGCGGCTCAGCTCAACTCGCGGCTCAGCTCGGCTTAGCTCGCGGCTCGGCTCAACTCGCGGCTCGGCTCGGTCTTCGACTCGGCTCGGCCTAATTCGGCTCGGCTTCGCGTAGGGGCTTACGAAAACTAGAGGTACGCGAACGTTGGGGCTGGTCGACGGTTGCTCGGCCACGTGATGCGACGGAGGGCAGCTGGGCGTCGGCAGACACGATCGGACGAAGGACGCACGGTGACGACTAGTTGCGTGAGACCGAAAGGAGATCGGAAATGGGGCGACCACGGCGGTTGAACGCTGGCGTTGTGAAACCGACGACGACGGAGATGGAGACGGGTGACCACCACAGAGACGGAGACGGAGACAGAGATAGAGGCGTAGACGGACTAGTGCGCGAACGGAGGAGAATGGATGAAGAGACGGGCGGCAGCGGCTTAGTGAGGGTACTAGAGATGACGAAGAAGAAGAAGTGGGAGGGGGGTGTGTGTGCCGACACGCGTTAGGGTTAAAAAAAATAAACATTATTATATATATATATTAAATAATAATAATAATAATAATAATAATAATAATATAATTAATAATAACAATAATATAATTTAAATTATAGTATTATTATATTAATTTACACCATAATAATGAGAAAAATATTTCACACTTCGATTTCTTTTTTCTTCCCTCTTCAAAACCAACAAAAAGAATTAACACCAAAAATTTTAAATTCCCCAAAATTAACATAAAATGACAAAAATTTTACCTCGAAAATTTGGGGCGTTACACTTACAGAATACATTGACTCTGATTTCCAAACCGATAAGGATTCTAGGAGATCCACGTCGGGATGAGTGTTCACCCTGAATGGAGAAGCTGTAGTATGACGTATCATCAAGCAATTGCAGAATCTACTATAAAGGATGAATACGTCGGTGCTTGTGAAGCAGCAAAAGAAGCAGTTTGGCTCAAGAAATTGCTACATGAATTGAAAGTCGTTCCAAACATGAACTTGTCCATCATTCTATTTTGTGATAACAGTAGGGCAGTAGCGAGTTCTGTGAATTTTCGTACCTTCCATTCTCTTTGATTTTTTTTTTCTCTCTAAAAAATTGTCTCTTTCAATTTGGTTCCCATAAACCATATGAATCTAGAGGATATGAAGGTTTTCAAGTGGTGGTGCCCCAAATTGGTGTTTTGTAGATACATAGACGTCAATGATCGTAAGTTTCCTCTTATTTGTTCTTCTCTGTGATTTTTATTGAAAGCATGCTTAACCATATAAATTAATTTTATAATTAGTTTTTCAATATATTGGTATTTTTTAGGTTCTAGTTAAATTGGGTTAAGGTCTCTGTATTTCTTCCGCTGTAAAGGGTTTTTATCCCTTCATGAACAACCTTTTCATTTTGAACTTTGGTTCTATTTATAGTGATCTCCTATATCCAAGGGTCACTTCCTCTCCTTACACGTGCCACCTTACTTAACTCATTGTGTCATGTAGCGAACCCAAACTCGACACGTAGGCTAATCGTCAGCTGCAATTGGACATTCCCTTGAGACACACACCTTATTATTGGAATTTATGTCCTAAAACTCATAGTTTGTAATCATTTTCTATTTAATAAAGTTGTTGTTGAAAAATTAGATACTATAATCTTAAATCCAATAAACTAACGTTCAGTGGCTATTTTTTGAGTAAACTCGACCTTTATGTAAAGAAATAAACTTGGATCAAACTTGAGTATATAGCCTAAATAGCTTATAATATATCAATAGAGGTTGGGCACCTTATTCAGAGGAACTATGGATGTGGCCCACTTTGTAGTTAGTACAAACGAGGTGATCCTAAATCATTCATGTTAAAACATGAAAGTTGGGGCATCCTATGTAAAGTGTTTATATAAGATTGAACCAAGAAATAGTCACTTTTACGTTATAACGCCGTTTACTGTTTAAAACTGACTATCTCGATTATTGATGACCTAGGTAACTTAATCTTAATCTTGAGCTAACTATGAACTCTTGTTCACACGAGATTAACCTTAGATCTGCATAGGTGAGAGCAGCTCATTAGCATTGTCTCAATAAGCCTCCCATTTTAAAGGTAAGATCGGGTGGATACCTAAAGATAAAGGGTGTAAGATGAAATTCACTCTTACCCATTTTAGAGTTAGTAGATAGATTGTTCCCTTAAAGATCGAATCCAAGTCTTAAACAAGGGGCCCCACCCTCTCATTAGCTCGAGAGAGATCCGGTTTGTAGGTTGGACCTTAAACCATTTATTCAATAGTGGATCAGTGGGACTTAAGGAGCAAATTGTAGTCTTAGGGGTAAAATGGTATTTTGATCCAGCTGAGCTTACGAACAACTTGTGAAGAATTAACTTATTGATCATGGTTATATTAAATGGACACTAATATATCTATAGTGAGGGGAGTGCAACTACGAGACTTTAGTGGAATGACTCGTTAGTTAACGAATGTTGATTAGCTCGGTCTAAAAGAGTTTAGGCAGTTAATCTCAAATCGTTAGAGCTCATTATCTATAGGTCCATTAGGTTCCCGTGCTAACTTATATGGAATAAACTTAGAATAATATGATGAAATAAGTCGAACTGTTCGAATTCTACAAGGAGAGAGAAACTGATAAGTATATGTGATATAGTCGTCAGATTTCAGTTTAGAGGTAGAGCTTTATGTTTAAATGGGATTTAAATATTAAAAATATGAATTCAGATTCATACTCGGAAGCTAAAAAATGATGAAAATAATCAAAGTTGTAAAAAGTCAAAATGTTGACTTTTTTACTTCGAAAAGTCAAACTTTAATCGACAATATATTCAAACGTGATTTGAATCTTGAGAAAATAAATGCAGATTCATGCTCAAGAGATCAAAATTAGTTTAGACAGACAAAATTGTAAAAAGTCAAAATGTTGACTTTTTGGTTTGAAAAGTCAAAGTTAAAAAGTCAAAGTTTGACTTTGATCAAATGACAATTTTAACCTTTGATCAAAGTTAGTGGAAGAATCCAACATTTTGTTGGATAATGGATAATTCCGCTAACACTACAGTGGGTTTTTGGGGCCTTATGGAAAAGGCTTGTACTTTTTCTGAAACAAAATTGAGCTGCTAAATTTTCCTTTTGGTTTTCTAAAATCAAAATTAAAACCCAACCCTTTTCCATATATTTTTCATCTTTTTTCTCTCTCCCGATTTCCTTCATCCAATGGGTTCCACAATCCGATTTTGAGTCTGGAGGATAGTAGGTCAACCCTAGTGGCGGTTCAAACATCAATAAGAGCTTCGAACGTAAGTTTTTCTTAAAAAATTCTAATTTTAAACGTATTTTTGTTGAGGGGTTCTTGTTAATTAATTGCAATTAGGGTAGAATTTCGGTCTTTCTTTCGTCATTCTCATTAATCTCTATCATTTGATATCAGAGCATATTTTTTTTTACTCAATTGCATATGGTGGGTATCAATTTATTAGACAAATTGTGTGTTGAATTAAAATGGTTTTTTTTATGATTTTGGCCTCAAATTAAGTGATTTATGTATCAATTATTGTAACTGGCCTTTGTTTTGTGGCCTTAATTATTATTTAAGGGTTTGTATTTTTTATTAGAGTCGTTAAAGTCCTAATTAGTTTGTAATTGCCACAACCGGGAGAGAGAAATTTAATTTTTTTTTGGAGGAAAATGGCTCACAGACCCTAATCAAATGATCAAACCCGAATTGCCGACCTAGACCCGACCCATAAACTGATTCTTGACCCGGTTCCTCGCACGTGCCCAGCATCCGCCATGTGTTCTCCTTCCCCACACGACACACATCCCTTAAACGATTCAGATGACCCGTACGCCTGCCTAGATCCGATCCAGTTTTTTGTTCCAACACGCCCGGCCCGGCCCACAGTCCAACTCAGTTTTGTCTGGTGACCCGTGCGTGGATTGGATTTGGTAGTCTGGGCTAGTTCAAGCCCAATTAGTTAGGTCTTGGCCAATTCTTTTTTATTTTATTTTATTTTTTTAGCCGGTTCTACTTCTCTTTGACCTGTTCTCAACTGGTTCGTGCAGTTCGAGAGTTTTTTTTGTTCTACACCAAATTATTATTGTAATAATTTTAGGTTTTAGTTTAATTTCGGGGCCAAAATCATTCCATTTTAAGGTGCTTTTATTTAAATTATGCATGTAATGTATTATTTAATTACTTTTAATTTGTATATGCATCGAGTATGTCATATAGATTTAAAGTCCCACCATAGGTTAATATGTTCATGCGTTTCATGTATTGAAAGTATGTTATAATTGTTATAATGTGTAGTATGCATGTTAATTAATATGATTAATTAATTGTTTAATTAATTAAATTAATTTTGATTAAATATGATTTAATAAAATTAATTAATTAATTATTTATTTTAATTTAATTGGGATAGTTGCAAATGTACCAATTATATTCAAAATAATTAAGTATATAGCAACATTTTAAAAAAATTGCAAATATAGCAAAATCTGTCAAAATCTATCAATGATATGAGTCTATCACTGATAGACTATGTAGTAAATGTTGGTCTATCACTGATAAACCATAAGAGTCTATCAACGATAGAAGCCTATCACTGATAGATTTTGCTATATTTGCAATTTTTTTAAATATTGCTATATACTTAATAATTATTCTAAAAATTACTACCTATTATAATTACCTTAAATATTATTTAATTAAAAGTTAAATAAATTGAAATCCTTATTAACTTTTTCCTTTATGAGTTATGTTATAATTTTTTTATAAGTGTTATAAAATCAAGTAGACTCTTAAAATCTATAACAAAGATAAGTTGCATGCTCACCTAAGTCAAACATATCACCCATCTTTTTCATAGAGTTAGGTCGATATCTTGTGAAACTAGTTACAAGAGGCTCACCTGATTTGATCTTGTCAACAAGTTAGATAAGATGACTAAGGTTGGAGGTTCTTAAGTTGACGGTTTATAGAACACCTGCTACTTGGAGATCGTAATCAGTTCTTGAGCCTAGTTAACCTAGTTTTATGAGCATGCGTGAGAGTTCTGAGGTAATAAAACTAGTTTATCACCTAGACATTGTAGGTTAAAATCCAGTATAATAGTTATCCTCAGATATTTCACTTAGACTTAGGATTTGTTTAAGTTAGCCTAAATATAATCCTAAAGTAGTAGAAAAACCCTTAAAACCATTATAGAACACTTCAGCTAGAGAGTAGTAATGTACTTTTAGCTCTAGCATCTCTAAGAGTTCACATCATGAGGTATGCAAGACTTTGGGCCGTGCATAGGAGCAAACTCCCTTCGGGGAGTGTTTGCATGTGGATCAATAACAAGGTGAATATGGGAAGCAGTTCATAGTAAGTGGGTGAGGGAAATGTGACAACACATCCCACGGTCTCTTCCTTAGATCGTACCATGAGATTCTTATAATGCGCCTACAAGTTTGCCTTGGAGCGACGTTCCTTTTGGAGGGTTGTATTATAGGATTCAGAACACTACAAACTCCAAAGATGGATAGGTTTTTTTAGATTGGTTTTCATATTGACTTTCCACTTTCGGGAGCATATTGATTCTGATCTCTGAGATCTGAAAATGGTTGGTTACACTTACAAGAATTACTAAGTTGTTAGTACATTCTCGACCAAGGAAGCGATAACTAAATGCTATAAAGAATAAAAAGTTATTCTAGAGTTAGCATCTAGTCAAGATTGTCTTGGTTCAATGGAGAAATAATTGACTACCCTTCAGTGGAGGTTATTCTAAACCTTTGAAATATCGTTACAAAACATAATAATGAAGGGTACATTATTAATAATTGCTAAAATAGATTGGTTTATAGAGGATTATAGTTTTTTTTTCTTCTAAAGAGAATATGTTTGTTTTTCAGCATGAATAGCTCAGTAGTTCAACTTTTAGCTTTCGAAAAAATTAATGGTGGTAATTATGCGGCATGGAAATCAAATCTTAATACAATACTAGTGGTTGACGATTTGAGATTTTTCTTAACAGAGGAATGTCCTCAAACGCCTACCTCTAATGCTAACAGAACTAGTTGGAAAACATATGATCAATGGTTAAAGGCTAATGAAAAAGTAGGATGTCCTCACTTTCATGTCTTAACATAAACGATTCAGGATCTCCTCGTTTGTACTAACTACAAAGTGGGACACATCCATATTTTCTCTGAATAAGGTGCCCAACCTTTATTCATATACTATAGACTATTTAGGTTATATACTCGAACTTGATCCAAGTTTATGTCTCTACATAAAGGTCGAGTTTACTCAAAAAATAGCCACTAGACGTTATTTATTAGATTTAAGATTATAGTATTTAATTTCTCAACAACGACTTTATTGAATAGAATATGATTACAAACTACAAGTTTTAGGACATAAATTCCAACACTTATCTTCTTGAGTAGACAAACTCTTTAATCACATGACCCTCCTATCTTCTAGGGAAGCAACTGACATTTATTTCCCTTAGCGAGTGGTCAAGTCATCATGACAAGACACTTCCTCGCCTCCACTTCCTTAGGTGTAGATAGTTTTTCTTGCATTATCATGTGGAGCGCCTAACTCTTAGCGTTCAGCGCATGCTTCTTTCTCACCATTAACTCTTATCGCGTCGCTTGCCTTCTCGCAATAGAACTTAGTCTTAAGCATCTCTTTTCACATCACTTTTCTCTTTTGCATCCTTTTCCTCACGGAGTGTCTCATGCTTATTCAGACAACTTCCCAGTAAGGATCTTTTTTTGTAGAACTTCCTATCTTTAGATCAAGGCCTCACACTAAAACTAAATGGTCTTGTAGGTAAGTAAACAATTTAGGAATTAGATCCAAACGATCTTCCAATAATATCAAAATGATCATGTTAATTAATCTACACAATAGTTTAGTTAAGTTAAGATGATCGTTGATTACATCTAAATGACCTTGTCATTATATGTAAACGTTAAACATTAAACCATAATGTAACGACCCAACTTTCCGAACTAAGCGGAGGTCACTATGCAGTACTAGGACTCGACCATAAAACACACAAGCTCATAAAAGACCGGTTACGATTCATTTAAAATGTTTTAAAATATCACAAAAGCAGTTTCGGGCCCTATTTTAAATCACATTCACGAGAGTTTCAAAATACAGTGCTCAAATCATCAAACACAAAACCACAAAATAACGAGTAACAAAATAACGAGTAACAAAATACATCAGCGGAAGCATAAAGAAAACCAGACGCGTCCATATGGCCTTCACGCATCCTTCTTGCCCCTCGTCGGTCTGCTTCTCGTTGTACCCTTACCTGAAAAGTTAAAGAGGAAAAATGGTGAGTATAAGATACACCCAGTAAGGGACCCACTACTGGGCCCGTTAGGGAATAATAGTTAACTTCCTATTCAGAGGTACCCTACATAAACAGTCTAGTGGTTCCGTAGAACGCACACATCAGTCTCGTGACCCCGAAGGATGCACGTATCAGTCTACTGATCCCGAAGGATACACATATCAGTCTAGTGATCCCGAAGGACACACATATCAGTCTAGTGATCCCGAAGGATGCACATATCAGTCAAGTGATCCCAAAGGGTACACATATCAGTAAGGTACACTACCCCATAGATGAAGCTAACCGTTACCCCACAGCCTATACAAAACCATCTACAACAGTCACATTCCGATAACGTTCATACTAACAGTTCAATCATAGGCTTAGCCAGTCAGACAATATAGTTTTAAACAACTATATCATCAGTTGCTATATGCATATCCAATTCATACGTCATTGTGACATTTCTTTAAATCCAGTCAACTAGTCAAACCCTCACCTTGTAAAGTCACCTGACGATACTTCGACCCAGCTCAAGCCCTAGTGTATCCCCAGGTAATCTATGTTATTCATAACGTCCACATTATACGTGACAATCATGTTCAATCTATAGCATGGTTCAACGGCGTATACTCCATGTACACGAGAGGTTCTCAGACTCTTAATCCTTCAACGACATAACTCCATAACCAATATCCGGACAATAGACTCCCACATATCTAACATTAAAACTTTATAGTCCATCGACATACAATTCCAGTTCACAACGTAGCCCACTAACATAACTACAATGCACAGAACATCCGAGCATCGGTGTCTATTCGTACACAACTCATTACATATGATAGCACATAAGCTACGACTAACGGTCGCGTTACCTTTAATCAGTCACGATCCTATAAGTGATATGTATTAGTCAAACATGCGTCAATTCATTCAATACAGTTACTAACGTATAATCCCCTGTGGGTTACTACGTTTCCAGCCTCGATCCGAGGTCCAGTAGTAAGAAATCCCTTACCTGAAACTTGGCTATGCCCCTTGATCGAGTCCACACCCAACGAATCCACCTAAACGAAATCATAAGGGTTTAAACGATGACACTAGTAAAAGTCACTTTTTAAATTGTTCCAACAACATTCGTCGGCTTACCCGAGTAAAAAGAGCTATCTCCAAATAAGCCTGCCGCGGAACCCGAGAACTTGAGCGTCAACTCTCTAATACCTTCAAGGAACGAAAGGTAGGACCATGTCTTACTCCAATATCTAAACTCGAATCGATTATAGCATCATTGGGAAACTCACCAAAATAATCCTTATCGAAGACTCACCGTGACCCAAAGTGGAGGGAAGAAAGCTCAGGTGGTTCGGTGAACAGGGAGCTCAGGTTAGCTTGGAGGTGACTGGCTCGGCTCGACTTTCGGCTTGGGTTGGTCAGTTTGCGGCTTGACTCGGCTTGGATCGTAGCTCGGCTCGACTTGGATCGCTGCTCGGCTTGGCTTGCGGCTTGCGGCTCAGCTTGGCTCGCCTTCGCGTAGGCGCTTGCAAAAATCGGAGATACGCAGACGTTTGGGGCTGGTCGACGACTGTTCGGCTACACGATGCGACAGAGGGGGGCTGGGAGTCGGCAGACACAGTTGAAGAAGGACGCACGGCGACGACTGGGATGAAGGAGATGAAGGCGGAGGTAGGGTGGTCGGTAGTCGACTGGTTGCGTGAGACCGAGAGGAGGATCGAAAATGGGGCGACCACGACGGCTGTTTGTTGGCGTTGAGAGACGAATGACGATGGAGATGGAGACGGCCGTGCTGGCGCCGTCAGAAAAGAAGGAGAAAAGAAATGGGGCGACCGTGGCGTTGGGTGGAGAAGAAAAGAAGAAGAAGAAGGATGAAGAAGAAGAAGAAGAAGGAGAAAAACACGGGGGGGGGGGGGGGGGGGGGGGGAGCGGCGCGCGGGCGAAGGGGGTTTAGGGTTTTTAATTTTTAAAAATATTATATATATATATATATATATTTAAATTAAATAATAATATTAATAATAATATAATTAATAATAATAATAATAATATAATTTATATTATATTATTATTATATTAATTTATATTATATTATATTAAAAAATCATACCCTTCAATTTCTTTTTCTTTCCTCATCTAAACCAATAAAAAATTGACACCCAAAGAATTTTAAATCCCGAAAATCAACACAAAAAAAAATAAATGGTGAAATTTACCTCAAAATTTTGGGGCGTTACACATAAACGGTAAACGATCCTGTCATTATATGTAAACAATCTTTTAATGACATATAAACGATCATGTTGTTGAACTTAAACGATCCTATAATGTACCGAAAACGACCGTTTATGTAAGTAAACTATCTTGTAACAACATCTAAACGATCATGTTAATTATTATAAACGATCATTTTATTATATCTAAGCGATGTTGTTATTTAAGTTAAACGATTGTGTAGTTAATTTAATACGAGCAGATTTAGATGTGTAAACTAAAGTAGAAGAAACTCTTAAATTATTGAAGTATAAAACACAGAAATGTTCAAAAGTTCTTATACACATCCTTTACATTTATTGTAAATGTTATCGCGTTGTTCTGGATGAAATATGTGTTTAATTTTCTCCATCTATGGAGAAAATTATACATGCATTTCAACCAAAAACATAAGAGAAAATTATACACAGGATTTAAAGGTTTGAACCCTTTTAGAGCCAAACAACGTTATTATCTTCCTTTGTCAAACCTACCTTCCATTTCCTTCCATATGGATTTGAAAGCTTGTAACCCATCCTTTTCCATCTAGAGTCAGAAGAGGCTTCAGAATCAAGGGAGTTGATAAGCGCTTATCATAGTCTTTTGTAGACATTTTTGGAATCACCATCATAGTTTTGTTAAAGAGGATCAAGCTAACCATCACAGTATCTTTACCACTATAACATCTTAAACGTTTTTTGCTTCTTCTTCTGGATCTTGTGGTTCTTAGTCCAAATAGCAGCATCTTGAACCACATTTTGTGATAATCTTGTCGCGTGCCTCTTTCCTTCTTTAAATGTTTGAGAGGAAAAGTTTGGAAACCCTAAACGTACACGATAGAAGTAAACGATTGTTTAGTAACCTAGAGATCACATAATATCTACACGATATTGTAATATATTGTAATCTAAACGATCTTGTCATTACATGTAAACGATCTTCTAATAACATCTAAATCTTTGATCGTGTTGTTAATCCTAAACGATCGTGTTGTTTAACCTAAACAACTTGTCGTTACATCTTAACCAACGATCTTCTTCAAATGTAAACGATCATGCTACGAAATCTAAAGGATCTTGTCATTACATATAAATGCTAAACCGTCAAAGATTTTGTCATTACATGTAACCAATCTACTAATAAAATCTAAACGATCTCTCGATAATGTCAAAACGATCATGTTAATTTATTGGAATTTATGTCCTAAAACTTGTAGTTTGTAGTTAAATTATATTCTAATCAATAAAGTGGTTATTGAGAACTTATTAGTGAAAATAGAATACTATAATCTTGAATCCAATAAACTAAGGTCCCGAGGCTATCTAGTGTACACTTGAACTTTATATAGAGACATAAATGTGGATCAAGTTTGAGTTTATAGCCCAAATGGTCTATAGTGTATGAATGAGTATGTGACCCACTTTGTAGTTAGTACAAACGATGTGATCCTAAATCGATCATGTAGAAACATGAAAGTGGGGGCATCCTATGTAAAGAGTTTACATAAGACTGGAACCATGAAACAATCACTTTTAGCAAAATATCTCATTTCTTACCTTGTAGGAAGACATCGGATCCCGTTTATATTACTAATCTATTTTTTAAAGAAGTGGTACGCTTGCATGGAATAGCCAAGTCCATAGTTTTTTGGCCATGATGTCAAATTCCTAAGTCATTTTTGGAAAACTTTTTGCAAAAAAATTCACCACCAACCTCAAGTTTAGCACCACTAACCACCTACAAATCGATGAGCAAACCGAGGTGACTAACAAGACGCTTGCCAACCTCATTAGGTGCATTGGAGGAGACAAACCTAAGCAATGGGACCTTTTCCTAGCCCAAGCAGAGTTTTCATATAATCATATGAAGAACCGAACAACAGGGAAGTCTCCATTTGAGATTGTTTATACTAAGCTACCTAGACTAACTGTTGATCTTATTAATATACCTTCCAATGTCGATCATAGCTTTGAGGCTGAAAATATGGCAGAAAGAATAGCAAAGCTCTATCAAGACGTAACTGCCCAAATTGAGAAGATGAACCAAGCATACAAAAGTCAAGCCGACAAGCATCCAAGATTCAAAGAATTCAAGGAAGGAGACCTAGTAATTATACATCTTTGAAGGCAAGACTACTGGCTGGAAAATACAACAAATTACAACAAAAAAAGGACCATATCCAATAATCAAAAGATTTGGAGACAATGCATACAAAATTGATCCCCCCGATCATATACACATTAACCCTATCTTCAACATGGTCGATATCTTTGAGTATTTCCCACTCGACCAACTATATCTTTCAACCTAAAACCTGAGGGCGAGTTCGTTCTTCATAAGGGGGAGGAGTTGATGTAAATAGCTAGCTGATATTATTAATTAGTTGTTGTCCTTTTGCCTACAAATATTTTAATGCTTCTGTTTCTGTAATTAAGTCATTTACAGCTGTAAAATTAGTATTGAATGTTGACTTTTGGGTATTACATAAATACTCATTCTTGTCATTTTAATAAAAAATCAATAGAAAAAATAGAAAAAGAAACTTTTTCCTCCTACCCAATCTCGTGCTTCTCTTCCAAGAACACAGGCACACACCAATTTTTAACTAACATTGTTGACTATATAAAACTGACTATTTCAATTTTGATGACCTAGGTAACTTAATTTTAATTCTGAGCTAACTATGAACTTTTGTTAAAATTGTATTATCCTTATATCTGCATAAGTGAGAGCAGCTTATCAGCACTGGCCCAACAAGCCTCCCATTTCAGAGGTAAGATTGAGTGGATGGCTAGGGATATAGGGTGCAAGATGAAATTCACTCCTACTCGTTTTAGGGTTAGTAGAAAAGTTATTTTCTTAAGGACTAAATCCAAGTCTTTAACAAAGGGCCTCAGCTTCTCATTGGCCCGAGAGGGATTCGGTTTATAGGTTGGACCTTAGACCAATTGTTCAATAGTGAATCGGTGGGATTTGAGGAACAAGGATTAGTCTTAGGGGTAAAATAGTATTTTGACCCAACCGAGGTTACGAACAACCTGTGAAGGATTAACTTACTGAGGATGGTTGTATCAGATGGATAGAAATATATCTATAGTGATGGGAGTTCAGCTACCGGACTTTAGAGGAATGACCAGTTAGTTAATGAATGCTGATTAGCTCGGTCTAAAAGAGTTTAGCAAGTTAATCTTGGATCGTTGGAGTCCATGATCTATAGGTCCATTAGGTTCCCCTGCTAGCTCATACAGAATTAACTTAGAACAACATGTTGGAATAATTTGAATTGTTCGAATTAGGTAAAGAGAGAGAAACTGACTAGTATATGTGATATAGTCATCAGTTATAGCTTTAAGTTAGAGCTTTATGTTTAAATGTGATTTTAAAAATATGAATATGGATTCATATTCAAAAGCCCGAAATTGATGGAAATGATCAAAGTTGTAAAAAGTCAAAATGTTGACTTTTGACTTTGAAAAGTCAAATTTTGACCAACTTTATAAGGAGAGAGAAGAGGAGTGGGACAAAGTAAGCAGAGCGAAAGAGACTAAGCCTTCGTATGAGAAGCAAGGTAATCCTTATTGACATCTCAGTTTTCGCCTTTGAATCGACCCAGAGAGGAAGCAATAGCTGCGAGACCGCGCGGGGGAGTTTCAATTCCGGTAGCGGTGGTTGAGGCTTGAAGTTGAGTATGAGTTTGGAAAGCTGAAAGATGCTCACTAAACTCTTAGGGATGAAGGTGTCTTCCCTTGTTTCGACTGGAGAAATGATCGAAGACAAGTTGCAAGGCGAAGAACTGCTGCTGGATGAAAGAAATTTGAGAAAGATGAAAAATAGTGTGTGGGAGGGTTTAAGAAAAGAGTAAAGTAAGAGAGAGAAAGTTGCATTTTTACAAAATTAAAAAATAAAAATAAAATAAAAATGAGCTTTAATGTCAGTTCTAAAAAAGCAGGGTGTTTAATATCAGTTTTAAACCGACATTAAACATCCGCCTTTTGAAAAACGACATTAAAGCCCATTTTTCATTTTTTCCCCCCGACATTAAAGACTAGATTTCTTCTAGTGACTCTAGAAAGAATTGTTTGATCTATTTTTTTATTTGATCTGATTCAATATCTCTAAACTATAGTACACAGTAATTCTAAGATTTTTGTATTCATCTTCAATAATCATGTTATTTGGATGGTATTTGACCTGTCGAAAAGATATACTAAACAATATGTTATAAACCAAGTGCTAGTGCTAACAGATACACAAATATACATCACTATTCAAATTGATATTGACGAAGATAGAGCAATTAAACAAAGATACACAAATATAGACAAAGATAGAAGACTATACAGACAGACATTGGCATTCTATTGTGTTACCTTCACTTCTTTTTCTTTCCTAATTTGTTTTTCTTGTGCCTTTCCTTTAGATTTCATTGCTTTGCTTGATATTGCTTGCTTCTTGCTCACCATCTATTTATAAACAAAAAATTTACGATTAAGTTACATAGAATAAGAATGATTATCCAATTAAATAAAATGAATATAGATTAAGGCCTCTTTGTACGGGAGATAGATTGGGATAGATAGAGATAGATGATGGAGATAGATCGAGATAGATTTGATTGTGGAACCAAAATATTGAGTAACGGCTCGAATGCTGGAAATAAATTTTTTAGGATTGATGGAGAACGGAATGTGAAGAACAAGACAAAGAAGAATTTCGGAAGTTTTGTTGAAGAAGGTAAGAGGAAATAAATGATTGAAGAAGAAGATGTACGACAAAAGTGATGTGAAGAAGACGAAGTACTGTAAAGATGAGGAGGAGTCTGAACAAGGGCCTTCTCCTTTTTATAGTACGTTGATTTCAATAATATTTTTGTAATTATGAGTAACTGGGCTTGGCTTCTCTAAATGATTGCTTAGACTTACACGATCGTCCATACATATGTGGCGATCATTCAAGGTACTTAACACTATCATTTATATTTAAAGCTTTTCACCATCATTTATGGTTTATTATCTGATCATTTAAATTTGGTTCTTTTTCACTATCGTTTATGACAATCTATAAGATTGTGTATCAATTGTATCATTGTCTACATGATGGCCTATGATGATCGTTTAGTAGAACATTACTCGCGTGCGTGTGGTCGACTAATCACATGTTGATTGGGCATTTTTTGTATTTTTCTTTGTGGGCCTGTGGACTTTTTTCGTTGTTGAAATTATTCTATACAGTGTAAATATTTTACCAGTTTGTTTTATTTTTTAAAAGACCCTTAAAATTAAGATAGTCAAATTAAAAATTACCTTAATTTTGGGGCACTACATTCTTCCCTCCTTAAAGAACTTTCATCCCCGAAAAACTCAGAATATCGAGCTCTCATGTCATAATGAATAATATTTTCCACCAAATTTCAAAATATTTAATTAAATATACATACCCATGCATATATATTCAATTAATCAAACACATTATACCAAATAAATTTTTTAACTTCTAATTTTAATTAAGAAAATTTTTCATAAATATAACAAAACGGTAAACTATTTACGACCTGTGTAACAAAGCCCATGAAGTTAGCCATTTTTTAAATATTTCAGGTTTGCCCTTTCCTTTCGTCGTCTTTCTTCTCCTCTTCGTTTGCGACTTGATTTTTTTTCTTTCCATCGTCTTTCTTCTTTTCATTTTTTTTTCAAAACTCTTATTTGGTTCAAGATCGTTCATCGAATATAAAAGATCTATTTTTTTTCAAACTTTTGTTTCGTTGTTCAAGATCGTGTACTAAATATAAAAGACTAGAAAAAAAACGTTATTTAGATTTGGCTACCCAAATCTAGAATATCATCTACAAAAAAAAATAGTCAAATCCGATCATGTACAAAAACTAAATTTAAACGATCGTGTACCAAATCTTGAAAAAAAATCATTTAGATTTGGCTACCTAAATCTAAGCGATCGTGTAACCAAATATAAACAATTGTGTAACCAAATTAAATGATCGTATACAAAGAATTTAAAAAAATAAATCGTTTAAATTTGACTACCCAAATTATCGTATAACTAAATCTAGACGATCGTGTATCAGAATTTGACTACCAAATTAAACGATCGTGTACAGAAAATTTAAAAAATAAATCGTTTAGATTTGAATATTAAAATCTAAACAATCTTGTATCAAACAATAGCCAAATATAAACGATCGTGTACCAAATATATTACGCGCATTGTTGATGGCATGGTTGACAGGCCATTTTGGTATTTTCCATTTGGCCTGTGTGCTTTTTTCGTTTTCCGAATTGTTTTATACAATGTAAATATTTTACCGCTTTGTTATATTTTTTTTAAAAGTGCCCTTTAATTAATCTAACACCAAAAGAAAATCCTTAAACTTTTGGGGTTTTACAGAAATGGTCTCATCGCATAGTCTAATCTTGCCTATATGAATCTTATCGCATGCATAAGACAGATCGCAAGTGGAAAAAAAGATCAATCGAAAAAAATCATGTAAGTAAATAAAATTATAAACTATAAATACATATAAATTGTATTGTAAGCACAAAAAATGTAGGGGGTTTTAAAAAATACAACAAACCGGTAAAATCTTTATATCATATAGAACAATTCTGAAAACAAAAAAAGCTCATAAACCCACAATGAAAAATACCAAAGACACCCCGATCAACACGCGATCAATCGACCACACGCACGTGTGAGTAATTTTCTTCGAAACGATCGCGTACTACATTCATGATACACAATCGTATAATTAATTTTTAACAATGGAGAAAAAAACTTCAAATTTAAAGATCGTGTTGACCATGCTAAATAATTGTGTTTACCATGGAAAACAATCGTGTAGATCATGAAAAATGATCATGTTGATTCTGGTAAGCGATCGTGTAATCCAATGTAAATTATCGTTGAAAACTTCAAATCTAACAATTGTGTTAACCATGCTAAATGATCGTGTAATACAATAGTTTACATCATATTAAAACGATCATGTAGTTCTTTTCAAACGATGGGAAAATAGTTTCAAATTTAAACTATCATGTTGAACATGGTAAACGATTGTATAGATAATGGTAAACGATCATTTAGATCATGTTAAAATTATATTTAAACGATCTTGGATATTATCGAATACGAGGAAGATGAAATAGTTTTAAAGAATGTTATCGAAAATGATGATCGTTTAGATTATGTCAAAATTATATTTAAACGATCTTGGATATTCTTGAATACGAGAAAGATGAAATAGCTTCAAAGAATCTTATCGAAAATGGTGAAAATAAAATAGGAAACTTAAACAGGAAAATAAATCGTTTGAAAATATATGAGAGAAAATTTGGAAGAGGAGATGAAGAAATATAAGAATAGAAGATGAATAAATCGCAAAAAAGAAAAAGAAAGAGAAGTGACGAATCATCTACGATACTTAAAAGGAAAATCCAAAAATTATAAAAATATGATCCAAATTCACGAGAAGTGACGAACTGTAAATATTTTTTTTTTTTTTTGTTTTATTACATTTATGTAAATCAACCACAAATATATATTCTAAAATTAGTAACATGTCTTGAATTGGAAACAATTACGCGTATATAACGGGTGCCAACTAAATTTAGACGAACCCATGACACTACCAATCATCCGATTGAGTTGATGAGAGTCTTCAAATCATCGGGTCTTTTGAACACCCGTCAAGTAAAACAAGGATCATTCATTATTATGGTTTTGTTTGCTTGAATTTTCATCACATAGGAGTAAAAGTGGATGAAAATATGATTAAGAGAAATTGATCAGTATAGGAATCATCTGATTTAAGCTATTTAATTAGTGGGATGTGATATGAAGTACGTAAGATTAAGAATAGAAAGACAAGTGTATTTGTCTCAGAGTAACAATAATCCAATCCGATCCACCTAATCAAAACGAGCTGTGCATAAATAAGCAAAAACAATAATACAACTTGCTTAATGTGTTAAATTGCCACCGAAGATAATTTGATTATTTAATAGAGTTTTGATTTCAGATCCAATAATTGAGAATCAAAGTTGGTACTGACTTATACAACTTTGTTCAATGAATCAATTTAGAATCACTGATGATTAAATTCTAAAACTAATTTTTAAGTATAAACGTAACAGAAATTGTAGGTAATATCACACCTCTTAACTTTTGCTTTTCCATTCAAAAAATATCATTGTTCTTACTTATATTTGATATTAGAATCTGGGACAATGCGACAATAACCTAAAACAAGTGGCAATTCCAACTTCTACCAAACAGTAATACTTTGAAGATTTATTTTAAATAGTAATATCATTGGGTTGGAAAGCTTTTTACCGTTGTAAATGAAATCAGAGAGTACTTCTCTTTTTTCTTTTGCTAAATTACCCCCAAGTTGATGTTTGTGCAAGATAATCTTAAACTTTTCGTTGTTTAAAAAATACCATTTCATTCAAAAAAAGGATTCTAAGAATGCACTTATCGTTAATTTTTACTTTAAAGTTTTTATTTCAAAAATACTCATGAACAATTGAAAAGTTTCAAAAAAATACTTTTAAATTAAAAAAAATTAAAAGAAAATGCTTTTATTGATCCAAATTTCACAAAAGTTTTCATCAACTAAAATCAAAATCATAATTTTAAATTAAAATCATGACTTTAACTTAAAATTATTGTTTTAATTTTAAATGCTAATAAATTTGGGGTAAAAATTAAATTAATGAAAATATATTTGAATTTTTTACAAATTTAAAGATATTTACGAAACTTTTCAATATTTTAATGGTATTTTGAAATAGAACTTGGTTTCTATCATCCAAAACCAAAACTAACGATAAGGTTTCTATCATCCAAAACTAATGATAAAGGTATTTCTGAACTCTTTTTGAAAATTTAAGAGCATTTTTTACATATTTGAGAGTTTGAACTCTTTTTTTAATGAAAACATCAAAGTTGGGTACATTTTTAATAATTTAATCTTTTTTATTATTGAGTTTAAAAAAAACAAAATAGACATTATAAACCTCTTCTCTCTCGCAGTTAGTCATACGCATATATATAGCTAAGTGCATAGATATTAGATGTAGATTATCCAAAAGGATTTTACAGCTGATTGAAGAAGTCAACATCTCGAGTATGTTATTTGTCAAATCGAATATGAAACATAAAGATAACATGTAATCAAAATACATGAGTGTTTTGGCAGTGAGTTCAAAATTGTTTCCCAATTTTCAATAATCCCAACTATAGTGAATAGTGATTGTCAAATAATTAATTAATGAAATAAACATTATTACTCTGAAGTACTAAAAAGTGAAATCGTTTCTATATATGTATGTATAGTCTTACTTCAACGGAAAATTCCCATTAAAATTCATTCCTACCATTTCGTGGATCATACCAATGACCGTTGACAACTTTTTTACAAATATTGAGGAGTTCATATGAATTTTGCTGCAAACGGCTAGCTACGAAATAATTGCATGATGTCAAAGAATGTAATGAAATCAACATAGGAAGACTTAGAGAGATAAGAACTTCATTTCAAGCAATAAAGTAGACATCAGTTGAAGTAGATAAGAACTTAATTTTTCGAGAAACAGTTTAAAGTGAAGCAACAGTAAGAGTGAAGAGCAATGACAAACACTAGAAGTATGACTGTTCTTGTAAACTAACCCTTGTTCTATCTAAGTGAAAGGGAATTGGCAAGAAAAGTACTTGATTCGACTCTATTAGAGAGAGGGTCCGCATGTTGATGATTGGTCGGTTTTTCACCTGCTCCAATTTTCTTAATTATATGGCTTTTGTCTATTAGCTAAGATGACCATGTGGGTTGTCCATTTCTGAATTGAGTGAATCAGATGACCTTTCCAATCACCAGAAGTTGATGACTGGAACAGAATCTAAATAAATAATAATACCAACTTCCGTTGCATATTGGGATAAGAAGAAAACTGAATTACCAACCAACCTTTCAGTTCCATGGAAGAAGACGAAAGAAACTTCACCTCAAACAAAGGGAAATAAAAAGATGTGGGATAGAAAGGGTGACATCTTGGTAGGATTTTAATGGAAACTTTCTACTTCGCAGTTCTTGAAAGAAGATGATGGAATAATGTCCTTTGTCTTCCATGTGGGTTTGTGGATTTGAGTGCCACAGATATTAAATGTATCCTTTTTCACTATAAATTCAATGTACGAACAATAAGTAGTGTCCAACGTAAGCTCCGAAACTCGCAAGCTTCTCTCACTATTCTATACCATAATTAGAAACACCCATCTTAACAAAGGACTGCCCTAAATTGGAGGAGAAAACATGATTCGTCTACATATACAGGCATAATTCTTAATCAAGTTTCCTAAACCAAAGTCATTACGAAACCAAATGTTGAAAGTAAATACATATTTGAAGAATTAGTGAGGGTAAAAGAGCAAAACTTGTATAATTTGCAACAAGATCTTGGTTGCTTCATTGTTTTTCCTCAAGCGGGATCGCCAAACTGAACACATAAACCTTGTATATATAGACATAGTTCTAAACAAAGGAAAAAAACAAAAACGAAAAAAAGAAAAAACAAAACAAAACAAAAAAGAAAAGAAAAGGTAATATTGACCGATTAAATTTTTTTAGAAAAGGATAAACTAATATGTTTCTTCTCTACCTTTTATATTCTTCACGCATAAAAAGAAATACATGAGCACATACAAATAAGTTGATCTCGGTTCTATGGTTCCAGCTTCAAGGAAACAACTCGAGATTGTCTGTTACGCTTAGCCACCTTGAGAAACACCATAGAGAGGCATGATGGTGCCCACCATGGCCGACGTACCTTTTGCTCCCCTTTCAAGCAAGCCACTGGAAGTACATAACTTAAAGAATAAACAGCATAATCTTAATGTCAACTGGAAAAGCAGACATACATAGTTAGGGTTGCTTTTGGAATGGCGATTCTGAAAGTTCTAATGTTTCAAAAGCGAAGTTAAGCAAACATATACATCAAATTACTGCATTGGAATTAAAAACAAAGTTCAATGTAGCTTTGATATTTCTAAGAGTACTTAAAAGTACCTTAAAATAGCCTAATAATTTGGTTTGCGGTCTATTTCTTTTGTAACATTTGAACTTCTTTTTTTATGGACTTGTGTTCTTGTATGCCATCGTACATTCTTTCACTTCTGTCAAAAAGGAAAAAAAGCTACTAGCCTAATGTTTCTTATAATCTAAATGGGGAAAAGGAGGAAAAAGATGTACAGTGGCTGCTCCAAAAGTTATCTCAAACCCCCTCTTAGCATAACAGCCAGTGCGTGCATCAATTTTTCAACTATGACTATCAGAAACATGCTAATAACAACAGGAGATTGCAAATACATCAAATAAGGAGATAAATAGTTGATTTACAGCTTCAAACTTTTAAAGACGAACACAGACTGCTTAAAACGGAGGGAAAAGAAAAGGTAAGAAACATTGAAGAAGGTTCCACAAAAAGGCTTACTCCTACTCTGTTGTAAAATATGCTAATTCGCATGCATTTAGTTAAGATTTGGGGGATTTAGTTCTGTTTAGAATTTAATTAATTTCAAACCATATGTAAGAGTTCCTGAAATATCTGAATGTAGCAGTAGGACACCTCGGGAGTTCTTTTTCCTAATAAATTTCAATTCAAAAGAGAAGAAATGTTGTTTTGCACACAGACCTTTAATTCGTCGAAGTTCCTTACAAAGTGTGATGAAATCTCCCCATTTCATATGGCATCGTCTGATAAACCTTAGAATCTGTTCGGTCGTGAACATTGACATCCCTTCGAGATACTCACCATTGACCCCATTTTCTTTAAAAGTCTGGCGATACCCTCCAAGATTTATCTCTTCCAACCACAAACCAACATCCTAAAGGGAAAAAGCGTTGTAATAAGCATGCAGGAGGCACATTATAAAACAAATTTAGTTACATTTATTGTTAAAATTTTAACCCAAGATGTGATATGATGTATAGTCCAAATGCTGAAAATATCTTTTTCCATGTAATGATATCTTCTTCAACCCCATATAATAAGAATGATGATATGTTTCCAGAAGATTACACAAGTATCAAGCTAAGCAATGGGAACATAAACACTCCAACTTGAAAGGACAGGGAGAAGTTTAAAATGATATCTTCACACATTATTGCACTTGAAGAAGCTAAGAAGTTATGTGAAAGGATACTGAAAACGGAGAACATAGAAGCACTATGACATTGCCAATGTAAATTTTTTAGTTCCCCGAAAAGTAATTTCATATATTCAAGATTATAAGAATCGTTTTCAAGATTTCCAGCTAATTACAAAGTTCACAAAGGGAATCATAAAGAAGAAGATGAAATGGAACTACAACAAGGAAAAGTAAAAAATTCCAAAAAGGAAGGAAAACAAATCCTAGTGCAATAAACAGATCTTTGCGTGTTTAAATGAATTCTAGAAAGTGATATTTTAGAATCAAGCTCCTAGCTACATTAGGGACTATCAATAAATTCATTTCACAATTAACAATTAGTTACAAAAGCCTTCGGTGGCTAACGAAACACCAACATCCTAATCATAACATACACAATTGGAAAAAAAAATTAGACACCAATCAAACCTCATTGATCCAGTAATCACACGTTACCATTAATAAACAGAAGAGAAAAAAACAAAAGAAAGCACTGTATGACTATCAAATACTGGAATAAGCAATGAATGAGAAAGGGTAGAGCAGTGAATAGGCATCAATTTCAGACCTCACAAACCAACACTGTAATTAACACAGAACCAATCAGATTTTGAAGTAGAAAGGCGAAGGAGTCAAAGATCTTAACAGAAAAGATCGAAAACGAAGGAGGAGGTATGATTTGGAAATACCTCAACAGTCCAAATGAAGAAATCAAGAGGTTCAGGTCGCTGCTCCTTGTTCATCTCCCTATGAGGTGAAGCGGAATTTCAGAAAACCTAAAAATTGAAAAGAAATCGCATCAGAAATTGAGGTGATAAAGAAGAAATTGATGAAAGTGAGTGAGAGAGAAGTTGAAATTCACCTCGTTGTTGATGTTGTTGGTGAGAAGAAAAGGTAGGTCAGAGGAAATTTCTCTACATTTGATTGAGAAACAGAAGTTGAAACAAAGAGAAGGAGCGGAGGGTTGTTGCTGTTGTTGTTGATGATGATGTTTGAGAGTTGAGAGTTGAGAGTTGTGAGCAGAGAGTTGAGAGTTGAAGAAGGAAGGAAGGAAGGAAGAAATGGAAGAAGGGTTTTGATCATTTCATTATTTTTTCTTCTCTTTTTTTCTCTTTCTTCAATTCCATTCCCTCGCACTTCTATGCTTTGCCTTACTGTCTCTAAAACTCCCGTTCCTCACGCGCTGCTTACTTCTCGTCCACCACACGCTTCTTCTTTATTTTTCCTCACTCACCCTGCCCTATGCTACTATTCCTTTTTTCTATCTCTCTTTTTCATTCATTATTTTATACAATTTGGTTTTCAAAATTTAGATTAAAATGCTAATAATCTTTCGGCTGATTTTAGACCACAACAATAAATTCAATCAATAAGTATAAAAGAAAAGGAGATTGAAACTAAGATGGTGCTAAAGGAAGGATGGGTCGACCTAATTTTGAATCTTGGTAGCCAAAATCTTGCGTAATTACACCCCTAAGTTCAAATATCTCAAATAGCGATTGATTAGATTATCATATAATTAGATTTTGAAAGGAAACCAGAAAAGTTACACGTCAACCTTTTTTTTTTATAAATGTATCATTAATAACATTCCATATGAAGTAATTCTGAATCCAACTCACGAATTCTCTAGCTTTCACACTATTTCACTCTCTAGCTTAAGTATCTGAGAGTGCATGATAAGCCTCACACTAGTGTACATATTTTCTCTTTTATCGGTCACATTGTTCTCCCTTACAAACAACATTTTTTCTTTTTCTTTTTTTTTTTTGCATCATTGTCACTTGAAAATCAAGCACTACAAGAAGTTATGTTTTTAGTGGCACACCAAAAACATCATTAAAACACAAAAACACATCACTAAAGGTATTAGCAACGCAGAGCCATTCGTCACTAGGACTATCGCTGATTTTGCATCGCTAAAAGTTTTAGCGATGCAATAATTAACACCGCAAAATGTATACTTTTAGTGACATTTCCGCATTACTAAAAGCTTACTTTAAGTAAAATATATTATGTCACTATTTATTTTTTATAGTGGTTTATTGCACTCATCATTAAAGATGATGTTCTAATGACAAATAATATTGTTGCTAAAGGTTAATTTGGGACTGTTACAAATATCTTTTGTGACATTGAAATGTGTCACTAAAAATTCCTACAGCTTTTTTTAAACCAATGACTTTTTAAAGTAGTTTATTATATAAAAAATAATATCGAATTTATTATATAAACATGTTATAAAATGTCAAATATAATTATATTGCATATGTTTTATAGTCCAACAATGATATACAACATGATCAACTCAAATAACACATAAGCAAGAATTTAAGTTTTTCGTCAATTGAACTATTTAAGTTTCTTGAATCAACCTAAACTTTCAATCAAAGAGCTAACAAATTGCATATATATCCTTGAACATACATATAGTTGATCATTACAATTCTAGTTCAAGAAACACAAACTTAATTAAAGAAGCTTGAAACTCAATGACCTTGTATGAACTTGGCTTCAAATACAAACTTGGATTTCACACAACCTAAACGAAAATACAACAACATCAAGTTAAAAATAAGCAATCAATTGGAGATAACTTAGAACATATAAGTATTCGTCTTATAGTATACCAAATCACTAGTAGACCCATTAAATCATAATTAATCAATGAAGAAACAAGAGAGGGAGTTACCTCAGTTAAAAGAATTCTCAGATAACTCTAAACTCAAAGTCTCACTGATTAGTATCTTCAACTCTTTGAAATCTACACTAAAAAAAATGAGGATAACATTAAAACTAAGAACTTTAACTTTCAAGTCTAAGAATCATGTCCTTAAAATAGAAACTCTAAGTCTCTTTTTCTTCTTCCATTCCTAGATGGTGAAGTACCATGAAAAACTAATTTGGCTCTAGTTAATTCAAATCCATACACCGAATAGATGAAACACTGAAGTTGGCTCCATCGTAATGAAAGCATGAAATGTGTTAAAATTGAGGGAAATTCAAGTATTGCATAAAACTATTCCACACACTTTGTACTTGCAACAGAACAACAAGATAATGTCACAACTTATCAATGTCAATTTACTTTTTTTTATTTCAATCGACCATGCAGTGAACTCTAGTCACTTGTTCCTAAAAAACAAAGTTACTAAGATCAAATTGAAGAAACCAAGAAGCAGTATAAAAACTCTTTCATAGTATAAACTAAGGTTAGGCAGAAAGTATCCATAGTTTATTAATGCTAATAAACAGAGAAGCTATAATGGTGATTAGAACAAAGCAATTATTTTAGATATCAAAAATCAAAATCAACTAATTTCCTATTCTATTTTACCAATAACTACAACAAACTAGAGTTGTAAGAAGAATTTCAAATAAATATTACTTGTTAACTACCGTTAGATTGTTCTGAACTTCTTTCTATGTTAGGGGTATCTTCTTGAGTTGCTAGCCTTCGTAAGATAAGCATAAAGCTATAAGCATAAAGCCATATGAATCATATTCAGAACTTTCACACCAAACTAAAAAAGATATGCATGCAACACACACAATGAGGATGTACCAAAATAAAGAATATAATGACAGAGAAGCTTATAATTTGAAGATTACAAGGAAATAAAGAATACAATGAAAATGAAGCTTGCCCCATTCAGAAGAAAAACAAAGAAAAAAGGCAAAGAAAATATATCCTCATAAGATATAACCCCCTTAATGTTATAGTCATCTCTCTCGGTTATTTGTTGCAGTAGATGTTGATTTTGAGTTTGCATATCGTGGTATGCTAGCCCAATTGTGTGTCAAAGAAAAAAATCATAGAACCAGCATATAGTACACAAATGTGCACACAACTTCGGAAAAATGAATCCAAGAATATGGTTTACACGGGTAAAAGAGGAACAACAAACTCCCTAAATAGTCATATTGAAGTCCTACCTTTTTAGATGCTTCTAACTTCTATTTTGGTCGAATCTTCCTTCCAAGTAGTGTCTAGGTTGTGTATCCAAATGAAGTTTAATAATAGTTGAATTACTGCATTAGACAACACAACATATGTTCTATTGAATTCAACATTTTAGAACGAACTAAAGTTTCAAGTTTATATATATAGTTATTTTATGCTATGACTACCATGCAATTACGATACAACTCAATAGAAACCATAAACAAAATATCAATAGAAAAGATTAAAAAAAAACCCAAGTTCACTTGGCAAATGCATAGACATAAACAAAAAGATCTTACAACAATTAAATCACTACAAGAAATTTGGCCTTTAATGTCGGTTTAAAACCGACATTAAAGGCCTTTAATGTCGCTTGGCGACCGACATCTTTGCGAGCGTTATTAAAGGGCTTTAATGTCGGTTGGGCTTCAATGTCGGTTTATAACCGACATTAAAGACATCTTTAATGTCGGTTATAAACCGACATTAAAGTCCTTCAATGTCGGTTATAAACCGACATTAAAGTCCTTCAATGTCGGTTATAAACCGACATTAAAGTCCTTCAATGTCGGTTATAAACCGACATCTTTGAAGGTGTTATTGAAGGCCTTTAATGTCGGTAACAATTGAAGGCCTAATACTAAACATGTATGACCGTAACAATTAAACTCTAGAAAATGCTTAAATGCCCTACACGTCATCAAAATTTAAAATCTCACTGTTCATTTTTTATTCTCTCTTTCTCAAAGTTTCCTCCCATAGTTATGAAATCTCCATTGGCCTTGATTTCCTAATTCGAACAAACAAAAATCAGTTAAAAATCAATCAAATGTATCATTGAGGCATTTCATCAAACACATAGTAAGCTATCAATATGGGTAAGGTTGATACCTTTAAAGAATTACAAAATAATTAAAATGACTAAAAATAAGCAAAAGATAAATGAAGAGTGTTGAACGATACTTGAATTTTGTAATATATGTTCATAGGGCCAACCTGAAAATCAAAATCAACCAATTAACATCTATTCTAAGGTTTTTGAATACCAATCAAGAATGATGTTTAGCAAGAAAACTTTGAAAGACTAACAAACAAACCAATTCACAGAAAAATAACAAAAAACATATGTTTTCTACTTTAAATCAGTCAAGAGTAGCTTTTGATAATCTAGTTGGCTCAAATTTAATGAAAATTTGAAGTGTAGCATATTATTACAAGTGCAACTTCCATAATTGTAGCAAGTGGCGTAGTTTTATTGTTTGTACTCTAATCAATTCTTAGGTCATTCCATAAAGGAATATGTGAAGGTCATTCTATGGAAGTTTAACTTAAAATGCCTACAACGTCGAAAACATATCAAGAAAGAACATGCTTTATAAATAGCTTTATTCTAATTGATTCTTAGTTTTACTTTACTCTATTCATCTCTAAAAGGGAATACAAAAATTATTTACGTCAATAAAACTTTATTACTGAACAATGGATTTCTTGTAGTAAAGTGTCATATCTTTTTGTTTGGATTTTGATATCAACAAATAATTTTAGGAAAAACTTCAACAATGCATAAATAACAGAGACTAAAAGTTAGATGTGTTAAAATGCAAAGGTTGAAATTTGACATTTGAGAGTGTAAAAGATTAAAATAGTATCATAATTCACCTTTGTTTTTTTCTTTTATCCTTTCTCTCTATAATTACCAAAAAATTATAATAAAAATAGCATGTTTCATTGTCATTATGTCACGTCAAGTTTAGAGAGTAGAAAACGAATAAAATCATGCAAAATGGTTTCACTTTTTTTTTCCTTATGATTTCCCTAAATTAATAGATTTGATTTGATTTTTATACTACAAATTAGGACATTCCTTTTATAGCGGAAGTTGAGCTTAAGTGCTAATATATTGACATGATATATTGACATGCAACAGAAGTTGAATCTTCTGTCTCATAATTATTGGCATTAAACAAAAACATTTATTTAATAAAACAACCAGAAATTTAAGAAATAATATATACCAAAAGATAAAAGGATTTTTTTAAAAATATAATAAACCGATAAAATACTTACACTTGTTCTACGAAAAAACTTAGTCTACAATGGAAATTTCTAGAAATGCCCAAATCAACACGCGATTAATCAGCCACACACTCATAAGTAATCTTTTTCTAAACGATCGTATACTACGATCTAAATGAATTATCTACTAAATAGGTCATAATACACGACAATATAGTTCTTTTTAACAATGAAGAAAAAAACTTCAAATTTAGACAATCGTATTGACCATGTTAAACGATCGTGTTGACCACGAAAAATTATGATCGTGTTGATCATGAAAAACGATTATGTTGATTATAGTAAGTAGTCCAATGCAAATGATCGTTAAAAACTTCAAATCAAATGATTGTGCTAACTATGGTAAGCAATCGTTTATATCATGCTACACTATCGTGTAGTTCGTTTTAAACGATGAGAATAATGTTTCAAATTTAAACGATCATGTTGGCCATGGTAAACGATCATTTAGATCATGTCAAAATGATATTCAAAAGATATTGATATTCTCGAATTATGAGAAAGATAAGGTAGTTTCATAGAATCTTGCCGAAAATGAAATAAGAGATTTAATCAAAAGAATAAATCGTTTAAAAATGAAAGAAAGAAAATCTTGAAGAGAAGATGATGAAATCTAGAAGAGAAGAGATGAATAAATTGAAGAAAAGAGAAGTGACGAATTGTTCGCAATATTCAACGACAAATCTGGAAATTATGATTTGACCGGCTTTGTGGACTTTTATTTTTTTGTTATATGGGTCGTAAATATTTTTTAGTTTTGATACATTTTTGTAAATTAACCAAAACAATATGGGGTCTTTTAAAAAATATAATAAAGAGAAAATATTTATATTATATAGAACAATTCCGAAAACAGAAAAAGCCACAGATCCGTGGAAAATACAAAAAATGTCTTGTCAACCATGTCGTCAACAACGCGCATAATATATTTGGTACACGATCGTTTAGATTTGGTTATTGTTTGGTACACCATCGTTTAGATTTGGTCGTTTAGATTTAGCTACAATTTATTTTTTCGATTTTATCCTTTAATTTTGTTACATCATTGTTTAATTTGGTTACACGATCATTTAGATTTGACCCAAATCTAAACGATTTTTTTTTCAAAATTTAGTACACGATCGTTTAGATTTGACTAAACGATTTTTTTTTAATTCGTTTGGTACACGATCCTTTAGATTTGTCTATACGATGATTTATTTTTTTTACACGATCGTTTAATTTTTTTACATGATCATTTACATTTGACTACTCCAATATAAATGATTTTTTTCAAGATTTTTTATAGACGATTTTTTAAATTTTGCTATTTTTGTATACAATCATTTAGATTTGGTTACTCAAATTTAATTGACGTAAAAAAAGAGAGGAAAAAAAGATTTTTTATAGACGATCTTTTAGATTTTGCTATTTTTTGTACACGGTCGTTTAGACTTGGTTATCCAAATTTAAATGACTTAAAAAAAAGAGAACAAGAAGAAAGACATAGAAAGAAATTGTAGCGAAAACAGAAAAAGAGGAAGACGATAAAAGAAATTGCAACCAGAAGAAAAAGAAAGATAGAAAAGTAAATCTGAAATATTTAAAAAATGACTGGACTTTTGTTAGATTAGTTTAATATCTTTTTACATTTATTAAAATTACTTTAACTTATATCACTTGCACTAAAGTTACTTTCCAACGAAAAAATAGTTTGTTTATTTTTATTTTTATTTTTATTTTTAACAATTGCATGACAGTAGATTAAACTAATAATGATTTATGAGAGGATAATTGGTGGGCAGTTCTATTTAAATTTCATGATAACAGAATAAAGGAAACCTTTGTCTTAACTGGATCGACTTTATTTGGATAGAGGAAAGAACAATATAAATGATATGTTGCCATTTAATCACTATTCAATTTTCTTTTTAAGTATATTTTAAATCACATGTAACCTATATAATTTTCTTTTAGTATAATCATTATAAAAATAGGATATGAAAGGTAAGGGTTTTTAGATAGAAATTAAAATCACATGTAAGTTACTGTTCTAAATTCCCTTCGACGCCCAACATATATGGCATGTCCTTTGACGCATTAAAATTTTGATAATTTATTGCAGGTGGAATATCGGACTTTTAATAATAGATGAAGTGAAAATTGGGTTATAAGCTCTTTAAAGTATGAAGATAAAATATGATTTAAGCAGTAAAGAAAAGGGTTGAGTATGAGTTTTTTTAAATTTTTATGTTAATATAATTGAATGATGAGATTGTGTGGATCAAAAGGAGAAGAAAAAGGCATATAATATTTGATTGATTGGGTAGAGAGTATCACATTTAAAGAAGGAAATAAATCATATATGGATGCGTGTCAATGATAGAGGAGTGCCAGTGGGGTCCACCAAACGTGGCAAATAAATTAATAACTTGTTTATCACCACAGCGGATAAAGTGAGGAATACGAACCGTGGGATAAAGTGAGAAGATCCAAAGGGGCGGAGGGAGGGTCGGTGGCGGCCGGTGATTGATCGGACAGCCACCCCGGACAACTATTAATTGGCAAGAATGAAGGTGCATGTGCAGCACGTGTCCAGGACCGTCGCATACGTTTCAGATTATCGTAATAATTATATAAATAATGAAAGTCATGGACCACACACCATATCCATAATGGGCTTGGGCTTTCCCTTTTTCTTTCAACATATTTGCGGGAATACTGAAATTGGGTTCATTCTCGTGGAATAAATTTTTAGCAAATTCTCTAACCATCCTTCTTTTTATTTCCCCATTTCCCTTGCTTGTGTACTGATGTATTGATGAGGCGCCTGAATTTGAGATTTATTTTTAAACTCCGATATTTTATCATATGGTAACTGAATTTGAGATTTATTTGCTCTAAAATAATTAACTAATCCTTTCCTAAATCAATGCAATATATCTAGTTAGTTATATCATAACTAAAGCTTTATATCTATTGAATGTTTATATATTAATTTAATAAAATTATATCATAATTCAACATTCATATTTAATAAATAAATGTTTATATATTTATTTTATAAATTTATCGAAAATATATATTTAGCTAATCCATAATATCCATTTTTTCTAATATTTTGAAGAAAATATATATTTAACTAAAATTTCAAAATATTTTATTCCTAAGATTAATGAAACATTTTTTCTTTCATTTAGTCAATAGAGTCAATCATAAAAATAAATATATTTAGATAGGATGTAAACCCCGAATCTTAGCAAAAGCTTAAGACTTTTGAAGGGCAAAAAGAGTTAAATAGGGTTAAGGTTGAAAAGGAATTCAAAACTGTCATGGTTGTTGAAAAAGAGGGAAAATTTGGCTAAGTGTCAAAGGCTTAAGGGCAAGGTATTTAAGCAGGCAAAAAAAGGAAGAAGATCTCTAAAAGAAGTTATTAGGAGTTTAGAACTTGTCTAGACAGATATAGTGTTGGGCGAGGAGGATTGCACATGAGGAAGTCATAGAGGTTAGCAAGTCTGCATGCTAGGAAGAAGGGTGTTTGCAACCATCTATGGAGGTTAGCAAGGCATTTGGCTTGTTGTTGGACACTTAATGTCTCACCCCATCCCGCACACAACCTTACTCGCCATGCAAGACGTGGTACAACTTGAGTATCCTTGATGCATCTAACGCCAAGACACTCAATCTTGAGGTCCTTAAGCTTTGCTTAATCGCGCAATATTTTTTCTTTTACTAACTTACCACTTAACAAATTCTTTTAGGCTGTAACATACAATATAGAGAAGAAAAACCAAACTACACTTTATTAATCTTTGGTCAAGTGCTTACAACAGCTTTACATACATAAACATAAATACAACAATTTAAAACTTAAGCTAAAACGCCTTGGTAACCTTCTCGCCTAGCAAGCACTTCAACCTTCCCTACTTGGCCTTAACATCTGCTTCCTGGAAGATGAGTTTTGAAAACATAAGTCTAGGGACTCAATGAGGTTTAATAAATCCTTTTCGCAAATATCTTTAATAAACATCATTTCGCCGAATATATCAAAACATATAAATTCGTCTTTACATAAAACATAACAATTTCATATATATTAGTTATTTTGCATAACGACTATTAGTTGTTAACATTCCTTTTGCCAAGGATCCTGAATCATCCTCTACGCTTGGTCACGTAACTTTGTGTTTAGACTATTGTAGCAATAGCATTCGAGGAAATACAGATTTGTCCTTGTTGCCCAAGGTACTAAGTGTAACATGCTCCTTTCAACGTGTTAACTAGCATCTCATCACCATGTAGCCCCATACACCCCATGGTGGCCTTTACTCTTTATGTGCGCATAAAAGTTAGCTCATTAAAAGGAAGTAACCAATGGTTTAAACACTATTTCACAATTAAGTCATACTTTGAAACATAAAAGCTTTTCAATTAACAAATCTCTTTTATAAATTTTCACATTAAAATCCATCATTTCAAATCATGGAATGAGGTATAAGAAAAACTGCAAATCATTTAAACTCTTAAAGAAATCGCTCACAAACTTAGCTTTGAACTTGAAATGCTCATTTTTCTTCTTCTCACATAGGCTCTTCTCGCGTAGGCTCTTTGGCAACACTTCAAAACTTTAACTTTTCTCTTTAAGTTTCTAGAACAACAACAACCATTTAGCAAGTCTTAACCCGTATTTATACCATTCTTAAACAAGTTTAGTCAACCTTAGATTTCTCCAAATCTTTCCAGCTTCTACTTTAACTTTACATGTATAAGTTTAATATTTTTCTTAAGCATGCTTAGTCTTTTGAGAATATTTTCAGTAAGTAGGTGGTGTCAATACAATTTCATGCAAGGTTCAGTATAAATAGGTAATTTCAGAGGAATTTTTCTTCCAAACTACTCGCACGTTTTGGCTGAAAATACTCTCAAAAGATCAAAACATTGAGTCTAACTTCAAGGCTAGAGCTTCTAGACGAATTTGAGCAGAGGAAATGTGAGTGTGAGTTGAAGAAAGTGAGGAAGGTCAGATTTTAGAGGAATATGAACAATGTGCACTTCCAGAAGGCTACAGAGCATATCCTTTAGAATTTGGAACTAAAATTTTAAGGTAAGCAAGTTAAGACATTTTTAAGCAACTTTATAGAAAAAAGTTTCCTCAAACGAGTTGTGTATGTTTAGTTATGATTTTTCAAAGTGGGGTTATGTTTTTGAACGAAAAATGAGTTTCTAGGTAAAGGTGGAGGATGGCCGAGTGACAAGTTATGCTAGTCGAGCTAGGCATGCATGATGAAATTATTGGAGGTTAGTAACGCGTTAGGATCTGTGTTGGACGCACAGCCTGTGCGCAAGGCAAGCAACGCGCAAGGTGCCTGTGGCCAGGGAGGCATGTGGCAAGCCCTGCGCGCAACGTGCCTGTGTGTGAGGTTTACACGTATGTAGCCCAACGCGTGCGGCCAAGGTCCTGCCGCCCATCCTTGCGGATCAGCATGTACTAAGAGGTGTTCTTGGAAGTTTTAAGTAGATTTTTGATATTTTCTTGTCAAAGGGAATTAAATGGATTATTTTAACATAATTTCAAGTCAAGAAGAGATTGGGAAAATCTATAAACTAAGGACTTAAGTTTGTATCTGTGAGTTAAAAATGAATTTATTAAAGTGATTTCAAGCATGTTCTTAAGCTATTGTTTATGAATGATAACTATTCAATGTTTAAGTGATTTATGAATAGTTTCCAAAGCATGTGATTTCATTAAGGTATTTATTCAAGCATATTGTTTACTAAGAAATATTTATGGCATGTTAGAAAGGAGTTTATCATGGTATTACATGATTCAAAGGCTCTTTATGCAAAAGGATTCTTAAAGAGGTTTAAAATTATGATTTTATAAATGTTTTCTCGAAACCAAGATGTCCCAAAATAGCTTTAATGGGATAAGACAAGGAGCACCAAGGACAGGTAAGGACACTTATTTGTAGGAATGAGTTAGGGACACCTACCTTGTAGGAACGAGTTAGGGATGCCTACCTCATAGGAACAGGGATTGGGGATGCCCATCTTTGAAATTTATGAACGGGCTGGTATCGAGTAACCTCTACCATCTCGTAGGCTACATACTTAGGATTCAAGCATAAAAACAAGGATTTAAGTTATTGTTTCCTAAATGTTTATGAAGTTTAAGCTTTCATGTTATTATTCATTATTTAATGTTCTCAAAAGATTTATGATTTATTGCTTCTAAAAAGTTTATGAAAAGCTTAAGACAAGTTATTTAGAAAAGTATCACTCACTAGACTCGTTTAGCTCACACTCTTTAAAATGTTTTCCCACTTTCCAGGCAGAGACCTTATCCTTTGAGCCTGAATCACTGCTCTTTGTCTACTAAATGATTTTGTTTAAATATCGTATGTGTCTTGTTGTTTTGTACTTATGTTCAGTCGGTCTTTTGTTGTATCAGACTTAGGTTTGGAAAGGTTGGTTTTGGGTTATGTATCTATGTAAGTAAAGTTAAGTCATGTCTATATAAAACTTATATAAAGTTTGTTCTACGAGAAGGGTTTTACTCATAGTTGTGTTTAAAAATTATGTGTTTTAGCTTCCGCTTGTTTATTGTTTAAAGGTTAAAGTTTAAGGGTCAACTGGTGTCGTTCTTGAAGGAAGCAATATCAATTGACTTCACGCCACATCTCGGGCCTAGTAAGGAGGTGCTCAGGGTGGGGTGTGACCTAGGATAGTGTTTAAAATATAATTCAAAAATAATATTTTATTGCTAAATTCATTAAATGTATATTTGAATAGAATTTGATAGTTTTACTTTGACAAAAATACATACAAGTTTGTTCTTTATTTTTAAATATCTTTAACATTGCTCAAATTCTACCAAATATACATTTAATGGATTTATATTATATTCGAAAATAGAAAACCAACAGTGGGAGCAATATCTTGGATTATTTGATTCTTTTCTTAGAAAACATAAATCTTAGATTATTTCAACCAAATAACATAAATCTCTGACATTGCTCAAATTTTACTAAATATACATTTAATTAATTATATTATATTTGAAAATAGAAAACTAATAGTAGAAGCAACATATTGGATTATTTGATTTTTTTTTAAAAAAGATAAATCTTAGATTTTCAAAATAACGTAAAAAAAATACATAATCACTTTTATTTTCAAAATATTTCATTAATAAACTTTATAAAACACTAAATACATGGGTGTTATAATAGATTCACTTTCATTTATCTATAACAAATAAAGTTGTTTTTAAAATTTATTAAATAAATAAGTCCAATAAGCCATCAAAATGTCATATTTCTTAAATAAAATTCAAACTTTTAGCAAAGTTTTTATTTTTCACCATTCTTATTGTAATGACTCAACTCTTTATACTAAGCTGAGACCATTACTATTTGAAGGAAAATAAAAACTCTCTGAAGAAAATGGAAAAAAAAAACTGTAGTTTACTGAAAACCTCAAATATGCATTAAAATCATAAATAAATAAGTAATATAGAAATAAATCTAAAATAAACTCCTAATTCGTGTTCTATCTACTTTTAAAGAAAATAGTCAAATAATACAAAAATACTGAAAACATAACTGTAAAGTAAAAGCGGAAGCAAAAAGTTTCCCTATGGCACATCATGGTCACTTCTTGTCATTTGCCAGTTTTCCTCTGCCCTTACCTCTACCTCTGCCTGAAAGATTAAACATAGAGAGAGTAAGTATAAACATATACTCAGTAAGGGACCTACTATTAGTCCCGCTAGGTGTCTGTTAACTTTCCATTAAAGTCTTATAAAGAAGTACCCCTAAACCGATGTGTTCCCAAACACACGCAATCTAATGATCCTATAAGAATATTTTTGGTCTTCGATGAATCCAAAAGAACACCTAGGAAAAAACTGGCCTTTGAGAGAACACAAAGGACAAAACTGGTCTTTGAGAGAACACCAAGGACAAAAGTTTCCCTATGGCACATCATGGTCACTTCTTGTTATTCGCCAGTTTTCCTCTGTCCTTACCACTACCTCTGCCTAAAAGATTAAACATAGAGAGAGAGTAAGTATAAACATATACTCAGTAAGGGACCTACTATTAGTCCCGCTAGGTGTCTGTTAACTTTTCATTAAAGTCTTATAAAGAAGTACCCCTAAATTGGTGTGTTTTTAAACACACGCAATCTAATGATCCCGTAAGAACATTTCTGGTCTTCGATGAATCCAAAGGAACACCTAGGACAAAACTCTCAATTCTCTCGAATATATTTTCAATGTATAACGATTATATCACATCTAGTTATTAATGCTATTCATATATTTAAAGATCATTTCGTAATTTTGCACTGTATATAAATTTGAAATTAGATTACATGTTTGTTCGTTATATATCAGAGGTTATTATGGACATATATTACAGTTTATATATATATATACACACACATATATTCTTATCAAGTATGACCAACGTTACATTACAATATATTATGATGGTTTTTTCAATGACTCAGAGAACTATATTAGCTACAATGTATAAGATATTTTAGTCCATGAACAAATGTCATTTTAAGAGTTATACAATAGTTCATAAAAAATCTATTTTCTAAATCAACCATGTATATAATTCATAATTTTTAAGTTGCAATTGAATATATTTATATTCATGGAATAGTATTATTCTTATATTTAAAGTTCTTTTTATAAATTAACACATTATTTTTTCATAGTATTCATTGAAGTTAATCTGAAACTACACATTCAATATACATTAACATGCAAAAAACTCGAAATATACAGTATGTGAAACGAATATATTACAGTCATGAACAAATAATTTTATTACATGGCATATTATTGGATTAGATTAATTGAGTCTTAAGGATATACTAGATTTATATAGAATATTATTACAATTGTTTATTATATAATATGAGGAATATATATACGAAATAATTAAATATACATGTGTATATATGAGAAAGTACGTAAAATATACATCTTACTATTATGTAACTTACTAAAAATCTATAATTGTTATAATTATACTTGATAAGTAGTTTCGAATAAATAGCAAATAGTTTCACACGCTGTTTACTACGTGATAGCTATCTTAAAAGGCAGATGAAGAAGAAAGGAAAGAGCAGATTCAGTCGCTACACTCTAAGCTAGGGAAGCTCCTGAGCTCAAGTCAAAGGTCTGAACGAAGAAGATGGCCACTCTCAAATAATCAACGCTTTTTTCGAACTTTTTTTCCTCCTATGGCAATCATGGACAAAGGCCCTAAGAGAGGCAGAAGAAAAACCTCACTAGGGATCTGATCTATGGAAAGAAAGGTCTCAATCGTGTCTGTAAAGGAGTATGAAAAGAACTAGATTATCGTGTAGAATAGAAGGACTTATCTTTGTTCATTTTGTGCTTTTAACGAGCCTTTGAACTAATCCTATTTCAAGAGCTAAAAGAGACCAGGATCTATGTGGAGAAGAGAGGCATACTATTAAGAAAAGGAAAAAGAGTCGAAACTTCATTCCTATTTCAAGGGAAAGAGCTTAACAATTGGGAAGCTGCTAGAGCTCATAACCAACTCAGAAGCAAGGGCTTATAAGTGAGAAAGGGTGCGAGGTGAGTTCATTCCTTTTCCCTTGGTTCCTTTGGCTCCCTTGGCTTGAGCCTTTCTTCCTAAACTAAAGGTAAAGCAAGAGCATTTGCTCTAAATTCTCGATATGCTCTCTGGTAGCGCAAATGTGCCCTTCTTTCCTAGTAGGATCAACTCATACGAAGCTCCTCAAAAAGAGGTTTAACATTATATGGGGGAATGGCCCATTGGCCTCTTATTTCCATATAAAGGACACGACGTGAGATAAATCGCACTTGGGAAGGGGGGACAAGTAGCTAGAGCAGCTGAATCTGTAGTGAAACTAATTGCAAAAGAGGAGAAATCGGTCACATTAAAATTACCTTCTGAGGAGGTCTGTTTGATATCAAAAAATTGCTCAGCAAACAGTCGAACAAGTGGGGAGTGCTTGGATAAACAAAAAAGTTTGGGTAGAGCCGGATCTAAATGTTGGCTAGGTAAGCGTCCTGTAGTAAAAAGAGTGGTTATGAATCTTGTAGACCATCTCCATGGGGTTGGTGAAGGGTGGGCCTCAATTGGTAGAGAAAAACCCTCAGCAACTTGACTCTTTCGTCATCATCAAAACCATCTCGCCTTCTTTGAAAGACAATGAACCACCCAAGTGGAAGTGCACACAAATTCTCCTGATTTGATGGCATCAATATTTTTCCTTATCCAAAATGAGTAAACAAACTACCTCTCTTTCTTCTTCTCATTTGGTAACGCACTCCTTAATAGTCTTCTCGAGTAGAACCTCAAGGGCATGATTCGCTTACTCCACCAGGGAGTGGAAAGATTTGTGAAGGCAGATGGAGTCATATAAATTATCAACATTATTGTATACTCATTCATATGTATGGTGCAACCTAATGCTTTTTTCAAGTTTGTAATCTAATCTTTTGCCACAAATATTGAAATTAAAAAATTCTCTTAACAGTGATATATGTTATATATGTAAATCCTTGATGTGAAAAAACCGAAAGGGTATAGGTAGAAAAAACTAATAGATTAGACCTAAATCGATATGCTAAAATAATAAATAAGGACCAACGAAATGAAAAAAAAGACTCATAAATAGAGTTCGGGTAGACTCACCCTTCCCATGCTTGGATGGTTGGGTAGCAAAAGTCAGGAAAAGAAGGACCAAAACAAAGAATATTGACAGGATCACCAGTTCTCGAAAAAAAAGGAAGTTTCAGTCTCATCAGATAGGATATTCAAATAGTGAGATTTGTTGGAATTTATGTCCTAAAACTCGTACATTGTTATTTAATTCAATAAAGTTTATTATTGAATGTTATAATCTTAAAACCAATAAATTAAGGTCTCAAGGCTATTTTACTAAATTTGTCAATACACTTGAACTTTATGTAGAGACATAAACATGGATTAAGTTCGAGTTAATAGCCCAAATAGTCTATAGTGTATGAATAAGGTTGGGTGCCTTATTCTGGAAAAGAATTATGGATGTGGCCCGCTCTGTAGTTAGTACAAACGATGTAATCCTGAATCATTCATGAAGAGACATGAGAGTGGGGGCGTCCTATGTAAATGGTTTGCATAAGATTGGAACCACGAAATAGTCACTTTTAGTTATAACGTCGTAAACTACAAACTGACTATTTTTAATCATAATGACCTAGGTAACTTGATCTTAATCCTGAGCTAACTATGAACTTCTTTCATTCAGTAGTATCCTTAGATCTGCATAGGTGACGACAGCTCGTCATCGTTGGCCCAATAAGCCTCCAATTTCAAGGATAAGATCGAGTGGATAGCTAGAGACATAGGGTACAAGATGGAATTCACTCCTACCCACTTCTGAGATAGTAGATAGGTTATTCCCTTAAGGACTGAATCAAAGTCTTGAATAAGGGGCCCACCTTCTCATTGGCCTGAGAAGGATTCAGGTTTATAGGTTGGACCTTAAACCAATTGTTCAATAGTGGATCAGTGGATCTTAAGGAGAAAGATGTAATCTCGAGGGTAAAACGATATTTTGACCCAACCAAGATTACGAACAACCTGTGAAGAATCAACTTACTCATCATGGTTATATCAGGTGGACAGAAATATATCTATAGTGAGGGGAGTGCAACTAAGAGTTTTTAGTGGAATGACTCTTTAGTTAACGAATGTTGATTAAGCTTGGTCTAAAAGAGTTTAGCCAGTTAATCTCGAATCGTTGGAGCCCATGAACTATAGGTCCATTAAGTTCCCCTACTAGCTCATATGGATTCAACTAAGAACAATATGTTGGAATAACTCGAATTGTTCGAATTAGGTAAAGAGAGAGAAACCGACAAGTGTATATGATATAAGTCGATAAATATAAACTTCAAGCTTTATGTTTAAATGTGATTTAAATAAATATGAATATGGATTCATATTTAGAAGCTTGGAAAGTTTTGAAACGGTCAAAGTTGTAAAAGTCAACATGTTGATTTTTTACTTTGAAAGACAAAACTTTGACCGGATTTATATGCAAATATGATTTGAATTTTAGAAGAATGAATGCGGATTCATACTCGAGAGGTTGGAATTAGTCAAGACGGATAAAATGGCAAAAAGTCAAAAGTTGACTTTTGACTAAGAAAAGTCAAAGTCAAACTTTGACTTAATTGGTCAAATGACCAAATTATCCTTTTACTAATATATTTATTACTAAATGTTAGTGGGAAATGTGGCAGCTTGTAATGAACTTATAAGCCACTAATTCCATTAAGGGTTAATGGATTAATTAGGTGTTGAGATTTCATAAAAGAAAATTGCATGTATTTTGCATGTAATTTTCTATATAAACTTCCATTTACAGAATAAGGCAGTGGATGATAATGATCTCATGAAAAACCTCTAAACGACACACCTTCCTCCTTCTATCTCTCTAAGATATCCTTCATAAAAACGAGTCCCACAACTCGATTCTTAGTCTTGAGATTAGTAGGTCAATATAGTGGTTGTCCTTTGATCGTGATCTTCAGGCAGACAAGAAATTTTGGAACGAAGAAGAAATTAAGAACTACAAAGGTAAGCTCATCGTTTACCTTCTATATTCTTTGTTTAGGTCTGTCGTTTAGTTACAACATGTTATTTTCTAAATCGTTTATGCATATAGAGTAAAGCATGATCCTAGTCTTCCGTTGCATGTTTCTTTGATGTTTTTTGTCCATCATGTGGTATCAGAGCATGCTTAGTTTTACTTATATGCATATGGTGGGTTTTTTTACAATTTATATGATAAATTGTTATGGTTGAACTAAAATGGACTAGTTATGGATTTGGCTCTAAATTAAGTTGTTTATTTGCATTAATTATTGTAATTAGCCCTGTTGGTGGCTTCATTTTATTTATTTATTTTTGGCAAAGAGTCTGTAATTTTTTGGAGTTTGTAATTTGTTGGAGTCATTAGAGTTGAATTTAGGTTGTAATTGCTTCATTGGGGAAGAAGAAGTGTTGTTTTGAAGCTTAGACCCGAGAAGAAGTTGTTTTAGACCTATCGTTCACCCTCTCAACGATCGCGTATGGTACGTGCATCACTTGTGCCAGTGAACGTCGCTCTTACCAGCTAAATGATCGTGTATGGTACGCGTATCGTTTGTATAAGACCCCATCATTTACCTGCTAAGCGATCGCGTATGGTACTCGTATCACTAGCAATTGAACGATCGCTTACATGCTCAGCGATCACGTATGGTACGCGTATCATTGACACCTATAAACGATCGCTTACCTTACAAACGATCGCTCACCTAAAAACCCTGTCGTTCACCCGCTCGATGATCACATATGGTACACATATCGGTTATGCGCATGAATACCTTTTACCTGCTCAACGATCGTGTAAGGATTAACAAGCGGTTTTTGGTCGGTTTATGCAACATTGGTGTTTTTCTAGCCGGTTTGAAGTGCTCGAGAGCGATTCATGTACTTCATCAATTATTGTAATAATCTTGTATTAACTTAATTTAGAGAGCCAAAACTGATCCGTTTTAGGGTGTTTTAATTAATTTTGCATATGATGTATGTCTTAATTATTACTAACATTGTATGTGCATATTGTATGACATATAGTTTTAAAATTCCACCATTGGTTAACATGTTCATGCATATTTAGTATGCATGTTGAGTAATTAATATGGAAATTAATTAATATGATTAATTAGTTGTTAAATTTTAAATTAATATGATTAATTTAAAGATTAATTGAATTAATTTTATTAAATATGATTTTATGAAATTAATCAATTATTTGATTTATTTAAAAGTTAAATAAAACAAAAATACAATATTAATTATTTGTTGTATTCCTAGATGAATGTTATAGGTTTGTCTAAGAGTTTTATAATTGTTATAAAATAAATTAGATTTTTAAAATCTATAATAAAGATAAGATGCATGCTAACCTAGGTTAATACCATAACTTCCAAAATTAAATTTAGGTCGATATCTTGTAAAACTAGGTTATAAGAGGCACACCCGATTCGATCTTGTCAACAAGTCAGATAAGATGACTAAGGAATGGTGGTTTTTAAGTTGACGGTTTACGGAACACCTCCTATCTGGAGATTGTAATCAGTTCTTGAGTCTAGTTAACCTAATTTTATGAGCATGCATGAGAGATGTAAGGTAATAAAATTGGTTTATCGCCTAGACATCGTAGGTTAATTCTAGTATAAAAGTTATGCTTGGATGTTTTACCTAGATTTAGGATTGGTTTAAGTTAGCCTAAATAAAATCCTGAATAATTTACCCAAAAAATCCTTTTAGAACACTTCAGCTAGAGAAGAGTATTGTACTTTTAGCTCTAACGTCCCCAAGAGTTCACACCGTGAGGTTCATGCAGGGCTTTAGGCCGTGCCTAGGAGCGGACTCCATTCGGAGAGTGTTTGCATGAGCTATGAACAAGGTGAATAGGGGAAGTAGTTCATAGTAAGTGGGTGAGGGATAAGACTGTGAGTGACAAAACAATTTCTAAAATGTTATTAACCAGTTGTTCATAATTACATGTTTTACATGTTTTTCTATGAATGATACATGTTTTTGTGAACGGTTTCAAACATGAGTTTTGAGCTTAGATTTTCTAATGAGGGTTATATTCGAGCACGTGGCTAATGGCTTAATGAAAATTAGTTGAAACGATATCTTTTAAAGTAAAGCATGTGGTAGTAAATATTGTATAATGATTTAAAGTTTTTCACGAGCAAACTGAATAAACTTGAGTTTTACAAAAGATAACGATAAACAGACATGTTTAAATGTTTTCATGTGATTTCACGGAGCTTTCCATTGATTACATGACTGAGATATTGAGTCTGAGGCTATATGGTACCGTGTGCACACAGGTTATATTTCTGTTGTCGACGTTGAGTGTACTCCGTGACAACGATGCTGTCGTGAGTGTTGTACGGGTCCCACTATGACAAAGATGATGGGAGTGTCTGGCAGGCCCCACTACATCGTAGAACTAGTAAATGTTGGTTGTATTGGGCGTGCCCTACACTACGCAGATTGGTCATGTTAGTTAAAACGTTTGTTGTATTTGTTATGCCTTGCTATATTTTTATGACGAACTTGGAAGATATTTTAGAAAGCCTTATTTATTACACGTTTATGTTAAATGCTTTGTTTGAATATATTTATACATCTAAAGGTTTATCACATGTTTCGACGTCCGTATTTAGAGTTTTAAATTTAGTCACTCACTGGGCCTCGTAGCTCATTCTTTTCAAAATGTTTTCCATTTTTCAGGTAGAGATTGAGCTTCCGGTGCCTGATACACTGCCAATGTCTGCTGAAAGTTCCGGATCAAACTCCAGTACATGGTTGGAGTTGTATTTTGAGTCTATTCATGTTGAAATATTTTGTAAGGTTTGTATAATATCGTCTTAGAGGTCGTGGTCATAAAACTCTAGTTGGTTTTGGTCGTGATGTTTATATCAGGTTATTTTACAAACCAAGTGATGTCAGGGATGCATCTTATGTATGTTGGAAAGATTTTCGTGGTTTACTCTGTGTGGTGTTCCATGTTGAATATTCTATATCTAAGATTGGTATGTTTTCGGGCTTAACGTTCAATAGGGTCAGTAGGGATCGTTAGAGGAGACGATGTCTGTTGGCTTCACGCCGTCTTTCGGGCTAAGACAGCAGGTCGTTCGGGAGGGGGTGTGACAGTTCAACCTATTGGAACTCATTTAGATTGGAGAGTGTAAGATCATGTCATAAAAACATTACCTCCTATTGTCAAACATCAAGCTGGAAGACCTAAAAAACAAAGAATTTCATCTTTAATTAGGCGAATCTAATAGTTCATCAAGATGTTCTAATTGTAATAGTAAATGTTACAATAGTAGGACTTGCAAGCAAAGTTTAAACAATAGTTAATCAAAAGATGTGATCATTCTTTTTGCATTGTAATGCATATATATACAAATGTTTGACATTATAGTTAATGAAATTTTCTCATTTGTTCTGGCCACTATCTATCTTTCTCTAACTAAAATTTTATGAAATTCTTTGTTTATTGTATTTTATCCTTTAAATTATATTACAAGATCGTTTAGATTTAATTACATGGTCGTTTAAGATTTGGCTACAAGATTATTTAGATCTAATAACAGAATCGTTTAGATTTTGTTAGAAGATCATTAAGATGCAACTACACGATTGTTTTGACTTAACTACACAACCATGTAGATTTAGTCAGAAGATAGTTTAGATTTAATTACAAGATCATTTTGACTTAACTAAGCGATCATTTCGAATATATTACAAGATCATTTAGATTTGTGTTGTTTATATTTAGTTAGAAGATCATTTAGATGTTATTAGATGATCGTTTAAATGTAATTACTATATCGTTTTTACTTAACTACACATTCATTTAAGATGTATTCCAAGATTGCGTAGATTATTACAAGATCGTTTACACCTATCGTTTATAAACACGCGCTCATAGGTTAAAAACAAGTGATTTGATAGGTTAAAAACACGTGAATCGACTGTTTTGCCCCATTGGTATAAGAACCTAATTTCTACCGTTATCTCTATTTTCTCTCACTTTATTTTAAATTTGTACTTTCTTTACACTTTTTCTCTCAAACACTTTGTGTTTCCTTAAGCTTTTCTTTCATTCTCCTACCATTTGAAGTATCTCTTTCTATCTTCAATATCAAAGGTATTTTTGTGCAACACTGATTCTTCGTTAATTATTTATCTTATCCTTGATTGTTTTAACTTATTATGTATTGTCTTCATTATGCTGTGTGCAAGAATATTGCGTGTTAAAATAAGCTAGAAATAGGTTTTTCGTTGATTATTGATACATGTATGTATGTTTAAATATCTGTCAAATGTGGTTATTGTCTAGATTAAACGATCAGTTCCACCATGTAAATGATATCATAATCTAGACTAAGCAATCGCTCAGAGTTTTTTAAACAATCGTGCACATAATCTAGGGTTTAAGGTTTAGAATTAGGGTTATTATTCGAATGTTTTGTCATAATTACTGATCATTTTTGTGGTGGACTATGATAACTGAAATGTTCTATCATCAATGTTTTTCGGATGGCTATATTTGAGGAAAAATATTTCTCTACCATAGTTTTGTGTCAAGTACATAAGATTGAAATTGTTATTTAGAAGAAACTGACCAAAGAACAGTTGGAAATGTTCAACAAAACAATCTTTGGTCCGTTGATGAGTGTAGACATAGTCTTCAATGGCCAGTTGATCCATCATTTTCTGCTTAGGGAGATGCCTGAAGAGGGACCAGATGTTATGTACTTTCTATTTTAGGGAAGAAAGTTACCTTCAACCATAGTGAATTCAACTTGGCAAACGGTTTATGGTCGATCGATGTAAATGCTATTGCCATGAGCGGTTATAGGGGCTGACCAAGAGTCTGAAAGAAGAAGAAAAAAATGTGCTTGGATGTTGAGGAAGCCTTCAAAGAGTTTAATTTTACAAACAACGAAAATGCTATGAAGGTAGCCTTGGCCTTCTTTATCAAAACTGTTATGGTAAGGAAGAACAAGAAATTAAAACACAATTGTTAACGACCAAGAGGTCTTTAAGAATTATGATTGTTGTTATTCTTCTACAATTGTTTACTCCAAAGTTTGAAGAATGTTTTAGAGGGAAAGGAGGATGCATATGAGTTGAATAAGGCAAATAATCCCAAACAGTACAATTTTATAACATCAAGGGCTACGTACTTACTTTTCAAGTGATTTTTGTTTGTATATTAGTTAAATGCAAACTAAACATTAACATTAGCACATTTTTTTTATTTGCTGTAGGTGTGGGCTTATGGAACACTCTCAACTACAAGTGAGTTCTTAACCACAAAATCAAAAAAAGGAGCAATCCTTAGAATATTGAGGTGGAGTTGTACACAAGCTCCATCCTATCGAATGTTGGATAGTAAAATATTCTAGAACAACAAAGTGAGTAATTATAGTTTAAAAGTAATTGAGCGATCATGAACCCCATGATACACGATCGTGTATCAATTTTGCACAATCATGTATCAATTCTATACGATCGTGAATAAATTCTACATGATCGTGTACCAATTTTACACCATTGTGTATAATGGGGTACAAGATCATGTATCTTAAATATTTTTTTGAGTTTTTGTTTAAGCTTAAGTTTGATAAACGATATATTAACGACTAGTTATTATATCATTATAGATTGTTGTTGTATATAAATTGAAGTTATCCCAAGAGATAGCTTTTAAGGAGGGCCAAATCCGAGGGGATGATAACGTGCATTGTGAGAAGGATTATAACAACACCGATGCAGATAATCTTGTTGATATAATGAATGAGTCATCTAACAAGAATGACTTCAACTAAATGCAATCATCTTCAGATTCCCTGCAATCTTCTTCACTTCCAATCCAAATATGATTGAGAACCCTTCTTTTGTGCACTGATTATGAGAAACAATGGTTGGGGATTGTTCTTCTACGTAATGATTACCACAAATAAAAGAAGAACAAACAATGGTTGACCAACACGTCTTCATACCAACCACCAATAAGAAGGATTCTAGTAAGAAGGAAAAGGATGACAGTAAACATGCCAAGTCAAAATGCAGTCACTTGAAATCTTACAGATGACTAAAGGATGAGATTAAGGAAGTTTGAAAGGATATATCGACATTAACTTCCATGGTCTATAAGATGAATGACACCATGAATAGGCAGGCATTGGAGCTATCTCAAATCAAGCAGATGCTCTAGAGTTTGGTTCAGGTAAAGTTTATTTTAATGTATGTGAGATAAACGATCATGTAGGTTAGATAAACAATTGTGTATCCCACTGGGACAATCGTTTACTTGGTATACACAATCCCTTACATACATACACAATTTTATACACGATTGCTTACATATGTACACGATTATTTACTAAACATTTGTTTTTTTCTTTTTTTTTTTATTTATCAGAATCAGGCTCAAGGGAATGCTAATATTCATGATCATGATGATTCTAACCATGATGATTCTGATTATGACGGTATAGACAAGGATAAGGACAATCACATGGATGAAGATCCTCCAACCAAAACTCAAGAAGAATATGTAATCATTGGTAAGGGTCAATCTGTTATAGGGTCATATCCTGAAGCACCGAAAGAAACATTGCCTCCACATAAAGAAATGTTAGGGGAGGTTGAAGTGGATGGGGATGATGAGAGTTGCTCTTGAATATAAGTGAAATGGTTGAGAAGTTGATGTTTGATAGTGAATGTGTAGTTAAACCAACAACTATTGTTGAAGATCTTACATTGGTCAACCAACCACTTCCACTTTGTGAGCAATAACCAGCAACAAGTGTTAAAGATCTCACTTGTAGTTCTTTGTTATTTTACATTGTTTGATTATCTAATATTATGCATTGTAGAAAAACTCCAAACAACCTACAGCCCTCAAGAATAAGAGATTGTAGAAATTGTCCACTATTGAGGACAAGAAACAAAGAGAGTTAATGTTGGTGAGAAACGATCGAGTAAATACTCTTAACGATCGTGTATCCAATCTAAGCAATCGTGTAAATACTCTTAACAATCGTGTATTTAGTTCAAACGACCATGTAAATGCTCTTAACGATAGTTCTAACTCTTCAATGAATACATTAAATGATCATATAAATATCCTAAACGATCGTGTAAATTTGAACTAAAGAAAATATCTTATAAACAAAACGACAACAAAGGAAATCTAAGAGATCGTTTAGGATGTTTGATTTGGGATAGACGATGATAGTCATCTATTTTTATCTATCTTAGATAGACAGAGATAGTATTTTATCTCTTCTATCTTTGTCTATCTAAGAATTTAAACTTGAAAATTAGTATACTTTAATATCATCGTCTAATATCTGATATCTGAGACCTTAAACTTGAAAACCAATATGTTCTATCGTTGTCTATTTTTAATAGACACTAATAGCCCTATCTCTGTCTATCTGAGACCCTAAAATTGAAATAAAAAATAGCTTGAAGCACAAATATTAGATTTAATAAGTGTAATGACCCAATTTTTTATACTAAGTTGAGGTCATTACTAAAAAAAAATAATAACAAGAGACACTTTTTTGAAAAGAGGAAGACTAAATTTTCATTAAAAACATAATACCTGAAACACTGATACATAGACACGGAAGCAAAATTGAGTCTCCATATGGCATGTCACAGATCCTTCTCTGTCGCTCGCCAACTTTCCTCTACCTTTACCCTTGCCTGAAATATTAAACATAGAAAGAGTGAGTATAAACGTATACTCTGTAAGGGACCTATTGCTAGTCCCTCTAGGTGTCTATTAACTTCCTATTAAAGTCCTGTAAAAAAGTACCCCTAAACTGACGTGTTCCCAAACACACACAATCTAATGATCCCATAAGAACATCTCTGGTCTTCGGTGAACCCAAAGGAACACCTAGGACAAAACTGGTCTTCGGTGATCTCAAAAGAACACCTAAGACAAACTAGTCTCCTGTGAACCCGAAGGAACACTTAGGACAGTCAAGCTATAAATGATCCCGTCGGACCACTCATATACATAACATCTCATGAGACTGGTGATCCCGTCGAACCACATAGTCATAAAAAGGTGGTGATCCCGATGGACACCCATATGGGTACAACTCTAATAGACAAAGTTAACAGAACACCCATCCATAGCATGTAACATATCATAACATCATAAACATAGCATAAACATTAATCTTAACGTCATTAATCATGTGATTAATATACTATGCATCATCATCAACATAAATCAGTCATCATCATCAATCATCAACATCAACACATTATGCATCTTAGCTACATCAATGCATAATGGAAAATTGCATGAAAGCTCTTAACTTCAGTTCGAAGGTCTAGTAGGAGAATCTCTTACCTGGAGATTTTAGCCAAACAAAGTACTCCCTAGCTGACAGTAAAAATTCTCTAATTAATTTGATCATAATCATAAAAGGAAATCTCATTATCTTAATTAATGAAATTAGCAATTGGTCATCATAAAAAATTCTCCCAAATTAGTTAACTTCCAAAAAATGAGGTTGAAACCAATTCAACCTTGATTGAAAAAAATCTAGTATTAAATCTTCAAGAATTAGCCAATTAAACCTTTAAAAAAATCCCAATTAGATCCAAAATTAAATTAACAAAATACTAATTTCATTTCGTTAGCTTACCAAGGTTACTCAGATGGAGGTTGAAAATTTCTCTTATCCTTGATGGGGTAATTCGTCATTTTAAATCTTCATGTTTTGCAACTAAAACTGGTGAGGCAGCGGCAACAGAGAATTATCTTAGTGAAGAAGATGAAGAGCATTTCTCTTTTTCCTTTTCTTTTCAACTTAAGAATTTAAATCCTATTTATAAACCCAAATAATAACAATAATATTTTTTATTATTATTTTCTTTTTTCTTTTAGGATATATATATAATACCAAAATATATCTATATTTTTATTCTCATTATCTTTCCTCAATAAATTCCTTAAATTCACAAAATCTTAGGCATTTATAACCATTAATAATAAAAATAATAATAATACTTCTTTATAATTATTATTATTTTCTCACCAAAATATATAATAAACATATATATTTATTTAAACATCATTTTCTCTTCTAAATAAATATATATTTTCTCGTCCAATCAATTCAATCATCTCTCTCCTCATAGATTATCTTCTTTTCCAAATAAATATAATTATATTCTGTCATATAATTAACTTCACTTTTTCATATTAATTATTTACACAAAACCAAATAATTAATATCATATTTCACAAAAAATCCAAATTATTAATTAAATACATATATTCATATATATATACTCAATTAATTCCAATTCCACCAAAACTAACTTTTCCCTCCAAAATCTCAAATTAACTTAAATCCTCAATTCTTTTAATTAATCAAGTATTTTCCAATAAATCACTCATAAAATTCCAACATGAATTATCTTAACCTAGCCATTAAGTTTTAGCTCAAATCTTTAACACCCAAATAATTTAAAATAATTAATAAAAACTCCTTAAAGATTTGGGATGTTACATTCAATTTCCCAATAATTATATTTCAATATATAACATCAATTTTCTTTTTAAATAAATCCAATTCCTTCCCTTTCCATATTTACCATAACAACTTCTCTTGAGAATCAATATTTATCTTTCTTCAAAATAATTAATTATCTTTCACAATAATTAATTATTATTTATATTTCTCCAAAATAATTAATTATCTTCCACAATAATTAATTATTATTTATCTTTCTCCAGAATAATTATCCTTTTACAAATAATTATATTTTCCCAAAATATAATTTTTTTTCTTTTTTCTCCCTTAATAAATATCTTTTCTTCAAAATACAATTATCTTTTCTTTAAATAGTTATATTTCAACAAATATAATTATCTTTTTCGTTCACATAATAATTATATATATTTTCACATATACATATAATTATCAAACCTCCAACAAGCTTCCACTCTCCAATTTAATTAAATAACATCCATAATTATTTAATTTAATTCAACTTCGACAATGCTAAAAATCCACAACTTTACTTAATCCTCTTAACCTATTGTTTAATCAAAATCTCAACAAACACCACATGCTAAAACCTCTAATTAATTAAATATTCATCCAACAAATATTTAATTAATTTCAATTCTCACAAATATCAAGAAATTCTCATTGAATGAATTCAAAATAACGTCCAATAAATTAGATCTAATTAAAAAAACTAAGATAATTAACTCCAAAAAAAAATCTTAATTTTGTGGGCGTTACAATAAAAAAAAACTTACAAACTATTTTGTGTACCTAGATAGACAGTGATGATCAAAATTCACCCAAAGTAGCAGAAGTAAACTATAAACATTAATCAGCAATGTACAATTATATATTTTATAATTTTGAAAATAAGTGGATTGTCAAAAGTAGAAAGAAACTTATAAATTACTAAAGTACAAAAGTCAAAATTTAAAAACTTGAATCTTTACAAATAGTATAAACTAATTCTACAACTATCGAAAAATGTGTACGTTAAAGGATGGAGCAGTTTCGACGAATTTTTTAGTAGACATTCTTCTTTCTTCCTTCTTGCTCGTTTCCTCTTGCTTTTGGTTCTATTGTCTCCTTAGTGTGTCAGAAACTTTTGGTTTAAGCTTTTTTCGCTTCCCCCCTTTTTTCCCTTTTGCTTTCCCTTTAGTTTTCTTTAGTTTCCTTTTGTTTCTATTTCTTCTTCTGCATCTTTTTAACTATCAATATCAATCTCTTCTTCTATTTCATCGTTATCATCAACAACTTGTTTTCCCTTTTGTTTTCTCTTTATAGTAAAAAGAATTTCTTTACTATCACTATCTATATCTTCTTGATTTTACTCCCAGCTTTTGTTTTCTCATCATCTTTTTTTTATTGTCTTTTCTTTAATGAGCTAAAATATTGGAGTTAATAAGCGAAATGATGATAGTTATCTATCTTTCTCAGATAAACGAAGATAGAAGACTAACACTATCTATCCGAAATAGGAAGTAATAGTCCTTTATCACTGTTTACCTAGATTAAAAAATTGTCTTTAGACATTTCTCAATGATATTTATGTTTTTCTCTTGGCTTTGTTTTATTTTGTTTTCTCTTCTTATATTTTCTTTTTCATCACTTTCATCTCATGTTTTATTATCTTCTTCGCTTTGTATTCCAACTTCTTCTTCTTCATCTCCAACTTCTTTATCATTTTGAACGTCATCTGTATCAAAGTAAGAATTAGAAAAACAAATATTATATAAATAATCGTGCAATAAAATCTAAACGATCGTGCAACAACATCTAAACGACCGTGTAACAGCACATCTAAACAATCGTGTAGCAAAATGTAAACTATTGTGTAACAAAATCTAAACGATCGTGTAACCTTGCATACAAAAGAATCAAAATTTGGTCAATACTTATGTTTTTTGTGTCTCTAAATCTATAATTTTGAAATCATCTTGTTCGTCTTCATCTATCTGCAAGCATATAAAGTAAGGATTTTAAAAAACATCATATAGATGTCTAGCATTCTACATCTTAGATATACAGATATAGATGACTATCTCTAACTATCACAAATAAACAGAGATAGAGCCACTATCTTTGTCTATCTCAGATAGAGTGTGATAGATTTATTGTTTGTAAAAGAATCAAACCTTTAACAACATTTTGTGTTTTTGGTGTTTCTAAATCTATAGTTCCCATTGTTGTCGAATCACTTTGTGTTTCAAGGACCATGGATCCCTACAAAAGAAAAAGGAAGAAAAAAAATTCAATTGTTCTTTATTTTGAACTTAAGCAATTTTAAACAAAATAAAATAGTAGATAATTAATTAAATACTAACCGTAGAGCAATATGTTGTTGCATACTTCATCATTGTATTAACTTCTTCATCTTCTACGAGAAGGCTAAAGCTACAAGTAGGTGGTTAATTTTTTCCACAACTCGACAATACTCCTTTTTTTTCCCTTTTTGTTGTTGCTGAAGATTTTCTGGTGGTAGCTTAATGTTCAAGCTTCTCATAACGAATATCAACATTCTTCTTATAATTTCTTCTTGTCCTTTTACCATTGTTTTTATTTCTTTTAGGCCTTGTCTTAACAAAATTTGTTATGCTTCTATTTTTTCTTGATTCTTTCTAATTTCACTTATTTCTGTGTTTTTTCTGCCACGCCCTGCCTCGCATGCATCCTAACTTGCCATGTGGTACACAACTCGACTTAGAGCAATTATGGCGCTTCTAAAGTGAATCGTCATAACGCTCATTTAGGTCTTTAAACTTTGCTTAATCGCTTGGTGACTTCACAAACTTAAATCTACACTTTATGCGATAAATAGCAACTTAACACAGCAAAAAAAGATAAACCATTCTTTTATCAACTTTTAACCAAGCGCTTCACAACGACTTACATGCATGATACAAGAAAGTAACACTAAAACTTAAATTAAACACCTAGTATCATCTCCTCACCTAGCAACTTCTCACTCTTTTCTTACTTTGACCTTAACGCCTGATCACTTGGGGAGTGAGAACTTTAAAAGTAAGTCAAAAAGACTTAGTAAGGAAGTTTTAAGAAAACCCTTTTTGAAATACCTTTCATAAACAACATCATTTCATATCATAACACATAAACACACATTAGTCCCAAACAATTCTTTCGCCAAAAACATGAATTATTCTCTACGCCAAGACTCAACATCTCGCATTTAGACTATTGTGGTGACCTTTTCATCAATAGCATTCGAGAAATATCCTGATTCACTCCTTGTTGCTCAAGTCGCTAAGCACAATACACATCTTTTATGAATTGGCCGACTTCTCTCCACCATGTAGTCCTTTTCTACATGGCTGCCTTTACTCCTTATGTGCACATAACAGTTAGCTCATCGATAGGAAGAAGACTAATAGTTTGGACACAATTTCATTTACATTAATATAAAACATACTTTGAACACAATATAAATTTCCTTTCAAAACCTCTTTAAAACATTCATATATAAAACATCATTTCTAATCAATAAGAATTGTAAAGAAAATATTTTAACATAAATAAACTCTTTTAAGAAGAAATCACTCACAACAACTTGTCTTTCCTTCTTGCAGAAAACCTAATATCCACTTCAACACTTAAACTTCTTTTCTAGCAACCAAAACTTCTTATTAATCTAACTTCATCTTCTATTTATACAAATCTTGAATTGGATAAGTCATCCTTAATCTCTTAATAATTCGCCAGCTCTTGCTCTTAGTGATACACGTGTATGTTTCATGTTTAACTTAATCATGCTTAATTCTTAATATTACATGTAACCCCTGTCAAATCAAGATTATACTTTTTCTTCGCCTTGCTCCATTTTGCGAAGAACTCTAAACACATACCATACTTAAACTTAAACGCCAAATATCTTATCGCGTAGCTTTACTTCATCGCGAACTGACTCAAATGTCAACTTCTTATTGCAAGCTTCTTCTCAAAACGCCTAGTCAAAATTTTGATTCTTCTTATCTAGAAACGGGTCTCACAACTCCGTTTCTTTCTTCTTCATTTTTTCTCTAACTTTGTTTGCTATTTTTTCTCATGCGCCTCAACTTCTTTGAAATATTTCAAAATTATCTGAGATTCTTATTATGGTGAATCTAGTGGCGTCATACAAAACTAAAAGTAAAATGATGTTAGATAATTAGTGAAAAAGTAGCAACAATATTGATAACCGAATAAACATGGATAGAAATTGATCATTATCTATCTAGATAGAAAAAGATTAAAAATGTTGTAAATTTACTTACAACCTCATATTAAAAAATGTTCTTATTTAGAGTCCTCTAGCCACTTGACTCTAAACACTTCCATGTCACAATTATTTCAAGCTTCCTTTCAAATCCAACATCTAAATTGAAAAGTTTTGAGATTGTCTCAAAAGCCCAATAGATTAAAGCTAGGGAAAATCCTTGAAGGTATACAGCATCTTTGTCGATAAATGATGCTTTCTTGAAGCATTGATATGTTAGGATGTAGGATAATCTTCCCCATGGATAGTCTTTGAACGATTGTTCATGATCCAATATGTCTAGATGTTGGAGATTGATGTGGTTGTGTTGTTACTTGGGAATTAAAAAGGCTTCTAAAATATAGAGATTAACTAATTTTTTCTTTTGATAAATCTTCCTCATTGTGTAGTGTTTTGAACGTACTCTCTATATCTCTCCTAGTTATAAAGTCATTGTGAGAAAAAATGGCATTTTTCATACTATTCTCTTTTCTTTCTTCTAGATTTAAGTATGGAAATTTAAGCCCTTTTAATCTAGCGATCAAACAGAAATCTTTCGGTCAAAGGATTTTTTTATCTATTTTTTATTTGATTAAATTTAAAGTTTCTAAATTGTAACATATAGTAATTCTAAGGTTTTTGTATTCGTCTTCCAAAATTAGGTCATTTGGATGGTGTTTGACCTGTGAAAAATATATATTAAATAGTATGTTACAAACTAAGAGCTAGTGTTAACAAATAGACATTGACAAAGATAGAGCATTATACAAATAGACATTGATAAAGATAGAGTACTAGAAAAAGATAGACAAATATAAACAAAAATAGAGCACTATACAAATAGACATTGACAAAGATAGCTAAATATAGACAAAAATAAACAAATATAGACAAAGATAAAGCACTATACAGATAGACATTGACATTCTATTTTGATACCTTCAATTCTTTTTCATTCTTTATTTATTTTTCTTCTGTGTTTCCTTTTTGATTTGATTGCTTTGCTAGTTGATGTTGTTAGCTTTTTGGTCACCATCTATTTACAAATAAATTAGGGTTAAGTTACATAGAATAAGAGTGGTTATTATATTAAATGAAACGAAGATATATTCAAACTTTTTTGTATTGGAGATTGACTTAGTTGTGGAACCAAAATGTTAACCAACAAACGGAATGTCAAAATAGAATTTATATAGAAGAAGAAGACGAAGAAGAATTTCAAAAGTTTGGTTAAAGAAGGTAGGTGGAAATGAACTATTCAAGAAGATGTACGACGAAAATGATGTGAATAAGACGAAGCACGGTGAAAAAAAGGAGAAGTTTAAGAAGAGGATTCACCTTTTTATATCGCGTTGATTTGGATGGTATTCTTGTAATTATGCATGATTAGGCTTTTCAAAAGAGTCATTTATCCTGATATAAACAATCGTATAAACGGATCCAACGATCTTTTAGATTATACTATATGATCATTTAAATTTTGTCATTTGTTCATTTAAATTTGAAACATTTTTCCAATCGTTTAAAATGAACTACACAATCTTGTATCATGATCGTTTAGAAGAAGATTACCCACACACATGTGACCGATTAATCGCGTGTTGACTGAGGCATTTTTTGTGTTTCACATTGCGGACCTGTAGACTTTTTTTTCAAAATTATTCTATACAGTGTAAATATTTTACCGATTTATTCTATTTTTAAAACAATTCTTTAAAAATATATAATTTAACTCATTTTTTTAATTTATTAGAAACAAACTTACCAAAATTGTAATTTAGTCTTTTACAAAAAAACCATTGACAGTAAGAGTTTTGGAAAAGGAATATATAGAAAATAGGCATCGGGAACTACAAAATCTATTGAGATTTTTTTAAAAATAGAACAAAACCAAAAAATATATACATCTCATAAAACAATTTTAAAAAAGAAAAAAGCTCACAAGTCCACAATGTGAAATAAAAAAATATCTTCCTATTAACCAACCACACACACGCACGAAAAAGCTTCTAATTTAAACGATCGTATACTATAGTTTAGAAACTCGTTTAGATATTGATACATGTTCATTTAGATCTTCGTAAACGATTGTTTAAACTTATCACTTATCTATCTGAAATAGACAATGATAATGGTTTATCTCTATCTATCTGGGATAAACGGCTGATTGTTTAGATATTGATACATGATCTTGTACCAAATCTAGTACAAAATCTAACTGATCTTGATACACAATCTTGTATCAAATCTAAATGATCTTGGTACATGATTTTGTACCAAGATTGTTTAGATATTGATACACGATTATCTCGACCTTGGTAAAAAATCATTTAGATTTTGGTACACGATCGTAGTTGATAACTTGTATTAATTATGGTCTTTTAGGTAAAAAAATGGAGTCAAAACACAGAATAAAGTGTCAAAATGTATAGCTTTTACTAAAAATTCATAAATATAAGAGAATATAACTTACATAAGTCTCCATGCTTGTTTTACCATGCTTTTAGTGTTTTTGTCGAATGATAATGAGGAAAATAACATATAGTGATACGCAAGAGGAATGCGTGCGAAAGCTGATGCGATAAAAAGATTGCCTAGGCAATTAAATTCACTAGGTGATAGGCCACATCATCATGCGAAGAGATTCACTAAAAGACAAGAATGGTAGTTGAAGTGAATGTGACTTGACAAGGCTGCTTTTGGTGTCGAAATGTGCAGAAAAATAGAAGCTTTCCGCCCAAAGTTGCCTATAAAAAAGCTTCATCTTCACCATGTAAAGAAGGGGGAGGCTTGAATGGACTAAAAGTTTGAGACCTCTAGGTGGTTTGTCTCCCTGAAAGCCGGCGGAAAGGACTAGCCCTTCCCCTTCTGTAGAAGTTCTTTCCCTTTTTTCCCCTTCTTCGATCAACTTCTAAGTGAGAGCTTAGAGTGAGATTAAAGAGAGAAACCACCATCTTTGCCCCTAACTTATAAAAGAGCCAAGGAATGCTCACAAGGCATTCTACGGCTCAACTCCCCTCTGTACTTTCCAGTTTTGTATTTTAATTGTAATGTTTGACTTTTACATTTCCATGGTCGAATGGCCTACATCAATCATTACATTGTATCTTTACTCACTGTCTTTCAGTCATTTCTTTACTGTTCATCTTGTTGAAGTGTTATAAGTGGTTTAAGTTCATAATAAGTGCATGATAAGAGCTCTTTACTTATAAGGTTCATCACGTTTAGTTAGGTTTGACTTCATCGCTTGGCCAGCATTTATCACCAACTGCTCGAGAGAATAAGTAGTAAGGACATAGCTAAATGCGTGCAGAAAGGAGTTTGAAAATAAACTCCATTCTGGCAATTAACTTTCATCATTTGTGTCCTGAAAGGAGAATAATTGTGGTATCTTAACGTTGAAAGGTTGTTCACCTAATTTGAGTCTTACAAATAAGGAAATCAAGATAACCATCGCATATTTTATTTTTATCATTTGTATCCCAAGAGGTGAACAAGTGTGGCATTTAAGTACTGATAGGTGATCGCCTTAATTAGAAGATGGTTATGTAATCTCTATAGTATCAAGGACTGTCGCATGGCTTAATCGCCTACAATGTGGAGACCTTCTATTTCCTTTAACGCAAGTTAGTTCATTCTCCATATTGTAAATAGTAGATTGGATACACACGTACACTTATACTTTATACTATATAGATATTTATACCACTTGGGATGAGAAGTAAACATTCTAACTAAGATTGATAGAACTTCCCTGTGTTTGACCTTGGCTTACCCAGAAAACCTATTGCTTCGCTTACACTTAGGCAAGCAATAGGAAAACTTGTACTGAACACAGTTTAGTGGTTACACTGGAAAATGACGTATACCTTTCATTGCATAATCCTCGCCTAAAGACATAGTGAACATATTGTATACGATGATCATGTCTTATCGCATAGTAGTGAGTTTGCGAGAAAATGACTAAAGTGATAAACCCATAAGTAAAACCTCTCCCTTTTACACGAACAAATCAAGATGCAAGTTCAACAATAGGATAAACGACTGATTGTTTAGATTTTGGTACACGATTGTGTAGTGAAAAAAGAAGAAAATAAAAGATGAGAGATGATAAAGAAGAAAGAATTCTGAAAAAGATGAAGAAATAGGGAACAAGAAGAAGTGAGAATATGAAGAAGAAAAAGTAATAATATGAAAAAGATGCGCAAGCTAGAGGTGTTCAAAAAATATTTGAAAACCAAACCATAACCGTAATTGATTGCATGCAGTTCGATTAGATTTTTGTTAAATGCTTCTTATGCAACTCGATTCGATTTAAGGCAATAAACCGAACTGAATCACTTTATTTTTAGAAAAAAAATTAAAAATAAAATATATATACACACACATATATATAGAAGATTGTCAAAATGATAAATTTGACAAAATATTTGCAACATATAACAAAATGTCAGATTCTATCAATGATAAACATTGATAAATACTGATATGCTTCTATCAGTCATATTGATATGCTTCTACCAGTTATATTGATATGCTTCTACCAGTCATATTGATATGCTTCTATCAATTATATTGACAGACAATAATAGAAACCTATTAATGCCTATCATTAATAAAATTCAAAATTTTGTTATATTGTATATTTTAGTTTATTTTACAATATTTAAAAATGTCCATTTATATATATATATATATATATATATATATATATATGTGTGTGTGTGTGTGTGTGTGTGTATAATTAATTAATTAATTAATTAAACATACAAGTATTAAGTGTATAATTTAGGGTAAAGTCATACAGGTAGACGACACTTGATAGACGTGGACGATACGTTGCATTTGAAGTTTTAAACCAAACAAAAATTCGCATACATAGTTCAATTTTGCATTTCAAAATTCAATATGATTTCAACTTCAAAGCGTAGCACAAATATTCGACCCAAAATTCATAACAAAAAGAACAAATCTAAAATTTGTAAAATTACTACAATGACTTAATAGGCTCTTATTTGTTGTGTAGTTACACAAACTATAAATACTTTTCAGTTTTGTATATAAATCAACCAAATATATTTTACGGACTTATCCACTAAAATCAAACATTATTGTTATGATTACTATGATTCAAAGAAGTCGAACACTAATTGAAGATTTAAAATCTACCACATACTCGTATCAATCAAAAATGAAATGCCCAACCATCCAAAAGTTCGACAACATACTAATTATTAATCCAACGTAACCTTCAATACTTGTGTCCAATTTCAATGGCTACAGATTTACTTCCCACTATATTCAAAAAATTGTCAAAAATGGGACATTGACAAAAAATTTACCCTTATCTTTTAGTGTTTTTATTTGGTAAATAGTTATTATTTCCATTTCTGGAAAAAAAAAACCCATATAAAATTATACAATAATAATTTCAAAAAACTTGGTATTAAAAAGAACTTTAAAAACTATAGCAAAGAAAATCAACAAGGCAATTTAGTTAGAAATTTCTAAACAATATTTCTAATGGATGGGCATTAAAAGGAAACGGGGAAAACAAAAGAGACCAATTTGAATATGAGGACAAAACTAGCAGTCTGGAACGGAATAATAATTAGATCCTCCCCCATCCTACAAACTTCATGGACAAAATTTCTCGTACATCACTAGTAGTACAAAATATAAATACGGTCTCTCCTATGTCTAGTACTCACTTTTGGTTGCCAGCTTCGACTGGTTCGACAACTTCTGCTTCTAATGGTTGCGATTGAGATTGAGGTTGAGGTACATACCATTTGCCGGAAAGTGCCATGCCCATCATCTCATATATCTTACCACCCAGCTGGGCCGGATTTTCAGGCTGCACAAACATGGAGTTAGATGGTGCACTTGGTTATAAATGCCTAACAGATGAAGCATGAAGGTAAATTTAAGATTTTATATCATCCAACATTTTCCATCACTTATAGGCTTGAAATATGTAGAAGACCAGCAAATACAAATTAAAGAAAACAACATTACAAGGGTTTGAACATAAGACTTGTAAAACGTCCTCAATGATTATATGATATATGTTACATATTATATTAAACTTTGCTTTCACCCACTAGCTTAAACTTTTGAGTCCCATTGCTATTTTGTCTCCAATATTAATTTCGACATGTTTCTCCATATTTCAAAACCCCACAAATGAGGAGAGTATTAGATAACATACACAAATTACAATACATAGGTGCATAGGAAGTTTTACCGTAAAGCCACTGGAAACTAAAGCTGCATCATACAGAAGATCAATGGCTCTCAAAGCATCTTCATCATTGGGGTTACTCTTGTATGCAGCCTGTGGTTATTTGCATAATATGTAATTAACACGAATCCAAAGAAGAAAGTATAAATGTACCTCTGCTCTTACTTACATCCAGGCTTTTAATAATTGGGTGCTCAGCGTTGACTTCAAACACCCTTCTACTTCTCATGAAGTCAAGACTAGAGGTATCGCTGAGACTTTGTGCCTTCATCAGCCTAGAAAAGAAAAATGAATGAGGAGCAACACTTGAAATAGAATATATATGTTTTGTTTTAACATTAGAGACACTTACCTCTCCATGTTGGCAGACCAACCAAACTTCCCAGCAACAAGAACACAGGGTGAAGAACTTAGGCGACTTGATATCTGAACACCGGCAACTTTGTCTCCCAAGCGTTTCTTAATCCAATCACAAGTTTGGCCGAACTCCTGTTTCATTTCTTTCTCTTTCTCTTCATTCTTATCACCTAAAAACACATTACAATCATTATTTTTCCTTGTTTTCAATTTTAAAGAAGACCAATAACGAGGACAAGGTGACATCCTATAATTTTAGATGTGGAAGCACCGCACGCATGCACAATTTGCGACAGTGGGATCATCCTATAAATATACAAAATAATGAACTTGACCCTAAAAATTTGTTTAATCTTCCATGCATGTATCCAGTATTCAGTATTCAGTTCAGTCAACTAACAGTGAGGGCCAAAAACAAGTTAGTAAAGAGAAGCAGAAATAAAATAAATATTGCTTGAATAAACTGTAAAACAGAGAAATAAAAATAAAAACAAAAACAAAGAAATATATAAATTAAAATAAAAAAAATCAAAATCATAAACAAAGTATCGTTTAAAGTTAAAAGGCGTAAACATAAGAAAGTTCAAGTAAACTTACCTAAATACAAATAGGAGTTAAAAGATGTGATCTTGAAAAAGTACAAGTTAACTAACCTAAATCCAAATCTTCCTTGCTAATGTCAACAAACTTTTTCTCTTGGTACGATTTCAAGTTCTGTATGGCAACTTCATCAATTGGATCAACTAAATATAAGACCTGCCATTGCGAAAATTTAACAATTTAACAATGAACAAAATCAGTAAAAACGCAAAAGGGAAGAAAGTAGGTGAACCATTAGCCAGAAATGAAATTAAAGAAACGAAAGAACTGCTCAGAAACAACTTGAGATAATAAAGTGACGCAAAGTCGAGCTCTTACTTCAAGACCCTTTTCAAGAAGTTTCTCAAGGAAGGGAGTATTTTTTGCACTAGTGACACTGTCAGAAGCAATATAATAGATATCTTTCTGCTCTGGTTTCATGTTTGCAACATATTCATCAAGACTAATCACATATTCTTCACTTTGGGAAGAGAAAAATCGAAGCAGTGGGGCAATTCGTTTATGATTTTCAGAGTCCTCAATGCAACCCAATTTCAAATGCTTTCCAAAATTATCCCAAAACTTATCATAATCCTGCCAAATAAAAAAAACAGATAATTAGAGAACGTGACTTTATTTGATATAGACACTGAAAAATGCAAACTAGTGCAAGTATAATGCTTATAGTCAGCTGGCTGTATCAGTGAAAAATGACTGGTTCATTCATATTTCTAGAACTCAATTTCTTAGAAAAGGAATATATTGCTAAAACTCAAGGACACTATTGTACAACTGATATAACAGATCTACTTTAAGAAAAGTCAGTGGCTGGTTAACACATATAAACCCAGCCATATCATTAAGTGAGATTTACTAATGCAGATCACTTTGTATTCTACATATTAACATAATCATGCTTAGGTTTCAGTTGAAGAAGAGGGGAAGGTAGATGCATAACACACACACATACAGCCAACTTGAGGAAAAGCTGTATCGCTAAAACGTTAAAAGCATTGAGTATTATTAACAAAGTTCCCTATGTTTAATGCAAAAATTTCATTAAATAGTGCATCCAAGTTCATTAAGATAGATCATCATCTTTGAAAAAAACAGAAGATAAGAAAAATGTATACGAAATCAACTATTGAACGTCATACTTCTTTATTCTCACTCATGGAGAGGCCTAGAATCATGTCAAAAGCTTTCCTGACCAACCTCTTCCTCATGATCCGTACCTATAAATAATGAGAGTGAATATCATTTCATTGATAAAATAAATTAAACTGAAAAAAAAGGAAGATGACTATTATACCATATGAGAAAAAATTCTTCAAATAAAAAAAAAACTTACTATGCGACTCTCTTGAAGGATTTCACGTGAAACATTTAGAGGAAGGTCGTTTGAGTCCACGACACCCTTGACAAAGCTTAAGTATCGAGGAAACTAAAAGGCAAAAGTTAATTAAGATCGTCAGCATCGTCACCCGTAAAACTGAGCTTCAAAGCACAGGAGGGTTATTTCATTTAGATAAAACTTTACCAATTCTCCATCAAAATCATCTGAAATAAACACCCTTTTGACGTAAAGCCTAATATTTTTAGTCTTGGAATTTAAAAAATCCTCCTTCCCCATGGGTGAAACAGCTGGAACATAAAGTATTGACCTGAATTCTACTTCACCCTGCAAATTCAAACAAATAGCTAAATGTAAATCCAAATGTTTTAGAATTTGGTTGTAATCTTATCTTTTCGACAAATTAGCTAACAATTATTTGATCTTCTCATCATCTAGGAAACAAACTTGTAGATTCCTTTAGATAGACGAATTAGTTAATGGGATGGTAATCCTCATCCTCCCTGGACTTTAAGCAGACAAAAGAGGTATGCACAACCAGATAAAAATGGACTCTGAAGGAGAGGAACACAGTGAATATGCATTAAGCATACCTCTGTTGTGAAGTGAGATGATGCTAATGGATCCAAGTACTCATTAAAAGTTTTTTTGTAGAATTCATTGTAGTCCTCTGTGGAGACTTCCTTTGGGTTCCGAAGCTGCAAATACAAATAGAAGTAGAACCCTCCTTAGACGTATGGAGTAAACAACAAAACTGGAAAATTAAAGGAGTTTTGAGCTAACCCATATTGGTTGGGTCTCATTGGTGAGTTCCCAGTCCCAGTACTTCTCCACAACAGTCTTTGTTTTCTTCTTCTTCTGCACAGCAAAATCATCAATTAGATTACTATTAATAGAAAATTTCATTGTGCAAGTTGTAATCCCTCAGTTCCCCTATAAAGTGTTGGAGAATTGAGGATGGAAGAAAACAGACTACCTCAGTTTTTCCATCCTGTCCGTCCTTGCTAGCTTCAGTTGGTTCCTCATCAACTTCTACCTAAAAGGTCAGAAGAAGAATAGATTTCCCAGAATGAATATTTTAAACTTAAGAAGAGTTTAGAAATTAATAGGGCAACAAAACATTATCCATACCTCTTTAGTGAAACCCTTCTCCTGCCAGGTGTATATTGGAAATGAAACAAACTGTGAATAGTTTTTCACAAGCTTCTGAATGCGCTCTGGATGAGCAAAACCTTTGTCATCACGCTGAAAATAACAGGCAAAAAAAGAGAATGTAAGTAAGTAACAACAAAGAATACTACAAAAATATTCAAACTGACCTTTAAATACAATGTAAGGCAGGTTCCTCTCGAGAGTTGCTTCGCAGGATCTGTTTCTTCTCTAATAGTGTACGAGCTAGCATTTGCCTCACCTTCCCACACATATTGCTTATCAGACTTGGGGCTCTTTGTCGACACAACCACCTACAAAAATTAAGAGATGTTTATTAAATGCAATAAAAAAATATTTCAACCCTAAAAGACATGCAATTTTCTTCAGAAAAGCATACCCGGTCAGCAACCAGGAATGCAGAATAGAATCCAACACCAAATTGACCTATTAAATTATTGTCTCCACCAGCATCCTTGCTATCCTGTTAAACAAAAGAAATTAAATTTAGCTCAGGGCACACTTAAATAGCACTAATCGAATTAAATCACTTCAATCTGTTCAGAAGACCTTCAGCGCTTTCAAGAACTTTGCAGTTCCACTCTGGGCAATAGTACCAAGGCAGTCGACAAGTTCTTGCCTGGTCATGCCTATTCCAGTATCACTGCAAGCAGATAGAAACAAGTTATAATAGTCATATCAGCAAGAGAGGAAGGGGTCAAGTGGGGCAAAATAACACAACCCTTACGTTATACTTAAAATTCCATTATCTTTATCAGTTTGGATGCGTATATCAAAATCAATTGCTTCCTTCAATAGTCCAGGGTCTGTAACACTCAGAAACCGCAGCTTATCCAAAGCATCACTCGCATTGCTGAGAAGGTTGAAGAGGCAAGAATCATTAATCAATTTAGCGATCAAAAGCCAAGCTTCTAATAATAGAAGCAAGTCTAATATGGACAAAGCAGATTCCAACCACAAAATTATTATACACGCCAGAATAATACTCCAGAAAATTGATAACTTAGAAGACAAGAAATCATAAAGCCGTTTTTCCCTTAATAAACATGGTCATGTATTAAGAAGCAGAAAGGCAAAGACTAAGGGCTGGGGGTATAGGTCACCTCCTACCAAAGAAATAGTAACATGAAAAGCTTCCAATCATGAAAAATCGTGGAGATGGGGTAATAACAAAAGAATTTGCTTTTTGTCTAACACCGCACAAGAGGTAATGAATTAACCGGACAATGTGACAAAAGTTCGAAGCTCACCGAACTTATCTTAAAAAATTCTATTATTTCTTTTCAACCAACAACACACAGCACAATCATAAAGCCAAATCAAAGTCAAAGCATCAACATCATGAAACCTTTTTAAGCCAATGTCATTAAAAAGACTCCGTATTTCCTCAGTTCATCGATTACCCTAATGACATCAAGATGAAAGCGGTTTCTAATTATATTCACTTCTACCTAGAGTTCTTGCAAAAAATTGAGGAACAGAAGTTGGGATGAAAACATTCTGCCTAATTTGAGTACGATGGATTTAATGAAAACAGGAAGGTGTCAATAAAGCAACTACTGTCAAGTTTAACGACTTAGGGGACTTAGGGGCATGGGTACGGTAGAGGAACCCACAGAACTGAGCAGGATGTACAAATTTCCATTTAAAAGTTATAGAGAACGAGGGAAAAAATCAAATACTTCAAATGAAGTATAAACTAAATAAAATAATTAAATAAAACAAATATAAAAAAAGTAACGTTAACTGTATAGTCCGTATTCGTCCATTGGAAAGACGCAAACTTACACGCACCATAAGTTCATTATATATTAACTAGGATCTGATTATCAACCAGACCCAGACAACTGAATGACACTTTCTGTGTACTGCGTAGAGCATCAGCAAATGACTAATCCAAAATAATGATTGATGAAAACACAACAAATTATAAAACAATAAAATAAAACCTTATAAGCTCCCGAAGAAAAACTTCCTTGTTGCTGTACAAGCTGTTAACAATGAGGTCCATGAGACGACTCACCTGCCATGGAAAATGGAACACAAATATAAAAGGTGATGGGTGAATTTAAACATTAAGATCATAACTCCATATTAGTATATAGTTTCTTATTCCAAGGAACATGCCTCTGCTTGATACTCGTACTTCTCAACTGGAGGAGTAGCTGATGCATCAGACGCTGTGGCAGTTGATTCAAATCGGGCCAAGGAAAAATTATGCTTCAGATTCAATTGAGAGGAAGGTTTTGCCGAATCCAATTGGCCAACCGTTAACAATGAGTACCGTCTAACTTTACCATCACTCTCAACCACCTGAAAACTTTTCATCGCATGTGATTACCCATTCCATTATTCAGAAAACTAACAATCCAACGGAAAATTCGGCACCGAAACAGAGAATCACAAAAACAAACTTTTCACATAAACCACAATAAGAAGGCAACAAGGAGAACTTCAAAGTCAAAAACATGCCATCTGCGACCAGGGAGCATAAAACGGAATTAATTCATCAAACATAAACGACCCAACAAATTATCTCAATCTAGAATTGGTGAGGAGAGGCCTTCCAACCACGAATACAACATTGAACTAAAATGAAACAATAACCAAGAAAACCTACCCATAACACTTGATTACTATTTAAACGCAAAAAGGTTGATCAAATCCAACTAAGGTATTACGAACTATCAACCTTGAGAAATAACATAAATGAAAAGGAAGGTGGAGGAACACTCCAAATAATTATGCCTGGTTCCAGAACACTCCCACACCGAACTGTTGGATTGTGAAAGGTTTAAAAAAAACAAATTGGAAGCATCAAATCACAAGGAGAAAAAGAATAGAAACAGAAATTTTGATGTTTCAGAGAAAGAACACAGACCGAATGGGAGAGATGAGAGGCATGAGTAGCCGGAGCCAGAGCGGAGGCAGCATGACGGTGGTTGTAAGCTCCACCGGAGCGAAGGAAGGCAGTGACGGAACGCCTGGAGAGCTTGTGCATAGCGACGAAGGTTGAATGAAGCGAAAGAAGAAAGGGATTGAGATCGGTAGTAGAAAGGAAGCGTGCAGAGCAAAGAATGGGAAGGTGGGAAGGGGTTTAGTAGGGTTTTGAGAGAAGCTTCTGGAAAAGAAGGGGGTTCTTCCGCATTTTATACGTAAAGAAAACAAGAAGTTTCGAAAAAATTTAGGGAAAAGGAGATTGTATCTTGTCAGTTGAAATTGATTGGCTCTTCTCGATACAACAAGGCTTTTCTCATATTATTTAACTCCAACACTATAATGTATAACTCCAACTTCTCTTCTCAAACAAAGTCGAACAACTTGTCAATACCAAGTTGTCTTTGAGATCAAATCGTTAAGAACATTTTCTTATTGAGTTCAAAAACTTTTCACATAAATGACCATGCAACAACACAATATACAATCTTTTTCTACTTACTCCACAAAAAACATCTAGAACAAACTAAAAGGAAAAACACCTACTAACCAAATAAGGAAAGCAATCAATTACCGTAATGTCAATATCCTATGGCCAAAACAATAAGAAAAGAGTTCAAAAAGAAAATAAAATAAAAGAGAATTTTTACTTCCAATTAAAACACTAAAAAGTTCCTCCTTAAACTAAAACAAAATTTCTTTTATGGCCAGATAACAACGAGCCCAACTACATGAACAATCACGAACATACAGATCAACATCACAAAGCCAGCAGCTCCAACACAAACCAGCTCCCTCAAGACCTACCATCATCATCATTTCCCCCTTTGCCTTCCAAAAAAGGCAAATTATGTGGAAGAGGGAGGACCAATAATGGATGTAAAGGGTTTTCCACTTTATGATTTATAGAATTGAAGGGTGCTGAGAAAATGAGAGAGAGCAATAAGGAGCTTGAGAGCATATGAGGCAATGTGTCGTTTAAGTTGAGAGTCTGCAAAAGAACCGAAGTCAACAGAAGCCCCATTGCCAATTAAATAGATCAAATTGGCCAAAGTAAGAGACATAGTGGAAGCAATAGTGCCACTGAGCGCGGCAGTAGACATATGGCTAGAGGAAGGCCAAGAAGTAATAGTGCCACTAGTCAATTCAATGGCCAAAGTATCAGTAGATGGTGTACTCTTAGACAAATTAGTAGATAGAATAATCCCAAGGAAAGTATTAATCGAAGATGGAGAGATATCAAAATACATACCTCGAACATGAACCTTATAAAAATCATAAGGACTGCTAGGATCATTAAAGGTTGAGGGCAAGTCAATAACAAGTTCACATATAAGCTAAGAATAGAAAGCACCAATCTTAGAAATAATGGTGGACAAGACAACTTTTTGAATCAATTCCATTATGGCCAAGCAAGAACAGTACAGTGTTGGTCAAAGACTTCATGTTCATCAACTAGACGATGATGAATCACATATTTCTATTTTCTAACATTCTCCTCACTATGAAAAGAGACTCTATTAATTGGAACAGGGACTACATTTGGAGGAATCTTCCGATGTCCAGCCTTTGTAGATATCCTCTAATTTTTTTGGGTTTTGGTTCTTAAACAGGAGGAGGAGGAGGTTCAATGGTCTCTATGGAGGGGGCTTAACAAAGGCGGCACTATAGGGCATATAAAGAATAGAAGAAGCCTTATGTAGGTGAACAAGTTGAGCCTGAACAATATTATCCTTAGAACCACAAACCTCAGTGTCAGGTACAATATAGGGACCGGGTAAATGAATAGACACAATGGAACTAACATGATGTTCAACATTAGTATTGATATAATCAAAACATCCTCGGTAGATAGACCAGAAATATTAGACACATTATTAGTAACATTTTGATCATTAGACGTAACATTAGTAGTCAATTTTTCAGGACGCACAACAAAAGCAGAGTTACCAAGAGTAATAGAGGAATGCAACCTATAATTAATGGCATGCAAATGACCAAAAGGGCATACAATGATGGAAATAGCGGTATGATCAGCAGTACTATTTACTTAAGCAATAGAGTTAGAGATCACCTAATTTTGTTCATTTTTCAGTTGCTCTATCTACACATTGGGGACACTAGGGTCATTGCAAGGTGCAGGAAAGTCTGGGATATGCACAGATCGTCTTGTCATATAAGGAGACGAGGATTCTCTCATTCGAACAACATGCTTGTTAATTCAAGAGTTCGAAACACAAGAGCCAACATTCTTGGTTTTACTCACAGAAGTGGATAAAAGTATTGTCTTCTTCTCAACCCAAGGCTTGTAAGTCCCCCCCCCCAAGTGCTAACCATCATTGTAAGAACGAACAAATTAAGAATCGAAATTGCCACGATCACCCTATGTAGAATTCTCTTAAAGAAGATGGAAAGATGCTTCAAAAAACCAAAATTAACTTGGCAGAAAGAGAGTGAAAGAAATTCAAATATACCTGAATTAAATAAAAAAAATCCTTTCCATAAAAGTTGTTTAAATGCAAGATAGTACATAGACTGAAAAGCCCAACGATGATCCACTCTTTGAACTTGAGTTTAATAACTGCTATAAGGGAATCGTACAAATTTCCAATCCAGTTCGTAAATATTCAAAAGTAACTACATTCGAGGGCTTTGTGGAAATATCTGCTAACTGATTGTTAGTTCGAACATGTTCCAAAGGTATGATTTTCTATTCAACCAAATCACGAATAAAATGATGTCGAATGTTAATGTGCTTGGTTCAACTATGTTGAATCAGGTTCTTACAGATGTTTGTATAACTCATGTTATCACAGTATAATGTCATGACATCTTGATCAACACAATATTTTTTTAGCATTTGTTTCATCCACAAAAGTTGAGAGCAACTACTCATAGTAGCAATTTCTTAGAGATGGCCCTTGTTGTGTTCCCTTTGCACATGTAGACCCGACTACATGCCCTTCGTGTGCATGCCATGGTCACATGGCCTTGAGTTAGGCTCCTGTCGATATGTTGAGTGTGGCCCTATGCGCTAACACTCATCTATGCAATTATCCATCACTCTCAGCACTCCTTGCGTAGTGCTCCAATGCCTAACAATGCACTTGCTTACTCATCACTTGAAGCTGCTTGCTTCAATAAAGATTCTTGATTTCACTTCTAACTCAATAACTTAAAATCCATTCATCAAAATGAGAAACTTTCTTATACAAACTTATTTCTTAACCTCTAACTAGTTTACCTCTAAATGTTAGCATACGATTCCATCTAGAGCTCAGGTTATGCCTAGATCTTCAAACACTACTTAGATTGAACCAAAATTTGGACAAGGTGAGTTCCCTTGAGTTTTCTTCAGGCTCCTCGATTATTTTCTTTACGAAAATCGATATTCATAAACTATTCACCTTTTATTCGACACCAAAATCTCAGAAATTGCACGAGGGAAGTGGAAGAACCCTTATGTAGTTCACCTATTTATAGGTTCCTTGCATGAAAATGTATTACCACCTTCTTCTTGCCAAAGCCATTACTAAGCAGAGATTTAACCTTAATCGGCCACTTGTAAACCACTTAATTGACTTGTGAGGTTAGTTTCAACGCCTAACCCCTCATTTGGCCACCTTGTCCTTGTTATACTTCTTTGGCCACAGAGCCCAACTTGGTCAAATAGTCATTCTTCCTCCAATCTTGACCACTTAGTCCACTCGTTAGTCGTTAAGCCCTTAAGCTGCAAGACATTGCCTTATTTCAAATTAATCCTGTCAAACCTCACCTTGCACACACCCTTGCTTGGAATGTGAGACGCGGTACGACTTGAGCATCCTTGATGCAGCTAAACGCCAAAGACACTCAGTCTTGAGTTCCTTAAACTTTGCTTCATCGTCTCATAACCTTTCTTAATCTTAACTTATACCTTAACAAAACCTTTAGGTGCTATGCAAACATAATACAGAGAAAGTAAACCAAACTAAACTTTATTAATCTCTATCCAAGTACTTACAATAGCTTTACATTCATAAACATAAATGTAACAATTTAAAAACTTAAGCTAAAACACCTTAGCAGCCTTCTTGCCTAGCAAGTCCCCCAATCTTTCCTACTTGGCCTTAACGCCTGCGGTCTGAAAGATAAATTTTAAAACATAAGTCTATAGACTCAGTGAGATTTTAATAAATCCTTTTCGTAAATATCTTTTATAAACTTTATTTCGCTACACAAAACAAAAACATAAAAATTCATCTTTACATACAACATAACAATTTCATATATAAACATTCATTTCGTCGCATAACGCTCATTAGTTACCAACATTCCTTTTGCCAAGGATCTCGAATCATCCTCTACGCTAGGTCACGTAACTCGCCTTTAGATTACTGTAACAACAACATCCAAGGATATACAAATTATTCCTTATAGCCCAGGCTGCTAAGTGTAGCACGTTCCTTTCAACGTATTAACCAGCATCTCATCACCATGTAGCCTCATACACCCCATGGTGGCCTTTACTCTTTATGTACACATAAAAGTTAGCTCATTAAAAGGAAGTAAACAATGTTTTGGAAACTATTCATAATCATTTCTCTTTAAAACATTTGCAATGAGAATCATTTGTTCAAATCAAACATAAATAAGAACTGGAAATTATTTTAAACATTTAAAAAGAAAACACTCACTACACGACTTTGCAAATAATCTTCAAAGGTCTCACTTCCTCCTCTTCTTGCGTAGCAATTTCAGCAGCACTTCCACCCTTTAACTTTTCTCTTTAAATTTTCAGAATAACAATAACCAATATTCTAACCACACACCCCTATTTATACTGCTTCACAACCGAGCTTAGTCACCTTAAACTCTTATCCTTTTGCCAATTACTACTTGTAATGGTGCACGTGTAAGCTTAAGAGTTATCCTAAACATGCTTAATCCTAATATCTGCACATGGCCCATAACTTAGGAAATTACATTATTGAATTATAATTAGAAAAATTATCGAAAGTGAAAAAAAGATTGAAAATATTTACAAAATATAGCAAAATATTAGAATCTATCAACGATAGATATCGATAGAAGTCTATTAATGTCTATTAAATACACTAATAGATACGGATGGAAACCTATCGACATTATTGATAAAATTTGAAAGTTTGCTATATTGTGTAAATATTTTGGTTCATGACACTATATTTAAAAATGTACATTATAATTTAAAACAAAATAACATTTTGGACTAGAAAGACCTTTTGCATTTCAATATTTAAGTGTTGTAATCCATTATTGATAATTAAGAGTTAATAAATTAATAAATTACTGCAATCAAGAGAGAGCTTAGATCAATGGCTCATGTCTGTACATGTTGACAAATCTTTTTTGGGTATGAATACATAAAATATAGGGTATAAGGTTTTTTGTTTGACGATTTTAATGTAAAATCACGTTATATAAAGAGAAACTTTTATAAATATAACAAATCACTAAAATATTTATGGCCCAGTAACAAAGTCCATGAAGTAACCATTTTTTAAATATTTCAGATTTGCCCTTTCGTCTTTCTTCTTCTCTTCGTTTCGATTTCTTTTCATCATCTTTCTTTTTTTTTCAAACTGTTATTTGGGTGTTCAAAATCGTGTAGACTTGAAAAAAAACGTTGTTTAGACTGGGGTAGCCAAATATAAACGATCGTGTACCAAAAGAATTAAAAAAATCATTTAGTCAAATCTAAACGATCATGTACCAAAAAATCTTGAAAAAATAAACGATCGTGTAAACAAATCTAAACGATCATGTACCAAAAGAATCTTGAAAAAATTCGTTTAGCCAAATCTAAACGATCGTGTACCAAATTTTGAAAAAAAAAATCGTTTTAATTTGGATACCCAAATCTAAACGATCAAATCTAAATAATCGGGTAACCAAATTAAACAATAGAATTGAAAAAACAAATCGTTTAGATTTAACTATTCAAATCTAAATGATCGTGTACCAAGCAATAGCCAAATCTAAACAATCATGTACCAAAAATGTTATGTCTGTTGTTGATGACGTGGTTGATGAGACATTTTTTGGTATTTTCCATTGTGGGTCTGTGGACTTTTTTTCATTTTTGAAATTATTATGTACAGCATAAATATTTAGTCCGCTTTGTTATATTTTTGAAAAAACCTCTTATATAAATAAATAGTGGAAATCTATTACAAATATTTTTTAAATCTTATTTAATTAGATGAATATTTTAAACAATCAATATTTGAACCAATTTTGAAAATATATGGTTTGAAATCATTTTTTTAGAATTGTGATACTACACGAATATATCTATAATCTATTAACTTTTTTTTATTTTTAACATAGTATTGCATTATACAATCCTACAAAAGATCATTAATCATTAAAATGGACAAATAGAGGAAGCACATGTTTCTTCCCCTCAATCACTTTTAGATAGCATAGAATAGATATAGATGGTTAAAAACAATTGATTAAATAAATTACACAAAGAAGGAACAAAAGTGATCACATTTTAAATTTAGGATAGGATATATGAATATCGATATGGAAAGTCATGGAGCTCCATGGTTAAAGGTTCGGTTAGACAAAATTTAAATAGATAACTAAAACACATTTAAATCGAAAGTAAACGTTATGAAATTGACAAAAATAAAAAAAATTGACAAAATATTTACAAAAAAAAATTAAGTGTTTCTATGGAGTGTAAATAGTTTTTTTTTCTATTTAAAAAAACACCTTAAAATAGAAAAATTTACATAAATATAACAAAACCCCTAAATATTTACGACCCATATAACAAAATAAGAAAAGCTCATGGAGCTCGACTATTTTTTCATAAATTTCATATATACCTTTGTTTTTTAATATTGTTTCTTCACTTCTTTTTCTTCTTCTTCCTTGCGATTTATTTATCTTCTTTTCCAGATTTTCTTTCTTCAGTATTTAGAGTATAAAATATGATCGTTTAAAATCTCACATTTCCTCTTCAATATTCTTCTTCATCTCTCTCATCTTCGAAAATATCAAGATCGTTTAAATATCACTTGAAGCTTTTTCACAATTGTTTATATTTCAATACCAAGATCGTCACAGTGAGTTTATTTTCGATAAGAATTCTAAATTTTGTTTTTGTTTCAATTGTTTAGAAGATTAGAAAAATTCTGTAAGAATTCTATATTTCATTATGAAAATTGTTTTCATTTCCGTTTTCGTTTTCGTTTTTTGTAAGAATTCTAAATTGTTTAGAAGATTAGTAAAAAGTTTTAACAAAGAACTATGTATCGTTGTATTTCTAAACGATTGTGTTTACCAAAATCTAAACGGCCATTTATATTGTATCATATGATCATTAGATTTGAAGTTTTTCACGATCATTTACATTGGACTATGAAGGAATACGATAGATATTCGTAGTGAAAAAATAGGATCAATTTTACCCTAATTGCATCTAAACAATTAATTTAGACAAAATTAGTGTTAAAAGAAGATCATACCTTTGAAGCTTTCCGATCCTCATAATCTCATCACGAACTCAAACATGGAACCCCACTAATGTTGACTCGCTATTCTTCGAAATTAGAACTATGTTGTGGAACCTAATAAAGTGAAGGAATTGGGAGAGAGAGATGGAAATTGGAGCTAGAGTTTAAAGTTGAGATTAAAGAGAGAGGTAGAAATTTGTATAATTTTGTAATTAAGTCAAAATTATAAAAAAAAAAACAAAAGTTTTTAAAACATTTGAAATCATGTCTTTAAATAACCTAATTACATGCAAATTGCATGTAATTACTTCATCAAATCTCAACACCTAACATTCCACTAACCATTAGTGGGATAAATGTTTACATCTCATGTTGTTACTTATGCCACTAAGTGTTAGTGGGATTATCCAACAAAATGTTAGATTTTTCCACTAACTTTAGTCCAAGAAAAATATGATCATATGACCATACAAGTAAAGTCAAACTTTGACCTTTTCAAGTCAAAAGTCAACATTTTGATTTTTTTACCATTTTGTCTGTCTTGACTAATTCTGACCTCCCGAGCATAAATTTGCATTTATTTTTTTAAAATTCGAATCATATTTGAATATAAAATCGATCAAAGTTTGACTTTTCGAAGTCAAAAGTCAATATTATGACTTTTTACAACTTTGACCATTTCCATCAATTCTGAGATTCTGAACATGAATCATCATTCATATTTTTTATATTTAAATATTATTTAAATCAAACTTAAATATTAAATCTCTATCTCAAATTGATAATTGACGATTATATTACATATATTCGTCGACTTCTCTCTCTTTTACCTTATTCGAGCAATTCGAATTATTTCATCATATTGTTCTAAGTTCGTTCCATATGAGCTAGCAAGGGAACCTAATGGACCTATAGATCTAGACTCTAGAGATTCGAGATTAATAGTCTAAACCCTTTTAGATCGAGCTAATCAATATTCGTTAACTAACGGGTCATTCCACTAAAGTCTCATAGTTGTACTCCCCTCACTATTGATATATTGTGTCCATCTGATATAACTATCTGATATAACTATGATCAGTAAGTTAATCCTACATAGATTATCTGTAACTTCGACTAGGTCAAAATACTATTTTACCCCGAGACTACAACTTTCTCCTTAAGTCCCACTAATCCACTATTGAACAATTGGTTTAAGGCCCAACCTATAAACTCAATCCTTCTCCGATCAATGAGAGGGTGAAGCCCTTTGTTCAAGACATGGATTCAGTTCTTAAGGGAACAACCTATCTACTAACTCTAAAGCGGGTAGGAGTAAATTTCATCTTGCACCCTATGTCAGAAGTGAATTTTGTCTTGCATCCTATGTCCCTAGTTAGTTTTATACAGTCAATGGTGTTATAATGTAAAAGTGACTATTCCATGGTTCCAGTCTAATGTAAACTCTTTACATAGGATGCCCCCATGAATGATTTAGGATCACATCGTTTGCATCTATAGTGCCCTCAGAATAAGGCTTCCAACATTATTCATATATTATAGACCGTTTATGATATATGGTCGAAAGTGATCCATATTTATGTCTTTACATAAAGTTCAAGTCTACACTAGATAGCTTTAGGACCTTAATTTTTTGGATTGAAGATTATAGTATTCAATTTTCACTAATAAGCTCTTAATAACCACTTTATTGAATTGAGTTTAATTTAAACTACAAGCTACGAGTTTTAGGACATAAATTTCAACAAACTCCCACTTGGACTAAAAATCCTAGTGGGATAAAAAAAAGTTGAATTTAACCTTAAGAAAATTATTCATATGAGTACAATAAACGTAATACGATAAACTATGGCATACACCCAAATATTCTCTAACTTGACCTTGCACAAACTTCGTAGACCTAAACTATTTAGGTGACCTTCAAACACTTTTGCCTTGAAGGACTTTGTAAACTCAAATAGTCATGATTTGCTCAACAAGTATTGGGGTTACTACAACGTCACATGATGCACAATTATCCGAATAAGATAATACAATTTGACTTAACACTTCTTTACACAACTGCTCCTCCATTTAGAGTGACTACTGATTCCGATGTAGACTTTCTAACATCTTTAGAAATCAAAATCAATGTATCCAATAAGGATCAAATCCTTAGCATTATATATGAGCACACAGCCTTTTGATTTTTCTAAACTTTTTTAGGTTATTCTTATGGGCAATTCATTTCTTTTAAGTAGTCAATGTTAGGTCTAGTACATAACATTGCATACAACAAACTTCCAACAATGGAAGCAAAGGGAATATGTCTCGTATTATCAATTTTTTTAGTTGTCTTTGAACATTGTTCCTTAGACTTTTGAATTCCATATCTGTAGTGCAATAGACCCTTTTAGAATTTTGCATTTTATATCTAGACAACATTTTGTCTATATAAGATGCTTGATACATGGCTAGTGATCTAGGTTCCGAACAATTAGGATCCTGAAAACACATTGTTCATTTCTAAATCTTTTATTTGAAATTGTGTAGCTACCCATTTCTTGACATCAATTAGATAATCTACATTATTCATTATCTATTTATAAGTCAATGGATCCTCTAAACCATCATCAAGTATGACGATTTGGTTTTTGATAAAAACCAGGTAACAATCAAGCTGATGAACAACCCTCCCACTATTTTGAGGCACACTTAACTCTTGAAAATGATGCGACTAACCAAATTTCCTAGTTTTATCAACTACTTTAGTGGATGAACTAGGTTTATCTATAACGTTTTTTGAAATTCTATTCAATACTAATTTACTATGTGGTTTGGTGATTCTTGATGAGGTTTTCCTTTAAGAATGTGGTTTTGTTGACACAAATTCCTTATTTTCTTGAGGATCAAAGAGCCAAGCTCATCATAAAGCGAACTATGTCCAACAAGGCTCATTTTCTTCTCTCTGATACACCGTTCTGTTTAGACATACTAAATGCAAAGAGTTGTGACTAGATTCTATGCTCTATCAAATAGTGATAGATGTATATCTCTGTCTATCTATTTCTTTCTATCACTATTGAATACTTAATTTACTTTCTTACATAATCCTATTTTAATTTTACATAATACAATGTTTATTCCTATAGTTATTTTTTATGGAGGTCAATAGAATGGATACAATGTCTATGAGAATTACTTGGTTATGGAATTTTGGTAGATGCTCGAATCAGCTTTAATTGTTTAGTTGGTTTAATAGATGAAAAGATTCAATTGGATGGGTTGGTAGAATTATCAATCTTACTGAAGTTTGGTAAAAGCAATGTTCAAACTGTGGTGTCAACAAAAAGAGACAATGATGTTGCTTGGTATATGGCTTTTGGTAAAGATGCAACTAATAGCCATCCAATAGTTGCTCATATAAGTGTTTTTTCAAAGAGTCTTCTTCTACTGTTAGTAGTGTACAAGACAATGTTGAGATGTCGTTAAATGTAGGTTCTTCTTCTTCTTTTGTTTCAAATGATGAAGTTATAAGTGAGATTTCTTATCTTGGTGACTTGAAGGAAAAGAAATTATTTGAAAGTAAAGAAGTGCTTTCAACGTATTTTTACATAATAACAGTGAAGAACAACTTTCAGTTTAGAACTAAAATATCAAATTTGAGGTATCTTGAATTCAAATGTTTGCAAGAAGGATGCAAATATGGTTATGTTAGGAGTTGTGGAAAAGAAATTTTCATCTCGTTATAATAATAAAAATGAGTTGTGGATGCTACGAAAATACATTTCTGACCATGACTGTTCACTGAACCCAACTCAAAGTTGTCACATGTAAGTTTCTTCATCAGTAATTGGTAGTTGCTTGATAGACGATTTTAGGTTTTGGCCTACCATTTGTTTCATTTCAAAAGTGATTATCCATAAGGTTTGTACAAAATTTGGAGTTAATATAAGTTATCAATAAACTTGGAGGGCAAAAGAACACATAGTAAAGATGGTAACATAGTTGAATCGTACACTTTGATTCCAAGCTTCTTTGATAAATTGGTTGAATCTAACCCAAGTATGACTAGCTTTCTATATAAAAGTTATATTAATTTTCAGATAGATGAGGATAGACAAATATCACAGTTTATCTTAGATAGATGAAGATTAACATTTATCACCTTCTATCTATCCGTATTACAAGAAAATGAGGATCTTCTGAAGTACACAAGCGTCGGAAGATATACAAAAACGCATTAGGAAAAGATCTCTATTTAAAAATAACTTCCATTATTAAATGGAAGGTACGTATATATATCCACCTGAGACTTTACACTGAAATATATACATCAATACTAGACTTTAATTGAGCCAACTACTAATAAACATAGAACAAGAAAGAAAATTGTCGTTCGCTTACTTAAATTACGTGCATAACTATATAATTAATTGGTAAAGTTAAAAGGAAAAGATCATTTAGAGTTCATGAATTCTCATTTAAACAAAACATACCTTTGTAGTCTTCTAGATTAAAGATGACATAAAACTCATTGTTTTGGTCCTGAAAAATTATAATAGAAAACCAATTATTGATGCAAATCAAGTATCTATGACATAAAGCAAGTGTCAATAATGGAAGAAAACATGGGCCAAAGAAGCTCACAAAAAGGAGACGACCTATAAGAATGGGCTTCAGTAAGACCAAACGAATAGTTACAAAAAAAAGTTTTAAAACAATCGAACATGGACCTTAACCACATATGGGTACCACCACATATAATTTTTTATGTTCTTGTATTTTTACTACATATAAAACAAAGAAGATACAAAATTTATAACCATAGAGGAACTATAAGGTGGTAGTTCTAAACTTCAAAACAATGAAACTTCGAGGAAAAACATTATGTAATCCAATTTGGGTGCCAAAGCGGACGTTTTTTTTGGGATGAAGGATAAGTTACCTAGGGTGTAGATCTCGAAAAGTTACATGGAATTAAAAAAATTGCGCAATTCGGACAACTATGCTCAAAGTTATGGTCTTCCAAAGTTTCAACATAGTTTTGTGTAATTTTGAAGGGAATTCAATATCAAGATACGTTAATAAAAAGCTCTGTTTATGAAAATACATGTAGAGATTGTGAAAAAAATGCATCAAACCAAGTGGTCATATACATAAAATGAGTTAGTATTGATGAAAATATGAAGCTCGAAAGATAAATGATATGCAGAAACGAAAAGGAAGATAACCTTTGGCAGAAGTTTAAGGCTCAAATACAGATAAGAACACAAAAACAACTAAAATTTTTATTACTTGGGACGTTTATTACTAAACAAAGCTCATAACACAATGCACAGAATGAATTGTGCATTGCAGTTTAACAATTATTGCCTTCATAGTAAGAAGTAAGGTGCCCGCTATTGCATTCCTAGCAAATACATGCATCGACAAGTTTAAATAATGCATACCTTCCAAGTCAGATACTACAACCTTCGAAGACAGATAATGCATACCAACTGTTTTATTCCCCTAAAGAATTTCAGTGCAGTTACAAGCTCACAATTAAGCCCTTTGGCTAAAAGACCCACGCTTCTGACAAATATGACCATAAATGATTAATAAGAAAGTTAGCTACAATTCTGTTAGACATTTCAAACTAAATCCAGAACTGGATGCGCTTTTCCTTTGAAATAGCAGCTGTAACATATAAACTCCAACCCAATATTCAAAATGAAGAAGATTCAAGGGGGCGCATAAAAAATGTTATTTCAAAGACAAAGCTCCCAGTACCTTAATGTCATTCTCAGTTCTTAATTATACCTAAACTCTAACAATCCATACCAAAAATATTTATATAAACTGTTCCAATTGGCATTAGTTGAAAAGAAGCCATTTCAAAACAAAATAAAAATTATACACTACACTAAGAAGTTCAAAAATAAAAAATAGTAGAAGTACTAAAAAGAAACTAAGAAACTTATAGATGAAAGCATGTTGAATCAACAACAAAAGGATCAAACAAATGATATTGCTTTTATGTCCTTCGAGAAGCACTTTGAACCACAAAGCTATATTTTTCCACAATGTTTAAACCAACAAATGATATTGCTTTTATATCTTTATTATCACAAATGTCAAATGTTTTGCTCAGTTTTCATCCTTCAAGAAGCATATATAGCAAATTCAAAGTTTTAACAACTTAGGACAAAAATATAATTAGGATTTAGGATTTTAAGGTAAAAATCTAGCTTAAATAATTACTTACCAGAAGATAGGGGCAACAACAACATCAAAAGAGATGGGGTAGGCAATGAAGATGGTAGCGGTACCGAAATAGATGGTGGCAGGAGCGACGATGGGTGAAATTCCTTCGTTCTCTTCATCCCTTCTTAATTTAGATATGTGAAATGAAAGATTTGGGAAATTTTAAAGGCTAACTCTCGATGCATCCTGACATGCATCAGGAGTTCCCCCTAACTGCCAAGGTCGAAAATAAGGTATCGGCAGTTACACACCAACTCCTAAGGTCGTGCTAGCAATGTCGAGAGTTTGAGGACATTAGGCATCAAGTGACAGTAGCAAATGGCCGACACAACAATTTCAACGTTAAGAGATCTTATCTCCCAATGCCATTTCTTCCGACGTAGTGTAGTGCGTTAGGAGATCCACAATTTCTTGTAGTGCTACTTTTGTTGGTGCTAATAGAAATGTTTTGTATTTTTATAGGTTCGTGCACTGCTTTGGAGATTAATGATAATGGTCATTTCAAGTTTTGCTTAATGCCTTTTTGTGTATCAATTGAGGTGTGGAAATTCTTAAGACCTATCATTTTTGTTGATCATACATTTTTAAAGAGCAAGTTTGTTGGCATCCTATTAATAGCCTCATCATAAAATGGTAACGGTCAAATCTTTCCTCTTGCATTTGTTATTGTAGATTCTAAAAATGATGCATCACGAACATGATTTTTTGAGAAGATACGGGGTAATTTTGCAGCGCGAGAGAATTTAGTCATTGTTTCTTATAGGCATCTTAGCATCCCTAAAGGAGTTTTAAGAGTGTTTCCTGATCTTGAGTCTTGTGTGTGCATAAAACATCTCTTAAGTAACTTGAAACTTCATTTTAAGAATGCACTACTTGATAAATATTTCTCTAGTTGTGCTTATGCCTACACTATTGATGAATTTGAGTACTACATGAGATGCATAGATTGAAGGGATAAAATCCCTAAGCAACGGAAGAATTTAACAAGGGAGGGATAAGAGCCCTATGCAGTTGAAGTTTTAAACAGAACTTTAACTCAAATTTAATGGGAATCTAAAAATATTAGTACATTGGTAAAAATATATAGAAACTAAGTTACTGTAAGGCTAAACATGCATTCAAAAGAAATACAGAAGTTACAAAGAAGAAAACTCACTTCCATTGACAACTTTGTATTTGCCAAATGCCAAATTCGGACACCACCACTTGGAGATCTTCCTATTCTTCGAGAATGAAATTTTGATTTATGGGAACTAAAATTGTAAGGAAAATTTTGAGACAAGATTTTTCTTGGAGAGAATACGCAAATGCATAGTACTAGTAGCCCTTCTGTATTTTTTTGCCGTATTAATATCTCCTTCTTCTTAAGAATGAAGAAGAGGGAAGTCAAAGAGAATATGAAAACTTGGAAAAACCACCCACATTCTCTATTAGTTTAATAAATTATATTAACATTAATAGTAAATTAATTAATTAATTAAATTAAACTAAATAATTAACTAAATTAATAATTAATAAAATCATATTTAATTAATATTTCATTTAAATTATATTTAAATGTATATCACTCGCATAACCTATAATTTTAATTTAATAAAATCAAATTTAATTAAATAAAATTAAACTAAAATATTAATTAATTCTTCAATTAATTAATTGCTAAATTAAATATCTTATATTTACTAAGATAATCTCTTATATTTGGACAAACTAACTCCATACATCTCACGTGGTACTCAAATTCATCAATGGTGTAGGCATAAGCATAACTAAAGAAATATTTATCAATTAGTGGATCCTAAAAATGGAGCTTCAAGTTATTTAAAAGATGTTTTATGCACACACAATGCTCAACATCAGGAAACACTTTTAAAACTCCTTTAGGGATGCTAAAATGTCTAGCAGAATCGATAACTAAATTATCTCGCTCTGAAAAACCACCTTGCATCTTTTAAAAAAACCATGTCTATAATGCATCATTTTCATGATCTACAATATCAAAAACAAGAGGGAAGATTTGATTGTTACCATTTTATGATGAGGCTGTTAATAGGATGCCACCAAACTTACACTTAAAAAACGTGTCATCAACAAAAATGATAGGTCTACAATATTTCCACCCCTCAATTGATGCATCAAAAGCCATAAAGCAAAACTTGAAATGATCACTATCATCTATCTCTAAATTAGTGCATGTACCTAAAAAAATTATAAAACATTTCTATTAACACCAACAAAAGAGAACATATATAACGTCATAGATGCTAATACGTGTCTATCTAGATAGACTGTGATATTTGTCTATCCCATCTATCTGCAGATGAATGTAAATTTGGTATAGGAAACTAATCATACCTGGGTTAGATTCAACCAATTCATCAAAGAAGTTTGGAATCAACGTATACGATTCAACTGCATCACCTTTTAATATCTTTACTATGTGTTCTTTTGCCCTCCATGCTTTTAGATAACTTATATTAACTCCAAGATTTATATGAGCCTTATGCACGATCATTTTTAGAATGGAATGATCAGTAGATATGAACCTAAAATCATCTATCAAGCAACTACCGAAGAAGCTTGCATGTGACAACTTTGGGTAGTATTTAACGAATATTCATGGTTAGAAATGTATTTTTGTAGCATCCAAAACTCGCTCTTCTTATAACGAGATGCCCTAACATACCATTTGCACCCTTCTTGCAAACATTTAAATTCAAGAGACCTCACATATGATACTATAATTCTAAATTGAAAGTTGTTTTTCACTACTATTATGCAAAAATACTTTGAAAGCACTTCTTTACTTTCAAATAAACTTTTTTCCCTTTAAATCACCACGATAATAAATCTCTTGTAACTTCATCATTTGAAAAAGAAGAAGAAAAACCTATGTCCAATGAAATCTCAACATTCTCTGGTACATTACCAAAAGAAGACATTTCCAAAGAATTAACACTTATATGAGCAACTAATGGATGTCTATTAGTTGCATTTTTAGCAAAAGCTAAATACCAAGCAACATCATTGTCTTTCTTTATTGGGACCACAGTTTGAACGTTTTTTTTTACCAATATCAAGTAAAATAGATAATTCTATCGATCCATCCAATTGAATCTCTTCGTATATTAAACCAATCAAAGAATTAAAGCCGATTCAGACATCTACCAAAATTTAAGAAACTGAGTAATTCTCATAGACATTGTGTCCATTCCATTGACTTCCATAAAAAACAACAATAGGAATAGACATTATAGTTTGTAAGAAAAAATACAATTAAGCATTTAATAGTGATAGAAAGAAAGAGATAGACATAGATATACATCTATCACTGAATAAAAGAATAAAATGTACAAAATGATAATAATTAACACAATGAAAGAATAAATAGACGATCATGCAGTGAAATAATATAAATTAAACAATCATGTTGACTATGGTAAACGATCATATTGAATGAGGTAAATGATCGTGTTGACTTAGATACACGATCATTTGACCATAGTGATCGTGTTGATATTGGTAAACGATCATTTTGATATTTGTAAAAACGATCGTATAGTTCAAGTAGTGGATCGTGAAAAACTTCAAACTATCGATTTTCATAATGAAATACAAAATTCTCACAGTAATATTTAGATCTTCTAAACATTTGAAATGAAAATGAAATTTAGAATTCTTACAACAAACAAAAACAAAAATGATCTTCACAATAATACATAAAATTCTTAGTTGAATGTAAACGATTGTGAAAAACTTCAAACTAACAATCTTCATAATTACAAAATTCTTACGATAATACTTAAATCTTATAAACATTTGAAACAAAATGAAATCTAGAATTCTTACCACAAACAAAAACACAAACGATACTCATAATGTACCATAGAATTCTTAATGAAATTTTATAATTGTCTAAACAATCCACACAAAAACGATATTTAAAATTTTTACCTAATACAAACTCATTGCAACAATCTTGATAGATGAACATAAACGATCTTGATTATCAAAGATGAGGAAGAAGAGAAAAAATATTCAAGAGAGAATATTGTCGAAGATGAGGAAGAAGAAAAAGAATGTTCAAGAGGAAAAATATCTAAAAGAGCACACATGAATAATTTGGAAAGAAAGCGACAAAATCGAAAAGAAAAAGAAAAGAAAGAATGGAAAAATTGTTATAAACCAATAAGGACAAATATGGAGTTCTTGAAAAAATTCATGGGCTTTTCTTAAATTGTTACATGGGTCGTAAATATTTACCACTTTTGTTATATTTATGTGCATTTACCATAAAGCAAGTAACATAAACCAATAAAGAAAACATAAAACTAATATACAAAGCAAAATGAAATTTAGCCTAAGCAAACCACGCTAAATGATCGTGTTGATTATGATAAGTGATTGTTTAGATCATATTCACACGATTGTGTAGCTCTTTTTAAATAATGAAAAAATGGTTTCAAATCTAAACGATCGTGTTGACCATGCTAAACGATCGTGTTGATTATGGTAAGCGATCATGTAGATCATCTCCACACGCTCATGTAGTTCTTTTTAAACGATGGAAAAAAGACTTAAATCTAACGATCGTGTTAACCATGATAAACGATCGTGTTAACTAAGTAAGTGACTGATTAGATAATATCCACACAATTGTATAGTTCTTTTTAAATGATGGAAAAAGGGCTTCAAAACTAAAAGATCATGTTGACCATGCTAAACGATCGTGTTGACTTGGTAAGCAATCGTTTAGACTTCTACGTGATTGTTTACTTTTTCTTGCACGATCGTTTACATTTTCTTGCATAATCATTTTGACAACATTTTTTTTGTTACATTCAGACAGATGAAGATAAAGATGGGCAAGAAGAAAAAGTAGCTGAAGATGAAGAACAAATTAGATGAAAGTGATGAAGAAGAAAATATGATCAGATGAAAGTGATGAATAAAAAAATATAACAAAAAAGGAAAAAAAGAAAAAAGCCAAGAGATCTTTGTCTATCTAAGAAGAATAAATAACTATCATTGCCTACGATTCATTATTCTTATTATTAACTCCAACAAATTCTTGGAGCTGGAAGACAGAAAGAGAAGATGAAAAAAAGAAAGAAAAGGAAGATTAAGAAAGAAAGAAAATCTGGAAGAGGAGTTGAATAATCTAAAAGAGAAGATAAATAAATCACAAAGAAGAAGAAGAAATGAATCGTTCGCAATATCAAGGACAATTATGAAATTTATGAATTATTTTATCGGCTTCTTGGGTTTTTTGATTTTTTACACGGACCAAAAATATTTTGGTGTTTTGTTGTATTTATAATAATTAACCAAATAATAATAATTATCATGATTGTGAGAAATGATAATAATAATATGGAAGAAAAGAGAAAGAGAAAGAAAGAAAGAAATGAAATGAAAAAAAAAAAAAAAAATCTCATCAAAATACCTCTTCCAAAGATTTAAAGAATCACCCACAATGAATGCAAGGGGTCGTATCCACGGGAAACTTTTGATGGGTCAAGAAAAAGAGCTAAAGAATCTCAACTGAAACAATTAGTAATTTCAAGAATTAAAAGAATTACATAGTAGTAAAAGGGGTTTTAAATCATGCAAGAAAGTAGATTAAACAAAGAACAAAAGCAAGAACCAATTAGAAGTATGGGGGGGTTTTCTACATGTTTAAAAAATAGGGAATTAGGTGTGCAAATCATTTCTACCATAGAGTTTATAAGGAAAATTGCAACAAATATTACCCTTGATCAATTAATTCAAGAATCAAAATTTGATTAAAGTGTAAGACTTACGCTTACATACTTGGATTAATCACCTCAATTTATTGATTAGAGTGTTCTTACATTTAACCAAACTAATTATTATTCATAGTGTTTCCATTTTGAACAATTTTCATACAAGAACAAAAAAGTGCATTAAGTCGGTTCCTATCAAGACTCATCAGGAGGTGAATAACCACTAACTCCTAACAAATTTTTTAGAGTAATTTAAATGACAAAAAGATACAAGAATCAACTTTAGACAAAAGATACTTAACAAAGACTTATCAATGGTTTCCTAATAATGGAATCAAATCACTCTAGCAACTAGGCTGAATAGCAATCTTTGAATGATCAAGACTAATTAAAAGCTATATTTTACCGAAAGAAATCAAGGAAGCATGGTTCAAGGTCGCAATTAAACATTAGAAATTAAAGAACTCTCCAGAATTGGAAAATTAAACGCCTTAACATTGCATTTGGATTGAAATTTGTTTGCAGTTTGAGAAGAAAATTGTGCAGAATCTTGAGGAAAAATGGAAGATTTATTATTTGAGAGAGAATTTACTTAATTGGCAATTGATTGTTGGAGTAGAATTGAGAAAATGGTGATTGGATTTTGTAAAATGGGGAAATATTGAAGTATTTATTAAGGAAATTTAAATGAAAATAAAAGAATGCAGTGGAAGGGTTTGAACACGCGCGCTGGAGGAGGAAAATACGGAAGCTTTCGGAGAGTTCGAACTATTTACGATTTTGCCACTGAACTTCAACTTCCCCACCCTCCTTCCTTAGTTCCTTCCAGCTTCGTTTTAAGTTATTTTTGTTCCGTTGTTCTTATATCGAAGTGTGTTTTCGTACTCCTTATAAAAATATGAAAATAATAAAGGGATGCATGCATAAAATTAAAATTAAGTAGTAATTATACGATATATTCTTATCCTAACAGTTGTCATCTGGCTAACCGAAGTGTTTGATAAGTGAGAATGGTTGCAAGGGAGTTAGAAAAGTTAAGCGAGCAAAAGGTTTGCTAGGCGACCAACATAGAACAAGCCATGAGGTTAAACATCCTCCATGCAACCAAAAGGTTAAGAATTATGTGTACGATTGGACTTATAAGACCCACACCTAAATCAAGAACAAAGAAATAAAATTTTGGCTAAGTATTTTGAACTAGGCGTTTTGAAGTAAGAGTAGGCAACAAAAAGGGAGGACTAGGGTAGTTCGCGAGGAAGATTTTCGAAATCTAAATGTCTTATGCAATTAAGGAATTGTGTGAGAAGGAAGACAATAGACGATTCAAATAGATGTTGGATCTACACCAATTCGCATACTTTAGAGAAAAAAATCTTTACTTCTTTGATACTTTAAGGTCACTTCAATTTAAATATTTGTATTCTGAAAAAAATTAGATTCAGTTTCTATAAATGGCTTATTGTTATTTTTTTCCTTCCATTTTTCTTTTGTTATTTTTTTACCATTTTCACTCTAAAATTAAAAATATATTAAACTATTATATTTATTATGAATATTATTGTTATTATTATTTGATCAATTTTTTGGAAGACTAAATTTAGGATTTATTACAAATATAGATACTATATTTGAACATATGAACAAAGCAACATTTTAACTCTAAATCTAAAGAGGTATTTGGGGGAGGGAAATGATTAGAGGGGCAAGGGTTATATAACACAAACCGCGTCTTGGGGAAGGGTTATATAACACAACCTGCGTCTGGGGGAAGGGTTAACATAATCCTTCCTCAACCCCCTAACCTCCCCTCAACGATTTCTTATCTATAATTAAGTGATTCTTTCAAAAATATGAAAAAGTGGCAAAATATTTATACTGTATATAACAATTTTAAAAACGGAAAAAGCCTATAGGCTCACAATGGTTTAGATATGACTATAATTTATACGCGATCGTTTAGATATGACTATAATGTGATCATATAGATATGACTAATTTATATGCAATCATTTAGATATGGCTACAATTTATACGCGATCGTTTAAATATGATTACAATTTATCTTTTCAATTCCATCGTTTAATTTTGTTACACGATCGTTTCAAATTTAAATGATTTTTTTTTAAAATTTGGTACACGATTTTTTTAATTTTTTTGGTACACGATCATTTAGATTTCTTTACACGATCATTTAGATTTCTTTACACAATCATTTACCTTTTTACACGATCGTTTACATTTGGCTGCTTCAATCCAAATGATTTTTTTTCAAAAATTTTTTCAAGATTTTTTTATACACGAACTTTTATTTTTTTTACACGATCGTTTACTTTTTTAGACAATCGTTTACATTTGGTTACTTCAATCTAAATGATTTTTTTTCAAGATTTTTTTTATATATAATATTTTATTTTTTTTACACGATCGTTTACATTTGACTACTTCAATCTAAATGATTTTTTTTCAAGATTCTTTATACACGATTTTTTAGATTTTGCTATTTTGTTGTACACAAGTTTAGATTTGGTTACCTAAATGTAAACACGTAAAAAAAAGAAGAAAGATGATGGAAATAAATCATAGCAAAAAAAGAAAAAGGAAAAGTAGAAATACGATGGAAAAAAATCGAAGTGAAAAAAATGAAGAGGAAAAGAAGGAAAAACGATGGAAAGATTAAACGATATAAATAAAGAATTGAAAAATAAGAAAATGATAGAAAGAAATCGTAAAAAAGAAAAAGAAAAAAGAAGAAAAACGAAATCACAGGAGAAGATGGAAAAGACGAAACAACACGAGAAAGATTTATGTAAGTTTCAATTTTAAAAATTGGATGAGCAATGATTTAATTTTTAGTTTTGAAAGAAATGATATATTTACAACTGCCATCGTACCACGTGCAGGTGGTTTAGCAATTTGTCATAGTTTTCCATTTTTCCTTAACATTGTATATATTTTTTTGATAAGATGGTTTGTTTTTAATCTTTTTCATTTAAAGAAGAATTTAAAAGAAACCCTATGAAGTATGAAATTCGTGAGGAGCGGTTAGGTTTTAGGTATTTGAAGTTTAACGTTGAATGAGTCAAAGGTAAGACTTGTGGATTGGAGTTTCCTTGGCGTTGACTTTGAGTTCCATTGGTGAAGAGCGTTGACTATGTTTGGTTTGGCATTAGGGTACATACAGATATCAGAAATGAAATTCAGAATTGAAATCATTTTTGGGAATCTCCTCTTTCTCTTCTCTCTTTCGTCGATCGCTTCTCCACATCCACCCTCTTCTCTTCGCCTTCCCCTTCTCAACTCTCTCATCTTCCTTTCTTCTTTGTTCTAATTTTGTCTTCTTCTTCTTCTTCTCCCCTGCTGAAGCTCTGAGCCCCCAGAGTGCTTCTTCTGCTCGTACTTGTTACCACTGGTACGTAGGTTTTTAACAGGGAAATTTCCCAATTCTAGGTGTTCTATCAGTATCTATAATTTCCGGATGGACGAAAGATTTCTGTCGACCCTTTTCGCCCTATTTACTTTTATTTGCTTTCTTATGTAACTAAATCCATTCCGCAGCTTTGCTTTGTCTGCTATTGCTCCGTGACTTATCTGCTGATGTTCTGATTTGTTAACAGGATTTGACTGATCTTAGTCCTGTTAAATTGGTTTTTTTTCTCTGTTTGAAAAATAGTCTGTTTCAGGATCTTCTTGTTTCTTTGTGATATGGCATATGTCCAAATTCAAGGTATATTTTGATCTGTTAATAGGATTTGAGTGATCCTAGTCCTGTTAAATTGGGGTTTCCTTTTCTTTTCTTTCTTTTTTTTTTCCCGTTGGAAGTTGCTTTGTGATTTAAGCTGAATTATTCCAGAGGGTTTTGCCAAAGTGAACTCAAGTGAATGTTAATTGGCATGTCTTTTTTCTTTAGAGGAGTCGGAGGTTTTATCCCTCATCTCTGCCATTGTTTATTCAACAAAATTGGAACAGGGTTTTTTTGTTTCTTTGTGATATAAGAGCTTTTGAAATTCAAGGTATATTTTGAGCTACAGTCCCTTGTTTAACTGTCACTTGGTTGCAAAATTTCTGGATTTGATATCTATCCTGCAAACTTAGAGGCATATGGATTATTCAGAAGCCAAACTTTCTTTTCTGAATAACTTTAGAACACAAAATTGTTCCTCTGATGGTATCATGCCTGTCTCTAATTGGTACTTACTATGTTTTATTTTTATGTTTTTTTTTTCGCGGGGGGGGGGGGGGGGGGGGGGGGTTGAACTTTCCCCCTTTTCCGTTTGAACTCTTGGTTTTGTTTTGAGACCACCTTTCATGTTTGACTTCTTACCCCGCCAGTTTTCAGTCTTTGTGCACTGTTTTGGTTATTAAGTAGAAGTAGACAGATATTTCTTTTTGTTTTATTACAATTCATTCATGTGTTCAATCTCTGGTTCTTACATCCAGCAATTACTTGCAGAAAAAATGCTGCTTCCACGACAGCAATCACAGCAGGGTACACTGCAAACTTCATTTTCCCTTGTGCCAGTAGATGGCCTACCTCAAGAGGAACCCAGATCAAATTCTGGTCAAGTTCGGGAGTCTCCTACAGAGAGTGCCAGTTCTCGAGAAACTTGGCCTAATGTTGAAGCCATGTTGGCAAAGAAGATGGAAAATGGGAAGACAGAGAATGATGATGCTGAGCATTCAGTTGTTCACCGTTTTTCCAGTGCTGATAAGATATCCCTCAGGGATATTGCAAGGGAGAGAGTAGATTTAATCTCTGAAAAGATGCATCGATTACCCAATGAGTTTCTTGAAGAGTTGAAAACTGGGCTTCGAGTTATCCTCGATGGTAATGGTGGTTCACAGCAGAGAGAGGAGATTTTCATTTTGCAGAAGCTTGTTCAGAATAGAACTGATTTAACAGCTAAGACTCTACTTATTGCCAACCGGGTGCAACTTGAGATCCTTGTTGCAATAAATACTGGAATTCAGGCATTCTTGCACCCAAATATTACCCTCCCACAGACTACTCTAATTGAGATCTTTGTGTACAAGAGGTGCAGGAACATAGCATGTCAGAATCAGCTGCCAGCGGATGACTGTACATGTGACCTATGCTCCAACAGAAAGGGTTTCTGTAATCTTTGCATGTGTGTAATATGTAATAAGTTTGATTTTGAAGTAAATACCTGTCGTTGGATTGGTTGTGATCTGTGCTCTCATTGGACTCACACGGATTGTGCCATTCGTGATGGAAAAATTTGCATGGGTTCATCTGCCAAGAGTGCACCTGGGCAAACTGAAATGCTTTTCAGGTGCCAAGCCTGCAATAGAACGTCAGAGCTGCTGGGTTGGGTTAAGGATGTTTTCCAGCACTGTGCACCTGCCTGGGACCTGGATGCTTTGACAAGGGAACTCGACTATGTTAGTAGAATATTTCGTGGAAGTGAGGACACCAGAGGGAGGAAGCTTTTCTGGAAGTGTGAAGATCTTAAAGAAAAAATGAAAAATGGGATTGTGGACTTGTCAGTGGCATGCAGGACTATATTAGCATTTTTCCAAGGTAAAGAACTATTCGGTTGTGTATTTACTTTCTCATTTCTCGATCATATATTGGATGGCCACTTCCATCTGCTGGTTCCTTGTTGACATAATAGTGGTTTTATTTACTAGTGGTGTATTTTGATTTTCCTCGTATTTTCAACTCAAAAGCCGCAGAATAGCTTTAAAAATTGTTCATGAAAAGTTCCAAACTGTATATAAACAATCATCTGGTCCTTTTCATTACTTAGTGATTTTTGAGTGGTGAATGGTGAGGTTTAGAGAGTAGGGAAATCAAATCACTTCCGACCCTTTTCTATGGATATTAGCCATGTATAAGCCTCTTTTTGAGGTTTCACAAGGTAGGAAAGAAAAGGTTATTCTGTGTATCGAGGCAGGAAAGAATGTATTTTACTAATCAAAATAGGCTCTTATAAACGTCTTTTGGTTGGGCTATCTTATTCTAGGCATGCCTTTTTACATAAATCATTATTCAATCATGATTTGAGGATTCAGAGTTAACTAAATTGCATCTGTAGATTACCTCTGACCCTGTTCATGTGGAAAAAGCTACTCTTACGGCTATGAAATTGATAGAAAGAAACTCAATTGCATTATGCTGGGCTGAAGCTACATGTTTTTCTCCGTCAGGTTTCTCATTTAACTCAAAGTAAGTATGCTTATTTTATTTTAATCAAATACCTCTGTTTCTTGTTTCTCGTAGAACTTGAGTTAGACTCCCCAAGAAGCATGGAAAATGGGGAAGGTGGACGACTGATAGCCCCACAGGAGGCTTGCACCCGCATTGCTGATGTGGTACAGGAGGCTATAAGAAAAATGGAAATAGTGGCTGAGGAGAAGAAGAGGAGATACAAAAAAGCACGAATGGACATTGAGGCATTTGAGCGTGAGGTCGAGGACAAGGCCAGGGAAGCAGCAGAATTAAAGCTAGAGAAACAGAGAAAGAAGCTACAAATTGAAGAGCTGGAGAAAATTGTGAGGCTTAAACTTGCAGAAGCTGACATGTTCCAACTTAAAGCAAACGAGGCAAAACGAGAGGCGGAAAGGCTCCAGATGATTGCTTTAGCCAAATCCGAAAAATCTGAAGAAGATTATGCTAGTAGTTACCTGAAACAACGATTGAAGGAGGCCGAGGCAGAGAAACAGTTTTTGTTAGAGAAGATTAAGCTGCAAGAAAGTTTTCGTTCACAGGGCAGTGGCGGAGCAGATCAGTCCTAGATCCTTATTCCTCACACATTTTCAAATGTCGTTTTGTGTATCGTACCTGTATTGTACCATGTACCAACTAAAATGATGGTCACCCTTTGAGGAAATATACTTGAAGAATATACGAAGTATTAGGAAGAAGCCATAAAGCTGACTGGAATTAACTATATATGTGTTTTGGGGGACTGTAATGTTTTCTATTTTTTTATCTGTAGATCATTGTTTAGCTATCAACAAAGTCCTAACCTGTCAAGGCATTTGAAACTTGTCCTGGGTTTCATTTCATTTATGTAAGATGATGATACACTAATTTGTGTTGCTCCAACAATATTGTGGTTTGATGAAACTGGTTTGTGGTTTCTGCAGCAGTGAGCACTGAGATTGTGTAGGGTAATGCTGGCAGAAAAGAGAAACAAAAAGTGATGTTAAAGAGATCAGACCCAACTATGAATGGACAGATCCTGTGCTTTAGTAGTAAGTAGGTCCATACAGCTGCTGTTACTCCCATCCTTTTTAGGAGTGCTCTCTAATGGAACCCACCTCCAATATGCAGCAATCAATTCAGCTGTAGACCTGTATGATTTGGTGATGGTTTGAGTGCACTCTAAATTAGTTATTCGTATTGTTTGATATAAAGGCGTATTCAGAAAGCTGATGAGCTCAATTCTTCTTTGGACCATAAAAACAGGTAATTACAAAAATGTCCTTATTTGTTGTTTACAAAAAATATGTTTAGTTCATTGTTTCCTTTTCCTTTTATCTCTTCTTACTTTGTACCGATTACCATTTTAGTAGCTATATTGAAGTTGTACCTTCATGAAAAAGTAGAGAGACTATTTTTCTGGATCTTTAGAGACAGTTGTTGAAGATATCTTTTGAAAACTAGATTTTCAAATAACTTTAGAAACTGTAAAATTGACATTTGACAAGTGCATAAGACTTGTTGGACATTGGTAAGGCAGGAAATTACATCAATAAGAAGATTCTAAGAATCAAACTTGTGAAACTTTGTAAGACGGTATGCTTGAGGACAAAAATTGTAGATCATAGTCTTTGCAAAACAGACGCAAATGGCCATTAGCCATTAGTCACTGTATATTATATTAATAGACATTTTCATCCTCAACTTGATATGTGAGCTTTTAGGTTTTTGTCAATTTGGTTCCAACCAAAATTTTGAAGAGTATTTACGGATAAGGTTAAATAAGTCCTTAAATGATCAATTTTGTATTCAATAGGTCACTAAATTGTAAATTTGTATCTGTTAAATCACTGTCCTGTCCAACATTTTTCTTACCATCCATAACTCTATTAGAAATAAAACTGAAAATTTAGATTCTCATGACATAAAATTCAATTTTTATGTAATAGATTAACTTTTAAAATTCTTTAATATGAGAAATCTATCTATTAGATATATAAAATTTAAAATTCATTAATATATTCAACCTTAGACACTTTAAATTATCCAAATGAAACAAAAAGTTTGAGACTAAACTCATTAGTTAACCAAAATGAATTTATTAAAAACAGTGGTGAAGGTCATTGACAAACAATTGAGTTGAAATTTTAGTATATTTTTAGTACAGAAAGAGAATGTAGGGAGAATTTATATCTCTAAAAGATTGTTAGATTAAGTGTAGTTAACGAGTTAAAGTTAGAAGATTTATCTTTGAAATGTAGTGTTGAAAGATGAACTTACTCAGTAACAAAGTAAGATAAAAACAAAGAAGTTATAACAAAAAAAGAAAGAAAAAAAAAAGGAAAAAAAAAGAAATAAAAAGACCAAATAATAAACAAAGATGAATTCGTTCTCATTGAAATGACTTTCTACCTGCTGCTCTAAATCGATTGACAAAATAGTTCAATGAACAATTTATGTTCTTAGTGGTTATATATATATCAAGGCTTTTTTCACCTTTATCATATACTCATCAATATATAGAAAGTTAAATTATTAACAAAATTTTAAAGTACTTTCATGAACTAGATGTTCTTTTTTGTTTTATTTTCTTTCTTTCTCCAGAAGCAAGATCAGGTGATCTAATTAGAGAAGAGAGAGAAGCTGAAAAGCTAAACCACGATAAATTAGACTAAATTTAATTAAAAAATGAGGCACCCCATGTATCACTTTACATACTACTCTTTGACTTTGGTGTGTGTGTGTGTGTATATATATATAGTATTGTATTTACATAAATTATTTGTATGCTATAAGTTAAAAAGAAAAATCATGAACAACAATTTGCAGCAAGATTCTTTCTAGAAAAAGGGTGTTTGTTAAATAATCGACGAGACAATGTTTTTGGCCTAAAATTATATATATGGTAGAAAAGAAAAACACAACTCATATTTTGTGGGAATCTAACTAAGTTAGGCTGTGTCTCATTAACAATATTTAATAAAATAATGTCACCATATCCCCATCTTTTTAGAGTGTAAATAAAAAAAGTTAATATTTTTTTTTAAAAAAAAAAGTTAAAAAAATTACTTTTGAAATGGGGTATCAAAACATATACCATATTACAAATATGTAGGCTTTAAATGAAAGTAAGCTCTATAAAGATTTCTTTTGGGGTAATATAATAATAATAATAATAATTAACAAATACAAAAGAGAGAGAGAGAGAGAGAGTGTGATGAAATTGTATAAAATAAAATGAAAACCATGATTATTATTATTATTAGTAATTGAATTATAAGGGAGAAGAATATAATCTCTATCTTCCTCAGTTGCCCCCACAAAAGGCAAGTTGATCACATGGAATGAGAAAATATGGATCACTATTTAGAAGAGTGAAAGAGAAAGAAAGAATGATGATTGAAGCCACAAGTTTGGTCATTTGTAGCAAATCTTGTTTGATTCCTAAATGATCTTCTTTTGAAACAACCAACCTAACATATATTGAAATTAAAGAGAGTAAACCCATTGTTCTTTAATTCTTTTCTGGATTTCAATTTTTTCAAGCAATAATGTTAAATATGAAATTGTACCTTTTAACTTTTAGTATGATATCAATTTAAACTCTAGACTAATATTTTTATTGATTTAAATAGAAGTTATATCAATTTAAACTTTAAACTTTCGTAATTATATCAACATTCAATTATATTTTATTTACATATATCTATGAAAATTTAAAAGTTTAAATTGGTTCATTTAAAAGAAAATAAAGTTTAAACTAAAACAATATTAGGTTTCTTCTTTTTTAGTCTCCAAATTAAGGTGGAGAGTAATTTATGTTCAAAGGGAGAGAGCAAAGCATTGAAGATTGAAGTAGACATGGTAGGATTGAAGTCAAATCTACGACCTCAACAAATAATCAAATCACTCACATTTTTTTATTTTTTTTTTAAAATGAATTTAATTGACCTCTTTATAAATGTTTATATGAAAAATTATGTTTGATTTGTACTATATTAATGATGTTTATTTTTAGGTGAAATTAACATAAAAAACTATTTAACATTATGAACTAATTTCATAAATAAATACACATATCTTGAATCTTTTTTCTCAAAAATATATTTTAAAATCAATCGAACTTTATCTTGAAATTATTAATTATTTTTAGTTTCTTCAAACTAAACATTAATTTCATTTTTTTGTCTTAATTTGTTTTTGGACAATTCAATTTTAGAAGCACAAATATATTGAAATGTAAATACATAACTATAAAAAAATAATTGATTTCCAACAACAAAATATAAATAAGATAATAAGTTTTTCGAGACAATGTAATATCAACTAGGCAAAAAGATGTGCAATTCAATCATATTCTTCATTCATCTTTATTTCACGAACCAAACGATCGTGCTCTTCATTGATGTCATCATGATTTCTTTCATTGATGTAGATTTGGCTTAGAGAGAAACATTTGCAAATCCCTATATTTAAATGTATATGAACACACATTAAAAAAAAATATTCAAAGTATTTAAAAAACAAAAAAGAACGACGGAACGAAAAATATATGGTAAAAAGGAATAGAAAAAATAGAGGAAGAAAAACAAATATTTGAAGAAAATTTCTTATTAAACACCAAATAAACATTTATTCTAAAATTTAGTCGAATGTGTTTTCTCTAAAATGATTTATTTCATAATCTCATTTTTCTAAAAATTTATTTCAATACCAACTACCTCAATTTAACTTAAAATGAATCATTTGAAAAATTAAACACTTTAAAAATCAATCAAAATACACCCTAAATCCTCTTACATTCAATCCGTTTCAGTAGCACTTAATCAACTACTGAAATGGCAACAAAATAAAAAAAAAAAGGGAAAAAGAAACTAATTTTAATTTTACTTTTGGTAATGAATATAAATTCATAAATTATTGTAAATCTCCAAAAGAGTTAAAAGAGAAAAATTAACTTTGTTTTTAAGACTAAAATTCAGCCTAATTAAACTAATTCCCGAAAAGGTTTTGAATATTCAAGTCTTGTACTTTGTCACTTTCTTAAACTAAAAAGACTTTTTTTAGCATAGAAAATCAATGTTAAATGATTCAACTTCAATACTATTTATTATTGAAGTTTTCATATTTATTCAAACAACTTCATTGTTTACTCTTTCTCTGTTTTATACATGTATCAAAGGATTTCTTATTATAATTTTACACGGTTTCTAAAAACTAACTCAATTCAACGTCTCAAACATTCTTTAGAAGTTTCATATACCATACTTCAAATAAATGAAAAAAAAAGCTTTGCTTTATTTTTTATTTTCACTGGATAAGTCAATAACATTAGGATTACAAACAAAGAACCTCCTAGTTCTAATTGATGTAATAAAACCTTCCAAATCTTAGAGTTATGGTTTGTAACATTCATGTTAATTTTTTATTATTAGAAATTGATAATTTTACGTAGATATAAAAGTTCTATATATATATATATATATATATCGATAAGATCCAACTAAAAATTTACTTAATTACGTTGATAAGATCCAACAAAAAATTTATTTATTTCTTAAAACTAAAATTTTATTTATTTTTTAAAACTTAAATTATGGAATTTCGTTCCATTTGTAGGGTCATTCACGACTCTTGTTTTTGTTAATCATTAAATTTTCTTTTTGACAACTTTTTGAGTTGTCGTTCCATTTAAATGTAGCAAGAACTACGTTAGTAATTATAATATAACATTAAATAAATAAATAAATAAATAAATAAAGATTAATCAGGGAGGGGATGAAAATGGGTGGGGAAGGCGAAAGGCAACAATGATAGGGAATGCATCCCTCGTCCTTGTCCTTGTCTCCATTTAGTTCATGGAAGATTTCCCTTCCCTCCCTTTTCCATTTTCTTTCTAATCAAGGAATCTTCGTCTTCATAGAAAAAATTGAATATCTCTACCGCTTCGTTGTCAAACTAAGAAAAGAAGTAACTAAGTATTTTAATTATTAAAAGTATATATTTAGAAGAAGTGTTTCAGCTAAAAAAAGTATATATGTTATTATCTTTAATAAGTTGAACATTATTTGGTTAAGGATGGTTTTTTGAATTCAACAAGATCACTCTTTCTAAGCGTATATCACTGTGGAAGACTTAGCTTTATACTAGTTAAGAAGTTTGTATAGTATAAAACAAGAAATATTATGGAAACTTTGAAGTTTAATATGCAAACTTAATTTGATCTTGGTGTGTGATTTATTCCTCTTCAACTCAAGTCCTTTTAGGTTTTGGTGTGATTTACTTTTTGCGCTGTCAACGATGGATCAAGATTGACAAATAATTTCTTGCTTTCTATATTCATTATTTTGTTTCAAGTATTATGTACAACATGCAATGGGAGTTCAACCATTGACCCATTATTGCTTAAACTAGAACGAGTAATTACAAATTTAGAAGCAAGATAAAGAAGGTTTAAGAGGCTTTTAACTCTACATTTTCAAAAGCTCGCAAATTCACAAGAAGCTGATGAAAAATAATAGACATGCGCAGCAGAATTCAGATCAAAATTACTCTAATTGCATCTAATCCTATTAGAAGTTAACATGTATAAACCTAATTTGCACTAAGTTAGGGTTTTAGAAATCATACCTTTGTAGCCCTCGTTTACTTGTAATCTTCTCACGATCTTGAGTCGGACCATCAATAGAATTGATCCGCTATTCTTCAAACTAAGAATCGAGTTGTGAGACCCGATGGGTGATGGATATGAGAGAGGGGGAGATACGAAATAAGAGGAGAAGTAATCAAAATTACTTAAAGCTTTTGATTTAATATCTTGGTGAAGTAAATTTTTTTAAATGGAAATTTACAACAAAATTACCAAAAGTCCTTCAACATTTGAAAATAAGTCTTTAAATAGCCTAATTACATGCAAAAATGCATGTAATTAGTTCACCAAAAACTCAACAACTCACATTTCACTAACCATTAGTGGAATTATGCAACAATGCACCATCTCTTAGTAGGCTTGGTGTGATCACCATGAGCCTCCACATAGCCCATTGAGAGTTAATAGGATTATCCAACAAAATGTTAGATTTTTCCACTAACTTTAGTCAAAGGGTAAAATAGTGATTTTACCATTCAAGTCAAAGTCAAACTTTAATTTTTCAACCAAAAGTCAACATTTTGACTTTTTATCATTTTCCTTCCTTAACTTATTTCGACCTCTCGAGTATGAATTTGTGTTCATTTTTTTGAAATTCAAATCACATTTGAATTTATACAGTTCAAAGTTGACTATTTAAACTCAAAAGTCAACGCTTTGATTTTTTTCAACTTTGACAATTTTCATCGATTTTGAGCTTTCAAATATAAATCAATATTCATAGTTTTGATATTTAAATAACAACTAAACTTAAATCTCGTCACACCCCTTCCAAACCACCTCATCTTAGCCTAAGAGACAGTGTAAAGCCAACAGATTCATTCTCCTTCTAACGATACCTGTTGATCCTTGTAAAACTAAAACTAAACTAACATAAAACATACAATACAATAGATATTCAAATAAACTTTAAATAAATACATAGTGAATCCCCAATTTACAACAACCGTAATAAGTCTGATATAGACATAAACACCACATCCACAAACCGATATTAATACAACTCATAATCAAACCCTGTACAACACACAACCAACACCACTAAACAAAACTTATGTACATACTAGAATACATACATCAAAAACATTAAATACTAGTGTGAAATTCAAAATGCACTAGTAGATAGGTATATGAAGTCAAGACCTCTATGCACATGTGCCCAAGGGGTGATTAGGTGAGGACTTCTGTGCATATGAGCTCTACAAATCTACTAGTGCATTTTGACTTCATATGCCTATCTGCTAGTGCATTTTGAGTTTCACATTGTACAGAGCTCTACAAATCGAAACATCCCTCGCGCACATGGCCTGCCGCACGGCTTGGGCGAGCACCTAATGCCTTCTGGCTATGCGTTGGCCATGTCGCGTACCTACTTCTAAGCCAAAAAACCTCTTACATTCGAAATGTGTGCACACCTAAAGCCTTGTGACCTGATGCTTTAGTCACCTTCAACCTTGTTCAAAAACTATGAATTTTCTAAAAAACCTCTTATAACTTCAAGCATTCATAACTTTTAATCTAGCCATTAAATTGAAAATTTCTTTCTTAAGACTTGTTTATAGTTATCTTAACTAGCTTACCTAAAACATTCAGCTTCAAATTCGAAGAGATGTGAGTTTTGGCCTTCAACACACCATTACTTCTTAGAAACCTTCGAATTCTGACCTTTCCTTCTTCTTTGAACTTGATAAACACCTTCCTCATGTCTCCTTTGTCCAACAGCCTCACCTCACGAAATAGACTTTTTTCATGAACTTTTGCAACTAGTTTAAGAGAAAATGCACGAGAGAACTGAGAGCACTCCTCAACTGAATTGACCTTAAAATTAAGCTCTTTCCATGGTAACCTTGTTACCTCCTGCTTGCCGCAAAATTCAAACTTTGCATGCTGTGGAAACTTGTCCTCCACTCAAGCGTTTGTCTTAAACGCCTATGTTTTCCAAAATGCTTAGCAACTTGACTTCTCTTCCAAAGCCTCATAACAAGACCATGCCGCTTACCTAACCTCGCAACCCTTGGCCTGTAATGCCCCAAACGTGATCTACACTATGTGTTAAGAAAACACGTCATAAAAGTGGGTTCTGTGATGAGATTATGTGGATGAGAGTTGGTAATTGGAGGTGTTGCAAAGCAAACTGTGTAAGGTATTCTAATTATGCGATAAGAAAAAGGTACTTGATGAGATGAGAGGCGATGTGAGCTTCCTTCATTGTGAAGTAGTTGACATCATTCTTGTGTAAGAAGGTCAGTGAGATGATTTGACCTTGTTGCTTAACTGAGTTCAAGATAAGATGTGACCGTAGCATGTGGCGTTTTGATATTAGTTGAGTTCATCGCCGAGCATAAGTAATCATTCCAGCATGAAAAGTCTCACAGGAGAGGCGTATGAATAGGGAATTCCTGTAAGTTTAAGAGCTTAGTTATCTTAGGTTTTTTTAAAGAAAAACTAGAGGAATTGCCAAGATTTTCGGTGAGCTACCACAAGTTCAAATTCGACAGGAGTTTGCAAAGAATTTTGGGAGCATAAGTAATCATTCCAGCATGAAAAGTCTCACAGGAGTTTGCAAAAAATGGTTTTGGTTTATAAACGAATTTAAGTTGAAATGAATTGGAATGATTATGGTGAAATGATCTTTGGTATCTTACACGATGAGATTCCTCAAACTTGTTGTGTTTTCTGGTGTGGGATGTCTTATCCTTGCTGTGTAATATGAGATAAGATGTCTTATTCTTGTTGTGTGTTCTGGAATAGGATGTCTTATACTTGTTGTGTGATATAGTATAAACTTTGCTTGCTGTATGTTTTGGCATTGGAAAACGTATTGTACGTAATGGAATTGATGGAGAATTTGTTGTTGCGTTAAAATTACTCAGCATAGCTGCAACTCAGCAAAAGAGTGTGGTAAACGCTTGAGCTGGGGAGGGTACAAAGATATAATTAAACATATAGGATGATTCTACAATATGATCTACAAAATGCGTTATGTCGAATATTTTCCTATGTGATATGATTTATTATGGATGTTTTCAAGAAAATGGTTTCTATGTGAGTTACAAATATTTTTCAATGAGATTTGAAATGTGTAATTGCTTAACGTATTGAGATGATCTGATTTGAACTCCAAATTTTATTATGCATACTAGGAGTGTAAGAATAACCTAAGTAACTCGACAACCAAGATTACCCAACCCATATTAGGGTTGGGTTGGGTTAAAAGTTTTGATTTATTTCGAGTTGGGTTGAGTCTCGGGTTGGACGGTTGAAAAATTCGGGTCAACCCAACCCAACCCGAATTTGACTTGTCATCTTGATAGCCTGTAGTGGCATAAACGAGCTGCATCATCTTAGTAGTGCCACTGTTAGCTCGCATAGCATGTAACATTAGCATAGCAGAAAAACGTGTTGTTTTGAGACTTGTATAAGTTCATAGTGGAAACTTTTGTACTCGTTAAAAATGTACTATGTTCTTATAAATCAATAAAGCAATTTCTTATTTCAAAATTAGTTCTTATCTCGAGTTAAAGTTTATGTTTATGTTTATTTTGCTTTTTAGGCTTTTAGTTATAATCGTGCGGGGAGACTCATGTTGAATGTCTAGGCGATCATGCCTCTACAAGATCGAATGGAGTGATCTTGGGACGGGGCTTGACATGGTTGCAAGCCCTCCTTGCATGTTCGATCTCGGCTACATAGCTCACCTCACATGTTCCTCTTGGCTTGTCTCAATACCTAGCATGCCTTGCCCATGATGCCTACTCTTCTAATCTAGGTGTGCCTTAGTCGCCTAGGACATGCCTTGTAAGGTTCTCCCGCACAACATACACCACACCTTGCCTTGGTGCGTAGCAATACCCAAAACGCCTATTCTTATAACACTTCGCCAAAAACCATTAGTCTTTCTTTCAATTATATGTACTAGCAATAGGCGGATGGAGTCAAGCGTTGGGTCCACGATCTCTACCTAAAAAGTAAGAAATGTTTTGAAAAGAGTGAGCTGAGGCTCCATGAATGACTACTTTTAAAACTAAGCATGCTCAATAAATCATCGAGTAGTAAAGAACTTAAACATATACTTTTAAAGCAAAGAAAGCAAAATCATAGCGTTCAAACTCAAACAAATGTCTTAAGCATTTCTCTCTCGCTTGCTATACCCTAATTCTCTGTACTCTATGAAACGAAAGTCTAGGCATTAGTAGTGCCTTATCTTGTGATAGATACTATGAGATGGAAAAGTCTTGGTGCCATAGAGGCTCTCGACTATAACTAGTCACAGTGATGGAAACTTTAAGCATCTACTAAATACCTTTATCACAGAACATTTATACATAGGAAAAGCTCCCTTGTAGGGTTGCCAAAAATATCTAGATAACTCTTAGGTATAAACTATCTCAAACTTAAAGAACATATTATAAATATCTCTAAAATAAGATTTGCTTAAATAACATTTTAACTTGAATACTTCCAAAAACTCAACATTCATATGCTTGCTTATAAATCAAAGTATAAGAAAACATTCTCAATAAAAACTCATTAGTCAAACTCATGCTTTAGAAATCAATGATATAAATCAAGTATGATTCTCAATAAGTTAACTCAAAGCATGCTTAAACCATAACTTAGTAAATCATGTTTAGAAATTACTTTTAAATTCATTTTTGTCACTTACATATAGTAGCTAATTTCTCAGTTTATAGATTTGTCCAATCTCTTCTTATCCTGAAATTAGAGAATTTAAACTCATTTTAAACCTCTAAAATAAGAAAATATCAAAACTTAGATAAAAAATCTCAAAAACACAAAAAATGCCCAAAACTAGTGTCATGGCATAGCTGGCCGTTAGACATCGATGCTAGGCAGCATGCGCCTGCATAGGCCCTCAGGACACCTGGCCACATGTTTGCTTCAAACTCAACATGCTGCACGCCTTTGGCTACATGACATAGCTCTTCGCCTCCCATTGTGCGAATCTAACATCCCTCGTGCACATGGCCTTTCTCATGACCTACCTCATGGCCTAAGTGCCCATCCTTATTGCTTGGCTATGTATTGGCCATGCCTCATGCATGCTTCTATGCCTAGAAAACCTCTTACCTTCTAAACGCGTGCACGCCTTTAGCCTTGCGACCTGATGCTTCGTCCACCTTCAACCTTGCTCAGAAAACTACAAATTTCTAGAAAACCTATTTCAACTTGAAACATTAATAACTTTTAATCTAGTCATCAAAATGGAAATGTTCCTTCTTCAAACATGCTTAGAATTATCTTAACTAACCTACCGATATTTAGCTTCAAATTTAAAGGGATGTGATCTGCATAGCTCACCTTGCACGTTCCTCTTAGCTTGACTCAATGCTTAGCATGCTTTACCCTCGACACCTGGCCATCTCGCCTAGGTATGGATACCCACCTTCGACATGTCTTGTGAGGTTCTTACACACATGCATGACGTCTTGCCTTGCACCTAAAACGCCTAGTCCTTTAACACACTTAGCCAAAAACCATTAGTTTTCCTTTCTCTCCTTCGCTTATCCGCCAACCTCTCAACTTCTTAATACTTAGACTTTTCTATATCCCTTCCTTCAATAAGGTAACCTAAACAATGCAAACAACAAATCAACACTAAACTTTGGCTTTCTTTAACACTTAGAGTTCTTATGAAAGGTTGGGTTTAGGGTTTATAACTTTTGTCCTCTGATTTAGCCTTAATGCCTAATACTTTATCCTTCACATTTGACATCTCCTGTTGCGCATTGGCTATCTTCTTTGCGATTAGGATGACAGTTTTTGTGAACTCCATTTCCATCGACTTTAGAGCTTCCCATTTTTGCTCTTCTTTTTATCTCAGTCTTCTTTTCGCTTGTTGCTCCTCCAATAAGGCGAGGATGGTAGTGGCATCGTCGTCATCATCAATCTTCAACTCTATATTGTCAGGACTCGTGTTCACATCGCCCTCCACACCTTCTTCTCTCAACAACATTTTGCACCTTTTCCGCGGTTCAAGTCCACATACTTTTGGGTGGGCTGGTTCATCTTGCCTTCCTCGGTCCACCAAAAACTTCCTCTTTGTCCCTTCATTGTAGCTCACTAAGACAAGTTGCGAGATTCTCAAGTCACCTCAATGGGTGCTATGTAGACTCTTAACTCATGGCCATCAAGTCGCACGTGATGAAATGCTTCAGAGTTGTGCTTAGAGGAGGTCGTTTTGGTGGTCTCCTCCCTTGCGGTTATAAGGGTTTTAACACCATGCTTGAATGGAAGTGGTGTATTAAGGGAGGTTCGTATGATGGTGGCAGATTGGATTGGTTTAGGAGGGTGGTTTGAGTAGGTAAGCCATAGGTTGCTTTCTCTTAAGAAGAAGAGAATGACGGTGGAAGGGAAGTTTTGCTTACACTCTACCATTGAAGGTTGTTGGAGAGTTAAATTCACCATAGCATGTAGTCGTCACATAATGCATTATTGCATCTCTATGCATCAAACTCACAACTCATAAATACAAACAAACATGAAGTGAGGCACGATGCATAAGCATGTGTTGGGATTGTTGCATAACATGACGTGTGTAGGTTTGCATGTATGGTTGTTTAAGCAATGTGTACTTGATGTCATTTGTAACATTTTGTTGTAGTGTAAGTCTAACATGTAATGGAAGTGATTCGAATGGACTCTCAGGCTTAGGCTATTTACCAATACATATCGTGTACTGATTTCCCCTCAAGTTTTGCAGTTGAAGGTGAGGATAGTGACCTAGATGATTTGGAGAAGAAGGCATGAGAAGATTGGACCATTAGTCATTTATGTCGATTATGTTTAATTTGAACGTTCTATTAGTTTAATTTTTTAAGATTACCTCAACTGAAGCTTTGGTCAGTGTCACTTTTTGGTTATGTAATGCAATAGTTATAGTTGGTCCCCCACAATAGGAGTTTGTTTTGTTTCGATTATTTTGGGTAATGAAACGTTGCTTCCAGTTGAATCAATTTTTGGAGTCGTTATTGAATGTTCTTGGGTAAATTTTACTAAGTTGTGTTGGTTTCGTTTTAAGGAGTGTTGAACGGTCATTTGCTTATGAATTTTGGTAGTTCAATAGAGAAGATATGGTGGTGTGAATATTATTGGGAGTGTGCTTCATGATAACTTTTTGTTTAATGTGGTAGCACTGTTTTGTTGCAGAAAATTTTACAAGTTACAAGAGTTAGCAAGCTTAGTGCAGGTTAAACTTTTAGTAATGGTCCCAAGTCAAGTATAAAATCTAGGGTTGTTAAATATTTAGTCAACAACACATACTACTCCCTCCCATACATATTAAAAGGACGTCTTTCGTAGGTAAGAACATTAACTCTCACTTAAAATTGAGATTGAGTAACGTTATATATGGTTATTAATTTTAAAATATTAATCTCTTCAGTTAACGATGTATCGAAGAAAAGATTATATATTTTGTGTGGTTCAATCTTATATAAGCTCATTAGATCAATTCATTTGTAACATTTACAATGCATGTCGAAACCATAGTGTTGAAGGGATCAATCCCAATGCAAAAGCATGCAACACCTTATAATTGTTTATTTATTTATTTATTGCTTGATATTTGATTTTTATGTGATTACTCTTTGATGATTATTATTAATTATACAAATTGCTACTCGATATTAATAATTATCCAGTTATTGTCAATATTATTGATTGTTATCTAATGATTGTGTGAGTATTCTAACATTGGTGGTTAATGATACTAATTGGTATTTGATGGTTATCTGATTATTATCTAATTCTAATTACCAATTAATAATAATGATCGCTTAGGGTTGTTGTTTAATTATTACTTGATATTGATTTATATTTAATTTTCATGTCATTATTTTTTAATGATGATTATTAAGGGTCCGTTTGATAACGTTCCTATTTCATGCTTTTTGTTCCCTCTTTCTTGTTCACTATTTCTTTTTTCTTTAGAACAAGAAACGAAACTATGTTTGGTAACTATTCTCATTTCTTATTTCTTGAAAAATTGAAACAAAAACAGGAATTTATTTGATAACCATTTCTTATTTCTCGTTTCTGGTGTTATTTTTCATAACATTTTTGCTTATTTTTTTAGTTTAAATATAATTTAATTATGTAAAAAAATAAAAATGTATATAGAATTCATTAAAAAATATATAAAAAAATGACTATGAAACATTAAAATTATCAAATATACATAAATCCCGTTGCAAAATCAATAACAAATTACAATAGTTTTGTTAATCATATGTTAAATTTTGACTTAAAATATTATTTCTCATACAATTCATTTGTTTCAAATGATGTTGATTTTAATTCAACTCAATTTTATGTAAATGTCATGATTATAAAATATTAAAGAGAACCAAAATGAATATTTTAGTAAAAGAATTTATATATGGTTAAGTTTCGTAAATATAACAAACCGACAAAATATTTATGGTCGGTGTAACAAAATCAAAAAGCCCATGAAGCTAGCCAATTTTTTAAAAATATTACAGGTTTGCCCTTCCTTTTCATCGTCTTTCTTCTCTTTCTCTTCTGCGATTTTTTTCCTTTCCATCATCTTTCTTTTCTTCTTATTCTGTCATTTTTCTTTTATATATATATATATATATATATATATATATATATATATATATTTGAAATAGTGATCTTTTTTTCTATCAATAAATCTTGTATTATTTGGTTTAAGATCGTATACAAAATATAAAATATCTTTAAAAAATCGTTGGAGCTCAAAACACAATCATTTATATTTAGCTACACAAATCTAAATGATTGTGTACCACAAATCTAACAATCATGTAGCCAAATCTAAATAATTGTGTACTGTAAACCCCAGATCTTAGGAAAAATTAAAGTCCTTTGAAGTGATTGAAAGATTAAGTGTTGAATGGATTTAAGGATAAAAAGTGTCATAAAATGTGTGTCATGGTTATTGAAAAAGAAGGAAAATTTTGGCCAAGTGTCAAGAACTAGGCATTTATAGATTATTTTGGAGTGTGTAGGTGGCCAAAAGGAGGGAGAATAACCTCCAAAGAGGTTATTAGGTGTTTAGAGCATGTCTAGGCGACCAAGGTTTGATGCTTGTGCATTAGGCGAGAAGAAAACCTCTAAATGAGTGTCATAGGTGGCTAAGAGTAAGTGTGTGCTTAATTGGGTGAGAAAGGCTTGACACTTAGAGGTTATTTAGGGTGTTGAGAGGTTAGACGAGAAGGCTGGACAACATAGTTTTGGGTGACAAGCATTGCACACGAGAAGTCAAGGAGGTTAATTATGAGTTTGACACTAGGCGTTTGGGCTTGTTATTGGATATTGGGCATTTTGGTTAGGTGAGATGATGAAGAGGTGGAGTTGGTGAAGTGTTTCATAGGTGTCCTTTGCATCCTTAAGTTAAATTTCGGCTAGTAGGAGATGTCAATAAAGGTTCATGTAGGGTTCAGTATAAATAGACACTTCAGATGGACATTTCTCTCCAACTACTTGTGCGCAATTATTCTTAAATGATCACAAATTGAGTCTAGTTTCTAGACTAGGGCTGTCAGACGATTTTGAAAAAGGGAGGGTTGACTTTGAGTTCAGGAATCTGAGCAAGGTATACTTCCAGAAGGCAACAGAGCTCATCCTTTGGATTTAGGAATTGAAATTTTAAGGTAAGAAAGTTAAGAGGATTTTAAGCAAATTTCTAGAAGAAAGTTTACTTAAGAGAGTCGTGGATGTTTACTTATGATTTTTCAAACTAGGGTTATGTTTTTTGGACGAAAAATGAATTTCAGGGCAAGTTGGTGGCTGGCAGAGTAACATAGTAAGCTAGGCGAGATGGACAGGTGTTTTGATGAACAAAGAGGTTAGTGTGCGTTAAGGCATGTGTTAGACGCACAACCTGCGCGCTAGGAGGTTGCGCGGGACGCTAGGCACGCAACAAGGTGAGATGCATGGTGTGCCTGTGTGTGAAGTTAGAAGGTAAGCATGCCTAGCGTGCGCGGCCAAGCCCTACTGCCCATCCCTATGCATCAGACAGTGTCATGAGATGCTTTTGGGCCTTTTTGGTGATTTTACCATTATTTCTGGTCAAGAAGAGATCGAAAAAAATTATAGACCAAGAACTTGAGCTTGTATTAGTGAGTGAAAAATGAATTTATTAAAGTGATTTCAAGCATGTTCTTAAGCCATGATTTATGAATTGTTTATATTAAATGTTTAAGATATTTTATGAATAGTTTCCAAAGCATGTGAGTTCATAAAGGTATCTATGCAAGCATATTGTTTACTGAGAAATGTTAAGGCCTATTGAAAATATGTTTAACAAGGTACTAAGTGATTTAAAGGCTCTTTATGCAGGAGAAATCTTAAAGAGGTTTTAAGATTATAATTTTATAAATGTTTGCTTGAATCCAAGACCTCAAAACAACCTTTAATGGGGTAGGAGAAAGGGCACCATAGATAGATAAGTATGCCTACCTCGTAGGAATAGGGATTAGGGATGCTCATCTTTGATATTATGGACGAGCTGGTATCGAGTAATCTCTACCATCTCGTAGGAGTAGATACTTGGGATTCGAGCATGAAAAACAAGGATTTATGTTACTGTTTTCTAAATGCTTTGAAGTTTAAGATTTCATGTTATTGTTTATCGTTTACTGTATCAGAGGATTTATGAATCATTGTTTCTAAAAAGTTTACGAAAAGTAATTTATAAAAACTATCACTCACTGGGCTCGTTTATCTCATACTCTTTAAAATATTTTTCCACTTTCTAGATCGAGACCGTGTTCTCAGAGCCTGAATTTGTAACGACCAAACTCTTTATACTAAGCTGAGTCATTACTAAAAAGAAACAATAATAAGAGACAATTTTTTGAAAAAAAGGAAGACTAAATTTTCATTAAAAACAGAATGCTGATTGTAAAAATTCTCCAATTAACTTGATCCTAATCATAAAAGGAAAACTCAGTATCTTAATTAATGAAATTGGGTTGAAACCAATTTAACATTGATTGGGAAAAATCCAAGATTTAAATCTAAAAAAAATTAGCCAATTGAACCTTTAAATAAACAAAAAATAGATCCAAAATTAAATTAATAAAATATTAATTTAATTTCATTAGGTTACCAGGGTTACTCAAATGGAGGTTGAAAAATTCTCTTATCCTAGATGGAAAAATTCATCACTTTAAATCTTCAAGCTTTGCCAAAGGGACCAAGCACAAAGAAAACTGGTGAGGCGGCGACAACAGAGGGTTATCTTAGAGAAAAAGATGAAGAACATTTTTCTTTTTCCTTTACTTTCTAACTTAAACATTTCAATACTATTTATAGACCCAAATAATAACAATAATATTTATTATTATTATTTCCTTTTCCTTATAGGTATATATATATATATATACTATCAAAATATACATATATCTTTATTCTCATTATCTTTCCTCAATAAATGCCTTAAACGCAGAAAATCTTAGACATTTATAACCATTAATAATAATAATAATATTTCTTTATTATTATTATTTCTCTCTCACCGAAATCTACAATAAACATATATATATTTATTTAAACCTCATTCTCTCTTGTGAATAAATATAGATCTTTTTCGTCCAATCAAATCAACCATCTCTCTCCTCATGAATTATCTTCTTTTCCAAATATATATAATTATATTTCACCGTATAGTTAACTTCACTTTTCCAAAATATTAATTATATATATATATATATATATATATATATATATATATATATGTATATGTACTCAATTAAATCCAATTTCACCCAAGACCAACTTTTCTCTCCAAAATCTCAAATTAACTTAAATTCTCAATTAATTTAATCAATCAAATCTTTTCCAATAAATCACTTATATATATAATTATATTCCACCGTATAATTAACTTCACTTTTCCAAAATATTAATTAATTAATTAATTATATATATATATATATATATATATATATATATATATATGTACTCAATTAAATCCAATTTCACCCAAAACCAACTTTTCTCTCCAAAATCTCAAATTAACTTAAATTCTCAATTAATTTAATCAATCAAATCTTTTCCAATAAATCACTTATAACTTCCAACATGAATTATCTTACCCAACCATAACAACTACACTCCATAAACAATATTTATTTTTCTCCAGAATAATTAATTATCTTCCACAATAATTAATTATTATTTATCTTCCTCCAAAATAATTAATTATCTTCCATAATAATTAATTATCATTTATCTTTCTCCAAAGTAATTATCCTTTTACAAACAATTATATTTTTTCAAAATATAATTATTTTAATTTTTCTCCCTTACTAAATATCCCTTCTCCAAAATATAATTATTTGTTCCTTAAATAATTATATTTCAACAAATATAATTATCTTTTCCTTTAACATAATAATTATATATATATTTCCACATATACATATAATTATTAAATCTCCAACAAATTTTCCACTCCACAATTTAATTAAATAACATCCGTAATTATTTAATTAAATTCAACTTCAACAACACTAAAAATCCAGAGCTTTACTTAATTCTCTTAACCTACCATTTAATCAAAAACTCAACAAACACCACATGCCAAAACCTCTAATTAATTAAATGTTCATCCAAGGAATATTTAATTAATTTCAATTCCCACATAAATCAAATAATTCTCATTAAATGAATTCAAAATAACGCCCAATAAATTAAATCTAATTAAACAAAACTAAGATAATTGACTCTAAAATTATCTTAATTTTGGGGGCGTTACAATCTCTCCTCCTTTAAGAAACTTTCGTCCTCGAAAGTTCTAATCTTTAAACAACTTGGGATACTGGGCTCTCATGTCTTAGTTAATAACAATTTCTACCAAACTTCATAATCTTTAATTAAATATGCACACCCATGTATATATATTTAATTAATCCAACACAAAACACCAAATACATTCCTTAACTTCGAAGTCCACTTAATGTAATACCCATAATAAGTTCCATAAATTTATGGGGTGTTACAGAATTGCTGCTATTTGTCTACTAAAGGGTTTTGTTTCATTATCGTATGTGTCTTATTGTTTTATACTTCAGTTGGTCTTTTAAGGTATCAGATTTGGGTTTTGTAAAAGTTGGTTTTGGATTATGTAAATAAAAGTCATGTCTGTATAAACTTGTGTAAAATTTGTTCAATAAAAAGGGGTTTTACCTAGATGTGTTTAAAATATTGTGTGTTTAGCTTTCACTGTTTTTTACTGTTTAAGGATTTAAGTTAAGGGTCAACTGGTGTCGTTCTGGAAGATGGCGATATCGGTTGACTTAACGCCACATCTCGGGCCAAGCAAGGAGGTGCTCGAGGTAGGGTGTGACATGTACCAAAGAATCTTGAAAAAAGTCATTTAGGTTTGGCTACTCAAATCTAAACAATCATATAGACAAATTTAAACGATCGTGTACTAAAGAATATTGAAAACAATCGTTTGGATTTGAGCAACCAAATCTAAGCGATCAAATCTAAACAATTGTGTACAAATGAATCTTGGAAAAATCTTTTAGATTTGAGTAGCTAAATCTAAACAATCGTGTAAAAAAAAATCGTTTATATTTGGGTAGCTAAACCTAAACGATCGTGTAGCCAAATCTAAACGATCTTGGTACAAGATTGTGTACCAAATATATTACGCATGTGAATGCCAAATTAATCGTGTGTTGACGAGACATTTTTGGTATTTTCCATTGTGGGCCTTGGGCTTTTTCTGTTTTCGAAATTGTTCTATACAATGTAAATTGCGTGAAGGATCGGTTACACAGGCACGGGTAGTCTTCTACTAAACAATCATCACACATGATCATGTAGACAATGATACAACTGATACATGATCAGGTCGACAATGATACAACTAATACACGATTGTGAAAATTAGTATAAATGATGACAAAAAAGGCTCAAATTTAAACGATCAAATAATAAACCCTAAACGATAATGAAAAGCTTTAGATATAAAAAATCGTTTAGAGTACCTTGAACGACGATCATTGGATACGTATGTATGATTGTTTCTGTAAGATAAACGACCATTTTGAGAAGCCCAATAGAAGCCAGGCCCAATCGTCCATAATTACATGATTGTGTTGACCATGATGAACGATCATTTGACCATGACAAATGATCATATTGAATGCAGTAGACGATTGTGTTGACTTAGGTACAAGACCGTTTGACCATAGTGATCGTATTGAATATCGTAAACGATCGTGTTGATATTGCTAAACGATCGTGTAGTTCAATGTAAATGATCATGAAAAACTTCAAACTATCGATATTCATAATGAAAAACGAAAATTAGAATTCTTACCGCAAACAAAAACAAAAACAATCTTCATAATGAAATACAAAATTCTTACAGTAATATTTAAATTTTCAAAACATTTAAAACGAAAACGAAATTTAAAATTCTTATCACAAACGAAACAAAAATGATCTTCATAATAAAATATAGAATTCTTAACGAAATTTTATAATTGTTTAAACAACCCAGATAGCAAAAATGATATTTAGAATTCTTACTGGAAACAAACTTATTGCAACTATCTTGAAAGAGGAATATAAACGATCTTGATATTGTCGAAGATGAGGAAGAAGAGAAAGAATAATGAAGAGGAAGAATATTGTCGAAGATGAGGAAGAATATTGTCAAAGATGAGGAAGAATATTCGAGAGGAAAAATATGTAAGAGAGCACATGAATAAATCGCAAAGAAAGTGAATAAACTTCAACAAAGAAGAAAAGAAATAACTGAAAAATTGTCCTGCAATAATAAAAACCAATAAGGACAAATATGAAATTTATGATAAAGTAATCAAGCTTTATGAGATTTTCCTAAATTGTTATACAAGTTGTATGTATTTATCACTTTTGTTATATTTATGTAAATTTACCAAAAATAAATATAGCTAAATAGAAAAAAAAATTTAAATTAAATATGAAATTTAAAAATCAAATAATACATAAATCTAAGGGGTCTTTTACAAAATATAACAAAGCGGCAAAGTGTTTACAATGTATAGAACAATTCCAAAAACGGAAAAATCCCACAGACCCACCGTGGAAAATACCAAAAATGTCCATTCAACCACGCCGTCAACAATGCACTCGTAATATATTTGGTACACGATCATTTAGATTTGGTTGTTTAAATATGGCTACAATTTATTTTTCAATTATATCGTTTAATTTTGTTATACGATTGTTTAATTTGGTTATGTTTAAATTTAGTTATACGATCGTTTAGATTTGATCGTTTAGATTTGGACCCAAATCTAAATGATTTTTTTTTAATTTGGTACACGATCGTTTAGATTTAGCTAAACGATTTTTTTAATTCTTTTGCTACATGATCATTTATTTTTATTTATACGATCGTTTAGATTTGTTTATACGATTGTTTATATTTGGCTAAACGATTTTTTTTAATTCTTTTAGTACACGATCGTTTAGATTTGTCTACACGATGATTTATTTTTTTTACATGATCGCATACATTTGACTACTTCAATCTAAATGATTTTCTTTTTCAAGATTCTTTACACATGATCTTTTAGATTTTGCTATTTTTTGTACACGGTTGTTTAGATTTGGTTACCCAAATTTAAACGACGTAAAAAAAGAAGAGGAAAAGAAGAAAGATGATCGAAAGAAATCACAACAAAAAAAAAAAAAAAAAGAGGAAAAGAAGAAAGACAATGAAAGAAAGAAATTGCATAATATTTAAAAAATGGCTAACTTTATGAGCTTATTACACGGGCCGTAAATAGTTTGGTGTTTTGTTACATTTATGAAAATTATCCTAAATTTAAAAATTAAAAAATTAAAAGTTAAAAATTAATTTAAACATATAGATATAAAAATAATAAGGAAAGAAAAAAATATTAAACATATATGAAAAAATAAAGGAAGTAAAAAAAGAATACAAAATCATCAAAGTTGAGAGTTGAACCTAAGACTAAAGAATGACTTCTTTATCAATGAACCAACTAGAAATTATTAAAAAGTGAGAACTGGAACAAAATAAAATGAAAATAAAACTAAGAGAAACTATTTATCATACCTTCTCAATTTTTGTCCAATTTTAAGAAACGTTTCTTAAAATTTGAAAATAAGAAAAGAGAAGGCTTATCAAAAACATCTATTATTAAAAAATGAAAAAAAAAAACAAGAGAGTTATCAGGATCTTTTTTTTAATAATGCATTTTAAAAAAGTAATGTCAAAAATAGGGTAGGAGGTAAAGTATTGACAAAAATAGAATGATTTTGTGGAATTCGTGTACCCCGTACACGACTTTGCTAGGAAATCGTAGACGGGGTCCACGACTTCAATGCGTGGACCCCACTCCCTTCTTTTTTAATTCAAAGATATTCAATATATATATTTATTTATTTAGTATTTAATGTGTGGGTCCCACACGTATTAAATATATATTTATATATTTATCTATTTATTATTTAATACGTGGGTCCCACAAGTTATTTATTTTTAAATTTAAGTATATTATATATTTATATATTTATGTAACATTTAATATATATATATATATATATATATATATATATATATATATATATATTATATTTTGGGTTTTTAATAAATGCATTAAACTTTTTAAAACAAAATTAAACAAACTCAATTTTTTGGATTTTTATTCTACCAAATTTCGTTATTCGGACTAAGCTAAGCAGATAAAAGATGAAAAATAAGTAAAAAAATTTGGGAATATTTTTTTTAATAATGCATTTTTAAAAAATAATATCAAAAATAGGGTACGAGGCAAACTATTGACAAAAATAGATGTATTATTAAAAAAAATATTCCCAAATTTTGTTGGATTTTATTTATATAAATTTGATGTATATATAGAATACTATTGTCTTAATTTTTTTAAGCTTGTTTTTACTTATTTTTCATCTTTTATCTGCTTAGCTTAATCCGAATAACGAAATTTGGTGGAATAGAAATCCAAAAGATTGAGTTTGTTTAATTTTGTTTTAAGAAGTTTAATGCATTTATTAAAAACCCAAAATATATAATATATATATATATATATATATATATATATATATATATTAAATGTTCCATAAATATATAATATATTTAAATTTAAAAATAAATAACTTGTGGGACCCACGTATTAAATAATAAATAGATAAATATATAAATATATATTTAATACGTGTGGGACCCACGCATTAAATACTAAATATATATATATATTGAATATCTTTGAATTAAAAAAGAAGGGAGTGGGGTCCACGCATTGAAGTCGTGGACCCCGTCTACGATTTCTTAGCAAAGTCGTTTACCCCGTACACGACTTTCACAAAATCACTCTATTTTTGTCAATACTTTGCCTCTCACCCTATTTTTGACATTACTTTTTTAAAATGCATTATAAAAAAAAAAGATTCGAGTTATCAAAGTGTGATAATTATTACAATTTCTATAATTATAACAATTTCTATAAGATTATTACATGAAATGGGTTGTTATTTTATTAATGAATCTACACTCTTAAATACCTTAAAATCAGGGTAAAATCATTTCAATAAAATAGAAAAATGGACGTAGAAAGATAAAAAAAAAAAGAAAAAAGAAAAAAGGGAGGAGGTAAGTAGGGGTAAAAGAGGAAAAGGGGTTTGTTTGTTTGTGTTTGTTGTTCTTTTTTTTTTTTTTTGACATTTAAAGAAAAGTATTTATAAAATTAGAAATAGGAACAGAGACAAAAGGTGTGGGTCCCATGGTTGTTGATGACGTTTCATCCAGCTACGCGCCGCTACCCCTGCCTCTTCTTTTTCTTTTTCCTCTCTTTTTTTTTTTTCTTTTGTCGTTTTAGGGAAGAAGGAAGGGAAGGGGTTAGCATCTTATAGCAGCACTTATGTTTATGTCAAATACCAAAGCTGTCGTGGGCCCCGCCCTCTTCCCCTTTCTTCCCCTTTCTTCCCCTTTCTTCCCCTTTATGTTATAATTGTTTAGGTTTAAGATGCATAGTCTGCATTTGTAGTGTAAACTATATTATTATTATTATTATAGCATGTACTTGTAGACTATGAAAATCTACCTTTTTCACTACTAATTTCTTTTACATATATATTCTACCTAAAGTATATATTTTTTTTTAAATTAAATTTCTTAAAAAATTTTACTTATAGTATTCATTTAATAAATTTAATATCAATATTCATTTTTCACTATTTTTTCATACATATATATGGTTTAGTGGTTAGGTTGTTAGTCTACATCTTTCATTATAACTTTCTTTTTATCTTGTTTTAGTGGCAATTTTGTCATTCACATAGTTTTAATGTTTATGGTCATTTTCACATTCAACAAAATAGAAGTTACATTTCTTTAACTTTTCATCTCCTTATTATCACTTTTATCAAAATTTTAAAATTTTCTCTCAAGCTAACTATGTCATTTAAATTTATCCAAATCCTTTCACATTTCTCTCTATCCTTTAATCTTCTATCTCCCAACTATTCACATTCCCTTATCTCATTTTTACTCTTTTGTATCTTTCAACCTTTCAAATTCTTCATTTTCAAATTTTTAGGTATAAATATCTCATTTTTTTCCACTCATGTTCACAAGTCACAACAAAATGCTAGAGGCGAAGAAAAAAGCAAATCAAATTATGCTTTTCTATTCTCTTCAATTTTTTTTTAAATTTTGTCTATTTTTATATGGAAGTATGCTTGTGTATATTCCTTCATTTATAAGTTTCTTTTTAGTACACAACAGAAGTTAGGGAAACTTGAACCACCAACTTCATGGTTGACATGTAGATATGTATATGCTCTTTATGTTTAAGTTATGTAATATTGAGAATCTTTTCTAATGTAACCATGAGAATCTTTCTCATGTTTTTTTCTTCATTTAATTTTGGGATATTATTCCAAAATTATTAAAGCTATTATAAATTTTGGGATAGTATATTATGATATTTCTAATTTTATTATTCATTATGATGTGAATATAAAAAGGATATAAATATGAAAATATCGAGACGACTGTTCTAATTTTATAAAGTTAAGTTAAAACTATAATTTTTTTGTGTGTGATTTTTACGTGCATCGCATGCGTTGTTTAGTAGTTCTATTGAAATGCTTTTATTTCATCTTCAAAACTATGATGGTCAGTTCAGAAATTTAGCATCAGTATTGATTTTTCGCTACCCTTTTGTTACATGCATATATATGGTATATGAAATACACATTTTTCTTCAAATAATGTTCTTGAATCTTCTTTATTACGACGTTCACATCATGAATTAAACTTCAATATTTCTTTTTCACAAAAAAAAAAAAAAAAAATTTGCATGCATAAATATGTTACATGGAATATACAAAATTTTTATTAAAATTATTTTCTTTAAGCTTCTTAATAATGACATCATTTAAAAAAATTTCAACGAATTGTGAGTTCTCACTACTTTATTCTCACCGTACAAATATACTAGTTTATGCATACACCACAACAATTTGTTAGGTAAGAATGCAACGCAGATGACATTTTCGATATGCATTTAATCAAAAGTAAATTCATTAATATATATAAGCTTTGTAGCAAGATCGTTTACAATAGATGAAGAAACAAATACTAATACATAACTACAGAACAACCAGCCTACAAAAGGAAGAAGTGAAAACATATCGATAATCTGTCAAGCGTTATCTTCTAGCAGCACGGTGCAGTACTCCAATTTTAGCTCGCTGGGTATTCTCAGAAATGATTTCATGCCTTGAACACTCCGCATTACGATCCACATGAGCCGCACCCTATCGCGGCTAGTCAGTTCAGAGATATCCTACAACTGTTTGACGCATTTTGCATCGTACTCGTCTTTTGCTTGACGTTGTTCTTTCGACCATTCTACAATGACCTTCAACTGGTTATTCACAAATTCCATTGTATACCAAATGATGTCAACAGTTTTCGCTATCTGTCCTTCATGCTTCATCTTGCTTCCACTGAAAGCATTCATCCCCTTACTAGATCGACCCTACTGTGTGCCCATCACCTTGTCAGGAGACATGTTTAATCCCTGACTATACATCATAGGGATCTCTAGATCGTTAGCATCGTTAGCGGGAAACTCCTCAAACCCTCTTGGCAAATTCGACCCCACATTAGCGAAGGTCTCTGCGCGTGCTCCTGTGGCACGATCTTTCCCAAAAACGTAGGCCAAAAATCATCGTAATAGGGAAATGATTTATTGAAGAGACCCTTAGCAGCAGGATGACTCTATGTAAACATTTGAATATGTTAGTTTTCCCTTATGATTATAAACGAATAACGATGGATAAAACATATATACCTTAATCTAACTATCAAACACCTCACGCTCTGCAATGATGCACTGGTATTTGTCGTTCTATCTGAACCTACTACATGCTGGGCCTCGCATTTCAACGATGGCTTGGGACGTTATGTTTAGGGTTTTTATCAGACAGTCAATCATCGGCGGTCCCTGAATGTTACAACCTGACAGCTTCTCTGCCATCATTCGTTGAAGCTGTGCCAGATACCCCAATCAGAAGGTGTTGTTATCCAACTTCCATCCTTCAGTAGAGACCAACTTAACCAAACACTCCACCAGTTTGGATTCTTGCTCTTTCGTCCAAATGTGTTTAAGGGCTTGTGATAAGCTAGCTATACTAGTAAATATACGTAAACATGTTAATGAATTGAGTAACGTAAGGCGACAATTATTAGACATAGTACATTGTGCATGAAATGGTCTTTCAGTTATTGATCATCATAATACACACATACATTCCCAAGAAAAAGAAAAGCGTATGAAAAAACTAAGTAAAGTGCCAATCATTTACTACTGTTAGTGAATGAAACAAAATATATCCTATTCATTTAAGAAGGCACACAATCGTAAGGGTACTAATGATTACATAACTCCAATTCACTCAACATTTCTTGGGCAAGATCTTCCGTCCATTGACTCCATTCGTTAGATGCCTCAATGTAGTGAATGTTGTCATATGCAGTCGTGGCGTACGTCGAATCACCTCATCGTAATCCTCCCTCATATCAGTGTTAGTCATCTCTCTATTAATTAGGTTGTGTAACAGACAATAAGCCATTATCGTACGACATTGGACTTGGACTAGATAGTGTGACTTTTCTCGTAGGATCGCCTAGCGACTCTTCAATAGATTGGGCGCTCTTTCAATCACATTCCATGCAGAAGAATATTTCATGTTGAAGAACTCTCGTGCTGTTTAAGGTGCATTACCCACACCATGCCATTCGTGCAGGTGGTATCTTTGTCCTCTATATAGAGCTAGAAAATCCTTGACGTTGGGGTACCTGACATCGCATAGGTAGTAATACCTAGTTGAGATATTAAATGTTTCAAATGCATAATTACGGAAACTAAGAAAGCATTTAAAGGAAGTTTACATCTGTACTTAACCTTTAGAACCCTCAGTTCGTTAGGTCTTGAAGTAGCATCTTTAAGGATGCGAGAATCGACTGCAGATCATTTCCAGCCGATTAAGATGAACACGAAATCACCTTTTGTATCATATACACCCAGGATGTTTATGGCAACTTCACCCTTTCGTGTCCTTTATCTTTGACGATCAAGCACGAGCATGTTCACCTTTATGTATATTCTGTCTAATGCACTAAGGCAATTATGTATTGTAGTAAAAGCATAAATAGGCAGACAAAAAATAAGACACGTTCACCCAGGACATTTGTGCATGAGTTCGTTACTAGTTGCGATTTTTTCAATAACTCGTCATGCGAGCGTAGAACTATCAACAAGTCTATGTTGAAATTGTCTCACCAGACCACACGAACTCCCTTTCAATCATTCGATTCTTAACGTCGTGCGCTAGTATGCCAAAGAACATGACAACCATCTCTTCAACATCTACGACTTCTGTCGATGCTAATCCACTAGTAGTCCTAAGTAGATGACATAAAATGACAAAACATCTTCTGTCCATTCTTACTTTGACGACAGACTAGGTCGGACTCAATGGATCATGCAGAAGTACACTAACTACATAATTCTATGCCTAGTGTTGAAGGGTGTATGTTGTAGCCTCTTGTGGTCATTCATTAATAGCTTCAACATCATTAGTAACGTTGGGAGGTTGTGAACGTGGTTAGTATTCTAGCAATGTCTTTTGAATCCATTGCAAGATGTAGACTAACAACCTACTCATGTATGTGATTCGTTAAGTTATTTTGGAAATAAAAAATACTCATGCGTCTAATTTGCTAGGAAAAATATATGGTCTACTTTTGTCTACTGTGTTTTGAAAAAAAAAATCGTACTCTCCTTCTACACTATAGCGTGAAAGAAAACAAGTTAGTCTTTCCAACACCCTTGTTTATCTTCTACTTCTCACTCTCGTACCCAAACTCTTTTGATAAATCGTAATTTGTTCTGAATTTGAAACTACAAATTATACTAACTTTTTTCAATTAATTAAGTTTGAATCGAAGTTTAATTGAAAGTGTATTATACATGTTCGAACTCCATAAAAATTATAAGGTGCATTATATTCTATTAAATTCATTGTAATATTATTTTCCTAACAAAAATTTAATTGACATTTTAAAATATACCGAAAAATCTAAAATGTCTTAGGCTAATGTGCAAAAATCTTTTTCAATATTCTCTTTCTACTGACCGTATTCGTATTTCATTTTTTCTAACTACAAAATTTATTTCAAGCGTAATTACATTTTGAAATACTCTAAAAATTGTAAAATGACTTTCAAATTTTGTAGAATTAATTTTTAATATCTTTTCTTCTAACCATATTCTTAATTATATTGATAACTTGTTCCTACTGGTCTTTTAAAAAATATAACAAATCGGCAAAATATTTACACGGTATAAAATAATTCTGAAAACGAAAAAAGTTCATAAGCTCACAACACGCCCTGTCAACCACACCGTCAACAACACGCGTAATATATTTAGTACACGATCGTTTAGATTTGGCTATTTGGCTATTGTTTGGTACACGATCGTTTAGATTTGGATAACAAAATTAAACGATTTATTTTTCAATTCTACCGTTTAATTTGGTTATACGATCGTTTAGATTTGGCTATATGATTTTTTTAAAGATTCTTTCGATACACGATCGTTTAGATTTATTTATACGATTGCTTAGATTTGTTTACACGATCGTTTATTTTTGCAAGATTCTTTGGTACACGATAGTTTAGATTTGGCTAAATAATTTTTTTTTAATTCTTTTGGTACACGGTCATTTATAAATTTCGCTAAACGATTTTTTTATAATTCTTTTGGTACAAGATCGTTTATTTTTTTACACGATCGTTTAGATTTGGGTATTTCAATCTATATGATTTTTTCAAGTTTATACACGATCTTTTAGATTTGGTTACCCTAATCCAAACGAAATAAAAAAAAGGAGAAAAAGGAGAAATACGATAGAAAAAAATCAGATTTAGCTATCCAAATTTAAACGACGTAAAAAAAAAAGGAAAAGAAGAAAGACGATGGAAATAAATAACAGCGAAAAAAAGAAAAAGAAGAAAGACGATAGAAAAAAATCAGATTAAGTTACCTAAATCTAAATGACGTAAAAAAAGGAAAAGAAGAAAGACAATGGAATGAAATCGTAGCGAAAAAAAGAAGAGGAAAGGAAGAAAGACGATAGAAAAAAATCGGAACAAAGAGGAGAAGAAAGACAGAAGGGCAACCTGAAATATTTAAAAAATGGTTAACTTTATGAGTTTTGTTACATGAGCCGTGAATATTTTAGTAGTTTGTTATATTTATGAATTTTTTTTTTCCTACCGTAGTTTTAATTAAGCTTTATTTTTCTAACGTGTCCTATTTTTAGTTTTCCTAAGCTAATTCAACGTAGTTTAGATTTCTACGAAAAACTTTGAGGTAAAATTGGGAAGACAAGTTTTATGAAGTCTACATGGAACGAAATACTACATGTATAGAATTGTATTCTATAGTAAATGAAACGAATATATTACTTCAAAAAATAATAAAGACGCAGTCCACATACAATGTTTTAGGCAACAATCGTCTGTGGAAAAGTTTTCCTAAGTATTACAATATACTAAAAATGAATACCATTCGAACACACAAAAAAAGGTTAGAAACATGGAAACACCCTAGTACCTCTTAATTAAAATTAAGGACTCGGGCATCTTAAAAAGATGAACAAGAAAGTTAATATTAGGAAAATACAAGATTGATAGAAGAAGGAAAATAAAAGTTTGTATGACATACTGTTTCCTAACCGAAATTAACTCATACAATAACATAAAACCATAAATAGTGAGGGACCAAATTAGAGCCATAGAGTAAAGAAATTCATTCTAGAATTTGAACTTGAATTTCTTGTACGACAAAGTGTCTTCAGAGATGCAACGCAAAGAAAACAATGACAAAAAATAGAGAAAGGAAGAACTTATCTTTTCAAAGATCCATTTCAATGGAAAGTGTAACAAACAGAGCAGAGGATTGAAAGAAATAATATGGAGAACATTGTTTAATGAAGTTGACCAGAAGTAAAAAAAAAAAAAAAAAAACAAAGAAGAACAGAAACAAAATTTTTCAAATACTATGAGGAAAGAAAGTCTTTAGACTACCGTATGTTTTTTTTTCTTCAAAGATAGCAAACAAATTAGGAAGAGAAAAATATACAACTCCATTTACTTAATTGATAAAAACAGAACAATAATATAAGAAAAATGAAGAACTCCATTTTCGTATACTTGATAAAAAGAGAATAGTAAAGCAATAACAAACAAAAATGCAATGGATGCATTAGTAAACATATCAAAGAATTGTATAGAAGTTCTATAATGAGCAATGAGCAAGGATGAAATGGAATGACAAAAGGGGACAACATATATATAGTTGGGGATGAGATTATTAAATGATGCAATGAAGACTTTTCAACCAAAAATTCCCAAGAATCCCTAGAAATGACTAACTTAGTTGACAATAGAAATCAGCAGGAAAATGACCCATATCAGAAGCATATTTGATAGTCAAAATTAGTACATGAGACCTACTATAGTAAATACACAATAGGTATGAAGAAACTACTTTTAATGAAAGGACAAAGAGGTATGAATAGAACCATTAGCAAAGGAATATAAATTATCAAGGAGTGAACCCTAATCAGAACAATGAGGAAAGGAAAATAATTTTTCAGACTGAACCATCATAATCAGAATATAGATTATCAAGGCTTGAACCATAATTAGAACATTGAGGACAAGAAAATAAAATTTCATTGAAGAAGGTAACAATGAAAATTTTTAGCAAATAAGGAACAAAGGAAATTTTCAACAAATAATAGTGAAATATGAGCGAAGGAAAGGGAAAGAAATATATACATAATGAGGACGAAAGGTAAAGAAAATAAATAGTGAGCAGTTCAAATTAAAAACCCTAAACAGAATAGAACCAAATGTAAAAACAAATAAACACTACAAGAAATCGAGGTTCTCCTGAAGCAAAAAAAGGCATCGACAGCAAATTCGTCGGGAACGACACCATATCCCGACGCACACTTTCACACGTTAGGAAAAATACCTTTTCCCGACGCTGTGACAAAGACATTGGAAACAACGTCAGGAATAACATGTTATCTCGATGTGGCACGTATGCGTCAAGAACGAAACATTGGAAATTAGATAACATTAATTTGTCAGATATATATTCCCGACGCATGCTGCATGGCGTCGAGGACTATGTCGAAAGTAAGGCTCTCTCTCGATGCTATTATGGTGCGTTGAAAATGTCGTTGGGAGTAATACCAAATCCCCGACGCCATTAGTTATTCGTCGGAAATGGCGCCGGGAGAAAGGGGATCTCTCGACGTTTTTGTGCTACATCGAGACTTCCCCTATAAATTTGATGTTTTAGTTCTATGAAACACATAACGGAAACAGAGGAAAAAAATAGAGCCGGCGATCGAAGAAGAAGAGAAACACCTTCTGTTCCTCACCATCGTTGCCTTCGCTGCACATTGAGGTAAGTTTTAAAATCCTTAATTTTTAGGTTTATTTAGATAGTTTAGGGTTTTTTTTTTTTAAAAAAGTTGTTTTCGGATTTTGTTTAGGACTAGATTTTTGTTTGTGAAATGAAAATTTTGAATGTGTGTTGAATTGAAATTTGAATTGGGTGGTTGAATTGAAATTTTGAGGAGGGTTGAATAGAAAATTTGAAGTAGAGGGTTGGTTGAATTTAAAATTTGGGGGGGGGGGGGGGGGCGGAGTAGAGTTGAATTTAAATTTCGAAGGGGGGTTGATTGAAATTTTGAAGGAGGTGGGGGAATGAAATTTTGGTTATCCTGCAGTTATGGTAGCCTGTTTGTGTTGAATAACTTTGTTGTCGATTTGGGATGGCTATCCTGCAGTTATGGTAGCCTGTTTGTGTTGAATAACTTTGCGTTGTTGATTTGGGTAGACTATCCTGCAGTTATGGTAGTTTTTTTTTATTTTGAATTTGTTTGTATTTGTGAGGGTTTGAAGAGGTGGTAGTAGGATAGCTTGTAAGGTAGCATTGTTGGAAAGGGTGGGTAGGAAGCGAAGATTGAAGTATTTTGTTGTTAATAATTAGGTTGTGTTGGCTGAAGATGAAATGCTGAGGAATATTTGGGTAGATATAGATGAAGATAGAATAAACATATTTCAGGACTTATTGAATGAAACACATAATGAGTTGTACCCCTGTTGTTCTGAATTTTTGTCGTTAAATTTTTTGGTTAAGTTGATGCATGTGAAGGTTCCAAATGGTTGGAGTAACAAGTTGTTCGACATATTGTTAGAACTCTTAAGAGCAACATTTCCAATGTGTAGCAGTACTATCCCTAGTTCATTTTATGAAGCAAAACGAAAACTTCATGAATTGGGCTTAGGATACGAGACTATTCATGCGTGCAAGTACGACCGTGTATTGTATTGAAAAGGAGTTTGCTGATTTGTAACATTGTCCTCCATGTGGTGAGACTCGATACAAGGTTAATCATAATAGAGGAAAAAAATTCCGCATAAGGTATTGCGCCACTTTCCTTTGGTACCGAGATTACAGCGCTTGTTTCTATTGTAGGAAGAGTTTGCTGACATGAGATGACATAGGGATAAACGTGTTGAAATCTATCTCACGATTTCTTCTCACTTGCGATGGGACCATCATTTAACGTTCATTGTTACAATGGATGGATCGTGGGTGGGTTGAGATTTCACACGTTTGAACTTGATTCCCGACGCACTACATAAAACAGTGGATTGATGGTCATTGGTGAAATCCATGTAAGTGGAAGTGACGACAATAATTTCTACGGTGTTTTAGACGAAGTGTTGCATGTTCAATATCCGTTGGGAAGAAATGTATTGCTATTTAAGTGTCGGTGGTATGACACGGACGTAAACAAAAGTCAAAGAACACACGTTGAATTAGGGTACAAATCTCTCAACATGTCCAGTTTTTGGTACGCAGAGGAACCTGTAATTCTTGCGACTCAAGCACATCAAGTTTTTTACCTAGATGACCCAAAAAATGGTAGTAATTGGAAAGTTGTGCAAGTCGTCCAAAATAAGCGTATATGAGACATGCCAGAAGTGGACAATTTTGAGAATGAACACCTTAATTTACAAATCGTTGTGAGCCATCAAGTGGATGACCACTTCGAGAATGACACTCTGTGCAGGAATGATATTGATCCCACAATCGTTGAAAAGCTTGTTGTGCATCATGTGACTGACGACTTTATTGACGATGTGGATGAACACTTGTTACATGCAAGCGATGACGACGAATTATAGTGACGAATCACATACCCATATATTTATGTAGTTTATATATTCTGATTCTAGCTATGTGTTCGTATTTTCTTGTTGAATGTTTGTTTTCTATGTCCACAGGCATTATGTCATCGTCATACCCGCATAATAATTTCCTTGAGATGGACGCTATGTTCCTCGAGTTTGCAAACGATTTAGATAACCTTACAGGAGGGTCGTCGTCGGTGGGCGACAACTCGGGTGAGTTTAATAATGGTATACATTTTAACTTCGGATTATTTCATGTTTTTTTCTCTAATATTATATGTTTTTATAATTTATTGAGCAATAACCTGCATATTACATTTTGTATTTGTTTCCCAAACTTGTATTATTTCTCAACCGGTATATTATTTCCAATATATTGTTTTATATTATTTCTAATATATTATTTTATATTATTTCTAATATATTATTTCTAATATATTATTTTATATTATTTTCAATTTATTATTTTATATTATTTCCAATATATTATTTTATATTATTTCCAATATATTATTTTATATTATTTCCAATATATTATTTCAAATATATTATTTTATATTATTTCCAATTTATTTTTTCTATTATTTCTAATATATTATTTTATATTATTTCCATATATTATTTTATATTATTTCAAATATATTTTTTTATATTATTTCCAATATATTATTTTATATTATTTCTAATTTATTATTTTATATTATTTTCAATATATTATTTTATATTATTTTCAATATATTTATTCTCAACCTATATATTATTTCCAATATATTATTTCTCAATCGGTATATTATTTTCAATATATTATTTCCCAACTTGTACATTATTTCCAATCTATATTATTTGTCAAATGTATTGTTTGCTGTATTATTTGCCAAATCATTTACCAACTGTTTTATATGTCAACTTGTATTATTTTCCAACCTGTATTTGTCATATTTCACATTGTTTTGCTAATATTATTATTATTATTTATTTATTAATTAATTTTTATAATTGTAAAATGTATGAAAAGATTCATTTGTTTTTTTGTCATGTGGATATAAAAATTTGACGCGGAAAAGAAGTGGTCTATTTATGGATTTTATGATTTAAATTCCATAAATACATGAAATTTCTCATTTTGAAAAATTAATTATTAAATTGTTTATAAAAAAATATATCAACACTTTTATATTTTAAAATGAGATTGAATAGTGTTTTCTTTGGAATTTATTAATTCTTTAGATACATGAAATGTCTCACTAAACATCTATCATGGAGATCAAAATATCAAAATTTGATATTTTAGTATTCTTGAGGTGAATAAAAAAAAATAATCTTTTGGAACAAAAAAATAAATTCCATTTTTCTAATGGCTCTCATGTCACCCACTAACTATCAATTCATGTTCATCTTTTTTCTTAGATGTGAATTGATAACCATGAGACATTTAAAAAAAATCAAATAAAAAACTTTGTTTTGTGAAGCTCTGTAATTTTGGTAACCATTTTTAAGGGTGTGATAGGTTGCTAACACCTTCTTTACACACAACTGACCTCTGAACAGTAAATCTGAATTTACGTAGACCTAACAGCTTGTTTGTTTATATTTTTTGTTTGGGATTAAATTTGCATATAAAAAACAGCTTGTTTTGATTCTTGTTACAAATTCTCTTGATATTCCCTACTTATTATTTTATGTTTTCCTTTTTCTACTAACCACTTTCCTTTGAAAATTCATCAATCAAACTCCAATTTTCACCAAAATTCTCTATAAATTTCATTTTTCCAGAACTCTTCCTTCTCCATTTTGCTATTTTTCTCCCAAAAACTCTAGCAATCTTTTTTACTCCTCTCTTTCCATTCAACGATTTTTCTCCCAAAAACTCCAGCAATATTTTTTGATCCAATGGAAAGGTAATCTTCTAAGAGGTAAGAGGGCAATGAGTATTCAATTTTTTTTAGAGTTTCTTCCATTTTTTTCTACTTTTTGTTTGTGAATTAAATTCTCATCTAAAAAACAACTTGTTTTGATTCTTGTTACAAATTTTCTTGATATTCCCTACATATTCTTTTATGTTTTCCTTTTTCTACTAACCACTTTCCTTTCAAGCTTTGGTTTCAAAAAATTTTATTAGCAATCATTCCCTTGGGTCCGACATCCTAACTTGCCACCAAGCTACAGTAAAAAGTAAGAGTAAATCCTCATGGTAAGAAAGTTTTGAAACTTACTTATTTTGCAACTGCAGTTTAAATGTTATTTGGATTTTTGGAGTCACCTTCTGATGTAAATTTTTAGAGTGTTTGTTATTTGTTACATTGTTTGTCGTTTTTTCATATAACATTGGTTGCAACTTTTGTTCTTGGAATAACTTTGATAATGATGTTAACTTAATTTATCATGAACTCTGTTAGAGATAAAATAATGAGTTAATATGTTGTATATGAAACAATAATTGTATAACTTACGTAGTTTGCTATTCATTATTAGGACTTCTGAACTTGCAAAAATGTAGAAGCCTCTGTGGAGAGTAATCAAGATATGGGGGTGGGGATTTAGTAAAAGAAAGAGGTAAGCGTGCTTTACGTTTTGTAACTGCAACTTAACTATTTTGTTCTTTTTTTTTTTCCTGATGGATAATGTTCGAAGTAAGGCGATATTATGTGAAAAAAATATGAGGGGTGGAGATTTAGTAGAAGAAAAAGGTAAGTGTGCTTTATGTTTTGCAACTGTAACTTAACTATTTTGTTTTAGGAATCATGTTGATATGTACTTAGGAATGTTGCTTTGATTATCCTATAGTGGTAGCCATTGAAAAGCTATTTTGTGCAATCCACTTAGACATATGTTTTAGAAATCGTGTTGACATGTACTTAGGAACTTGATACTTTGTTGCGTTGACTATCCTGCAGTTATGGTAGTCATTGAAAATCTATTTTGTTTGATCCGATTAGACATATGTTATAGGAATCATGTTGTTTTGTAATGGCTTTGGAGGAGAGGGGCCTAAGGGTAAATTTATGCTAAGTTTCAACTTGATGCAAACTAGAACATTGATTGGAATCTAAAAATTGAATTGAAACTTACATTTGCAACATTTATATACTATGCTTATGTAGTCGGTGTTTTTTTTTATCTTTTACGTTCCTTATGGGTCTTTTATTAAAAACCTTGGTTGTATGAACTTTAGGCACTTATTTTGAAAATCTTATTAGTCTACTTATTAAGAAGGTGATTTCTGTTTGGCATGTACTTAATGTTTATGCTTATGCTTATGCATTTTCCATAATGAATGTTGGGTAAGGTTCATTTTCTTTAAATTTGTAGGTAGTTGAAGAAGTCATGGACTATGATATCAATCAAGTTCATTTATGCGTCAATTTGATTAGATTATGTCACACATACATGTAACATTACAGTTAATTTATCTTTTGGATTATTGTAAAACCTTTATCGACAATGTAATTTACATTTTTTTATTATCAATATGAATATCTTTCTAAACATATGTGGATATTGTTTAAATTTAGTATTTAATTTTTTTGAAAGAAGAAATATATGACAAAAAAAATATGTGTAGTAAAAATTAATAATAACGACACCAAACATGTGTCGACATTTAAGCATCTATTAAATAGAAACAGTATCGTCAAAGCACATTTCTTGACAACAATTGTGTACCGATACATTTACAATGACAATATATTAGTGTCGAGTTATATTGAAAGGTAACACAATTAAAGCGTCGTTATAAGAGTATTAATGACAATATATTTGTGTCGAGTGATAGATAACAGTGACACATTTAAATTGTCAATGTAACAGTATTAGTGACAATATATTCATGTCGAGTGATAGATTATGGTAACTAATTTAAAGTGTCAATGTAAGGGTATCAATGACAATATATTCGTGTCAAGGTATAGATAACGTGACACATTTAAAGCGTCAATATAAGGTTATTAATGACAATAAATTCGTGTCAAGTAATAGATAATGATGACACATTTAAAGCATCAATCTAAGAGTACTAATGACAATATATTAGTGTCAAGGTATAGATAACGGTGACACATGATTTGCGTCAAGGTAAAGGTATTAATGACACAATTTTGGTGTCATCTAAGCATATTTAATGACACGTTTTCCAAAGTATCGTTAAATAGCCTTTCTTGACAGTGGCTTCAATGATGCGAAAATTGTGTCGTTGAAAGTCTTTATGATGCAAAACTTGGGTCGTACCCAAATTTGTAGTAGTGGTAATTGCAAAGTGAGAAGCAGTTGAGTAATATGAAACTAAAAATGGACAATGCAAATGCACATAATGAGAACAACTTGAGGGGGAAGTTATAGAGCTCAAAATACAAAGAGAAGAGCTTAAGTTATAATTTTTTGGAGTCTACTAGTAGAATGAGGCTATGAGGGATCAAGTTGAAAGGCTAACTAGTATGGTTGAGGTTTTGGTAGAAAGATATGATACACAATTTATTGCGTTATTAAGATGTCAACATCTGTTTGTGTGTACCACATTCCCAATGCCTCAGGTTCCGCTGAACTTAGCACATCCCCTATCGCGTTTTGACTCGGCGGTGCGAGCAAGGATGAATATGCAACCTCCACCACCACCTCAATCGCAACTTCCAAAAACCAACACTAGCATCCACCACCTCCTCCATTGCAGACTTAAGAAGGGGATGGTTTTAAAATTTTGTTATTCTTCTTTTTTTAATTTCATTTACTACTTATGTATTTTGTATTTCTTTGTACTTACATTCTTTTCAATATAAGTTACAACTTTTGATGCCATTCTTTCAAGTTTAGTTTTTCTTGTCGCAAGTTTGGGTCCCCACGTTTTAGCACTTTAATTTTTCTTTGCATCTTAGTGATAACTTCAGTGAAATAAAATATGCGAAATAAACTTTCATTTTTTATCTAGGCATTTAACTTGTTAAGGAAATTTACTTAGAAAACATTTCTAGAGTTTTTTTGTAACGCCCCAAAAATTAAGAAAATTTTGGAGTTAGTTATCTTAATTTTGTTTAATTAAGATAATTTATTGGGCGTTATTTTGAATCCATTTAATGAGAATTATTTGATTTATGTGGGAATTAAAATTAATTAAATATTTCTTGGATGAATATTTAATTAATTAGAGGTTTTGACACGTGGTGTTTGTTGAGTTTTTATTAAATGGTAGGTTAAGAGGATTAAGTAAAGTTGTGGATTTTTAGTGTTGTTAAACTTGAATTTAATTAAATAATTATGGATGTTATTTAATTAAATTGTCGGGTGAAAAGTTTGTTGGAGATTTGATAATTATAAGTATATGTGGAAATATATATATAATTATTATGTTAATGGAAAAGATAATTATATTTGTTGAAATATAATTATTTAAGGAAAAGATAGTTGTATTTTGGGGAAAGGATATTTATTAAAGGAGAAAAAGTAAAATAATTATATTTTGGGAAAATATAATTATTTGTAAAAGAATAATTAATTACTTTGGAGAAAGATAAACAATAATTAATTATTGTGGAAGATAATTAATTGTTTTGAAGAAAGATAAATAATAATTAGTTATTGTGGAAGATAATTAATTATTATGTAGGAAGATAAATATTGTTTATGGAGTGAAGTTGTTATGGTTGAGTTAAGATAATTCATGTTGGAAGTTATAAGTGATTTATTGGAAAAGATTTGATTGATTAAATTAATTGAGGACTTAAGTTAATTTGAGATTTTGGAGGGAAAAGTTAGTTTTGGTGGAATTGTAATTAATTGAGTATATATATATGGATATATATATTTAATTAATAATTTGGAAAAGTGTAGTTAATTATATTATGGAATATAATTATATTTATTTGGAAAAGAAAATAATTCATGAAGAGAGAGATGATTGATTTTGGTTGGACGAAAAAGATATATATTTATAAGAGACAATAATGGTTTAAATAAATATATATTTATTGTAGATTTTGGTGAGAGAAAAATAATAATAATAAAGAAGTATTATTATTATTACTAATGGTTATAAATGCCTAAGATTAAGGCATTGATTTAGGAAAGATAATGGGAATAAAGATATATGTATATTTTTTTGGTATTATATAGATATATCCTAAAAGGAAAAGGAAATAATAATAATAATAATAATAATTATTGTTATTATTTGGGTCTATAAATAGCATTGGAATGCTTAAGATGGAATTAAAGGAAAAAGAAAAAGGTTCTTTATCTTCTTCTCTAAGATAACCCTCTGCTGTCGCCGCCTCAGTTGAAGTTAAGATTGGTCTCTTTGGAAGCTTGAGGATTTAAAGTGATGAATTAAGAGGATTTTTCGACCTCCATTTGAGTAACCTTGGTAAGCAAATAAAATTAAATTAATATTTTATTAATTTAATTTTGGATCTATTTGAGGTTTCTTTAAAGGTTCAATTGGCTAAACTTTTTAAGATTTAAATCTTGGATTTTTCCCAATCAAGGTTGAATTGGTTTCAACCCTTTTTTTTTTAGAAAGTTAATTAATTTGGGAGAATTTTTGGATGTTAGCCAATTGCTAATTTCATTAATTAAGATACTAAGTGTTCCTTTTATGATTAGGATCAAGTTAATTGGAGAATTTTACTGTCAACTAGGGAGTACCTTTGTTTGGCTAAAATCTCCAGGTAAGAGATTCTCCTACTAGACTTTCGAACTGAATTTAAGAGACCGCATGTAATTATGATTATGTATTGATGGTAGCTAAAATGCATAACTTGATGCTATTGATAATGACTGTCATTTTATGGATGATTGATGATGATGACTGAGATTATTATGTTGATGATTGATGATGATGACTGATGTTATGTTAATGACCGGTAGTATGTTGTTGATGATTGTTAATTCATGATATATTAATCACATGATTAAGGACGTTAAGATTAATACTCATGCCATGTTATGATGTTATGTTATGCTACATGCTATGGATAGGGTGTTCTGTTAACTTTGTCTATTAGAGTCGTACCTACATGGGTGTCCTTCGGGATCACCACCTATTTAGGACTGTGTGGTCCGACGGGACGCCAGTCTAGCATGTATATAGATATGATTCGAGTGATTCGACGGGGTCCTCGCATCCCGATTGTCTTAGTGTTACCCACGGGTTCACTACAGACCAGCATGTCCTAGGTGCTCCCCCGGGACACCGAAGACCAGATTTTCGTTCCTACGGGAGCGCATGTTGCACGTGTTCGGGAACGTGCCAGAGATTGGGTACCATTTACAGGACTCTAATCGGAAGTTAACAGACACCTAGCGGGACTAGTAGTAGGTCCCTTACTGAGTATATGTTTATACTCACTCTTTCTATGTTTAACATTTCAGGCGAAGGTAAAGGTAGAGGAAAGCTGGCGAGCGACAAAGAAGGATCCGTGACATGCCATATGGGGACTCAGTTTTGCTTCCGCGTTTATGTTTCAGTGTTTTAATATTCTGTTTTTAATGAAAATTTATTCTTCCCTCGTTTCAAAAAAGTGTCTCTTGTCATCGTTTCTTTTTAGTAACGACCTCAGCTTAGTATAAAGAGTTGGGTCGTTACATTTTTACACGTGCAAGCTTTACCTCAAACCTCTTTTGTAATATTTTTCTACGAATAATCTTACCATTCATTGTTAGCAATGAGGACATCGCTAGTCTCTAAATTGGGCTGTGTGCGAGGTTCGCGCTAAAGCTTTTGAAATTTTTTTAAAATCTCACCAAGACGTTTTAAAAACAAAACATTTTAACAAAAGTTAAGACAATGCAAAAAAGTGAAAAAATTTAAAATTTTTGTATTCTTTTATTCAATTGAAATAAAAACTCGTATGTCGCCTCCTCTTGCAAAAATAAAGAAGCAAAGCTTCTAAAGTGTAAAAAGTAGAGAGTTGAGCAATAAGAGGTGATAAGAGTTATAGTTGAGGAGAGAAATAGAATCATAAAGTGCCTATGATTTTCCACCCAACGCCAAACCTTCTGTAAATGTAATAAAAATCATTCTTTCGCTGAATAAAAGGATTCAAAACTCTTCAGAAAGTTTTAGCCATTTCTGATTTTAAAAATAAGATTCTTGTGGGGAATAAACAAAGATGTTTTGAGTATTAAGCTTGTCACGTTTTGAACATAGAAATGTTTTCATAGCAAAAATTACGTGATACGAGTAAACTCTGAATAACGAATAAAACTTGATCATATTTTGAGAAGTTTAGAAATGCAAGAAGGAAGGTGAGTCTTTTAGAAGGAATTGTGCTTAAGGACAAGCATAATGCGGAAAAGAGTGATGCTTGAGGACAAACATTATTCAAAATTTAGGGGTGTGATAACTTGTAGTAATACAAGTTATTATAGCCTCTTTTATAAAATAAAGAGGCAAAAATGTAAAAGAAGTGTATCAAAAGCGCCATGATTATGTCGAAAAAGCATAAGTATTTAGAAATACACTTTGCATAAGCATCCATGTCTTTTTTATCTTGTTTTTAGTATTTTAAATGTTGAATTTATAACAAAGAAGAAGAAAGATGGCAAATCCCAAGGGAGCTCGCGAGAAGACTATGCGAAAAGACCAAACTAACATGCGAGAAGAGATTTGCTAGAAGACAAAAGTGGTAATTGGAGCTGATGTGACTTGACAGAGGCTATTTTCGAAGCTGACACACAGAAAATAATTTCCTACCCAAAAGTTGTGTATATAAAAAGCCTTCTTCTACACTATTTACAAAGGGGCAGGTTATGTGGAGAGCCAAATGTCTGTGTCCAGCCCGAGGCCTGAATGGGCCAAACCCTAGAAGGTGGTGGAAATGACTAGCTTTTCCACTGCATGTAAAGATATTTCTTCTTCTTCTCTGATTATACTTTGAGTGAGAGCTTGTAATCATTTTCCATTTTTGTATTATTTGTAATATATCTTGTTTATATTGTACAATGGTCGAAGGCCTATATCCTTTTAAATCTATATATTACATGTTTATACCTCTTCAATTAATCTATCTCTTTACTTTTCATCAGTCAATGTGTTATTCGTAGTTTAGGACCTATAAGTTTTTTTGCTTATAACTCTTATCGTGTTAGTTAAACTATTTTCATACCTTGACCAATGTATATTGCCAACTACCCAAGAGGGCAAGTAGCAAGGATGTGGCTAATGCGTGCAAGAAGGAATTTACTCCACCTTGGCGAGATAAGTTCCATCATTTGTACCCCGACAAAAGGACAAGTGTGCGCAATAGGCGAGAGGTTGGTGTTCTTAAACGTGAAGCTCTATATGTTTTATAAGTGAAATCTTCTAGATATATCTTGTCTAACTAGGTTAAGTCATGTTTACCTCAATAGAAGGACAAATATGGCATTTAAAGACTCAGAGAGGAGCTTTCCTTAATTATAGACTAGTTAAGAAAGCTATATCGCATCAAGGATTTGATGGCCTACTCGCCTAGTAATATATAGACATTCTTTCACCCCATTCTTCATACAAGTTCGTTTGCATCTCCATTTCTCATCCATCTAATCCCTTTTGCAGAATCTCTAGCATACACAAGTAGTTATACTTCCACAGGACTTATTGCTATTGATTCAATGATTCCTATCGGACGTGGTCAGCGAGAATTAATTATTGGGGACAGGCAGACCGGTAAAACTGCAGTAGCCACGGATACGATTCTCAATCAACAAGGGCAAAATGTAATATATGTTTATGTAGCTATTGGTCAAAAAGCATCTTCTGTGGCTCAAGTAGTGACTACTTTACAGGAAAGGGGTGCAATGGAATACATTCGTTTATTCATTATTCTTTATTCTTTTATATCGCCTGACTGAAGTTTAGACTGTAGACTAAGCTTTGATATCAATTCCCTATGTTCGACCTTGGATCATCTAGGTAAACTATTGTTTCGCTTATACTTGGACAAGCAATAGAAAAACGGGCACTCAACTAGGACTTAGCTCTTATGCAATAAAAGGTACATAGTGAGTCCTTCGCATACAATGATCATGACTAATGACTTATCACATAGAATTATTTACGTAGATTAACAACCTCGAGTCTACTGAATAATCTTTCTCATCACATACTAGTCGGTTGAGAAGGATCAACTATAGACTCGCACATCCTTCGAGACGCCATCTCAAGACCAAACAGCCTGAAGGTGTCGAAGGGTAAAGACGTACACATTTTCCTTTGAAGTATAATTTTTCTCTCCTGAGTTATGACATTTAAAGTGTGTGATGTCCTCATAGCGTATTGCTTCCTATGTGACGTACACATCTTTATCTCCATACCGAGGGCAAAGATACCACTTGTAGGAGTGGCATGGAGTGGGAAATGGACCTTCAACGACGAAAGAGTTGTTCAACATGAAACATTCCTCTGCACGAAATGTTATTGAAAGAGCTTTCAGTCTGTTGAAAGGTTGAGGGGAAATCCTTCGAGAAACGTCCTACTACCCCGTCAAAGTCCAAACTTGCACGATTCTGGCATGTTGCCTACTGCGTAACCTCATAAATAGGGAGATGATGAATGCTGAAATATCGGAGGATGTTGATGAGGGTGATTCAAACTACACGACAACTACAGGTGATGATATTCACTCCATAAAGACCTCGAACGAATGAAGTCAATGGAGGGACGAGCTAGCCAAAGAAATGATCAGTGACTGGGACTTGCATAATCAGTAGCATCACTAGTGTAGCAGTAGTACAATGTGGACATTTATTTCTTGATGATGGTCGATTTACTTGTTTTTCCATATGTTATAAATTTATTTTTTGAATACATTTATCTACCAATGACATTAATGACACACCATTCACTCGAAGCATAATGTATTCCATTTTTCTATCTTTTTGTAACTTTGTGCAACTGATTTCTCTAATTTTTGCATTTATTTTCTAGTATAGCAAGTTTTTCAAGGCCCTTAAGCACTTATGGACAAAAGAGGAGGAGGCCCACCTTCGTGGAATGCCTGGTGGAGTTAGCCTCCGTCAGTGGCTAGAGGTCGAACAATGGAATGTCTAGATCTGTTTACCATAGTCATCTTCAAAGAATGATGGCTGAGAGGATGTCAGGATGTAATATACAGGCATCAACCATTGATTATCGTATAAAGACGCTTAAGAGAACGTTCCAGGCTATAGTAGAAATGTGGGGCTTGTCGTGTAGTGGGTTCGGTTGGAACGATGAACTAAAGTGCACCATTGCAGAGAAGGAATGTTCGATATTTGGGTTAAGGTACGATAATCGTGCTGTCAACTATTATTCGTTTCTAGTATAAATTAAACTAATATTTTCTAGCAACACTTTACAAAGTCATCCAACCTCCAAAGGCCTCCTAAATAGATCCTTTGCCTATTACGATGACTTGTGCTACGTATTTGAGAGAGATCGTGCAATGGGAGGGCGCACCAAGATATTCGTCGATGTGGGGTCGAATGTGCCTAGAGGGTACGAAGGATTTCATGTTGATGATGAGAACGATATGGAGATCCCTACTATGTACAGTAAGGGATTGGATATGTCGCCTTACTACATAAGGGGTAGACGATCTGGTCACACAGGTGAGGATAGGGCTGGTTTAAGCGAGTCAAAGAGAAAGAAGGGAGGCTAGTCGGTAGAAACGGTAGAAATCATTCGCAATGTAATGGAATATGCAAATAACCAGTTGAAGGCCATTGCAGAATGGCCGAATGTACAATGCCAAGATGCAAGCACAACATGTTTTGAATTCGTTAGACAGTTGCAAGGAATCCTCGAACTTAGTAGGTTTGATAAGGCTCACTGTATATGTCTACTGATGCACAATGTGAATGACATGAAAGCATCCTTGGACGTCTTAGATGACATGAAATTGGATTGCTCCACAGTCATTGTCCAAGATAACTCTTGAGTGCTTCTCCATTTACGTAGTTTGTTCTCTATGCCTGCTGCTTCATATTCTTCACTATGTAGCTCTACTTTTATTATTATTGTAATTCAATTGTAGTATGAACGATTTTTTTTATTATCAATGAAGTTCTATTATGCGAAATTTGTATTTCAAATTTATTTTGCATTGCAATATCGGTTACGCGTTATGTGTGCATGACACGGATAAAATAAAATAAATGGGGCGAAACATAGCGATTTATAAACTATTTTACGGAATTAACAGGGTACATAAGAAAAATATGGCAATACATAGTGAAAAAAATTATTCGATTTATTAAAATAAATATATTAAATTTGTTTATTGGATATACATTAAAAAAAATTATAACACTATCATCATAATTCTTTCCCAATACGCATATTATGATAACACTACTATCATAATTGTTCCCCCAAACACATATTATCATAACACTAAAATCGTAATCTTTCCCCCAAACACAAATTTTCATAACACTACCTATCATAATCCTTCCCCCAAACGCATACTATCATAACACTACCTATCATAACACTTCCCCCAAACACATATTATCATAAAAATACCTATAATAATCCTTTCCTCAAATGCAGTTTATCATAACACTAGTTTTATTATAATACTAGGTTTATCATAACACTAACCCCTCATAAATTAACTCTTCCCCCAAACGGTCCCTAAGGGTTAGAACATGCATGACAATGTAGATGATGAAAAAAAAGTGACACATGGCAATTTGGATGTTAAGCATAATGGACATCTATTTTAATAATATTTATAATAGTTTCTAAATATTAACAAGCTAATTGTTTGCTTGAGCTACATATAATAATTTTTTCTATTTATTATGAAATTTATAAAAAATTAGATTAAAAACTTTATTTTGTAATATTTGTTTTTGTCACTATCCAAACATTTTTATGTGTGCCCCTTTTATCCAAACATTTTTTATAAATTTCTATGGGTTAAAATCTTATTGTGGTTCATAAGCTTTGTATCTTGTTCTATTTTGGTTCCTAAACTTTTAAAAACGTCTATTTTGGTCTCCAAACTTTGACAAAAACTTAATTTGGTTCTTACTATTAGAATATCGTTAACTCTTTAATGGAATGATGCTGCTGCTTCAATATTTTTATGATTAGGCTTTAGATTATTCATCATATTAATTAAATTGGTAAATAACCAATAGGTCTTACTAATTTAATCTATAAATTGTTTATGTCAATAGAGAAACATAACCAACATAAACCTAAATTAAAAATTAATTTTGTTATTTTTTTCTCCAAAATTAAAACTCTCACATCTCCCTTCGGCTCCCCACCATGTACTTATTTTTTCTTCAAATTGAAATCTTGAAGCTAATCAGAAGAACATTGAGTAGAATAAAAAAATAAAACTAATATATTGTTATTAACATTCATGGTAAGGTAATAAGATTTTGTATGTTGATGAATTTCATCTAGCATATGAGTTGAGAAAGTAAATTAGAATAACAATGTGCCAAACTGGTAATGATCAAAATCTTGAAGACGCTTTTTGAGTTTTTCGATAAAACATCAATTTATGATCTAGCCTCTCATTAAAAATTAAAATCCTAAATTTTTATGAGTAATTATCTTATTTGGAAGTAGGAGTGTAAACGGGTTGCCCATATTTCATATTGGTTGAGTTGTCTGTTTGATTATTTTTTTTCATTCATAAATTCAAAGTTTCAAACATCCATAAAAGTTTAACATTCAAAATGTGAGGCCTTTATTGCGTACCACCAACACAATAAAGATCCAATGACAAGGAATATGCATGAGGCCTTGACCCGAAGAATGGAGGTCCAGGTGAAGAGGAGTATAGGACATCCCACGGGGAAGTATAAGAAAGGGAGGAAGGTGATGAGACAATAAGTGCTTAAGTCTCAATTTGATGCGAGAAGGCAAGCAACGCAATGAGAATAAGCTGGCGAGGAAGAATTGTGCATTGAACGTCAAAAGTTAAGCGTTTAGCATAGTAATACGAAAAAAAGTGTCTGCGCCTGAGGAAGAAGACGAGGAAGTGTCTTGTCAAGATGACTTGACCACTCGCTGAGAGGAAATAAATTTCTATTGGTTTCAGAGAAGATAGGAGGGACAGACGATTTAAGAGTTTGGTTTTTCAAAGAGATAAAATGTGTGTATCAAAGAAAAAGTCCAATCGTCGCTGATGGATAGCCCATGTGTCGAGTTTGGGTTAGCTGCATGGCGCAGTGACTCGGTAAAGAGACACGTGTAAAGTGTTGAAACAATCCTTGGATGTGGAAGGTCACTATAAAAGGGGCCAAATAAGGAGTTTTTCAGAAGTATTAGACTTTTTGATGAAAATGACAAGGAAAATTCAAAGAACTGAAGGACAAATGAGGAAACTGCTAGGTGAGAAAAGGAATCCAACGATAAGAAAAGAAGGGTTTAAGGTTATAGTATATGTGTGAGTGATAAATAAGATTCCAATGTGATTTCATTGCCATTTATGTTTAAATCTTTTCTTCGTTTGTATATGAGTTATGAATAAATGTCTATGGGTGATTCAACCTAATCCAAGTGAGTATCTTTGTAACTATTATTGTCTTTGAGTAGTTATCACGAGTGGATGTGAATCCCTTCCAAGGAAGGAACAGGTTACGAAGAATGCCTTCCATAAATTGTTAGTATTTGTGGATCTTTCATCAATGGAAGAAATGTTTGCAAATATCTTCCATAATCATTTAGTGATGTGTTGTAAACGTGATACATGAGAAGTATATATGTTCTGTAAACGACTGGGCACGAGCACGGACAACGATAGGGCACAGACTGGTGGTGGTGGCGATAGCTGTGGGTTTGAGAAAAGAGTAAATATGAGAAAAATGATGAGGTTGAGATTGAGAAGAGAGGGAAGATGAGATTGAAAAAGAGAGGGAAGAAAGTGATGAGATTGAGAAGAGAATGAAAGAATTTTGAGAAAGATTAGAAAATCGTGTGTGGGTTTGAGAAAAAAGTAAAGTAAGAGAGAGAAAGCTTGAATTTTTTACAAAAATAAAAAAATTTAAAAATTAGAAAGGTGCTTTAATATCGCTTCTCAAAAAGCAGGATGTTTAATGTCAGTTTTAAACCGACATTAAAGCTCTCTCTTTAATGTCGGTTTAAAATCTAGACTAAGCATCTGCCTTTGAAAACCGACATTAAAGCTCATTTTCATGTTTTCACCTGACATTAAATGTCAAATTTCTTCTAGTGTATATTCTGTTAATGAGAATATTCTAATGTTATTCCTCATTGTTTGATTCGGGTGACTACTGAAAAACTATGTAAGGAAAGTAAGTGTGCTAACCATTTTGTGTACTATTTATAGTGGTTGTTTGTCAAAGGAAGACGCAATCTACCGCTAGACACTGGTGAAAATCGCAGGTAACTCGCGTGATGCTGATTGAGTACGAATCTCAAGTTCAAGCGAGGAGAGAATCCTAGGCCACGATAATGAGTTAGAATGCATGATGACTTGAACATGTCGAAATTAGTTGTGCTTATGATGACGGTTGTGGTGGTTGATGCTAAAACATGATAGTTTGAATACATGGAAATCAATTGTGCTTAGGATGATGGTTGTTGTCGATTCGAATGCGTGGAATTCCTTAGTGCTTATAGAAAGGGTGGTTGTGGTTTGATGCGATGAAAATTATTTATCCGCAATCTAATCTTGTTGTATTTGTGTATTATTGTTTTTCCCAGAAAGATATTTCTCAACCCATCGCTCACTCAATTTGACTTATATTTTAAAGTTTTCCTTCCCCAGGTTGTCAGGCTTCAAAGCTGAGTGAAGAATGGATTTTAGGCCTTGTAGCTTAGTTAAAGAGGGAAAAAAGAATTATTCGGTAGCCTTACATGACGCATTAGCCATGGAAATTTGTATTACACCTAAGGAGCTGGCTGGTAGGCGGGTTGCTCCTTAGTATGGATGGCCCGAGTCGAAGGAAGACAAGAGCAATACCTAGGTTAATGGGGCCTAACCTAGTGAGCTAGAGAGCACATGATTCAAAGAACTGAGCTAAGGGAAGGAAAGCTTCACACCTCTAAGTACCTGACCTCAAGAAACAACATTAGGTGGTGGACGAGGAAATGAGTATCCTTAGAAAGCAACTAAAGAGGCAAAGAAGGGAAGGGACAATAATCAAAATTGAGTTTGTGTATCAGTGCCAAAAGAGTTCCACCTTGGTGGCGAAGAAGGGAACAAGGTGCATTGCTACATGGTGAGGTAAGTAAACCATAGGTGAAGTTGGAAAAGTTGAGTTAAACTAAGGAAGGCCATAAGATTATGTTTTAAGTCTTGCTGTAAGGAAATTTAAAAGTGTAAAGTTAATAAAGAAAAATTTTGTATTCATTTCGTTAAGTTATCTTGTGTTTGTTGCGTAAATAGCAGAAAGACTATGTTAAAATAAGATTTAATGACTTAGTAACAAGGCTATGATTCATGAAATTAAGTCGTGTTTCACTGTCGTGTTAAGAAAAGCTTGGTGTTTAAGCCTTGCGTCAAGGATATAAAAGAGAAGCTATTTCGCTTACTAAGTGTTTGACATTTACTATACGCCTTGTTAAGTGTGGAAGGTCTAGGCGGCACACCTCCACTTAGTTGCGAGAAGCAACTTTAGGATGGGGCATGGCACCAAACAGTATCCCTAAATATTCATGAAGTACAACTTATAATAAAGTAATAAAAAAAAGTTCTTAAACATGAGAGAAACCAAATATAAGTTAACTTCCAAAATCCATTCAAGCATCCCAAGCATTCAAGTTTGTCCTAAAAATTAAAAAAAAAAAAAGAACCATATCAAATAAGTAGTTTAAATAAAATAAATGAATTGACGAAAATATAAGTATTCAACTTATCATGAAAATTGTTAACCCATAGATCATGTTTGTGATGTGACGAAGGACTTGATGTTTTCTAAACACATAAAATGAAAGTATATAATGTCATATAACCATAATATAATGATACAATTTTCAATAAAAATAAAAGTTAGAGACAACACTTACCGTTCTAAAAAATTTGACAAATTTAAATTTCTTCATGTTCTGGACAATGATCCAATAAGGTTGTTTTGCCACGAATCCAATTTTGTGTACAAATCAAACCTTCCACTGTTTTAGGTGATAAAGAACTTCTAAAAGAATCCAGAATCCTTCCTCCAATACTAAATGTTGATTCAAAAGCTACAGTAGATACCAGAATGACAAAACTATCTTAGGCAACTTTCGATAGAATTCGGTATTTAATGTCATTTAATTTTCATAAAGTCAGAACATCAAACTGATCATTTGGTTCCTCACAAGGGTTAGATAAATATCTTTCAACATCATTCCTAGATTCTAAAGTATTTTTTACTTATGTTATTCTCTTTTACGACCGTGATAACATTCTTCCATTCGCGTTAGTTTCCGCCTAGTTCTCGAACTCAATAGTCTCAAACTATCACTTGATTCTATTTGTTCACAAACAACACCTTGACCACTCAAATCATTATGAAAGTCATCAACTTGTGATTTCTAACAATTACATAAACACATCAAACATGCTTTAATCCCATCAACAAGAACTTTAACCATAGCATCGCCATGTACACTTTCAAAGCAAAAGGCAACATAGTCCAATTTATATCAAGGGTCAAGCACCATAGCTAGAAATACAAGCTTGTTAAAATTTTCAATTAAACCCTGTAACGACCCGAACTTTTAAACTAATTTAAGGTCATTACTAAAAAGATAAACATCAAAAGACACTTTTTTTAAAAGAGGATAACTAAAATCTTTATAAAATTAATATCAAAACGTTCACGAAAAACATAAGGTTTTCAAAATTAACAAAAATAACTTGAAAACGTGACCCGCGGGTTTTAACAATTTTAAAGAACTAAAAATAAATAAATAGGATAAAATCTTCAAGTAAAATGGTTAAAATTTAAAAATACTGAAAGACATATAAATGAGTGCAGAAGCTGAACTGTGTCCCCATATAGCATGCCACAGATCCCTCGCTGTCGCTCGTCAGCTTCTTAAGTTTTTTACATTAGCCTGAAATATTAAACATAGGAAAGAGTGAGTATATAAATATACTCAGTAAGGGACCCACTACAAGTCTTGCTAGGTGATCTGTTAACTTTCCGTTAGAAACATAATCATAGTGTTGTGTGTCCAATGGAGCACACCTGTGTGCGTGAGACCGTACGAACACCCCTAAATCGTGCGAGTAATCCCACGGGAACACCCCTAGTCGTACGAGTGATCGCAGGTACACACTCCATAAACATATATGTAATACGTAGGTACATCCCTAATCGTGTGAGTGGTCCCGTCGTGCGAGTGACCCCATATACACAATATAACTGGCCCCTAATCGTGCATGTAATCCGTAGGTACACCCCTAAATCGTGCGAGTGATCTCGTAGAAACACCCCTAGTCGTGCGAGTGACCTCATAGATAGGACCACAATACAGGTGGGGTAAAAAGCTTAACAGACAAAGTTAACAGACACACCCCAATCCAAAGCATGTAACATCATTATAAACATCATAACATGACATGAATATTAATCATAACGTTCTTATTCATGTGATTAATATATCATGTATCATAAACATCATAAACATACCAGTCATCATAGTCATTCATAATATCAGTCATCATCATCAATTATAATATCAATTATCATCTATAGCATCGCATTATGCATCTTAGCTACCATCAATGCATAATCGTAAATACATGCAGTCTCTTAAATTCAGTTCGAAGGTCTAGTAGTAGAATCTCTTACCTGGAGATTAGCTAAAAAATATTTTTTTGCTGACAGTAATTTCCCAATTAAAGCAGATCCTAAACAATAAGGGAAAATCAATAACTTAATTAATAAAATTTACCAATGGCTAGTATCTAAAATTTTCCAATTTAACTTATCCAAAATTTTAAGGTTGAAACCAATTCAACCTTGATTGGGAAAAATCCAAGATTAAATCTAAAAAATTTAGCCAATTGAACCTTTAAAGAAATCTCATAGATCAAAAATTAAATTAACAATTTATTAATTTAATTACCTTGGCTTACCAAACGTAACCAAATGGAGGTTGAAAAATCATCTAAACTTTGATGAAAAAATTCATCAATTCTTCAAGCTTTGCCAAAGGGACCAATCATAATTAATTATTATTTATCTTTTTCTAAAATAATTATCCTTTTACAAATAATTATATTTTTCCAAAATATAATTATTTTACTTTTTCTCCCTTAATAAATATCTTTTCTCCAAAATACATATTATCTTTTCTTTAAATAATTATATTTCAACAAATATAATTATCTTTTTCTTTAACATAATAATTATATATATATATATATATTTCCATATATACATATGATTATCGAATCTCCAACAAACACTTTATAATTTAATTAAAAAACTTTGTCAATCTTTTAGGGATGATCTAACATACCATACAACATTACGAATACAAGCAATGGAGTCATGCATTTCTTTCTCTCCCTCATTTACAATCAAGTTAATTTTGTGAGCACAACACCTCATGTCTAACAATTCTCCTTTCAAGACTAGAGTTTTCCAACTTCAAAGTTTTTTCTTAATATACGAAATTGCCCCATCGTTCAAACTTGCATTATCAATAGTTATAAAAAAGACTTTATCGATCCCTCATTCCAATAAATAACTCTCAACGAGCTTTCTAATAGTATCACCTTGTGGTTAGCAACTTGACAAAAGTTAAAAAAACATTTATGCAAAACCCAATCTGAATCAATGAAGTGTGCAGTGAGTACCATGTAGTTAACATTTTGTAAAGAAGTTCATGTGTCAGTTGTCAAACATACCCTTTTGAGAATTGATGATTTCAACTTCATCTTTTCATCAAGATATAATTGATATATATCTTTAGCAATTGTTACTCTTGAAGGAGGGCCAAACTTAGGACAAGCCACTCTACAAAATGTCTGAAGCCCTAATTCTCGATAAACTTGAATGGAAATTCATCAATAATTATCATTTTAGCATATGCCTCCCTACATAATTGTTTACTAAAAATAGTAGTTACAAAATTACTACCACTTTTTGTACCAGTGGAAGGTTGAGGAGTCAAAATAGTTTGTCCTGTTTCTACTTCCTTATATGGATACTTCTTATGCTAATTTTTTAAGTGCTTCCATAATGTGCGAGTTCCACATGAGGTAGTATCACAAGAATACACTTTATCACAATAATTGCATGTGCATCTAGAACTGTTCTCTTTCAACTTTGTGAAGTGATCCTATACAGTGGATGTTGTCTTCTTAATGGCTCTAGCTCTTTTTTTATTGGGTAGAGTTGGTTTACTTAAACTCGCAATTATCATTGCGTTATGAGAGTAAGGGGCAGGACCAAGCTAAGAATATGACTAGGACTAGTTTCACTATGTTGTCCACTACTGTTGTCCATGGTTTAAAAGAGTATACAAACTAAAGTCAAATCACCCACACAACATAGCAGATTGTAAACGACCATCAACAATGAAAAAACAATACCACGACTAAAATCAAAACAAAAACAACACCACAACTAAAATGCAAATCTAGTAACTTTTAAATGTAGAAAAATGCTCAAAATAAATAATCAATAACATGAACTTAAAGTTCGAGAGGTAAACTTGAATGGTAACACGGAGAGGAAGAATCCAATGAGAGGATGAGAAGTTGACGCCTACTCTAACGCCGATGAACGAGAGGATGAGAAGTCGACACCTACTATAACCCTGACAGACAAAAGGATGAGAAGCTGACGAGAGGAAGAATCAAAGATGGTAACACAGACACACAGAGAGACGTGAGCCTGAGGCAACTTGTAATCGTGAATACTGAATAGGAAGAGGCTGGCTTAAAGTTACTTCTACTAAATAAATAATAAAATATATATAATATAAATATATAAATATGTGTGTGTGTATATATATAACCTGGATTCACTTTCACCAGCATCTCATCGCTTAGACTTGGAATTCACATTCACTACCATCACGCGAAAGACCTAGGATTCACTTTTACCAGCGTCATGTGATAGATCAAACCACACCACATCATATAATTATCACAGACCACAACAAGGGAATATTAGCTCAGAAGCTTTAGGGTTTCTCTCAACCAGACATTCAACATAGAAAACTCTCTCTAGACAATTTATCAGAATGTCCAACATCTCATGTCCTTCTTTTAGTCTCGTTGGTCCTATTTATAGTGACCTTTCGTATCCAAGGGTCATCTCAATGCTTTAGACATGTCACTTTCCCTTTTCGCTGTACAATGCAACCAACCAAAACTCAACACGTAAGCCAACGTCAGTTATGAATACACTTTTCTTGAGACGTCAATCTTATCTCCTTGGAAAGCAAAACTTCTTATCATCTTACTCTCTTTTCAGGAAGCCACAGAACATTTACTTCGTCCTAGATGGTTGTCCAATCACCTCATATGGACGTCCAACCTCTCATCAGAACGTCTACCTCATTGAGACCATACTTAGGTGCAAGCTTTCTTCATGCCTCACTTCACCCAATGCCTAGTTCTTAGCATCCATCATGGCCTTCTTTCTTGCCAGCTAATCTCATCATGTCACTTACTCTAACGTGATAGCATTTAGACTCAAATGCTTCAATCACCTTATCTTATCTTCCACTGCATTCTTCTTCGCAGAATGCCTCTTACCAACACTTTGTCCAGCGCGACTCTTCTCAACGAGGCTTTTCTTCAACAGACTTCTTTTTGGATTCAGGCCTCATAGGTATTAAAATCCGTTAATTCTTTAACAGATTGATGAGGTTGCTTCTATATTTGGATGACTAGACTTCCGAATAGAGGTGTAAAATAACCCAAATAACTCGAAAACTCGAACTACCCAACCTCTATTATTATGGTTGGGTTGGGTTAGTTTAAAATATGGGTTGGCCTGGGTTTAAAATTTTAGTTTTTTTGGGTTGGGTTGGGTCTTAGGTTCAGGGTTGAAAAATTCAATTCAACTCAATCCAACTCGAATTAATGATATATATATATATATATATATATATATATATATGAGGATGAGATGCATTATTGATGATGGATGCTGATGAGTGTGAATCCCAGATCTAGGCAAGGAATGTTATGAGAGACGCTGGTGAAAGTGAGTCTCAACTCTATCATGTGATGCTGGTGAATCTGAATCCCAGGCCTAGGCGATGAGATGCTGGTGAAAGTGAATCCTAGGTCCAGGTGATGGGAGAATCCCAGGCCTGACGAAGATTTGTGAGTGTTTGATGACTTAAACTTTGTGGAATTATTGCTATGGTTGTGACTTTGTTTAATGCGTTAAAAGCTTGCAATGGTATTTCAGGCGATGAGATTTATATATATTTGTATATGAAATGACCTCGTGGTTATGATATATGAAATTGTTGTATTCCCCCAAAGGTATTTCCTAAACCCATCACTCAGTAAGTCATTGACTTAGTTTTAAGTCTCCCTTCCCCAGGTTTTGAAGCGTCGAAGTCAACTAAAGAATGGACATCAGGAGTAGAAGCCAAGTAAAGGAGAGAAAGCTTGTGCGATGTGCGGGTTGTGTCATATCCTATCTCGCATTTTAGGTGTCGGTAGTTAAGGACTTCACTCCTTAACGCCGAGGACTGCAACTTAGTTCAGAAGAGAAGGTGAGGGTTATACCTAGGTTGGTAAAGCAAAATTCGGAGAGTAGAAAAGTCAAAAAACTGAGTCAGGCAAAGGAAGCCCTAAAGGCTGTCTTAAATGGTCATTGGGCGACCAAGGAGAAGGAAGCCCTTACACCTCTAAATGCTCCCCACCATAAGGAGCAGAGTTAGGCAGTGGAGGAAGAAAAATAGATTAGAGCTCAATTTTAATTATGTGACTTTGGAAGAAAAGGAATGTGGTTGTATAGTATGTACTTTGTAAATTCTTGAGTTAATAAAGAGAAGAAGATTATGTTATTCTACTGCTGTTGTTATTTTTATTTGATCTTACTACCTATTAGGTTGAAGTTTATTTGTATTATGTAAAGAGTACTATGCTATGAAGTAAAGTTTTAATTTTTGCTACGTTATGTAAAAGCAAGTTAAGTTGTTTTGCTTAATAGGAGTTTAGTGGATCATCTCGCGAAGAGATGCACAATGAGTAACTAGGCAGTACGCCCCCATTTTGTCGCATGAAGTGGCATTTAGTATGGTGCGTGACAACAACAGAGACTAAAATATGCACTTTTTAAAAGTTTCATGGTCTAAAAGAGACGTTTTTAAAAGTTTAGAGACCGAATAGAACAATATACAAAGTTTAGAGACCAAAATAGGTTTTAAACAATTCTTATATTTTTCTTTGTCAAGTGGTTGTACCTCTTAGAGTAAAGTTTTATGTCATCTAGTGCACTTGATGTTGGTGGGATGCAGCTCTTCGAAATATAATCCATGATGGAGGTGGTTACTTCAATTCACTGATTCCTCTGATATAAATTTGAGATGAATGTGTAAAAGAAAAACCAAATAAGTACACCTGCATTTATATTCTTAAAAAAAACATTTTAATAATGAAACCTTAAGGTTAGAGAAAAATATTTAGAAAACAAAAGATTTAATTGATTGAAAGTAACTATTAATATGACGAAATAGTGAATCATTCGAATTTAAAAACATTAGAATATAAATTACTGAATTATATATATTAAGATAATGGAATATTAACATATTAATTCAATAATTTAATTTCTAGAACAAATTTTCTTCCTTTAACCTTAGGTAGAAGATTCTTTTGTTTTTTTTCTTGTAAAAACAATAATATGTGAAAACATTAAAACAAAAATTATTCCACTATCTAACTTTTAATTTTATTTATCATATGTTCATAAAATCACTATGATCAACTAATTGAAACTCCAACATTTTATGTGTTTTCTTACTTGTATTTTACATTTTTGTAAAAATCACTTTTAATCTTTATATTTTTGTAAAATAATAATTTAGTCCTAAAATTTTATCGTAGCATAGTTTCTAAATTTTACTATATAATTTAGTTATTGTACTTTAAGTTTGTAACAATTTAGTTCCTAAAGTAGAAATTACTGATAAGATTTAATGAGTTTTTTTTCTTCATAAATAAGGTGATAAACTAATGATTCAGTATTTTCATAAAATACAAAGTATGCATCATAAAATAATAAAAATTTGACATTTAATTTTGATGATTTTGTTTACTTTAAGTACTAAATAATTACAAATTGTGAAAGTACAAGGACTAAGTCGTCAAATATTGAAGTTTATGACTATATTTTTATAGATTGAAAATATAGGAATTAAATCGTATCATATCGAAGTTTAGGGACTAAATTGTAACTTTCAGTAAAGTTAGACATCAAAATGAATTTTTAAACATGAAATTTTACAACTTAATTCCTATAAAAAAATCATCAAAATCAAGTATTAATTTTCTTTAGATTGTAACTTAATCTATACAAAGAAACTCTTCTTAGTGATCTACATCCATAAATTTTTTTATTAAATCCTATTAAATAATTAACAATCACTAAATCATTACAAATTAAATTAAATTCTACTAAATAATCATAATAATAACTAAATCATTATAAATTATAAAGTACAGTAGAAAGTTGTTACTTATTCAAGTTTAGACGCTAAATTGTTGTACATTAGAAATTAAATTGTGACCGACTAAAATTTATAGACTAAATTGGCACTTGTACTAAAACTTATCAAAAAATATTTTTTAACAAGTTTCTAAGTTATAATAAACTCATTTGTTTAGAGTTGTTTTCAAATATGACAAAATAACCCAAAATATTTATAAATACAACAAAACATTATTGATAGACTGTTATTATTTAATAATCGATAATGTTGATAGACTATTATTATTTAATCAACAATAATGTTGATGGTCTATTAGTATCTATCATTGATAAACTATAAAATAAATTTTACTATATTTATAAATACAAGTTCGGAACTATGTGCGTCCCAGATGTATATATAGTAAAAGTTTTAAAATATTTTTTGGCTTGGTGAGATTTTACTACTTTTAATGAAAAGGTGAATTTTGATGTCAAATTGAAGAATCATTGTTTGAAAGCAAAAAATAAACCGAACTCAAACATTTTGAAAAAATATATGCCTAACCATTCACAATAGATAGATTTGATGACTTACTTGTTTAAGAGACAACACTAGAACAATAGAGACACAATCTAATATCAATGGAACACAACTCATTGGATACAAGTGATTACTCATTAAATCCATCAATCCTTGGGATACAACTCCTCAAGTTTTAGTATATGTTAATTGTTTCTCTATATGTAGATGGTATACATCAAATGAATGTATTTTCCATGTATGAAAGTGGTCCATATAAAAAGGCGACTTATCGAGTTTAAGTATTCTCTACGAGATGTTAGAAAAACAAAGATTATCCTTCATATTTTCACTTGACAAAATAGTTTTATTATATGTGAAAGTTAAACCATCAAAATCTATCTAAAATTAGTTCTACACGTGTACAATAAATAATTTATCTATTATTTTTCTAAGAACAATTTTTTTAAAATCAAATATTATAGATGACCAAATTTTAAATTAATAAAATCTATCTAAAATTTCAATATTTATGTTGTATAACTCAATAACCAATTACTAAAAGAAGCAATAGGAAAAACGAACGTTTATCCTTCACAACCCCTTTTATATATATAGATGGTTAAAACAAATTTTTATTGGAGCTTTTCAAATATAGCCAATAATAGAAACTATTTGTAAATATTGAGAAACCTATCAAATTATTTATAACTCATGTTCTTCATATGTACCTTAAAATAGTTTTTACTTTTTGAGAATTTTATTATTTATAACTCATGTTCTTCAATATTTATGTTGTATAACTCATGACCATTCTCTTCTATATAAAATCTAAAAAAAATTATGAGAATGTATGCTTAAAATAAATAAGTGCGAATGATGACTAGAGAAAAAAATATTTTTTTTAAAAAAAGGTCAAAAGAAAAACCGCTTAAATTACTGTCTAAAAGTATTTCGTTTAAGTAATTGTATTTGTTTAACTTTTATAAAATGACTTATACTTTTAAACATAAAAACTTAAAAGAACAAATCAAACACATCCCTAAAATATTTATATAATTGAATTATACGAAAAGTCGAACTCCCTGACCCATGAGGTTTGAACAGTTTTCTTAATAGCTCGCCTTCCTTTTTTCTTCGCCTTCCTTTACAATATATGAAAAGGGCTAGAAAGTAAAATAATTGGACTATGAAATAAACTTTTCATTTTTCTCAAAGAGAATGAAGTTCCATATTTGATCATTTGAGGGAAAATGATAAGGTTAGTGGTGGGATCATGAATGTTTCAATTATTATTTTGTAAAGAAAATCATTCTATTTGGTTGCAATTTTTTGTAAAGCAACATGATGATGAAGTGAGTAGTAGTTGTTGAGAGCTTAAGATTGAGAAATGAAGAAAAGTAAAAATAGGTAGAAAAAAGTGGAGCAATAATGGAACTGATTTAGGTAAGCATATGAACAAAATCGCATGGTCCCACTTTTAAAATTCATCAACCTATTTCAATATAAAATTAAAAGTCTTGTTTTTTTAAAGGTAAAAATTCAGTAAATATTTGTTAGAGGAATTTTAAAATATAACAAAATTCGTCCACCTCTTTGTAGCTCGTTTAAATCTTTTCTTATATTTTATAAATAGTTTCATTTTATATATATATATATATATATATCATAACAATTTCTCTTTTTTCTTTAAAATATGAACACGCTACACATTTAATAGACAAAAAGTAAATGTTTGATTACATGAGGTTATTTTCAAATAAAACAAAATGAACCAAAATATTTACGAGATATAACAAAATTTCAAAATCTATCATTTAATGTCTTAATGATAAATTTTAAAATTTTGTCATATTTTATGAACATTTTAGCAATTTTTGTAGCCACCTATTTTTGTTTGGCTTAATTTCATTACTTTGAGGCTATTTTTTTTAAAAAAATAGAACAAAGTAATAATAAAAATTAAATAGAACTTTTATTAATCAACATTTAAATGTTTTTTAAAAGTTTAAAAATGGTGAATTCAAAAGTTTAAGGAGGGAATTTTTTAAATTTGAATTAAGGAATCTTTTATTTATGAAGAAATTAATTTAATCAATTTTGGTAAAAATCAATCACATATCATTTTTATTTGATAAAAAATCAATCACATAATTATTTACAGCAATCACATATTTAACTTTTTCCTTTCAAATAGTCTATAAATAGTATGACCTTTGGTCATTTGTTTTTCTTGGATAATCTCTACCATTCCTTCCTATCCTTTTTTAAAAACTGTTCTAAATTTGAGGTATTTTCTCAACCTAATTGTCATGTTTTATTAAGATTTTAAAAGTTTTGGGTGTTATGTTGTTGGAGTTTGGTGATAAAAATAGAAAGATTTTGATATAAAAAAAGGGATCTTTTCTATAACTTAACAAATCGATAAATGATTTACACTTTATAAAACTATTTCAAAAACAGAAAAAGCTCACATGCCCATCGTACGAAATACCAAAAATACCCCAATAAACGCGTGATTAATTATCTGCGTGTGCGCAATTAATGTTCTATTAAACGACTATCATGCGTCATGATGTAGAATTAGATACAATTGATACACGATCTTGTAAATTACCAAACATATAAACGAACAAATAATAAACGCTAAACGATAATGAAATACTTTAGATATAAACGATCATGTAAATTCTCTTTAACGATCATCTCATATGTGCATCTGGTCATGTATGGAAGTATAAACGATCGAAAACGATCATCATCCGCGATCGTATAAACAAATAAAGAACTCGTATACGATCTTGTACATTACCATATATATAAACGATAAGATAATAAACAGTAAACGATGACGAAAAAGTTTAGATGTAGACAATCATGTAGAGTAGCTTCAACGATCCTATATTTAAGTATAAACGATCGTTTAGAGAAACTAGCTCCAATCACTCATAATTACAAAAATACCATATCAAAATCAAGGCACTATAAAAAGGAGAAGGCACTTGCTCAGACTTTTCATCTTCTTTACAATCTTTCGTCTTCTTCCCTACATTTTCTCCGTTCATCTTCTTTATCAATCATTTATTTCCTCGTAGCTACTTCAACAGAACTACAGAAATTGTTCTTCGTCAATCGTTCTTCACTTTTGGTTGTTCGAGAATTTCTTTTCAGCATTAATCTATATTTTGTTTCTACAACTAAATCTATCTCCATCTATTTCGGTCTATCTCCATCATCTATCTCTATCTATCACGATCTATCTCACATATAAATAAGTTTGAATCTATATTCATTGTATATATTTCATTGAATAATCTATATTCATTTTTTTTCTACCAATAGATGGTGAGCAAGAAGAAACAAGCATCAAGCAGCAAATAAATGAAATCTAAAGGAAAGACAGAAAAAGGAAACATTAAGAAAGAACAAAAAATGAAGGTAACAAACTAGAATGTGAATATATGTCTATATAGTATTCTATATTTGTGTATCTTTGTCTAAATAGCTCTCTGTATTTGTAATTTGTTAAAACTAGCCCTTATTTGTTACATATTGTTTATTATGTCTTTGAACAAGTGAAACACTATCCAAATGACATTATTACGGAAGATGAACAAAAATATCTTAAAATTACTGTATACTATAGTTTAGAAACATTAAATCAGATCAAATCGAAAATGGATCAAAGAATTTTTTCTCGAGTTTTGATGAAAAACTCTTTTGGACAATTCCTTAACATTAAAATAGCCAAAATATCAACACAATTTTTGAATTTTATAATAAGAAAGCAATGCCATACAAAATAAACCAATGTCCTTGCTTTTAACTTCAATGGACATAAAGCAGAATTTGGGCTGAAAGAATTTTGTTTCATGACTGGATTAAAAGCCCACAAATTCCTAGAGTTAAATCTAGGAGAACGAAAATAAAATAGTCTGAAAAATGTCATTTTCCGTCCTGACGACTTTATAACAAGAAGAGATATAGAAAGAACTTCCAAAGCATGATGCAACGAGGAAGACTAGTCAACAAAACAACCACATAAATCTCCAACATCTAGACATATTGGATCATGAAGAAACCTTCAAAGACTAACCATGGGGAAGGTTATGATACATCCTAATATATCAATTCTTGAAAAAAAAAAGCATCATACAGTGACAAGGATGCTATATAACTTCAGGATTTTCCCTAACTTTAGTCTATTGGGCTTTTGAGACAATTCTAAGAATTTACAATTTAGATGTTGGGTTTGGAAGAAAGCTTGCAATTGAAGGGCCAACAATTGTGACATGAGAATGTTTGGAAACAAATGACAAGAGGATTTTAACCATCAACATTTTTTAATTTGAGAATGTAAGTAAATTTAGAGCATGCTCTATATATGTCTATCTAGATAGACAATGAAAGATTTTTATCCATGTCTTTCTAGAATAAATGATTATATAAATCTATCACTATTTATCAATACATTTGCTACTTTTTCACTAATAATCCAATATCACTATTTTATTTGTAGTTCTCTATCACACGACTAGACTCAACAGAAGAAGAGTCTCAAATAATTTTGAAATATTCAAAGATATTGAGGAGCAGGATAGAAAAGAAAAGGCGGAGCAATAGCAAAAAAACGAGAAAGAAATGGGAAAAAACATAGAAATAAACCAAATCTTAAATGAAATAAGAGAAATCAGAAAAAATAAAGAAAAAATAGAAGCATAATAAATTTTATTAAGATAAGGACTAAAAGAAACAAAAAGCATGTTAATACTGGTTATGACAAGCTTGAATGTGTTCAACCACCATCAACCAAATTTCAACAACAATATAGAGAGAAAGAAAGCGCATATGCAAAAGTCTTGGAGAAAAATAAATCACCTACTTGTAGCCTTGGCATTCTTGATGAAGATGAAGAAGTTAATAGAATGATGAAGTATACAATAACATATTGCTCTACGGTTAGAGCATTATTCATTATTTACTCCTTTTTGTTTAATATTGCTTAAATTCCAAGTAAAAGACAATTGTGTTGCTTCTTTTTCTATGCAGAAAACTATCATTTTGGAAACACAAAGTTGTTTATAAACAATAGAAACTACAGATTTAGAAACACCAAAAACAAAAATATTGTCGCAGGTTTAATTCTTTTCTAAACAACAAATATACATTATATGGTATAGAGAAAGATAGTTTTTTTGCTATCTATGATAGTAAGAGATAGTTTTCTTTATGATGTTTTCTCAACATTCTTAATTTACGTACTTGTAGATAAATGAAGAAGAAGAAGAGAACAACGAAATCATAAATTTAGAAACACAAAAAACACAAGTGTTGACACAAGTTTTAATTTTTTTAGTATACAACTGGTTTCACGATCATTTATTTATGTTACACGATCATTTATATATTTTACACGATCGTTTATATATCACACGATCGTTCATTTAGGTTACATACACTTTAATTTCTTTGGTATACAACTCATTTCACGATCGTGTATTTATGTTACACGATTGTTTATATATTTTAAACTATCGTGTATACATATTTAAACGATCTTTATATTGCACAATCGTCTACATTTTCTTGCACAACTATTTTGACAGCACATTCTCTTGTTACATTCAGACAAATGAAGTTCAAGATGGAGAAAAAGAAGAAGCTTAAAATCAACAAGAAGATAATCAAACATGAAGCTGAAAATGAAAAAGAAGATAATCAAACATAAGATGAAAGTAATAAAGGAAAACAAAATAGAACAAAGCCAGGATCAATTCGAAAATATTGTAATTGTTGAAGAAAAGAAAATAGAAAAACAGGATGACAAAGTTGAAGGTGAAGAAAATAAAAAAGACACAACAAAAGAGAAACAAAAGTTGAATGAAGATGATGATGTTGATAATAAGGAAACTGAATAAGAGATTGACATTGATAGCAGTGAAGAAAATGCAGCAGAAGAACTAGAAACAAAAGGAAACAAAAGAAAAATTAAAGAAAAGCAAAAGGAAAATAATGGTGGTGACCAAAAATAGCCAAAAGTTTCAAAAATGATATGGAGACAAGCAATCTCAAAACAAGAAGAATGAAAGAAGAATATCAACTCAAGAATACATTGATTTCGCTCCATCTTTTGACCGAAAAATTTCTCAATATTTTAAACACTATTTATAGTGTTTGTAAAGCTTCAAGTCTATAAAATTACCTTTTGAAGATTTCTTGGTTTTATACTCGAGTAATTTGTTTTCCATTGCACACTCTTTGTATCCTACACCATCCTGTAAAACATATAACGGGATCATTTGTATTTATTAGCATGATCATTTAGATTCAACAACACTATCGTTTAAACGTATAACTACACCATACTACACAATCGTTTAAATAATATCCTTCACGTTCATGTAACTTATGTAGCAGCATCATTTATATGTAAAATGTATAACAACATCGTTTAAATAATATCCTACACGATCGTGTAACTATATAACATGAGCATTTAACATTATATCCTTTATGATCGTGTAAACAGTATAACAACGTCGTTTACATGTAGAATATATAATAGCATCGTTTAAATAATATCCTATACGATCGTGTAAACATATAACATGATCATTTAACATTATTAGCAACACGATCGTTTAAAGATGTAAAAGATCGATAGTGTTGGTTAAACACCAACGATCATTTACGTCTATCATGGCGACTGTATGAAGAGATTAAGGCCACGTGGAGACCATGCGAAGACTTTGCGGTTTTTTAGTTTTGTACATAATGAATGCACATTTCTTAGCCACTCACCAATTACACAAAAAAAAACTCTTTGTTTTCTAATCTTTACTCTTCATTTATTAGCCTTTCACCAATTTTTAGATCCCTCATCTTTTTTTTAAACCCTTTATCTTATTTCCATCATGTAAAAAGTTCTCAAACCATTAAGTTTTGTGTTTCTAAAGCTTTCCTCTCGAACATTCTCCCCACTTAAAATGTGCATCAAGATGGTGCTATTTCAACCAAGAACAACAAGATCGAAAAGAAGAAGGAAAAAAACGTGCAACATGTAGATAGAAAGGAATGCACGGTAGGTTTGACAAAGAAAATTGTGATGGTGATTCCAAAAATATCTATAAAAGACTATGGTAAGCTCTTACATACTTTCTTCATCCTAAACCTCCTTAACTTCAGAAAACAATGGTCTTGGTTAAAATTAATTGTATACAAGGCTGAGAGAGAAATTTATTGCTAAGGAGGTTTTAGTTGCTAAAGAAGTAAAGATGAGGAAGGAGATTGAGAGTAAGAACAAAAAATATGAGTTGCTCCAAAGCATTTGGGAAGTGCAAGGAAACAATCGACGAGTCAAAGGAGATGGAGAGTGAGATTCAACAACTCAAGAAATTGTACACGTTTAAATATTTCTCTGAATTACACTTGTTAAACAATAACATGTGGCAACGAATTGTAAAATAATCGTTTATAATAAAGAATATAAACATTCATTTAGACCATTTAGATTTTATTATTAGATCATTTACTTGCATAAACATTCGTTTATAGAATAAAATATGATTTTTTATGATTAACAGACCAAGCTTAGACGTTATATAATGATCGTTTAAATTTAATGATAAAACCATTTAGACCTACTAAAATATCGTTTTAACATAAATGCACGATCGTTTAACAAACATTTCTATTATGTAAAATGTATAAAAAGATCATTTATATTTACTAGCACGATCGTGTAGGTCTAAAATACGATCGTTTACATGTAAGTCAATGATCGATTATATTTTATTATAAGATCATTTATTTGCATAAGCATTCGTTTATAGAGCACCACATGATCATTTATGACAAACATAAATGCACGATCATTTACCCTTATCATGCAGTTAAGGAAAGTCGTTTTAGTTATCAGATTAAGGCCATGCAAAGATTTTGGTATTTTTGCGTGTTGTACCTAATCAATTCGTCTTTATTAGCCTTTATTTAAAGCATTTCTCTATTTTATATTTGTAGTTTTGGATTAACTACAAGATCGTTTACGTCTATCGTAGCGACGATATGAATTACTAACAGCATGAACATTTAAAGCCACGTGCAGGCCATGTGAATAGTTTATGTGTTGTAAATAATCAATTAATTCCCATTTATTAGTCTTTCACAGAAAAACTCTTCATTTTCCGAAGACTCTTCTGGCCCAAGTTGAAAGAGGACAGGATTCACAAGGGAAGATGACATCAGTGTTTGGTGCACGATTATGGTGAAGTTGTGCACGAGGTTGGTGAAGTTGTGAACCCATTGAAGTTATGCAGACATTACCATACATCGACGAAGATTCGAAGATTCTTTTTTAAGCCTTTTGAATTTATTGAGAAGGAAAAAAATATCATGATGCTTATTTCAATGAATGCAAACTTACGAAGCAAGTGGTTGAGGACAAAGTGATTCATTACAGAACTGGTAGACAAGAGCTCCAAAAACTCTAATGTTTTTTAATGAAATGATTGTACGATTTTTGGATGGTCAAAATTATAAAAACATTATGTGCATGAACATTTACATTTTATGAATGTCTATTTTACTTGTTTTGTATCATATACATACAATGGAAAGTTGGTTCGAGGAAGTCAGATAACATTTACATGTAATATTTACCATCAATGTATAAGAACTTTTCAGAACTTCTCTGTTTTATACTTCTTGAACATTTACATTAAATTGTTTTCGATTAACTATTACATCTTTTAACTTGTATAACATTATCGCTTATATGTTGTATATGATCGTTAAAAGTTGGTATCGTTCTCGAATAGATGTTATAAATGATCGCTTAAATCAAATTAGTAGATTGTTCACTTACATTTGAAACGATTGTTTACGATAACAACAATATCGTTTACGATAACAAAAATATCGTTAACAATTTAAGATCTAATGTTTATCGCTTTTGTGTATTCAAAGTTTTTTTTTTATTTAAATCAACAATCGTGTTGATTAATTACTATGATCGTTTTAAAATTATTGGGTTTACTTAATTAACGATTGTTTACTTTTAGCAATACAATTATTTAGAGTAATCGATTACGTGCAATAATCATATCTTTTACACTTATTGTTGACAGAAACACGTTAACATATGAATGAAAGTGATTTCAGTTACAAAATTAAGGGATTAAGGCCACGTGGAGACCATGTGAAAAGTTTAGGGTCTGTGCGTGAAAAGGGTAAATACGCATGTTGTACAATTACGTAAGTGCACAATCGTTTAACATTTATTACCATCATGTAAAATGTACAATAGAATCGTTCACATTTACTAGCACAATTGTGTAGGTATATCGACACGACCGTTCATATTTAAAACAGATATCGGATATATTTCAGTATCGTGTAGATTATTGCATAATCTTAATGGATCGTTTACACTCATTGTATAATTAATGAAGCGATTAGCGTCACATGGTGAGCATCTTTGAGTTTAGGCTTTGTGGGTGATAATGGTCAATAAGCGTGTTGAAAAAAAATCAATTCACATTTACTATCACAAAAAACCTTTCATTTTCCGTCTTTTCGTCTTCCTTTAAAACCCTTCTCACAAACAATTACATTTAGGGTTTCTAAACTTTTCATCTCAAACTTTTTTCACTTAACCTTTTCTTCATTTTGAGAAAATAAGTGTTTAGTTGCGATTCAAGATGCTGGTATTTCGACAAAGAACAATAAAATCAAGAAGAAAAAGGAAAAGACATGCAAGGTGCTTCCAAAAATGTCTACAAAAGGTTATGGTATGCTCTTATCAACTTTTCTAGATTCCGAAGCATCGTCCCACCCAAGTTGGAAGTGGGCGAAATTCAAAAAGGAAGATATTGGCCCTATTTAGCACAAGAAGGGTTAGGATATTCGAATCCTCGTACCCATTCTTCTACAGTGCCTTCGGGAGACAATCATTTATCTACGATTGTTAGAGACGGTTATGGTGAAGTCGTCCGACCATTGAAGAAGATGAGGGAGTAGAAGAAGCCCTTATAAAAAGAAGAAGAAGAAACAACCATTGAGGCAGCGTAGTGTGTGCCACAAGTGACAGCTTTTAGTAGTCTTAGATATGGTGAATCAAATATGCAATCATCGTCTTTATTATTACTCTTAAGCTGCTATGAGGTTAAGCTATAGGTAAGTGAGCCAGCCAAATGTTTATTGCAATGAATGCAAGCTTACGAAGCTTTCTGAAAATAATGAGAGCTTTTCTGAATTTCTCTGTTTTATACATGTTGTAAAACGATCGTTTAAAATAATTAACATTATCGCTTATATGTTCTAAACGATGGTTTAAAGTAATTAACATTATCGCTTAGACATTATTAAACGAAAGTTTACATCAAATGACTACATCGTGTACCAAAGATCGTTACGAAACGACAATCGTTTACGGAACGACAAGATCATTTACGATTAAGGATCTAATGTTAATCTTTTACACATATTCAAAGATCGTTTTAACTTAAATAAACAATCGTGTAGATTAATCAATATGATCATTTTGATGTTATTGGGAGATCTTACCTGATGATCATTCAGAGTGTATCATTTACATTGAATAATGCGATCATTTTGATCTTTTAAAAGATCGTTTTGACTTAATTACACAATCGTTTATATATATATATATATATATATATATATATATAAACAATCTCTAAATTAAATCTAAAGGATCACGTTATTAAATCTCCATCATCTTTGTAGTCATTCACCAACTTTAGTGTCAAACATTTATACATACTATTATGTATTAGAATGAAAGAAAAAGATCACACATTTTCATTAATTGTTCAAGTCTTGCTTACAAGTTCTAATATTATGCCCTTTACGATTATAGTTGGAACATCTGGCTGAACTACTAAATTCCCCAACAGATGGAATTCTTTGTTTTCTTAGTCTTCCAGCTTGGCGTTTAAAGACTAGAGGTAATGTTTTCATGACAGAATCTTCAACTCTCCGATCCAAATGTGTTCCAACAGGTTGAATACAACCATTATATGTTGCTGATAGCATTTCTCTATAATAAAACTTAGATACATAAGAATAGGTATCTAAATTAAGCATTCGTAGAATAGCAAAAGCATGCGCACAAGGAATTTCTTCAACATCCCATACTCAGATACATGTACAAATAGATTTCAATCTCTGTATACATTAAATATATACAAATAGAAATATATTTGTGTCTATCTGAGACAGGAACAGATAAATTGTTACAAGCATAAAAAGAAAAAAAATCTTACTAATAATCGTTTCAGATTTTCATTTTTTAAACGCATCACGTTTTCAGCCTAAGAAGTCAAAAGACTCTTTATTGTAGAAGCAACTTTACTCAAAAGACTCCTTATTGTAGAAGCAGCTTTACTTCGTTTATAAAACCACTTTTGCAATACATCCCTAATTGAACTAAGATCTTTAAACACGAAATTTACACTTTCTGCACAATTTGATGTCATCATTCTATACCTTCATCTATGTAAATATGCCCTAGACCACTTCTCAAAACCAACACTACTAAGATAATCTTTGATATTTGGACAAACAGACTCCATGCATCTCATGTGGTACTCAAATTCATTGACGGTGTTGGCATAAGCACAACTAAAGAAATATTTATCAAGTAGTGGATCCTTAAAATGGAGTTTCAAGTTACTTAAAAGATGTTTTGTGCACACACAATACTAAACATCAAGAAACACTCTTAAAACTCCTTTAGGGATGCTAAGATACCTATCAGAAACAATGACTAAATTAGCCCGCTCTATAATACTACCGAGTATCTTCTCAAAAAAGCATGTCCATGATACATCATTTTTAGAATATACAATGGCAAAAGCAAGAGGGAAGATTTGATTGTTACCATCTTGTAATGAGGTTGTTAATAGAATGTCATCAAACTTACACTTCAAAAATGTCCTATCAATAGAAATAATAGGTCTACAATATTTCCACCCCTCAATTAATGCACCAAAAGTCATAAAGCAAAACTTAAAATGACCACTATCATCCATTTCTAAAGCAGTGCATATACCTATAATAATTAAAAACAAATTCTATCAACACAAACAAAAAAGAACAGAAAGAATGTGATAGCATATTTGTCTATCTAGATAAACTGTTATATTTGTCTATCTAGATAGACTGTGATATTAATATATTCACATCTATCTGCAAATGGATTTAAATTTGGTATACAAAACTGATCATACTTTTGTTAGATTCAACCAATTCATCAAAGAAGCTTGGAATCAATGCATACAATTCAACTTTGTCACCTTTTAATATCTTTACCATATATTCTTTTGCCCTCCAAGCTTTTTAGTAACTTATATTAATTCCAAGATTTGTACAAGTTTTATGCACAATCTCTTTTGGAATGGAACGATCAATAGACATGAACTTAAAATCATCTATCAAACAACTGCCAATTACTGTTGAAGAAGCTTGCATGTGAGAATTTTGGGCAGTACTCAATGAACAATCATGGTCAGAAGTCTATTTTTGTAGCATTCACAAATCACTCTTCTTATAACGAGATGCCTTAACATACCATTTGCAGCCTTCTTACAGACATCTAAATTCAAGAGACCTTAAATTTGATACTGTAGTCTTAAATTGAAAGTTGTTCTTAACTGCTATTATGCAAAAATACTTTGAAAGCACTTCTTTACTTTCAAATAAACTTTTTTCCTTCAGATCATAATAATAAGAGATGTGTAACGACCCAACTTTCCGGACTAAGCTGAGGTCACTACTCAGTACTAAGACTCGACCACAAAACACAAAAACTCATAAAGGACCGGTTACGATTCATTTAAAAACGTTAGAAATATTACAAAAGCAGTTTCGGGCCCTAGTTTAAATCACAGTCACGAGGGTTTCAAATACAATACTCAAGTCATCAAACTCAAAATCACAAAACCAAATATTCTAACAAAATATATCAGCTGAAGCATAAAGAAAACCAGACGCGTCCATATGGCCTTCACGCATCCTTCCTGCCTCTCGTCGGTCTGCCCCTCGTTGTACCCTTACCTGAAAAGTTAAAGAAGAGAAAGGGTGAGTAGAAATATACCCAGTAAGGGACCCGCTACAGGGCCCGTTAGGGAACAACAGTTAACTTCCTATTCAGGGGTACCCTACATAACAGTCTAGTGGTTACGTAGAACGCACATATCAGTCTCGTGATCCCGAAGGATGCACGTATCAGTCTAGTGATCCCGAGGGATGCACATATCAGTCTAGTGCTCCCGAAGGATGCACATATCAGTCTAGTGCTCCCGAAGGATCCACATATCAGTCTAGTGCTCCGAAGGATGCACATATCAGTCTAGTGCTCTCGAAGGATACACCTATCCGTAAGGTACATTACCCCACAGATGAAGCTAACCGTTACCCCCCAGTCCATACTAAACCGTCTACAACAGTCATACCCCAACAACATTCATATTACAATTTCGCCATAGGCTTCGCCAGTCAGATAGAATAGGTTTAAACAACTACATCCTCAGTTGCTATATGCGTTTCCAATTCACACACCATTGTGATATCCCTAGATCCAGTCAACTAGTCAATCTAAGTCGGACTCACCGTCCTTCCACGACCAAACTCCATGATCAATGTCCAGACAAAAGACTACCAAGTACCTAACCGTAAAACTTTAACGTCCATCGACATACAATTCCAATCCACAACGTAGCCCATTAACATAACTACAATATACCGAACATCCGGCATCGGTGTCTATCCGTAAACAACTCCTTATACCCGATGGCACACAAGCTACAACTAGCGGTCACGTTACCTTAACATCAGACAAGAGCATAGCAACGATACTTAAAAGTCAAACATACATACATTTATTCAGTACAGTTACTAACGTGTAATCCCCTGTGGATTACTACGTTTCCAGCCTCGATCCGAGGTCCAGTAGTAGGAAAACCCTTACCTGATACTTGGTTATGCCCCTCGATCGAGTTCACGCTCAACAGATCCACCTAAACGAAAACACAAGGGTTTAAACGATGACACCAGTAAAAGTCACCTTTTTAAATCATTCGAAACAACAACGTCGACTTACCCGAGTAAAGGGAGCTATTCCCAAATGAACTTGCCGTGGGACCCAAGAACTTGAGCGTTAAACCCCTATTACCTTCAAGGAATGAAAGATAGGACCCAGTCTTACTCTAATATTCAAACTCAAAACGGTTCTAGCAACATTGGGTAAATTACCAAAATGATCCTTACCGAAGACTCACCGTGACCCGAAGTGGAGGGAGAAAAATATGGCTTAGGTGGCTCGGCTCGGCTTGGCTCACCCTCGGCTCGGCCCGGCTCACCCTCGGCTTGGCTCGGCTCACGGCTTGGCTCGCGGCTCAACTCGGCTTGACTCGGCTCGCGGCTCGGCTCGGTCTTCGGCTTAATTCGGCTCGTGGCTCAACTCGTGGCGCGGCTTGTGGCGTGGCTCGTGGCGCGGCTTGTGGCGCAGCTCAGCTCGGTCTCCGGTTCGTGTCGGCTTAGATTCGCGATTCGGGTCGGGTCAGATTGAAACCGGAGCAACAACGAGCGACGAATTTCGGCGTTCGACGACCGGGATGATTCGCAGCTTGGAGGCGTTCGACGATCGGCCCTGCTTCAACGCGGCGGACGACTGAAGGAGGGGCGTACGCCGGTTGCTGGCGTCGTGAGCCCGAGCGGAGATTAGAAAAGGTCGGGGGCCGCGGCGGACGAAACGTTGAAGTTGACAAACCTCGACGACAGAGACGGAGATGCGACGGAGGAGAAGAGGCGAAGACGGCCGACAGCAGTCGTCGGGTGAAGGACGGAGAGGGAGAAAGCACTGGAAATTGCAGCGGCGACGCGAGGAAGAAGAAAACGAAGTGGATGAAGGGGGGGAAAGAACGCGCGCGCGGCTAGGGTTTTTTAAAAAAAATAATATTATTATTATATATATATATATATTAAATAATAATAATAATAATAATAATAAATAATATTAATATTAATATTAAATAATGATAATAATAATTATTATTAATAATATAAAATAATAATAATATAAAATAATATTAATATTGAATAATAATAATAAAATTAATATTAGATAATAATAATGTTATTAATTTATAATAATAATATTACTATTAAATAATAATAATATTATTAATATTAAATAATAATAATAATATTAACATTAAATTACAATAATAAGAATAAATAATAATAATAATATAATTAATATTATATTATTATTATATCAATTTACCCAAATATTAAATTTAAGGAAAATCATATCCCGAAATTTCTTTTTCTACCCTCTTCGAAGGAAATCGAGAATTTACACCAAAATTTTAAATTTCCGAAAAAATTTACACAAAACGAAAAAAGTTTACCTCGAAATTTCGGGGCGTTACATTCTTCCCTCCTTAGGGAACTTTCGTCCTCGAAAGTTTTATTCCTCGAACAGTTCGGGATAACGGGACCTCATGTCATCTTCTCGCTCCCAGGTAGCTTCTTCCACCCGGTGATTCCGCCATAAGACTTTAACCAAAGGAATTTCTCTATTCCTCAACATTTTCACCTCTCTAGCCAGCACCTCAACGGGTTGTTCAGTATAGCTCAAGTTTTCATCAATCTCTAGTGGCTCGTAATCCACTACATGGGATGGATCTGGCACGTACTTCCTCAACATAGAAACATGGAACACATCATGAACTGTCGAGAGTGATGGTGGCAACGCCAAGCGATAAGCTACAGGGCCAATCCGCTCCAGAATCTCAAACAGCCCAACAAAACGGGGACTCAGCTTTCCCCTCTTTTCAAATCGTAAGACACCTCTCATAGGTGCTACCTTTAAGAACACCTTGTTCCCTACATCAAACTCAAGATCCTTCCGTCTCACATCTGCATAACTCTTCTGCCTACTCTGTGCGGTATGCATACGTGATCTAATCTTCTGTATCGCTTCATTAGTAGACTGAACTAACTTAGGACCCATCAATCTCTGCTCACCCACCTCACCCCAGCAAACCGGGGATCTACAACATTTGCCGTACAAGGCCTCAAATGGTGTCATGCCAATAGTAGCCTGAAAACTGTTATTATAAGCAAATTCCATCAAATGCAAGTGGGAGTCCCAACTACCTGGAAATTCCAATGCACACGCTCGCAACATATCCTCTAAAACTTGGTTCAGACGCTCAGTCTGACCGTCAGTCTGTGGATGGAAAGTTGTACTAAAGTCTAACCTCGTGCCCATAGCAGTCTGCAAACCCTTCCAGAATTTGGAAGTGAAACGGGCATCTCTATCAGAAACAATCGACACTAGCACTCCATGTAATCTCACTATCTCAGACATATACAACTGTGTCCACTTACTAGCGGTATTGGTGGATTTACCCGGGACGAAGTGCGCTGATTTGGTAAGTCTGTCCACCACAACCCAAATCACTGTAAAACCCCTCAGAGTTCTTGGCAGCCCTGTAATGAAATCCATGGACACGTTTTCCCACTTCCATTCCGGTATGCTCAAGGGTTGTAATAAACCCGCTGGTTTCTGCCTTGGTGCCTTAACCTGCTGACACACCAAGCATTTACTAACAAATTCTGCTACCTCCCTCTTCATGTTACGCCACCAATAAACCCGCTTCAGGTCCTGATACATCTTCGTACTACCTGGGTGCATGGAAAATGGGGAACTGTGAGCCTCAGATAATAATTTTGTTTTAACCGCACTATCTGATGGCAAACAGAGGCGCCTCTCAAACAAAAGTCCACCATCAGAGGATATGGAGAACTCAACTGCTTGCCCTGCCTCTGCTAGGCCACGCTTCTCAACCAAATAAGGATCGTTACGCTGAGCATCAATGATCCTTTGCCTCAACGTCGGCTGTACCGTCAACTGGGCTAACTGCATAGTGACTGCCCCCACTGACACTACAATCTCAGCCCGCTCAAGATCTCGATGCAATGGGGCCTGTCGGGTAATAAGTGCTGGTGAATGTGATACCTTTCTACTAAGAGCATCAGCTACCACATTTGCCTTGCCTGGATGATACAGTATCTCACAGTCGTAATCCTTCACTAACTCAAGCCATCTTCGTTGTCTCATATTCAATTCCTTCTGAGTAAAGAAGTATTTCAAACTCTTATGATCCGTGAAGATCTGTATCTTTTCACCATACAAGTAATGCCTCCATATTTTCAATGCAAAAACCACTGCTGCCAACTCTAAATCGTGTGTAGGGTAATTCTGCTCATGACTCTTCAACTGACGCGAAGCATAAGCTACTACCTTACCTTGCTGCATCAATACACAACCCAAACCTTTCTTGGAAGCATCACTATAAATCACAAAACTGCCAGAACCATCAGGTACAGTAAGAACCGGTGCGGTAACTAGCTTCTGTTTAAGGTTCTGGAAACTGTCCTCACATGCCTTGCTCCAAACAAAAGGAGCTCTCTTCCTGGTCAACTGAGTAAGAGGAGTAGCTATACGAGAAAAGTTCTCCACAAACCGTCGATAATAACCTGCTAAACCCAGAAAGCTACGAACCTCACTGACTGTGGAAGGTCGGGTCCAACTGGTGACTGCCTCTATCTTAGCTGGATCCACAGAGACTCCAGCCTTAGAAACCACATGGCCTAGAAAGGACACCTGCTTCAGCCAAAACTCGCATTTCGAGAACTTTGCATACAACTTATTATCCCGAAGTGTTTGCAAAACCATACGTAAATGCTCCTCATGCTCGGCCTCCGTCTTGGAGTATATCAAGATATCATCAATAAACACAATCACAAAAGTATCTAGGAACTCCCTAAACACTCTGTTCATCAAGTCCATAAACACTGCTGGAGCATTCGTCAAACCAAAAGAGATCACAATGAACTCATAGTGTCCGTATCTGGAACGAAATGCTGTCTTCGGTACATCACCATCCTTAATCCTCAACTGATGATATCCCGACCGAAGATCAATCTTAGAGAACACTGTTGCTCCCTGTAACTTGTCAAATAGATCGTCGATCCTGGCCAAGGGATATATGTTCTTAACGGTTACCTTGTTCAACTCCCTATAGTCAATGCATAGACGCATCGATCCATCCTTCTTCTTAACAAATAAAACTGGCGCACCCCAAGGTGACACGCTCGGTCGAATGAATCCCTTATCAAGCAATTCTTGTAACTACACCTTCAGTTCTTTCAGCTCTGCGGGGGCCATTCTGTATGGGGCTCTGGATATAGGAACCGTGCCCAGCTCCAACTCTATGGCAAACTCAACCTCTCTGTGAGGAGGTAACCCTGGAAGTTCTTCAGGAAAAACATCCGGATAGTCCCTCACCACTGGTTCTGATGACAGGGATACACCGACCTCTCTAGTATCCACCACGCTCGCTAAGATACTCCAAGTACCCTAACTGAGCAGTTTACTGGCCCTGATGGCTGAGATTACCTGAGGCAACGACCTTGACCCTTCTCTCTTAAATTTAAAGCTGGCCATCAAGGGAGGGTTAAACGCTACCTCCTTATGAGAACAATCTATGCTGGCATGGTTAGCGGCCAACCAATCCATACCCAGAATTACATCAAAGTCAAGCATGTCCAGGACTAACAGCGTTACTTCAATCACATGGCCTGCTATCTCAATCTGGCATGCTTTCACCTTCTCTTTCGACAACATACACTCCCCAGAAGGAGTAGATACTGATAAAACATGGTGTAGGGGCTCTACCTCTAAGCGGGCATGCAACACACAAATGCAGAAGAGATAAAAGAATGTGACGAACCCGAATCAAACAAAACTAAGGCGTAATGCCCCAATACTGGAAGCGTACCTGTCACCACCGTGCCTGCCCTCTCAGCCTCAATCTTGTTGGTAGCAAAGACTTTACTCTGATGTGGAGCACCTGCTCCCTGATTCTGCGCATTCCCCGTAAGTCTCATCGGGCATCTGTCAGCTGTATGCCCCTTTTGCCTACACTTAAAGCAAGTCCTGGTCCCAAATAAACAATGGCCCAGATGGTGCTTCCCACAAGTAGTACACAACGGCTTCCCCCTGGCAGCTTCCCCTACCTAAAAAGGTTTCTGCTGGAAACGGCGAAACACACCACCTGGTCTGAAGTTCCGCTGTGGCACTGGAATAGGCTGCTGCTCAGCCTTCCTTTTCTGTCTCGAGGTCGAACCTCTACCTGCGACCTTAGACGAGTTAGCCCTCTCCTGTAAACTAAGATCCACTGCCAAGCGTAGTGCATCGGCATGAGTGGCCGGTCGAAAAGCTCAAACCAAACCTTGGATGTCCAGTCTGAGGCCTCTAACAAACTTATCAGCTCTGGCCGCCTCAGTCGCTATCATCTCGGGAGCGAAGCGGGATAACATGTCAAACTCCGCATCATACTGCTCCACTGTCATGTCACCCTGCTCTAAGTTCAGGAACTCCTGCCGCTTGGCATCTCTCAAACTAGCAGAGAAGAATTTCGCATAGAAACTCTCCTTGAACTGTTGCCACGTGATCTGACCCACATCACCCCCTAGCATTCTCTCTGTAGTCTCCCACCATGCAGTACCTCTGTCTGTCAACATGAAAACAGCACACTGAACTTTCTGATCCTCAGGGCACTTCATATACCGAAATATGGTCTCCAAAGATGATAACCACAACTGAGCTCTGGTGGGGTCCTCCAAAGACCCATCGAATGTCGTGGGGTTATACTTCCTGAAATCCCTCAGGTGCTTGGCCTCTGCCGACAACTGATCCGGCACGACCTGGGGCACAACTGGAACTGGAGCCGGAGCTGGAGCAGGAGCTGGCGGGGCAGGCTGCTGCTGCTGCTCCCGCTTCTGCATAATCAAATCCCTGAACCTCTGCTCCATAGCAGCGAGGTCCGCATGAGTAACTGGTGCAGCCGGGTCAGTGGCTTGGGCTACAGACTGCACCTCATTTTGAACACGTCCTGCTCCCCTTCCTCGGCCTCCTCGGCCACCCCTACGTGCACCACTCCTTGGCAGCATTTCTCTAACAACCACCAATGATCCCTTTAGTCATAAGTGATAATTAACTTCGCAGTTTAACTTAGGTAAGGTAATGCATATAGAGTTATACATATAATTTCATGAGAGCGTACCTGACGAGTGGCAAGGATCGTTTTAGCCATAAGGACACAAACACAGACTCACATCATAAGTCAGTCTACAGAACCTAAAACTTAGGCTCTAATACCAACTGTAACGACCCAACTTTCCGGACTAAGCTGAGGTCACTACTCAGTACTAAGACTTGACCACAAAACACAAAAACTCATAAAGGACTGGTTACGATTCATTTAAAAACGTTAGAAATATTACAAAAGCAGTTTCGGGCCCTAGTTTAAATCACAGTCACGAGGGTTTCAAATACAATACTCAAGTCATCAAACTCAAAATCACAAAACCAAATATTCTAACAAAATATATCAGCGGAAGCATAAAGAAAACCAGATGCGTCCATATGGCCTTCACGCATCCTTCCTGCCTCTCGTCGGTCTGCCCCTCGCTGTACCCTTACCTGAAAAGTTAAAGAAGAGAAAGGGTGAGTACAAATATACCCAGTAAGGGACCCGCTACAGGGCCCGTTAGGGAACATCAGTTAACTTCCTATTCAGGGGTACCCTACATTACAGTCTAGTGGTTACGTAGAACGCACATATCAGTCTCGTGATCCCGAAGGATGCACGTATCAGTCTAGTGATCCCGAAGGATGCACATATCAGTCTAGTGCTCCCAAAGGATGCACATATCAGTCTAGTGCTCTCGAAGGATGCACATATCAGTCTAGTGCTCCCGAAGGATGCACATATCAGTCTAGTGCTCTCGAAGGATACACCTATCCGTAAGGTACATTACCCCACAGATGAAGCTAACCGTTACCCCCCAGTCCATACTAAACCGTCTACAACAGTCATACCCCAACAACATTCATATTACAATTTCGCCATAGGCTTCGCCAGTCAGATAGAATAGGTGTAAACAACTACATCCTCAGTTGCTATATGCGTTTCCAATTCACACACCATTGTGATATCCCTAGATCCAGTCAACTAGTCAATCTAAATCGGACTCACCGTCCTTCCACGACCAAACTCCATGATCAATGTCCAGACAAAAGACTACCACGTACCTAACCGTAAAACTTTAACGTCCATCGACATACAATTCCAATCCACAACGTAGCCCATTAACATAACTACAATATACCGAACATCCGGCATCGCAGCTTGGAGGCGTTCGACGACCGGCCCTGCTTCAACGCAGCGGACGACTGAAGGAGGGGCGTACACCGGTTGCTGGCGTCGTGAGCCCGAGAGGAGATCAGAAAAAGTCGGGGACCGCGGTAGACGAAACGTTGAAGCTGACAAACCTCGACGACGGAGACGGAGACGCGACGGAGGAGAAGAGGCGAAGACGGCCAGCAGCAGTCGTCGGGTGAAGGACGGAGAGGGAGAAAGCACTGGAAATGGCAGCGGCGGCGCGAGGAAGAAGAAAACGAAGTGGATGAAGGGGGGAAAGAACGCGCGCGCGGCTAGGTTTTTTTTAAAAAATAATCTTATTATATATATATATATATTAAATATAAATAATAATAATAATATTAATAAATAATAATAATATTAATATTAAATAATGATAATGATAATAATTAATAATAATATAAAATAATAATAATATAAAATAATATTAATATAAAATAATATTAATATTGAATAATAACAATAAAATTAATATTAGATAATAATAATGTTATTAATTTATAATAATAATATTACTATTAAATAATAATAATAATATTAATATTAAATAATAATAATAAAATTAACATTAAATTATAATAATAAAAATAAATAATAATAATAATAATAATAAATAATAATATAATTAATATTATATTATTATTATATCAATTTACCCAAATATTAAATTTAAGGAAAATCATATCCCTAAATTTCTTTTTCTACCCTCTTCGAAGGAAACCGAGAATTTACACCAAAATTTTAAATTTCCGAAAAAAATTTACACAAAACGAAAAAAATTTACCTCGAAATTTCGGGGCGTTACAAGATGTCTCTTATAACTTCATTATTTGAAATAGAAGAAGAAGAACCTATATTGAGTGACATATCAACATTCTCTCGTACATTACTAGAAGAATAAGACATTCCCAAACAATTAACACTTACATGAGCAATTAATGGATGTCTACTAGTTGCATCTTTAGCAAAATCTAAATACCAAGAAAAATCATTGTCTTTATTTATTGGCACCACAATTTGAACATTACTTTTACCAAAATCAAGTAAGATAGATAATTCTACTGATTCATCCAATTCAATTTGTTCACATGTCATAACAACCAAAGAATTAAAGCTGGCTTGGTTATCTACCAAAATTCTTGACACTGAGTAATTCTCATAAACATTGTAGTCATTCCATTGAACTCCATAAAAACAAGAATAGGAATAGACATTGTAATCTATAAAAAAAACAAGATATAATTAAGTATTTAATGGTGATAGAAAGAAATAGATAGATATCTATCATAGAATAAGAGAATAAAATGATAAAAATTAAACACAATGCAAAAAACAATAGAAGATCGTGCAAAAAAGATAATAAATACTAAACGATCATTTGACAACAATAAACAATCGTATAAAATAAAGTAAACGATCATATAGAATAAACTAGACGATAGTGTTGACTTAGGTACACGATCGTTTAAACACAATGATCATATTAAATATTGAAAATGATCGTGTTCATACAGATAAAATGATCATGTTGATAGAGGTAAATGATCAAATAATTCAATGAAAATTATCGTGAAAAACTTCAAACTATCGATTTTCATAATGAAATACATAATTCTTATAGTAATTCTTAAAAGTTATAAACAAAAAAAAACTTTAAAATTCTTACAAACAACAAAAACAAAAACGACATTCATACTAAAATATAAGTTCTTAGTTCAACATAAACGATCATCAAAATTTTCAAACTAACGATCTTCATAACAAAATACAAAATGTCTTACACTAATACCTAAATATCATAACATTCTATTTTGACGTAGAAATATATAATTATGAATGAAATCTTATAATCAATTAAGGAGTTCAAACAAATAATATATAGAATAATTACTGAAACCAAAATCACTGAGACAATATTGATAGCGTAATATAAACGATCTTGATTGTCCAAGATGACAAGAAGAGAAACGATGTTATAAATTTTATAATCAATTAAGGGGTTCAAAAAAATAATATATAGAATACTTACCGAAACCAAAATCACTGAGACAATATTGACAGAATAATATAAACGATCTTGATTGTCCAAGATGACAAGAAGAGAAACGTTGTTATGGTTGTTGTTGTTGTCATCGTTGTTGTCGTTGTTGTTGTTGTCGTCGTTTGTTGTTGTTGTTGTTGTCGTCGTCGTTGTGGTTGTTGTTGTTGTTGTTGTTGTTGTCGTCGTCGTTGTTGTTGGGTGAAGTTGTGAGTTTTTGCAGCTGTGTGTTTCGTAGTTATATTAATGTTAGATTAATTGTTGGGTGCAAATTGATCCTTGAATGTGTCTTTACAAAGGTGATGCTTTAATTCTTGGAGTTCACAACAAGTTTGGTTTGGGGTTCAATTCTCCATTTCTTGGATTGGTTTGTTCGGACTTTAGTTCAACCAAGCAATTTAGTTAATCGCGAGGTAAAGGATTTCTACTACCGGGCCCCAAATTAAGTTGAGATGTATCTTATGAGAAGATTTGACTAATTATCGTAGGTAAACTTTCATATCTTGATTGCCTTAACTAGTTATGTATAAATTTGGATGTATTGATGACTCACGACACTGATGATTAAATATGTACTAGCATGATTAATTTGACTGCTTATGTATTGAATTGAAATATCGTGGATAGGTTGGAACGTATTCTTTAAGTTGATTGCATTGGACTGTTTAGACTAGTACGAATGTATCTGAACTGAGGGGAAACGCTCCTACTCGCTTTAGCGTTAGTAGATAGGTTATTCCCTTAAGGACTGAATCCAAGTCTTGAACAAAGAGCCCTACACTATTATTGGCCCAAGAGGGATTTGGTTTATAGGTTGGACCTAAAACCAATTGTTCAATAGTGGATTAGTGGAAATTAAGAAGCAAGATGTAATCTTAGGGGTAAAAAGGTATTTGGACCCAGTCGAGGTTATAAACAACCTGTGAAGGATTAACTTACTAATCATGGTTATATCAGACGGATACAAATATATCTATAGTGAGAAAAGTGGAACCATGAAACTTTAGTGGAATGATCTATTAGTTAATGAATGTTGATTAGCTCGGTCTAAAAGAGTTTAGTCAGTTAATCTTGGACGTTGGAACCCATAATCTATAGGTTCGTTAGGTTCCCCTACTAGCTCATATGGAATTAACTTAGAACAATATGATGGAATAATTAGAATTGTTCGAATTAGATAAAGAGAGAGAAACCGATGGATATATGTGGTATAGTTATCGGTTATCGATTGGAGATAGAGCTTTATGTTTAAATGTGATTTAAATATTAAAACTATAAATACATATTCATTTAGAAGCTTGGAATTGATGGAAATTATCAAAGTTATAAAAAGTCAGAACGTTGACTTTTGACTTTAAAAACGCCAAACTTTGACCGACTTTATCTTCAAATGTAATTTGAATTTTAAAACAATGATTGCGGATTCATGCTCAGGAGGTCAGACTTAGTCAAGACGGACAAACTAATAAAAAGTCAAAATGTTGACTTTTGACTTGAAAATGACAAAGTTTGGCTTTGTCTTGAATGGTCAAATGACCATATTGTTCTTGGACTAAAGTTAGTGGGAAAATCCAACATTTTGTTGGATCATCCCACCAATGCTTAGTGGATAGGTGGCTACATGAGATGTAAACACCTAGCCCACTAAGTTCCATCGATGGTTAATGGATTATTAGGTGTTATGATTTAATAAACTAATTACATGCAATTTTGCATGTAATTAGTCTATTTAAAGGGTATTTTTCAATTTGAAGAAAACTTGTGCCATTTTTGTAATTAGCATATTTAAAGGCTACTTGTCATTACTTTGAAGACTTTTGACCAATTTTGTATTTTTCATTTTTACAAAAATTTTACTGAACTTTTTTCTCTCTAAAATCTCAACCTTTTCATCCACATCTAGTTTCCATCTTTCTCTTCATTTTTTTCTTCACTTAACGGGTCCTACAACTCGATTCTAAGTCTCAGGTTTGTGTTCCTTAGGAGATATCGAGGAATCGGAAAGCTATGAAGTTATAACTTCTATTAACCCTAATTTTGTTTAATTAGGGTAATTTTATGCATGTTAATTACTAAATTATTTAGTTGCAGTTAGAGTAGAATTTGGTCCTTAATTCCGGAGCAAATGGCTCATTGTCATTCATATATGTGGTTACATATATATATATATATATATATATATATATATATATATATATATATATATATATATATATATATATATATATATATATAATCGTTATGGAAAAAATAAAATATAACTATTAACGAAAAGATATTGATATTTTGGAAAGAGAAAAGTGATGTAATAGAAGATAATTAAAGTTGTCTAATTGGGAGTTACTGAGAAGAGAGAATGAGTTATATTGTATTTATTTTTAAAAAGGAAATAGGAAAATAATAATTTAATAATAATAATATATTATTGCTATTGTTATTATTATTATTATTATTATTATTATTATTATTATTATTATTATTATTATATTAAGAACTCCTCGTTCATCGTGCAACTACTTATCTTCTTCCTCTCAAAACCCTAAGCGACACCACCCACCATCTTCGATCACCATGGCACATCAGGCCGCTGCTGTCACTCGTCTCCGTCTCTCTTTATTGCGTCAATCTCTCTATCGCATAAGCTAACTATCCTCTCCAAGCCTTCCCAAGCCATTTTAGCTAAATTGATTCGTTGCCCGTCTTTTAAGCCATTTACGCCACTTTGGTATTTTTTGTGAGTATTTGATTAGGTTTTAGGTATACCCATCGAAGGTTAAATTTTGGTCTAAGAAAATTAAATTTTTTGGATTAAGTTGAATGATTTTCTTAAAGTTGGATTATTGTTCTTTGAAGGTCATTAGCAAAACTGAAGAAGGATTAATTTTTGGAATTACTCCCTAACTAAGGTTGAATTGGTTTCAACCTCAACTTAGGTAAGTTCGAAAACCTAAGTAAATAATTGGATGATTTTGTTGACAAAATTATTTATTTAATTTTGTTTATGTCTAGGATTGGTTTATTTGGGTTTTGACAGTCAACCAAGGATTTTAGCTAATTTCGAGGTAAGGGATTTCTACTACCGGTCCCTAAATTAAGTTGAAATGTACCATATGTGACGATTTGACTGAATTATGTGTATTGTTAAATGCATAGAATTGAGAGGTTTCTAGTAAAATGTATGAAATAGAAATATGTGTGAACTTTCATATCTTGACTGTCCTAACTGGTTATGCATATGTTTGGATGTATATGTGGCTAGCTACACTAATGACTCAATTGAGATATGTACTAGCATGCTTATATCGACTGGTTACATATTGAACTAGAATCTTGTTGATAATTTAATCATGTTTTGATGTGACTGTCTTGGACTATTTAGACTGGATTGAACATATCTAGTGTGAGTGAAAATTGTTAGCTTTAGCTATTTGGTTGTGTACCTTGCAGGTATGCTGTCCTACAGGATCACCACATATTGTGCATCCTACAGAATCACTCGACTAATTATGTGCATCCTATGTGATCACTAGACTAATTATATGCATCCCACGAAATTAGTAGACTAATTGACGTGTATCCTATGGGATCATAAGACTGTTATGATGTAGGGTATCTCCTAATAGAAAGTTAACAATCTTTCCCCTAACGAGACCGGTAGTTAGTCTCTTACTTGGTATAGTTTTATACTCACCATTTTCATGTTTAACGTTTTACTGGTAAAGGTAATATGAGAGGCAGACCAGCAAGAGAGAAGGACTCATGAATGCCATATGGGAAAATGCTTTCGCTCAACGTTTTATTGTTTTAAAGTTTTGATAATCGCACTGAGTTTTATGTTTAGAACAATTGCATGTTTTGTCGTGACTTAAGACACAAACACTTTTGTATTTTTTTTAAATAGGGCCCGATTTAAACCTTTCTTTGATCTTCAATTTTGAAACAACTTTTACAATCTTTTGTGTTTAAGTGATTTGTTTTGGGTTAACATTAGTGTCCTTGAGTTAAAGTAATGACCTTTGCTTATTTGAAGAAGTTAGGTCGTTACAACCCTAAGCTTGTTGCATCCCAGGCATTTTACCCGAGTTCAATTGCTTGTTCATATTTTTTCGACCAAGAATGTCCCGAGATTGACCCAAGATTCATCATAGAGTACTGATTTACGTGTGTTTTTTTTTCTTACAAATGCCTCTTGTCACAAAACTCAATTCTAAGGACTTTTTCTTGGCTAACCTCACATGATGTTTGCACTTAGCAAAGACAGTGTCGAACATCAAGAACAAGCTTACACCCAAGTAAGTACACATATTTCTGGAAAACAATATTTGGTCATTTCCTGGACGCAAAGTCGGTTTTCAATGGACTTCTTTGCCACTACATCCTCTTGAGAGAGGTTGAAGACAAACGAGATAACATTATCTCATTTAAACTACTCGATCAAAAGGTCTGCTTTAGGTGAGAGGACTTTGATACAGTCATGGGGTTGAGAGCTAGGCCGAGATGTCTTGTGCAGTTTGAAGAGGATAAAGTCCAGAGGTTAAGATGCCTCTACCTTAGAGATCGGTCCAACATAAATGAGTCAGAGTTGGACAAAGATTACTCGACACTAAATTTTTAGAGCGACGATAATGCCATGAAGATGTCGCTCTTCTACTTCATTGAGTTGGCCATGATAGAGAGGGAGAGGAGGTTATACATGGATTGGACCATGTTAGGCCTCATCGACGACCTTGAGGACTTTGTGAGCTACAATTAAGGTGAACTGATATGGACCAAGACCCTATCTAGCTTGAAAGGGGTATTGGGAGGAAGGTGACCATGCATAAGAAGAAGCCCCCAAACAAGATCTCGGAGTTATATAGCCTATATGGCTTCCCTTTTGCCATCTAAGTTAGTAACCCTATCTTGCATATTATATTTTATTTTAGTTACATGCCTTTTTATTGTTGTTCTTTTGTTAGCATTGTTCTTGCATATTTAGATTTGGGCGTAAGAGATAGTTGGTTGGGTCAACATATTCCAAGCTTAGTTGGGTGTAAACACTATACTTCTCTCTTCATAATGTGTCATTGATTCAAGATCATTACATGCAAAATGCTCCTTTTGAATCTCTTCATTACATACTTCTATGCGCTTATTGTGTGCAAGTTTTCCTATTGCTTGCCTAAGTATAAGCGAAACAATAGGTTTAGCTGGATGATCCAGGGTCGAACATAGGTAATTGATGTCAGAGCGTAGTTCTAAGGTTCACTAGGTATTGAGGCAATATAGAAGAATAGCTATACAATGTAATGAGTGTAAGTTTAAACTATATCTACTTATCTACACTATAAAATCTGTAAAGGGGATTAAGATGGATGTCTGATGGAATAGTGTACTAACTTGCTTAAAAGGAGTAAAGGAAATCTATGCATTACCAAGCGATTAAACAATATATGACCCTTGATGCGATATAACTTAATTAACGTGCTTGTGATTAACGTGCGATCCTCTCGGTGTTCTTAAACGTCACATTTGGTCACCTTTCGAGATCCAAATAACTAACTAACCCATGTTAAATAAGTTTTATCTAGACTGTTGCACTTATAAGACTTATAGAACTTCACGTTTAAGGGTAGAAACCTCTAGGTGCCTAGTACCCACACTTGTTCTCCTTTCGGGATACAAATGATGAAAGTTATCTCGCTAAGGTGGAGTTTGTCTTCAAACTCCTTCTTACGCATTTTAGCTATATCTTTGCTACTTGCCCTCTGGGGTAGTTAGCGATATACACTGGCCAAGTGATGAAAATAGCTCAGCTAATGTGATAAGAAATATAAGCTAACTTTCTTATCAAGAACTTATCATAAGACTCAAACTACAAATAACACAAAGATGGGTGAACAGTAAAGAGATAAATGGATTAAGGAGGTAAACATATATATTGTACTAAGGAATATAGGCCTTCAGCCACTCCACAATATGAACAAATAGATTACAAAGAAATACAAAGAATGGAAAGAATAGAATTGACATTACAAGTTAATGGAAGTAAGAAATGGGATCTTCTTCACTCAATATCAAGCTTTCACTCTTAGATTGACCGAAGAAGATGAAGAAAAACTTTATAGATGGTGGAATGGCTACTCCTCTCCACCACTCTATAGGGTCGGGCCTCTGTAGGCACGAGTACTTTTATTGATGGTGATGGAGTCCTTTATATAGGTAGATTTAGGCGACAAATCTAAACTTCTAAGCATGTCAGTTCCAAAAGTTGCCTTTATATTAAGTCACATCATCTCCATTTGCCACTTTTGTCTTTTAGCGAATCTTTTCTCACCTACTAATATGGGCTTCTCACCTAATCTTCTCCCGAGTTTCTCTGCAATTCGCCAACTTTTTCTTTTGTTCATAATTCTGCGTTTAGACACTAAAAATGGTGAAACAGGCATGAAAGCTTATGAAAAGTGTATTTCCAAATGTTTATGAATTTATAATATAAGCTACGAATTTTTACACATTTTTTATGCATTTTTGTCACATTATTCTACCTAAAATGCTACAATAACTTGTACCTTTATAAGTTATCACAACCCAAAATTTAGAATAATGCTTGACATCAAGCATCTCTCTGTATTATGCTTGTCCTCGATCACAATTCCTCCTAAAAGGCTTACCTTCCTCCTTGCATTTCTAAGTTTACTTTCAATGCGTACTTTTTGCTATGAAGACATTTCTAAGTTCAAAATGCGGCAAGCTTAATACTAAAAATACCCTTGTTCATTCTCCACAAGAATCTGATTTTCAAAATAAAAAATGGCTAAAATTTTGAAGATTTTTTAATCCTTTTATTTGAAGAAAAAATGCTTTTTAAAACATTAACAAGAGGTTCGACTTTAAGTGAAAATTCATAGGTACTCTTTGAGTTCGTTTCTCTCCTCAACTCTAACTCTTATCGACTCTTGTTACTCAACTCTCTAAATTTTTACTTTTGATGCTATGATTCTTATTTTTGCAGAGGAGGCATCATAGGAGTTGTTATTTCAATTGAATTAAAGAATACAAAATTTTTTAAAATTTTCACTCTTTGGCATTGTTTTAACTTTTGTTAATACGCCTTGGTGGGATTTTCAAAAAGTTTCAAAAGCTTTAGCGCGAACCTCGCACACCCTCAAATTTAGAGATTAGTGATGTCCTCATTGCTAAAAATGATGGTAAGATTATTCACAGAAAAATATTACAAAAGAGGTTTGAGGTAAAGTCTGCTTGCCTAATAAACTCTAGAAATGTTTTCTAAGTAAGCTTCCTTAACAAGTTAACGCCTTGATAACAAAAAAAAAATTATTTTGCATATTTTATTTCACTAAAGTTATCATTGAGACACAGAGAAAAATTAAAGTGCTATGACGCGGGAAGCCGAACTTGCGACAAGAAAGAAAAACTAAGCGCGTAGTAATTGTGTTAAAGTATGTATTTTCATTGTAAACATCATAAATACAAAGAAATATAATTTACATAAGTCATAATTGTAGCATAAAAAAAAAATAGAAGTACATAACATCCCCTTTTTAAGGTTCTGGCGGAGGAAATAGTTGTGTGCTTCTTCTAGTGGTGGTGGAGACTATAGATTTCTCCTAGCTCCAACCATCGGATTGAATCGTATTAGGGATCTAGCTATGTTTTGCAGAATTTGAGGCACTGGAATGGTACTATAAAATAGAAGGTACTTATATTATAATAATGTGTCGAATTGTGTATTGCAGCTCTCAACCAGTTGCTCTACCAAACCAGTTAGCGTTTTAGTTTACTCCTTCGTCGCCTCACTTTTCTCCCACATCACAAGAAGTTTCTTTTAGAACTTCTAATTCTATATTTTGAGTTCCATCATTTTTCTTTTACGTTGATGTAATTGTGCCTTGTTGTTTACATTTGCATTGTCCATCTTCAACTCTAAATCGCTTAATTTTCTTTGACTTTGCAAATGCATCTCTTACAGGTTGCTTTGGTACTGGATTATATCTTCAATTTCATTCTCCAAAGGCTTGCATATGAAATTATCAATGAACTTGAAGATATAGTCTTCATCAACTTCGGCGGAGAGGGGCGGCATGTCTTGCCATCTACCCCAAGGTTTATTTTTTGTTTCCTTTGGAGGGGGTCATTAAGTTCCTCCTCTACAACTCCTTTTCTTGTAGGGGATAAAACTGAGCTTCTCACCCCAACTTCCTGCTTCTCATTCAACGTGTCATCAATAAACACGGAGGGGTCTACAATAGAGTCTTTGAAGACTTCCTGATTTGAGTCTTTGGGGCTCAGGGGTTTATTTTGGTTGGTTTGAGTGGCGACAAGAGGTAAAGGAATTTTCTCTTGTCGCAGGGTTAAGGTTCCTTCTTTATTTTGTACAATAGGGAAAAGGTTTTCATTCAACTCTTGCCAGAAGAGAGAAAGGTATTTTGGATTTGTTAGGATGAGGTGGGCGATTTAGATTTTTCTTGAAGTGGTGGCATTTTGGACTTAGTGGGAGTTTGAGAGCTGGTGGTCTTAGAGGATTTGGATTTATTGGGTGAGGGGATTCCATGGGCTTCTTTTTCATGGGACTCTTGGGAGACGCAAAGGGCAAGGTATCCTTAGAGTCCTTGGCCTTAAAGGATTTTTCTCTCTTCGATCCTGAGGCTTCCTCCTCGCTTTACCGTTTGCATTTTAGTGGGACTTCTTCATCCTCTTTCTCATCTTCAGCTTCCTCATCAACTTTCTCAACTTCAGATTTACCATCTTGTTTGGTTTTGTGGCGTTTAAACTTTGCCTTGTTCTTGTGGACAGCAATTATGTGGTGAAGAGTTGTTACAGTCCAAACCCCATCCTTCAACTCTACTTGAGGAAATTGTTTTAACGTCAAGCATGCCTTCAAGCACAATCTTTCAATTAACTGCGGAAAGGGTCTTAGTCCGCAAGGATGCTTGACCCAAGCTATTATGTGCTCGCTTATCATCTCGCCTATGTTCACTAGAAGATGCTTCTTTATGTAGTAAACCAACTTAATACGCTCCATGGAATGGTGTTTTAATGGCGAGTAGGCATCATTTTCTTCTTTACAAATACCAACCAAATGTTGGCTTCTTTATTGAGGTTATGTGGAAGAGCTGATACTTTTCTGTCGGTGTTATGTCCATATTGTTCCGGGCCATGCTATTCTTTTCACATGTCATCTAAATCTCGCTTTTTTGGATCTTTGAAAATGGCATGACCTATCTCATTCACCTCCAACCCAAAATAAACTTTATACCCTTTGACCATGGCGTAGTGTTCTTCTTCATTAATGTTATCCTTGTAGAACATCTTCACTACCTCAGGTCTTATTGCGGTTACCCCTTGGAAAAATATTTTTCATCTAAATACTTGAATGGGTGTCGCGAGGAACCATGGCATGGCTCCTTGATATGGATAGAGCTCTTTCTCTATCATGAATTATTTACTAACTTTGGCAGATGAGAGTGATCCTTCTGAGCCACCTCACCCTCTTTCCCTTCATTATTTTAAGGCTTTCTTTTTGCCTTCTCAGCTCGCCTCTTTTCAAATTGTGCCTTCAAGGTCTTCTTTTTCATTGTGATCTTTCTCTTTTTCTTTGGTCTTGGTGCTTCCTTCTCCAAAGGACTTGGATTTTCTATTTCTTTCTCAAACTCCTTGCAGTGCTCTTCATATGTTTTTTCCTTGCCTTTGTCATTATTATAATCATTGCTTTTTAAAATTTAAATTTTAAAAGCGCTGAGATGATTGAAATTTCCTAGAAATCCTAATTATTACAAATGAAGCCCTTGGCTCAATCATCTCGCGAGAATACCAGAATGCCTAATGCCTTTTGACACAAACTTTCTCGCGAAGTGACTTTATCGCAACTCAAACTCAACCCTTCCTTGCTCAAAATCATCTGACAGCCCCAGCCTAAACACTAGATTCAAATTTTAATGTTTTAAGAATAATTTCAACCAAAATGTATGAGTGAAATCGGAGAAATTATCATCTAAAGTGACCTATTTATACTGCACCCTGCATGAGTCTTTATTGACACCATTTACTAGGCGAAATCTAAGTTAAGCATGCAAGGACACCTGTAAAGTACTTCATCAACTTCACCAACTTCACCTCCTCATCATCTCGCCCAACCAAAACGCCCAATATCTCTTGACAAGTCCAAAACATGTAGTGTCCATGCCTTGCCAACCTCGAAGCTTTTCTTACATAACATGTTTCTCGCTGAAAACCATGTCACCTTGCCTTACCTCTCAAGACCTAAAATAACCTTTAAATGACAACCTTTCTCGCTAATGACACTCCAATAGAGGTTCTCATCTTGCTTAATGACCAAACAACAAGCCTAAGTAGCCTAACCGTGCCCAAAACTCCTACTAACCTCTTTAAAGGTTATTTTCCTTCCCTTGGCCGCACAATGCACCATCAATATAACCTCTAAACGCCTTGGCATGCTCTAAATGCCTAGTAATACTTGTTTAGAGGCTATTTCCATCTCTTTGACCACCTGCACACAACACCAAAATAACCTCCAAAACGCCTAGCACTTTATCCTTGACACTTTGCCAAATTTTCCCTCTTCTCCAATAACCAGGACATACATTTTATGACACTTTTTATCCTTAACTCCCTTCAACACTTAAACTTCCAACCAATTCAAAGAACTTAAGTTTTCTTCTAAGATTCGAGATTTACATCTTATCATTGATAGACACTATTAGTAATATTGATAAGCACTTATAGAAGTATATCAATGTCTATCATTGATATAATCTGAAATTTTTCTATATTTTGTAAATATTTTTAACAGTTTTGACATTTACAATAATTTCCTATAATTAAAATGTAACGCCCAACATTTTTCGGTTTCCTTTGTTATTTTGGACCACTAATAATATTAATATTAAGTGTGGTTATGGGAATTTTAAACTTCTTGGAAGAACCTTGTCTTTTTAATTCTCGAGTAATTAAGGTTGAAAATCTTCATTTGGTTTATGATAATAAGTATTTTTTGGAAATAATTGGGGAAGTTTTATAAAACTAAGGTTGGTTGGTTAAGGGAGAAATGTGGGGACCAGTTGGGGGTTAATTGGTAAATTCCAAAAGATTTGGAGATATGGTAGGTGGTTATTTCTAATTAATTAAAGGAATTGGAAAAAGAAAAAAAGATAAATTCTCTCTTTAAAGCAGCCTCGGGACGCGCATAAGAAAATCAAAAAAAAAAAAAAAAAAAAAGAAAAGAAGAAAGAAAGCATTTAAGCCGCCGCCGCCGCCGAAACCCTAGCCGCCTACCCACGCCACACGCCCAGCCGCGCCGGAGACATCAAACCAAGTCAAGCCACCGCACGCCGAGGATCAGCTACGCACGCCAGTCGTGTTTGCAACCGGAACCAGCCGCGCCGCGTCGATCCGAGGAAGGGCAGTCAGCCGCGTCGCGACGCCCCGATCCAACGCTGAGGAGCCGCAGCCGATTCCTCAGCCAAGCCGTGTCCGCAACGCCGTCGTTCACACGCCCAGCCACGCCGCGCCGCTTAGATCCGACGCAGCGCAGCCGGAACGTTCGCCAGCCAGCCGTCGCGCCGACTGAAATCCAGCAGCTAAGCCTCGCGCGCCTCCAGCCGCCGAACCCGAACCCGGAACCGCCCCGCGCCCGCTCGCCCGAACCCGAAACCGAACCCGCGCCCGTGCCCACACGTGCCTAGCTCTCCCCGCGTGCAAGCCGCGCCGCGCCGCCTGCACTGCAAGCCGAGCCGCGCCTCCTTGCTGACGCGAGCCGAGCCGCATCCCCTCCCTGTTGCAAGCCGAGCCGCCCGCGTAGCTTCCTGTACCGAGCCGAGCCGGTCCTGTCTTCTTCCAGCCGAGCCGCCAGGACTAAATTGGCTCCATCCACCTAAATTTTGGTAATCCATTTAATTATTGTGGTTTTTCCGGTAAGACTCCATGCTCGGACGTTAGTTAAATTAAATTGGGTCTAAATTCAATTATTTTTCTCAAGGGACGTCTTGGACCAGGAAATTACTGTAGCGCGGGATTTCTTCAGTAGGGGCTCGAGCACTGCAACCTCCTTCTAGGGTAAGTTAAATTCAATTGAGTCTCGAACCGTTGGTCGTTGGCGACCTATTTACGAATTTTGACTTATTAAACAGTTAGGACTTCGTCGCTTGGAAAACGTACTGCCTCGCGGTTAGGACTCGACAAGTAGATCTCCAGGTAAGAGATTCTACTACTAGTTTCATGTTTGAAGTATGAGACTGTGTATGCCCTATGTTGCATATTGAGAGTTTGACAGTATGATGCCTGAAATAAATGTTAGTATGATGCAAATGACGATATAGTTGTGCTATAGCCTGTTATGCGTGGCAAGATTTATTATGGTTACGACGAATGTCGGGACGGAGAGTGTAGAAATGATTTATGTGACATGTTATATGCTGATGCCATGTGTATGTATACTGCAATTAGGGTACCTGTTAGCTTGATTCTGTTAGAGTCGTACCTGCATGGGTGTCCTTCGGGATCACCACCTATTGAGGACTGTGTGGTCCGACGGGACGCCAGTCTAGCATGATATAGACATGACTCGAGTGACTCGACGGGGTCCTCGCATCCCGACTGTCCTAGGTGTCCCCGGGCACCGAAGACCAGAGTTACGTTCCTACGGGAGCGCATGATTGCACGTGTTCGGGAACGTGCCAGAGATTGGGTACCAGTTATCAGGACTCTAACAGGAAGTTAACAGGCACCTAGTGGGACTAGTAGTGGGTCCCTTACTGAGTATTTTTATACTCATTCTCTCCATTTTATGTTTTCAGGTAGAGGACGGGGCAAGGGCAAGGGCAAGCTGGCGAGCGACCCGAAGTGAGACCGAGGAGGGCCATAGGGACTACCGCTTCCGCTTATTTCTTATTTCAGATTTTAGCATTTGAGTTTGAGTACTTTTTATTTTTCACTATCTTTTATGTAGATAGGGCCCGAGTAGGATTTCAGAACGTTTTTACATTTTTGCATGACTACCTTGTTTATGTTTTTATAAATGAATTTCTTGAACCGTATGCTTTTAATAAAATTTTTAGACTTAAACCACTTGTTCTATATTTAGTAATGACTTCGATTCAGCATAAGGAGTTGGGTCGTTACAGTTGGTATCAGAGCACAGTGTTTTAGGTTCTGTAGACTGACCTACAATGTAAGTCATTTTTGTTTTTGGTTTTTACTTCACCCTATGGCAATACGGTCCTTCGGCACTCGCCAGGTATGTCTAAAGCCTTGCTAATGTTAAGATTACAATTTTGCCTGAATAGTCTAAGACCTAGATATAAGGTGATAAGTTCTTGTGGTGAAAAGTTTGTTGGTGAATTTTAGGGAGAATGCCGCCACGTAGAGGTACACGCCGAGGAGGTGGTAGGGGAGGCAGAGGAGCCGGTCGTGGCCAGCCGGAGGCGCCACCTGTTGCACCGGCAGTCGACCCAAACGCACCGGTCACCCAGGCGGATCTCGCCGCGATGGAGCAGCGTTATCAGGACATGCTGCAAGCTGCTTTGGCGCCTTTCCTTGCCGCCCAGCAGAACCAGGCCGCCCCTGTTCAGGCCGAGGCCGCCCCTGCTCAGGCCCAGGCCGCCCCTGTTCAGGCTCAGGCCGTCGCTCCTCCAGCCCCTGAGGAAGCTCAACCAGTACCAGTTCAACTGTCGGCCGAGGCGAAACACTTACGGGATTTCAGGAAGTATAATCCCAAGACCTTTGACGGATCCATGGACAACCCCACAAAGGCCCAAATGTGGTTGACGTCCATAGAGACCATTTTCCGGTACATGAAGTGCCCAGAAGACCAGAAGGTGCAGTGTGCAGTCTTCTTCTTGGAGGACAGGGGCACCGCCTGGTGGGAGACCGCGGAGAGAATGCTAGGGGGCGATGTAAGCAAAATAACATGGGAGCAGTTCAAGGAGAACTTCTATGCTAAGTTTTTCTCCGCCAATGTGAAGCACGCCAAGCTGCAAGAGTTCCTAAACTTGGAGCAAGGCGACATGACGGTGGAGCAGTACGACGCCGAGTTCGATATGCTGTCCCGCTTTGCTCCCGATATGGTAAGAGATGAGGCTGCCAGGACGGAGAAATTTGTTAGAGGACTCAGGCTAGACCTTCAGGGCATTGTCAGAGCCCTCCGCCCAGCCACGCATGCTGATGCACTACGTATAGCACTGGATTTGAGCCTGCCTGAGAGAGCCGATGCGTCTAAGGCTGCCGGCAGAGGGTCAGCCTTGGGACAGAAGAGAAAGGTTGAGACGCAGCCTGACGTAGCACCGCAGCGAACACTGAGGTCAGGAGGTGTCTTCCAGAGACACCGACGGGAGCTTGCAGCAGCCGGGAGGACTCTGAGAGAGCTACCTGCTTGTACTACCTGCGGGAGAGTCCACGGAGGTCGTTGCTTGGCTGGGAGTGGAGTCTGCTTCAGGTGCAGACAGCCGGGGCACACTGCTGATATGTGTCCTCGGAAACCCTTTGAGGCGACACCGCCCCAGCCTTCTGCGGCCCAGCAGGGGAGAGTTTTCGCCACTACCCGGCAGGAGGCCGAGCGAGCTGGCACTGTGGTGACAGGTACGCTCCCAATTTTGGGGCACTATGCTTTTGTGCTATTTGACTCTGGGTCATCCCACTCGTTTATATCCTCCGTTTTCGTTCAGCATGTGGGTTTAGAGGTAGAGCCTTTGGGTAGTGTTTTGTCGGTTTCTACTCCATCTGGGGAGGTCCTGTTATCCAAAGAACAAATAAAGGCATGTCGGGTAGAGATAGCGAATCGTATGTTAGACGTGACCTTGCTAGTGTTAGACATGCAGGATTTTGATGTGATACTAGGCATGGATTGGCTATCAGCCAACCATGCAAATATAGACTGTTATGGCAAGGAAGTTGTCTTCAACCCTCCCTCCGAGGCTAGTTTCAAATTCAGGGGGGCAGGCATGGTATGTATACCCAAGGTCATCTCAGCCATGAAGGCTAGTAAACTACTCAGCCAGGGTACTTGGGGTATTTTGGCAAGCGTAGTGGATGTGAGAGAGCCGGAAGTTTCCCTATCTTCCGAACCAGTGGTAAGAGAGTACCCCGACGTTTTTCCAGACGAACTTCCAGGACTTCCGCCTCCCAGAGAAGTAGACTTCGCTATCGAGTTAGAGCCGGGCACTGCCCCAATCTCGAGGGCCCCTTACAGAATGGCTCCAGCCGAACTAAAGGAGTTGAAGGTCCAGTTACAGGAGTTGCTGGACAAAGGCTTCATCCGGCCCAGTGTGTCGCCTTGGGGAGCCCCAGTATTGTTCGTGAAGAAGAAGGATGGGTCAATGCGCCTTTGTATTGACTACCGAGAGCTGAACAAGGTGACAGTCAAAAACCGCTACCCCTTGCCCAGGATTGATGACCTGTTCGATCAGTTGCAGGGAGCCACCGTCTTCTCCAAGATCGACCTGCGATCAGGCTATCACCAGTTGAGGATTAGGGACGGTGACATCCCCAAGACGGCCTTTCGATCGAGGTACGGACATTACGAATTCGTTGTGATGTCTTTCGGCTTGACTAACGCTCCTGCAGTATTCATGGATCTGATGAACAGGGTGTTTAAGGAGTTTCTAGACTCGTTCGTCATAGTCTTCATTGACGACATCCTCATTTACTCAAAAACTGAGGCTGAGCACGAGGAGCACTTACACCAAGTTTTGGAGACCCTTCGAGCCAACAAGTTGTATGCCAAGTTCTCCAAGTGTGAATTCTGGTTAAGGAAGGTGACGTTTCTTGGCCACGTGGTTTCCAGTGAGGGAGTTTCAGTAGATCCCGCAAAGATTGAAGCGGTGACCAACTGGACCCGACCGTCCACGGTTAGTGAAATTCGAAGTTTTCTGGGCTTGGCAGGTTACTACAGGAGGTTCGTGGAAGACTTCTCACGTATAGCCAGCCCGTTGACCCAGTTGACCAAGAAGGGAACCCCTTTTGTCTGGAGCCCAGCTTGCGAGAGGAGCTTTCAGGAGCTCAAACAGAAGCTAGTGACTGCACCGGTCCTGACAGTGCCCGATGGTTCGGGAAACTTTGTAATCTATAGTGACGCCTCCAAGAAGGGACTAGGTTGTGTCCTGATGCAGCAGGGTAAGGTAGTTGCTTATGCCTCCCGCCAGTTGAAGATCCATGAGCAGAACTACCCTACCCATGACTTGGAGTTGGCAGCTGTAGTCTTTGCACTGAAGATATGGAGGCACTATCTGTACGGTGAGAAGATTCAGATTTACACCGATCATAAGAGCCTGAAGTACTTCTTCACCCAGAAGGAGTTGAACATGAGGCAGAGGAGGTGGCTTGAGTTGGTGAAAGACTACGACTGCGAGATCCTATACCACCCAGGTAAAGCGAATGTAGTGGCTGATGCGCTAAGTAGGAAAGTTGCACATTCAGCAGCGCTAATCACCAAGCAGACCCCCTTACTCAGGGACTTTGAGAGGGCAGAGATTGCAGTCTCAGTAGGTGAGGTTACCGCACAGTTGGCTCAGTTGACAGTTCAGCCAACCTTGAGGCAAAAGATCATTGCTGCTCAGCTGAATGATCCTTATTTGGCAGAGAAGCGTCGCGTGGTAGGGACAGAGCAAGGTGAAGGCTTCTCCATATCCTCTGACGATGGCCTTATGTTTGAAGGACGCCTGTGTGTGCCGGAAGACAGCGCAGTTAAGACGGAGCTTTTGACTGAGGCTCACAGTTCCCCGTTTACCATGCACCCTGGGAGTACGAAGATGTACCAGGACTTAAGAAGTGTCTATTGGTGGAGGGGCATGAAGAGGGATGTGGCAGACTTTGTCAGTAGATGCTTGGTGTGCCAGCAGGTGAAGGCACCTAGGCAGCATCCAGCAGGGTTGTTGCAACCCTTGAGTGTGCCAGGGTGGAAGTGGGAGAGTGTGTCGATGGATTTTATTACGGGACTGCCCAAGACCCTAAGGGGCTACACGGTGATCTGGGTCGTGGTCGACAGACTCACGAAGTCGGCCCATTTCGTGCCAGGGAAATCCACTTACACTGCCAGTAAGTGGGGGCAGCTATATATGACAGAGATTGTGAGACTACATGGAGTACCCGTATCCATCATTTCAGACAGAGACGCCCGTTTCACATCGAAGTTCTGGAAAGGACTTCAACTTGCATTAGGTACAAGGTTGGACTTCAGCACGGCATTCCACCCTCAGACTGATGGTCAGACAGAGAGATTGAACCAGATTTTAGAAGACATGCTGCGAGCCTGCGTACTAGAGTTTTCAGGAAGTTGGGACTCCCATCTGCATCTGATGGAGTTTGCCTATAACAACAGCTACCAGGCTACTATCGGTATGGCACCGTTCGAGGCTCTGTATGGCAAGTGCTGTAGATCCCCTGTCTGCTGGGGCGAGGTTGGAGAGCAGAGGATGCTAGGCCCCGAGTTAGTGCAGACGACCAACGCAGCCATACAGAAGATCCGAGCTCGTATGCTGACAGCCCAGAGCAGACAGAAGAGTTACGCTGATGTACGACGTAAGGACCTCGAGTTTAAAGTGGGAGATATGGTCTTTCTGAAGGTAGCGCCTATGAAGGGTGTTCTGAGGTTCGCGAAGAAGGGGAAGCTGAGCCCACGCTTCGTAGGGCCGTTCGAGATATTGGAGCGGATTGGCCCCGTGGCTTACCGCTTGGCGCTACCCCCATCGTTTGCTGCAGTGCACGACGTATTCCATATCTCCATGCTGAGGAAATATGTCGCAGACCCAACACATGTGGTGGACTTCGAGCCACTGCAGGTTAGCGAGAATCTGAGCTACGAGGAGCAGCCTGTCGAGGTCCTGGCAAGGGAGGTCAAGAAGCTTCGCAGTCGAGAAATCCCACTGGTCAAAATCCTTTGGCAAAACCATGGAGTGGAAGAGGCAACGTGGGAGAAAGAAGAGGACATGAGAGCCCAGCACCCCGAGCTGTTCGAGGATTAGAACTTTCGAGGACGAAAGTTTTTTTTTAGGAGGGAAGATTGTAACGCCCAACATTTTTCGGTTTCCTTTGTTATTTTGGACCACTAATAATATTAATATTAAGTGTGGTTATGGGAATTTTAAACTTCTTGGAAGAACCTTGTCTTTTTAATTCTCGAGTAATTAAGGTTGAAAATCTTCATTTGGTTTATGATAATAAGTATTTTTTGGAAATAATTGGGGAAGTTTTATAAAACTAAGGTTGGTTGGTTAAGGGAGAAATGTGGGGACCAGTTGGGGGTTAATTGGTAAATTCCAAAAGATTTGGAGATATGGTAGGTGGTTATTTCTAATTAATTAAAGGAATTGGAAAAAGAAAAAAAGATAAATTCTCTCTTTAAAGCAGCCTCGGGACGCGCATAAGAAAATCAAAAAAAAAAAAAAAAAAAGAAAAGAAGAAAGAAAGCATTTAAGCCGCCGCCGCCGCCGAAACCCTAGCCGCCTACCCACGCCACACGCCCAGCCGCGCCGGAGACATCAAACCAAGTCAAGCCACCGCACGCCGAGGATCAGCTACGCACGCCAGTCGTGTTTGCAGCCGGAACCAGCCGCGCCGCGTCGATCCGAGGAAGGGCAGTCAGCCGCGTCGCGACGCCCCGATCCAACGCTGAGGAGCCGCAGCCGATTCCTCAGCCAAGCCGTGTCCGCAACGCCGTCGTTCACACGCCCAGCCACGCCGCGCCGCTTAGATCCGACGCAGCGCAGCCGGAACGTTCGCCAGCCAGCCGTCGCGCCGACTGAAATCCAGCAGCTAAGCCTCGCGCGCCTCCAGCCGCCGAACCCGAACCCGGAACCGCCCCGCGCCCGCTCGCCCGAACCCGAAACCGAACCCGCGCCCGTGCCCACACGTGCCTAGCTCTCCCCGCGTGCAAGCCGCGCCGCGCCGCCTGCACTGCAAGCCGAGCCGCGCCTCCTTGCTGACGCGAGCCGAGCCGCATCCCCTCCCTGTTGCAAGCCGAGCCGCCCGCGTAGCTTCCTGTACCGAGCCGAGCCGGTCCTGTCTTCTTCCAGCCGAGCCGCCAGGACTAAATTGGCTCCATCCACCTAAATTTTGGTAATCCATTTAATTATTGTGGTTTTTCCGGTAAGACTCCATGCTCGGACGTTAGTTAAATTAAATTGGGTCTAAATTCAATTATTTTTCTCAAGGGACGTCTTGGACCAGGAAATTACTGTAGCGCGGGATTTCTTCAGTAGGGGCTCGAGCACTGCAACCTCCTTCTAGGGTAAGTTAAATTCAATTGAGTCTCGAACCGTTGGTCGTTGGCGACCTATTTACGAATTTTGACTTATTAAACAGTTAGGACTTCGTCGCTTGGAAAACGTACTGCCTCGCGGTTAGGACTCGACAAGTAGATCTCCAGGTAAGAGATTCTACTACTAGTTTCATGTTTGAAGTATGAGACTGTGTATGCCCTATGTTGCATATTGAGAGTTTGACAGTATGATGCCTGAAATAAATGTTAGTATGATGCAAATGACGATATAGTTGTGCTATAGCCTGTTATGCGTGGCAAGATTTATTATGGTTACGACGAATGTCGGGACGGAGAGTGTAGAAATGATTTATGTGACATGTTATATGCTGATGCCATGTGTATGTATACTGCAATTAGGGTACCTGTTAGCTTGATTCTGTTAGAGTCGTACCTGCATGGGTGTCCTTCGGGATCACCACCTATTGAGGACTGTGTGGTCCGACGGGACGCCAGTCTAGCATGATATAGACATGACTCGAGTGACTCGACGGGGTCCTCGCATCCCGACTGTCCTAGGTGTCCCCGGGCACCGAAGACCAGAGTTACGTTCCTACGGGAGCGCATGATTGCACGTGTTCGGGAACGTGCCAGAGATTGGGTACCAGTTATCAGGACTCTAACAGGAAGTTAACAGGCACCTAGTGGGACTAGTAGTGGGTCCCTTACTGAGTATTTTTATACTCATTCTCTCCATTTTATGTTTTCAGGTAGAGGACGGGGCAAGGGCAAGGGCAAGCTGGCGAGCGACCCGAAGTGAGACCGAGGAGGGCCATAGGGACTACCGCTTCCGCTTATTTCTTATTTCAGATTTTAGCATTTGAGTTTGAGTACTTTTTATTTTTCACTATCTTTTATGTAGATAGGGCCCGAGTAGGATTTCAGAACGTTTTTACATTTTTGCATGACTACCTTGTTTATGTTTTTATAAATGAATTTCTTGAACCGTATGCTTTTAATAAAATTTTTAGACTTAAACCACTTGTTCTATATTTAGTAATGACTTCGATTCAGCATAAGGAGTTGGGTCGTTACATAAAAGTAGTTTGAAATTTTCTAAAAGATAAAAAAACATCCAAACTTCTTCTTTTTAATACAAAACATTTAACTAGTTCTTTATGATATTATATAATAAATATTTCATTTAACGTTTTTGTTTTTCTTTTACTAAAAGAATATGTGAAACATAAACATTACTCCTCTAGATGTATTTGGCATAAGGTCTTTTCGGATTGAGCCTCTAAATACTTCTAAATACATTTTTGATCACTTAAAAAAGTTAATCCAAACAACCCATTCATTTTCTAAGTCTAAGTTAAAGTCTTCTTTACTAAGTAAAGTTTCAATTACAACCAAAAGGTTGTCCTTAAGTATTTGAGTTCATTTGACATGACATATCAAGGCAAGAAAAAATTGAGGGGATCAAATGTGTACGAGTGATAAAGATAAGTAACATCTAAGTATAGACATATATTGTCTATGAAGTAATAACGATCTTGAAGTACTCTCACAGTTGATTCCATGAGACTAGAATTAACTTTAATTTGAATCAAAATATGGACCAATGAACCCAAAGGTAATCAAGTGATTAGATGGTAAATAGGCAAGAAATCAAGTTTAAAATAGTAAACATGAACAAATAAACAGAACTATAACAATGTTTCAACCTGTTGGGTGATGTACTTTGACAATATGGACCACAACAAACCAAGACAATGAAATGCTCATGGACAAAAAACTTCTCTCCTATTCAGTCTTTTGTCAAGTCATGGTTATTTGAATCTTAGATTAGTTCTCATGCAATTTCTTTGTCCACCTATGATGTCCCCTATTTCTAAAGTGATGTGACAACCTTATTTCTAGGCTCTTAGTCTCATATCCCTTTACGACATCTGTTTACATCTTGTTTACATCCTAACCTTCTCAACATTAAGACTCTACTAGACTGTTAAATTAGATAGTCAATTTAACTTAAAAGTTTTATCTTTAACCAAGCCATAAAGATCCTAGGGCATCCAAATTGTTGAATCCCTAAAAGAATTGAGCTCATGACTATAGATAAAATAATAAACTTCATTAAATCAGAAATAATAGTTACTAAATGATGTTAATCAAGAAAAAAAATGAAAGAGATTAATACTAAAAAGTAAACAAGAAATGTTGGAAATACAATTCGTTGGCGTCTTAGAGCAAGTTTTCTCATGTTCCTAATCTTTCCCTAAGCGAGATAATGGGTTAGGCGTCTAGTAAGCGAAATTCTACCACAACTAATTTACTCTTTAAACGCCATGGACTTAATTAACTTAGTGGAAGACTTCATTTAATGAAACATTTTCTCTGACCGAAGGTCATATCGCTTAATGCTTATATCGCATGGACTAAAGGTATGTAACATATTCAAATGACTAACTCATAATGCATCAAACATTTAAACGAGGAATCTAAAGAAAGAAGATATTTCATTAATATTAAGAGAGTTTACAAAATTCCAAAGTTAAGACAAAGTGCAATTACCAAGAGTTTGGGTACAAATAACTTAATTACAAATATCCCTCTCTTCACCTAGCAAATCTACATGTTATGCAACCAGACTAGTAGACAGTTACTAATAAGAAAATGTGATGCGACTAAGACACTACAGGCAGTCACGATGACAAGTCAAACACTGGATCTCTTTTGCTACCTGGGGGAAGGGAGAAAAAACAAAGCATTGGAAATGTTAGACAAAAGTCTAGGGAGTAGGGACTTCTTCAATACATTTCATCTTAAGAAATGGTTTCTATGAACAGAATGCACCAATCATAAACTTGAAATTCATTTCGCAAGTACAATGCAATTTGACAAGAATATGCATTTTAAATTTGAAAGTCATTTCTCACCGAAATCCAAATCGCTTAGTTCACAAAGACTTTGAAAATTCATCTTTTCCTCGCGTAAGCTATTTTAACAAGTTGTGAAACATAAAATTACAATATAGCATAATTGCACTTATCACCTCGACTGAGAGTCCTTTTTAGATTCTCATTGTCGAGTTATAGTTATGCAGAGTAATCTACGAATTAGCATAAATATCCACTTACAATATATGTATAGTGTTTTCCTATACTAGATTACAAAGCAAATATAGGATAATCTTACACCAGATCATAAAGTAAGTGTAAAGTTCTTCATACCAGATTACAAAGAAAGTATGAGTTATTCATCATATAGGGTACCAAAACATTTCACAAAGCATAATCCATAATCTATTTTCAAGACATTCAAGTTGGAATATTAAAGCAATATCAATAAATAAGAGTTCAAATGTGACTTGAAAATCATTTTAATTTTCAAACATTTTAAACCACTCACACTCGATATAAGACTTCCTTCTAGCGAAGCACTTGGCTAAACTCCTCGTCAACCTTGAAAACAAAACAGCTCCAGAAAGATTTTCTTAATTCCTTGTACTCCCTTCAGGTCTTACTTAGCTCAAAATTTAGATTAAGCTCTAAAAATTTTCTATAACTCTCTTATTTATATATTTCTCCTGTGAGGATTTCCATGCCGTAATGATTACTTTTGTCCGATGGTGAGTTTGAATGAATCGTTTACTGCAACATAGTTCTCACCGTCCAATTTCTTATCATTAGTAGGCGGTTGGGTCAGAATGATGATTCACTGAGCACCACCCTTCTGACATAAGAAATGACGTCAAAACTACTTCTTTGTTAGATTCTTATGTCCCCTACCATCAAATAGCATAGGAGCTTTCTCAACCTATAATTGAAATGCGTCAAACATGTCAAATCGCGAAAACACTTTTAGTCTTGACAACTCTTATCGCATAGCAGAGGAGGTGATCAGGATCTCACAGCAAGTCAGTAGACTAATTAAGCTTCAAAAGAATAACTTCTAAACTTTGTCTTTCAAGATATACAAAGCATGTTTAATCCTTTATTTTAATGTATTTAGGATGACATTTAGATCCTTTAGCATTTATTACATGGTTTTCTTGTTTTTCATGAAAAAGTTAGCCCATTAGAGCTTGCCACCTCTTTGCCCTACTTTGCTCGTTCTTCAGGTTCATAGTTCATATTTTTGCTTGATGACTTGAGTCGTAAGACATTCATATAAACTATGGAGAAGTTAATGACCAACATATCCTTATGGGATCGCAAACACGTCAACATTTTTGGGTCTCTAACCATGGGTCAACCTCCGAACTAATTTGCATTAACCTGTCTTCTTGCCCTAAAATTATCATTTGTATCCATCATTGATGATGAGGTTGGCCTGGTCGAGGTTTTCGGTGTGAGCGAAAGCTCATTAGTGTGGATTACGTCATCCATAGATGGATCTCTTTCAAGCCCATTGCCCCTTCATGTCTGTCCATTGCCACATGAGTTGTTTGCTTGTTGAACCTCATTTCTTGATGGTTAGATATGGTTGAATGTTTTTGTCCCCACAAACAACACCAAATGTTGGAACATATACACCCTTGAGTGCTCCTTGGCCCCCAAACTAGTATGATGTCAAGTCGAGTACACTTTAATATCTAAGTTAATACACAATTACTCTAATATGATAAAGAATATTGAGATCAAAGACTATCTATTGTATTCTTTTATTAAAAAATAAATAAGAATAAATTTGATAAACATTTCTTATATAATGTTTAACTTATTGTGCGATTGAAATATATATAAAAAAAGAAAATTATGCAAACAATCCCGTCAATACAATAAATTCTACTACGTTAAGTTTTAAAACTTTTATTTTCTTTTTTATGAGAAAAAATGATAAAAGGTGCTTTTTTTCGTGTTTGGAAACTAAAACTAGGAATAAAAATGTAAAAGAATAAAAGCAGGCTCCTCTCACCATGTTTTTTTTTGTGCAATGGCCCGTAGGCCTTTTGGATCGATAGTAGATCATGTTAATTTTCCGGTTTTCAATTTTTTTATAAGGTTGGTTGCATTAATGACAAAAAAAAAAATTTGAATATATATATATATATATATATATATATATATATCACAAGATAAAATAATATACATAACACAAAGATTGATAAAATACTAAAAAAACACATGTCCAACCCACCATTTTGCATGCTTTTTTCTGGTTTTCTCAAATTAAAAGTTATCGATGATAACAATTATTAGTGATAGTCACTAATAGCTGTAATAAGTGAATAACACTAATAGCACTTATCAATGATGACTTTCAATTTGAGAAATGTGTTATCAGTTGCTATCAGTGATAATTGATATTGTTATAAGTGTATATCGTTGATAGCTTCCAGCAAGAATATCAATGTTGGCTAATATCAATTATAGTTGTTATCAATAATAAATTTTAATTATGAAATGTGGTATCAATTGTTATCATTGATGGAAACACATCCTTAACTTGAAATTCTACAAAAATTTACAAGTTAACTCATTAATATAGCTATATTTTCAAATATTTTAAAGCTTTGCATTATTTTAATTTTTTTTCCTGATTGTACTATTAGCTATACGATAAACATTTCACATTTTATCATTTAATTAAACTAACATTCAACTTAAATCAATTAATTAACAACAAAATTCTAATTCCAATAATTTATTAAATATTCCCCCGATAAATATTCAATTAATTTTAATTTCCACCAAAATCAAACAAGTATGAAACAATTAAATTCAAAATTAATTAAATTCAAAATTACTTTAATCTTTTGGCGTTACAAAACCAATAGCTACCTTTTCATAAATTATTAGTAACTAATAACTAAGCCAATATTTATCCATCATAATTATTATAATAACTCATAGGCTATACAAATAACTTCTTATCACAATAACTATAAGCTAAGCAAATAATGCATCAGTAATGGACTCGCAATAAACCTTCACAGTCCAATTCACAACATGCCATAGTAATCCATAATAGCATGTAAACAATTATTATACTTCACAACAAGCATAGATAATTCCCATAATAAGCATATGCAAATAATTATCATGATAGTAACCTTAGGCTATACAGATAATTCACCATTACAAACATATCACAGGCTATGAATATAGTTATATCATCAGAATCACACAGTAATCCAACCCTCAATCAAAGATCCAATAGTTGAACCCTTACCTTAGATTACGTAAAGTTCCTTGTTGTAAACGAAACTACAATTCCACTTATGCATAACCAAAATTAAATTAACAATTTTTGCCAACAAATTACTAATTTAATTACCTTAGCTTACCAACTTACCTAAATAGAAGTTGAAAAATCCTTTCAATTTTGATAGAAAAATTCACCACTTAAATTCTCAAATTTTGTCAATGGATGTAACGACCCAACTCTTTATACTAAGCTGAGGTCGTTACTAAAAAGAAACAATGACAAGAGACACTTTTTGAAACGAGGGAAGAATAAATTTTCATTAAAAACGGAATATTAACACACTGAAACATAAACGCGGAAGCAAAACTGAGTCCCCATATGGCATGTCACGGATCCTTCTTTGTCGCTCGCCAGCTTTCCTCTACCTTTACCTTCGCCTGAAATGTTAAACATAGAAAGAGTGAGTATAAACATATACTCAGTAAGGGACCTACTACTAGTCCCGCTAGGTGTCTGTTAACTTCCCATTAGAGTCCTGAAAATGGTACCCAATCTCTGGCACGTTCCCGAACACGTGCAACATGCGCTCCCATAGGAACGAAAATCTGGTCTTCGGTGTCCCGAGGGAGCACCTAGGACATGCTGGTCTGTAGTGAACCCGGGGGTAACACTAAGACAATCGGGATGCGAGAACCCCGTCGAATCACTCGAATCATATCTTTATCCATGCTAGACTGGCGTCCCGTCGGACCACTCAGTCCTAAATAGGTGGTGATCCCGAAGGACACCCATGTAGGTACGACTCTAATAGACAAAGTTAACAGAACACCCTATCCATAGCATGTAGCATAACATAACATCATAACATGGCATGAGTATTAATCTTAACGTCCTTAATCATGTGATTAATATATCATGCATTAACAATCATCAACAGTCATCAACAACATACTACCGGTCATTAACATAACATCAGTCATCATCATCAATCATCAACATAATAATCTCAGTCATCATCATCAACATCAACTATCATCATAATCTCAGTATAATCATTATCATCAAATTATGCATTTTAGCTACCATCAATGCATAATCATAATTACATGCGGTCTCTTGAATTCAGTTCGAAGGTCTAGTAGGAGAATCTCTTACCTGAAGATTTTAGCCAAACAAAGGTACTCCCTAGTTGACAGTAAAATTCTCCAATTAACTTGATCCTAATCATAAAAGGAACACTTAGTATCTTAATTAATGAAATTAGCAATTGGCTAACATCCAAAAATCCTCCCAAATTAATTAACTTTCTAAAAATTGGGGTTGAAACCAATTCAACCTTGATTGGGAAAAATCCAAGATTTAGATCTTAAAAAGTTTAGCCAATTGAACCTTTAAAGAAACCTCAAATAGATCCAAAATTAAATTAATAAAATATTAATTTAATTTTATTTGCTTACCAAGGTTACTCAAATGGAGGTCGAAAAATCCTCTTAATTCATCACTTTAAATCCTCAAGCTTCCAAAGAGACCAATCTTAACTTTAACTGAGGCGGCGACAGCAGAGGGTTATCTTAGAGAAGAAGATAAAGAACCTTTTTCTTTTTCCTTTAATTCCATCTTAAGCATTCCAATGCTATTTATAGACCCAAATAATAACAATAATAATAATAATTATTATTATTTCCTTTTCCTTTTCCTTTTAGGATATATATATATATATAATACCAAAAAAATATACATATATCTTTATTCCCATTATCTTTCCTAAATCAATGCCTTAATCTTAGGCATTTATAACCATTAGTAATAATAATAATACTTCTTTATTATTATTATTTTTCTCCACCAAAATCTACAATAAATATATATTTATTTAAACCATTATTGTCTCTTATAAATATATATCTTTTTCGTCCAATCAAAATCAATCATCTCTCTCTTCATGAATTATTTTCTTTTCCAAATAAATATAATTATATTCCATAATATAATTAACTACACTTTTCCAAATTATTAATTAAATATATATATCCATATATATATACTCAATTAATTACAATTCCACCAAAACTAACTTTCCCCTCCAAAATCTCAAATTAACTTAAGTCCTCAATTAATTTAATCAATCAAATCTTTTCTAATAAATCACTTATAACTTCCAACATGAATTATCTTAACTCAACCATAACAACTTCACTCCATAAACAATATTTATCTTTCTACAGAATAATTAATTATCATCCACAATAATTAATTATTATTTACCTTTCTTCCAAAATAATTAATTATCTTCCACAATAATTAATTATTATTTATCTTCTCCAAAAATAATTAATTATCTTCCACAATAATTAATTATTATTTATCTTTCTCCAAAAATAATTATTAATTATCTTCCACAATAATTAATTATTATTTATCTTTCTCCAAAATAATTATTAATTATCTTCCACAATAATTAATTATTATTTATCTTTCTCCAAAATAATTATCCTTTTACAAATAATTATATTTTCCCAAAATATAATTATTTTACTTTTTCTCCCTTACCAAATATCTTTTCTCCAAAATACAATTACTTTTTCCTTAAATAATTATATTTTAACAAATATAATTATCTTTTCCTTTAACATAATAATTATATATATATAACTTTCAACATGAATTATCTTAACCCAACCATAGCAACTCCACTCCATAATCAAGAAGATTTATCTTTCTACAGAATAATTAATTATTTTGTACAATAATTAATTATTATTTATCTTCCTCCAAAATAATTAATTATCTTCTACAATAATTAATTATTATTTATCTTTCTCCAAAATAATTAATTATCTTCCACAATAATTAATTATTATTTATCTTCTCCAAAGTAATTAATTATCCTTTTACAAATAATTATATTTTCCTAAAATATAATTATTTTACTTTTTTCTCCTTTAATAAATATCCTTTCTCCAAAATACAACTATCTTTTCCTTAAATAATTATATTTCAACAAATATAATTATCTTTTCCTTTAACATAATAATTATATATATATTTCCACGTATACATATAATTATCAAATCTCCAACAAACTTTCCACCCTACGGTTTAATTAAATAACGTCCATAATTATTTAATTAAATTCAACTTCAACAACACTAAAAATCCACAACTTTACTTAATCCTCTTAACCTACCATTTAATAAAAACTCAACAAACACCACGTGTCAAAACCTCTAATTAATTAAATATTCATCCAAGAAATATTTAATTAATTTTAATTCCCACATAAATCAAATAATTCTCATTAAATGGATTCAAAATAACGCCCAATAAATTAAATCTAGATAAACAAAATTAAGATAACTGACTCCAAAATTATCTAAATTTTTGGGGCGTTACAATGGAACCTTTCAAAAGTATGCAACCAAAATCAATTTCTATAGTAAACTTAATTTAGAGTCTCCAAAATCAATTCTAATAAGAAACTTAATTTAGAGTCTCAAGTTACCTTTAAGGGGGTGTTTGGTCCATAGATTTGGAATTAGGGGTTTTGGCATTTGAAGCCAAACCCATGTTTAGACACTTGGAATAAAATTCTTGGGATTAAGAAACCAAACCCATTGGTTTGCAATATGTTTTTTTTATTGAATGTCAAGTTTAAAAAAAATCACTTAAACCTTTTATCAATGATCATTGATGATCGTTGGCAACAAAAGTTAATCAACTTCACGATCAATCATGATGACCGATCATGATTGATCGATCGTCACGACGATCAATCGTCTTAATCGCCGGCTCATAATCATCTTGATCGTCGATTATCGATCGTCCGGGATAAATCATCTTGATTGTTGGTGACCTACAACTTTGGACGTTATTGTTGTCGTGTGGACATCTTGATTGACAATGGTCAATCATTATTGTCAATTATCAACCTCGTGCCTATTAACAAACGATTGTAGTGATGGTCAATGACCAATAGCCATGACCCTTGGCAATCGATGACCATCTTTACTAAGGCCTTCCTAAACTTTTTCCCATGGGTTTGAATAGTAAACATTATTCAAGCCCATGGATTACTTTTTTTTTTCTAATTCAATCTAGAATATTCGTCAACGAACTCCGAACACCACCCCTAGTGACCATTGTCAGCTGACCATTGAGTGTCAATTCTGACGACTCTACCGACAAACTTTCGGCAACTAACTCTGGCACCTGCAGGAAACCTTGAAAAATTAATAAAAATAAATTTTTGAAGAAAAAAATTCCAAGTCATTCCAAAGTCGCCATTGATTTAATCACAATAATATAACATTTAAAAAATACACAATTTTCATTCTTCTAATTTCTTTTCTTCTAGAGTTTTTTAAATACTTATTATTATTATATTATCTTTTTTAATTATCTCTTTCTTTTTTTTTTGTTTAAAATTAAACTTTCCTTCATTTTAGGAGATTTTATTTATTTTGTTATATTTTTCCTGGGTGAAAATTGATGACCTATCTATTGTGATCTCAAGTATAAATCAAATATTAATATGTTGGTAATATAGTAGAAATTGTAAATATATATCGCATATATCTTGGTTTATTTTTAGTTTAGTAACATTTTCTATTTTTTTATTCGGTCAATTTAACTAGAAGACTTGTGACTTATTTGAATTGACTTAAGAAAAAAGTGTTTTTTAAATAAAAAAAAATAACTCACTTTTATTTACTCATTTGATAAAAGTGGTTTAAAATACATTGCATGTGTATCATAGGAAGACAATCATAACTATGACTAAATATACTATATTTTGACTTTTGCTTTTGCATGACCCTTTTGATTATCCTTATTTTGAAGCCTATTAGACCATTATTAATATTGTTGAACTGACATTTTCGTAAACCTCATTCGATTACATGACTTAAGGGTGCGTTTGGATTGTTTATGAAAAAAATGTTCTTTTAAGAATACATTATTTAAAAAATATTGTTTATAAAATAAGTTTAAAATCTAAACACTTCCATGTTTGGTTTGATCTCTTTATAAATATTTATATGCAAAACTGTGTTTGCTTTGTTCTATACTAACAATTTTTATACTTAGGTGCTATACTAACATTATGAACTAATTTCATAAGAAATACACATTTTGAATCTGTTTTTAAATATATTTTGAAATTAATTGCACGTTATCTTGAAATTATTAATTTTTTAGTTACTTAAAATTATTAAAGTTTAAACTAAATATTAATTTCTTTTTTTTTTTTTACAATTCAATTTTAGAAGCAAAAATATCTTTAAATGTAAATATGTAACCATAAAAGAATATACAATTGATTTCCAACAAAAAAATATAATAAAGAAGATCTAATTTTTTCGAGACAATATAATATCAACTAGACAAAAAGTTTTTATTCATTCATCTTCATTTCACTAACTAAACGATCATGTTTCTTCATCGACATTCTCATGATTTCTTTAACAGATGTTAAGGCGAAGTAGATTTGGCTGGGAGATGAATATTTGCAAACCCCTATATCTAAATGTATATGAACACATTGGAAAAACTAATGTAGCCTAAGTAACCACAAGGAGAAATCCTCCAGGAATCATCAAGATTATGGATCTTTTATTAGAATGAATAATGTGTTTCATACAAGAGGAGAACTCCTATTTATAGAGTTCTATTATAAGTGGAGGTAAAAAGAGAATTAACCTAGAATATTACCTAAATTACCCAATTAACCCTTAGTCTTCTTACATCATTCTACCACTCCAAAAATAAAACTCTTCTCGAGTTTTAAAAAGAATAAATTTATGAAGGAAAAAAAAGAAAAAGAAAGAAATAAACTTGTTCAATGGAGTATGACCAAACCAACCTCCTACATTTTTTACAAAAAAATTATGATCGAAGGGATAAAATCGAGACAAAAAATCATATATGGCCACTAAAAGAGATGAACCTCTCCATCAGTCGTAGACTCAAAAAAGACGTTTCCTTCAATCTCACTCAAAACAGTATTCAAAGAATTAATTTTAAATGATTTAGCTTTCAAAGAAAATCCTTCAAAAATCACATTTTTTTATCATTCACTTCAAGTTCTTCTACAGTTTGAATATTCATTTCCACCGCAACCAATTTGTCGTTGTTCTTGTTCAATTTTTCACGGTGTTCAATACTTCTTTTTCATCTTATTTGTTGGATTTTTCTTCACTTGTGACCATTTCCAAATCAACATTTTCAAATTCTTGTTCTTCAATTTTATCTTCAAGATTTTTTATTTGAAAAGTTTCCAACCGTGGGTCTTTTGTTTTTTTCTTCGTATATGAAACCAATCCGTTTTTGAACTCTTGCAAATGAATTGATAGTTGATCTATACGTTGAGGCATTTCCCCAAAATGAACATTGAACTTCTTTTGTTGTTTTCTTTATTTCCTCCGATGTTGTGGGATTGAAGTAGTCATTTTGTTGGATTCTTGAATATGTTGCAATCTCGTAGTGGGTATAAGACTCATCTATTAATTTTTTTGAATCAATCTTTCTTGATCGTGTTTCATAACCAAAAGAGTAATTTTAAGTCTTGAACATTATTCATGGATGGTAAAAATTCATTCTTGACGATTCTTGATGATTCTTTAATTCATCCAACTTCCAATCTTTACATTTATTTCTTGAAAAGTGGGTTTGATTGGATCGTTAGACCATTTTTCGATATTTTTTCCTTCTTATTCTGTCCCAAACTGCCTCAAAAACATTAGTGGAGTCACTAAAGTCACTAGAATCACTAAAATCAAATCTCCAATTTGGATAATGATAGGTTCTTTAAGAAAATCGAGCATGGCCAAAATTAGAATGTTGAAATTCTTCTTTCGAGTCACTTGAATTAGAACTCCAGCATTGTTTATGAAAGTAAAATTGATTTTCTTATTTATACCAACTATTGGTTTTTTTCTTAGACATCTTCTTTGATCAATAGTGGTCCATTCTTGCAAAATCTTGATAAATCTTTGGTGTCTTCTTTTTTCTTGGAATTTTAAGAGTTCCCCCTAATTAGATGTGTGTTGCTTGGCAATAAGCACGACACTCAAAGCTCTCTCTCATGACAGCGTCAACAATAGTTTCTCGGTCTTCCACCGACGGTAGTCAACATTGGCCAAATGGTTGCTCTGATACCAAAATTGATGTATGTGTATTCTTGGATAGGAAGACACAAAAGACTGGGTCTTCAGAAATTACTGAATTCTTTTATTAATTCTAGAAAAATATTAAACTAACAGTATTTATACCAAAAACCTAATGACAGTCAAAGTCAAACTTAAATATAAAAGCCAGCTAAAATATAACAAACTAATTACATAAAAGAATATTCAAAGTATTTAAAATTCAAATAAATAAAAAGAACGATAGAGTGAAAATAGAAAGGGAAAATGAATAGAAAAAATAGATGAAAAAATAAATATTTAGGACGGATTCCTGATTAAACATCAAATAAACACTCCTTTTCGCCTAAATAATATACATTTGAATGATGTAGACTTTAAAAAAAATATAAAGTCTTGGTGGGATAACACAAGCCAAGAGGGCTTCCCAAGTTTTGCCTTCATGCAAAGGCTTAAACAACTAGCTACTTTCATGAGAGGCTGGCAGAATACCAAATTTGTGTACTCCAAAACACAAAAGCTAGCCTTGATCGAAGAAATTGACTCCATAGACAAGCTCGAAGCCAAAAATTTGATAAGCAACACAGATAGCGAAAAAAGGAAAGCTCTGAAAGCTTATCTAATAGACCTAGAAAGAAAGGAAGCTCTATATTGGTCTCAACGGACAAAAAAGTTATGGATCAAAGAAGGTGAAGAAAACTCTGCTTTTTTTCACAAAGTTTTCTTCATCTAACAAAAAGAACAAGAAATGGAATTCAAATCCAATGCCAACATTGCAGAAATTTTCGTGAACCATTTCAAGAAAATTTATATTGGAACAGAAAATCCAAGTATCATCATAGACAACCTAGAGTGGAGGTCAATAAATAGCAAACACCATGCCAACCTTTGTGCTGCCTTTGAGGAAGAAGATATTTTCCTTTAGCAATAACAAAGCCTTAAGCCTAGATGGTTTCTCAATGACTTTCTACAAAACATTTTGGCACCTGCTTAAGACTGACATTCATCCAGTTTGCAGGGATTCCCACTCCAAAGCAATTATAAACAAGAATGTTAACAACGCATACATAACTCTTATAGCAAAAAAGACTTGCTATGAAAAGCCTTCTGATTACAGGCCAATCAGTCTGACGACCTCTCTGTACAAAGTCAGTGCAAAAATCTTGGCAGATAGATTGAAGATCACTCTTCATAATACAATAGCCGAAAGCCAACTTGCTTTTGTTAAAGGAAGACAAATCACTGATGTCATACTTATGGCAAATGAAATAGTGGACTATTGGAAGATGAGGAAGATAAGGGGTTTTGTGCCAAAACTAGATATCAAAAAGACTTTTGATATTATCAGTTGGGATTTCATTGATTTTATGCTTACGAAAAAGAACTACCCTAAGAAATGGAGAAAGTGGATCGAAGCTAGCATCAGAAGTGTGCAGTACTCAATTCTGATCAATGGGAAACCGTATGATAGAATCAATCCTAATAGAGGGATAAGACAAGGAGATCCAATCTCTCCCTTCATTTTTATATTAGCCATGGACTATCTAAGCAGCTTATTAAACTTACTACAAGAGGAAAAGGCTACAAAAGGAGTTGAAATCAATAGACAAAGTCTCACTAATCATATCCTTTTTGCGGATGATATCCTCCTCTTCACAGAAGACAATGATACATCCATTAAAAACCTCCTAATGGCAATCACTCTCTTTGAAAAAGCCTCAGGGCTTAACATCAACGATACAAAATCTACGCTCACTCCTATCAATGTAACAAAGGAAAGGACAAATAATTTTACAAGCATATGGAACATTCCATGTCACCCTTTCCCGATCAATTACCTAGGATTCTCCCTTGGGGGAAAACCACTCATCAAAGGTTTTTGGAAACACATCATCGAAAAAATTCACGAAAAGTTAAATAGTTGGAAATATCAACATATTTCCAAAGGTGGTAATCTCACTCTCCTCAAAGGATATCTAACCAGCTTACAAACCTACCAACTATCGGTTTTCAAAGCACCGATATCAATTTACAAGGAAATTGAAAAACATTGGAGAAATTTTACGTGGAGAAGCAACAAAGAGCCTTCTACAACTCACTTGATTAAGTGGACTGATATTAATTACTAGACCAAAATCTAAGGAAGGCTTGGGTATAACTTCTAAGAATGATACCAATTTTACACTTCTGTGCAAATGGCTCTGGTGTTTTCAAACAGAACCACGTGCTTTATGGAGGAAAGTCCTCACTGCAAATTTTGAAGCTTTCTTTGAAGGAGAATCCCCACTAAAAGTAAGTTCAGCAGCTTAAATACTCCTTGGAATTCCATCACAAAAGGGCTTAACTGGTTTAAAAGAAACAAAAATTTGGAGATCAATAACGGTGGAAATCTATCTTTCTGGTTTGCCAATTGGACAAATAGAGGTCCTCTACACAAAGCATTTCCAAATAGCTCTCAAATTACAGAAACAAATTACTTGTTTCAGGGGAAAGCAAAATTCGACCATCAATATATGGGAAAATGTAGGTAACTTTATAAGATTATTGTCTTGCAGAAACAAATTACTCTCAAATTACAATCCAAATAGCTATAAACCTAGAAGTTTTTTTTTTTTTTTAAATAAGTGGTCTGTTCCAGGTGACTGCATTGGGCTACACTCCAGCCTATCTCCAGTAACACCATTATAATATTAATATATTAGGGGTTCTATGTGTTCCATCCTTTGAAGATGGACTAACATATAAATCCCTGTGTTTCTTGCTAAAGAAAAAATATCAAATAAACATTTGTTCTAAAATTTGGTTGCATGTGTGTTTCTCTAAAATAGTTTATTTCATAATCTCATTTTCTAAAAAGTTATATTAAACAAATGTCAAACACCTCAATTTATCTTAAGATGAATTATTTTAAAATTAAACACTTCAGAAATCAATATAAACACACCCTTATTATATTTTATGAATGGTTTGTAATATTCCTAGTTAGACCATTCATGTTAATGCAACTGTAATAAAAATTATTGTTATTGAATATTAAAATTTATTGTTTTGACATTATTGTCATGAAAATCAATATAGTCAAGAAATTGAATTAGAGGTACAAAATATGAAAAAAAAAATTAATTAAAAACCTGATACATGATAAATTTATAAGGATGTACAATTCACAAAAAAAAAAAAAAAAAAAAAACTAAACCTAGGAATTCAAAACCAACATCCAAAAATAGGCCTCATAAATCTATATTTCCAAATCTTGCATCCAAAACACAAGCATCTGTAATTCCCAAGCATTAAAACCTCATCAAATAAGCTCATAGGCATTCAATTCTCAAACATTTGATTTCTAACCTACGTGCCAAAAGCCCCCCTAATGGGTATTAAAGTCCCATAATAAAGACCCAAAACACTCATCTAACGCCCCAATCTTAACCAAAACCGATGAACAGTGACTACAAAGGGTAGCGGTGAACCGGCGGGTGGCAGCCAGGGTTTCTTAGGAAATAAGATGAATAATTTTTTTTTTTCTCTTTAAATGCATGAAACCCTAGACATTTATAACTATTATTATTATTATTATTATTAATAATTCATTTTTAGGGATGTTTGCAAAAAGAGAAAAAAAATTGTGATAATAAGACTTATGTCACTACATTTTCTAAATTGTAAAAGTAATAAATTTAAAAATAAATAACCACTTAATAGTCCTTTGATAGTCATCTGATATATTTAATTACTTGTTATTTTTGTCATATTTGCAATATATAAAAAAGTGGTACAATTTTGATTGTTTTTTTTCTAAATTTCTTTGTCATCTGATGCAATTTCCCCTCTTTTTTATTGTTATTCTCTCACCAAAAAATATAATAAATATATACGTATATATATTTAAACCTTTCTTCATTGTCTTAATTAAATTCATAACTTTTTTTATCCGATCAAATCAATCACCTCTCTCCTCATTAGTTATCTTATTTTCCAATAATTGTAATTATAACCCATCTTTTTTTTTCCTAAAAATAGTATTTACTTATTGATTTATTAGTATCTCTCATATAATTAATTTTATTTTTCCATATTAATTATTTATACAAAACCAGATAATTAATATCATATTCCACAAAAAAAATCCAAATTCTTAATTAAATATACATACTCATATATATATACTTAATTAATTATAATTCCACCGAAACCAATTCTTCATTTCAAGATCTTATACCAACTCAAATTTTCAATTCTTTTAATTAATCAAATATTCTCCCATAAAATTAGTTATTCTAAAATTTCATAAATTTCAACATGAATTATCTTTAACCCAATAATTCAATTTTAGCTTCAATCCTAAGAATATCCAAATAGTTTAAGATAAAATTTTCTACAAATTTGGGATGTTACATGTTATATGCTTGTCATTAGATTATTAATATGTAATGGGATTATAAAGTATTTTTAGGAATAATAATTAAGTGTATAGAATTTTTTTTGGAAAATTATAGATAATTTTTTTTATTAGTAATAGAGTTTACCGTTGATAAATTCCTACCAACATGGTGTAACAAAATAAAAAAACCCATGAAACCGGTTATTTTTTAAAAAATATTTTCGGTTTGTCCTTTTTTTTTCATTTTCTTTTTCTGTAATTTTTTTTTTTTACCTTTCCATCGTCTTTTTCTCTTTTTCTCCATCAAATTTTTTTTATTATCCTTTTCAAACTGTTATTTGGTTCAATATCTTATACCAAATATAAAATATCTATTTTTTTTTCAAATTGTTATTTGGTTGTTCAAGATTGTAACCCAAATATAAAAGATCTTGGGAAAAAATAGTTGGGATATTGCAAAAATTTAAATGATCATGTACAAAAGAATTTTTTTAAAAATCATTTAAATTTGGAAACGACCAAAAAATCTTTTAAAAAAACCATTTAGATTTGACTATTCAAATTTAAACGAATCTAAACAATCATGTAGCAAACAATACCCAAATCTAAACGACGAAATTAAAACGATTTGATTAAATTATTGTGTAGCAAAGAATAGCCAAATCTAAATGATGATGCAACAAATAATCTTGAAAAAAAACATGTAGATATGGTAGTCAAATCTAAACCAACTAAACGATATTAGATCGTGTACCAAATATATTTCTCACCTTGAGTGCCAATTAATCGCATGTTAAAGGGTCATTTTTGGTATTTTTCATGATGAGTCTGTGAATTTTTTTTTTTATTTTCAAAATTGTTATGTTGTATTTTATCGTTTTGTTATATTTTAAAAAGTTTTCTTATAATTTATTGCTAACAAACTTGTATTGGCGACAATGGTTTGATATAGACTTTAAAAATACAATTTTAAATTTTGCCATTCTCGTAAATTTTTTTTAGATTGCACCAGGAATGTAATTGTTATATTTGGAACAATTTAAAATAATAATAATAAAAAAAAAAAAAAAAGGTAAAAGACAAAAATGATTATTTCGGAAGGTTTAATGACTAAAATAATCCTTTTAAAAGCTTAGAAACTGAAATATAATAAATGAGGAAGTTGAAAAAGAACCAAAATAAAGAAAGCTTAGGGAAGCAAAAAGAAAAGAGAAAAGAAAATTGAGAGAGTAAGATGTGATTTGAAGTAATTAAATAATTATTAATTGAAGTTTGCCACTGAAAATTGAACCCAAAATTGTCCCACACAAAAGCTGAAATTTCTTTTCACCCATTGAAAGTGGGCCAAATTGCAATTAATGAAATTGTTTAATTGTACATGTTCCATTTATTCTCCAACACAAATTTCTTGGAATTTCATATACACACCCTGACACAAATACCACATGCAAAGTTAGACGTTTTTGTTTCCTTTGTGTTTTTTTTTAGTACAATATTTTAACTCTTCAATTATTATTCTTTCTTTAACAAAAGAAAATAAATTACACCTAACATGTCATTTTATTAATAAAATCACAATTATTTACATAAAACCTTCATTTATAAGGTCAAATATTATCTTAAACCCACTTGGACCATTTTTTTTTTCTTGCTTTTATTATAATTCCTTATTATATATATGGAGAGCGTGAAACATTTTTTAGGTTGTCCAAAATACTCTACTAAAACTCTTTAATCTTAAATCGAAATAGAAAAAACAAACACAAGCAATTTTATATTACGAGTAATGTATTATTCTACACTTTTTTACATATGATTTTGATGTATCAACCACCATAACCAAACATATGTTATATAAATCAATACTTCAAATAAGGATATGAATTTTTATTGTTAAATTTAAAAACAATGTTGTAGGAAAAGAATAAAAATTGTGTGATGCTTTAAATAGATTAATTATTGATGACTTTGATTAAAGTCGTGGAACTAATTAGGGAGTGTAATATTTTTCTATATATATATATATATATATATATATAAATATTAAAACATTGGTGGGTTTCGTCATACATCCAACATAATATTCATTTATTCTAAAAATTTAATGAATTTTTATTTTTAATGAGACAGGTAATTTGAGAATCTTATCCTACTCTGTATTTTATCCTCTTCGCTCACATACAATCTTTCTAGAGGCCTCCTCACCCTCGTACTTTACATAATTTAATTTCTTAACAAATAGTTAATAACTTATTTATAAATATATATATAATTTTTATTTTTCATTTCTTATATAAAGCAATTCACTCATATAAAGAAAAAAGAAACTCTCCTATTTACTGGAGATGATTTCTTTTGGTAACTTATTATGTGTACTTTAGTTAATTTAGATATTTGTTTGTTAAAATAAATCAAAAGAAAAAAGATGTCACTGGCTATATGTACATTAAATAAAACAGTTAACATATACATAAAAAAAAACGCTTAAATATTACATTAATTATAGATTTAAAATTTAGAAAGTTTTATTTTAATTTTTTGAAATTTAAAATTTGTTTTTTCTATATTCATAAAGAGGTATATCTGTTTGTGTGAACAAATCTAAACAAATATATGACGAAAAAAAATGATAATATATGAACCGTACATAATGTTGGTTTCTCACATATGTATTTAATGTCCACAATCTTATTTTATTTTCTTTTTCATTTATGATCCTTTAAACTTTACAACCTCAAATTTATTTGTGTATGTACTAAAATTTGTAACAAAAACATGTAGTATTTAGGTCTAGTATGTTGTTTACTTATCTCAATGCATACCTTTTCATCATAAAACAATAAAATTATATCTTTTATAAAAATAATAAAAAAATTTCATATAACAATTTAGGAATGAAGATTTGAGTCGATTAGACAAAGACAACTATATCTCGAGATGTAATAAATATTTTTCACTTTTTCTGACGGTAAATTTATGGACAGTCATCCTTTAGGATGAGTTGGTTAAAATGAAAGCATCTTAAAATTTAAGGAGATATTTGAGCTAATAAATAGGTTATTATATAGTAAGTAGATCACAGTAGTTAGTATTTGAAGTTCATTTAAGTATGAATTCTAATAATTATTGTTTGAAGCATTTAAATAGAAATTAGTGTTTACTATAACAAAGAATAGAAAATAAAATAATTAAAAAATAGTATCTTAAAGTAATATTTATAATAAATCCACACCCACCAACTTTTAGTTCGCCCTGAGATGATTGTTTCAACGTTATAAATGAAAGATTCCAAGAGATTTTTATAAATTCACCTACACAAAACCACTAATATTATTGAGTAAAAACTAAAAACTAGTTAAATTGAAACTACTTTTTGAATAATAATAATTGTTAGTGAAAGAGAGAGAGGTAGTTAATTAATTCCGGAATTATAATTAATAATAATTAATAAGAATAAAAGTGTGAATCTGTAAGCCTGCAGAATGCAGCGGTAGAATACAAATTCCATCATCTTTAATCACTGAGGAAAAAGAAATGGTGCGGTCTCTTTCAAACTCTTCCAAATAAAAAAAAAAAAAAAAGGAAAAGTGAAAATGACGCAGAGGACGAACAAAAACGAGTTTGAAAGGTCTTTTCTTTTTTTTTTTTGGATAATAAAGCTATGATGGGGCTGCGGCTTGCTCTGCTTCTAAGGCCTATTAGCTGAGAGGGAGAGCTTTCACTCAGCTAAAAGAAAAAAAAAAAAAAAAGCAACCCAAAATACCACAACCCATTTGAAGAAATTTTGCCAAAGTCGAGGGGATTCTGTTTTTTTTTTTCCTCTCTCTGTTCTTAAAAGTTAAAATCGAATAAATCTGTTGTTAAGTGGGTTGATTTTGTTTGATCATAGCTTTTGTTTGCTTTTGCTTAACGTTCTTCACTGGATGATGAGATAATGATGTACCCACTTTGAGATAGAGAACAAGAGAGAGAAAGAAGAGAGGGGATACTTTTTTTTTTCTTCTTCTTTATTTTGGTTTTGGGTTTTTTTCCCTTTTCTTTTTCCCACCATCTGATCATTGATTCCAGTTGTTATAATTATGGAGGAACCAACTGGGTTTAACCCTCTTTAAAAAAAAAAAAAAAAAAAATTCCCCTTCCCCTTCTCGCTCTTCCCCTTCCCCACCATCTTATCATTGATTCCAGTTAAATTCTGCCATCACCCAACTGGGTTTTACTTCCATTCTCGAGAAGTAGACGAAAAACGGAGAAAAAAGGGCCAATACTTCTTCACATCTCTTTACTGCTTCGACCAGCGAGTGGGTTTTATCCAGTTTGTTGCCAACAAGATTCGTACGAGGCTTTTAGTCTTTTATCGCCAGTGATTTCTATGGATTCAAGTTCTGCACAGAACTTGGAGGACAGAACGGGGTTCTTTTTGGTTGTTGATTAATAATTAGTTCCTGTTTCAAGATTTTCAACCGGATTCTTAGTAAGTGTTGAGTTTGATGAGAAGCGTCAGTCTGACGAATCGGTGGTATTTCTTTAATTTGTGGCTTTTCTAGTTGAATTTGTATTGTTGTGTTCCGGTGGAGGTGTTTTATGTGGAGGGGTTGCTCTGGTGGAGCTGGGGTTTTTCTCAAGCTCTCTAGGTACTTACTGAGGATGTCTTTGAGCTGCAAGTTCTCTACTGCTAACGGGAAATTTCCAGCTGGATTTAAGCTGAAGAAGGCTAAGGAACATCTGGGTTTGTTAAATTCTACCGGAAAATGGAAGAAGAAGCTTCTCTGTCTTCGGATTTTTGTTGTAGTTATAGTTTTGAGCAGTTGGTTTCCCTTGCGTTGGTATAATGTGAATAATGGAACTAAACAGAAGGCCTCGAACTTGTTCGACGAAGAAACTCGAACTTTGCTGCGCCATTTTAATGTAAGCAAGAATCAGCTTCAAGCTTTAGCTTCCTTGTTATCTGACTCAGATCGAGTAAGTTTTCTTCTAGCTTTCAATTCCTTGATCTTTTGATTTGAGTGATGCGTTCTCTCGAGCACTATTATGTGTATATTTCTCCTATCATTGGCAAACAATATCAGCTGGGATCCAATGATTAACGCTGAAGTTGCGTGCCATAGATGCAACAGCAATGTTCTTTTTCTTCTTTTCCCATTTATTTTCAAATTTGGTGTTGGGACTATGTCTACTTAGGGATTGTTGGATTCGTAGTTTGAGGCCGGCTGTTTATGATTATTTGAATGAATTCATCAAATTAAGTGAGGTAGAAGTCATTGAGAACACTTTTAAGCGTCATAAAATGGGGTAATATACTAGGAAACATCAAGCTTTATGTGTTATAGAATTGACAAACCTGTCCATTGTATAGGTTATAATCATATGACCAGTTCCGTCTTCATAAATACATGCCTTACAAGTCCTTCACGTCTATCCCAAATCATGTAACGGGAGAATGATGGAGAATAACTGCATTAAAAGGTTTACACTAGATTATATTTGTTGCAGATGTCATCCATTGGTTGCACCAATGATTTTGGATCCGACACATCACAGTTGAATGGAATTGCCTGTGCCCTAAGGCTACTGTACTGGGAGCAAGGTTTGCACAAAGAGTATGTATGGGCTGAAGGAAGTGCAGATTCCAATGTTGGGAAGTGCCCTATCCGAACTGAGAAGATCACTGATAATTCCAGACAATTATTCTCTGATAACATAACTGTTCCATTTGCTACAGATTTATCCGTCTCTTTACTCTCTACTGGAAATCAGCTTTGTAAAAAGGTAGATAAGTTTTTATTAAAATTTGTAATATAGTTTTCTGTGTCCGAAAACTAGTCTTGAAAACTTCATCTATCCCAACAGGCAACGCTTAAAGATCTATTTTTAAAATTATTTTTATTATGATTGTTATCCACGGTAGGGAATTAAGGTAATACACCTTAGTTTGTTTGTTGATTTATCATTATCTTTTGATATTAGAATAAATGCATCAACCACCTTTGAAATTTGATGATGATAAGCACTACCATTATTTAGTTCTTATGCTTAACAAAACATTGGCAACTGCAAAAGAATTATGTCCATGAATAATATTTGTGAGTTGCTGACTAATCTTGCTTCTGGGCATTATCAGATAACTGAACAAGCAGGAGTTCTAACATGCCTTTTAAGAAAGAACTTGAAGAATTTCTCTAGTTTGTTGATTGGATGTTTTTGCATTCTCCTTGGAGTGATAGTGTTCCAAAAAATATCTGGTTTCCATCTAAAATTGTGGAACAAGAAACATCGAAAGTCAAATCAACCATTGGATCATCAACAGTGGGTCTTACTACGAAGAAAGCAACATCAACAAGTCAAAGAGTCTCCTAAAGGAGCTGGGAAATGGCGGAAGGTGCTTCTAAGAATATTTATTGTAGTTGGAATCGTTGGGTCCATTTGGTTATTTTGGTACCTGAACAAGACAGCCATTTTGAGAAGAGAAGAAACCCTTGCAAATATGTGTGATGAGCGAGCCCGGATGTTGCAGGACCAATTTAATGTTAGCATGAACCATGTTCATGCATTGGCAGTTCTTACCTCTACCTTCCACCATGGAAAACAGCCTTCTGCCATTGATCAGGCAATGCTCTTTCTTTTTGCCATTTCTTTTGTTTCTGCTTTGTCATATTATTTCTATACTACTAATGAAGTTTTAGGTGAATATGAAAACCTAGCTGGTTTCAGGCATCCTTCGTTGAAGAACAGTTCTCATAATTATTTTAAGTTTTAAGATTTTCACGCTTTTGATCAATAGTTTATTTGTCTGTATAAAAAACTAGCAACTTTTCTTAATATTGATGGAAATCTGAAGGTTCTTATTAAATAACTTTTTTTTCACACAAAATTCAATGTAAAAGTATAGACTGTTGTAATTGAGGAAAGAACTGGTTGTAAGAATTTGGATCTCCCACTACATGGGTAATCGTATTCTGATCTCTGAAGGACCCTTGATTCACTCAATATGCTGCTTTTGGTAGAAGTTAATGATTAAAAAAAAAAACTTAATATAACACTTCTCAGAAAATATGCATAGCAAAATATTGGTGCTTTACACAATCATTTTCAATGAAAAGTTTGCAAAAACTCCAATCTGGTTAATTTAAGGAGCCAAATTTACTGAAAAAAATTATGATTGCATGCTAACGAGTATTCTGTGTAGCTGATTATTTATGAATTCTTCTCTCTGCAGAAAACATTTGGTGAGTATACAGAAAGAACAGCCTTTGAAAGACCACTGACTAGTGGTGTAGCTTATGCTTTGAAAGTTAATCACTCAGAAAGGGAGCATTTTGAGAGGATGCATGGATGGACAATAAAGAAAATGGAGACAGAGGACCAAACTCTTGTTCAAGATTGTAATCCAGAAAATTTGGAACCTGCACCAATTAGAGATGAATATGCACCTGTCATATTTTCTCAAGAAACAGTGGCTCATATAGTTTCTATCGACATGATGTCTGGAAAAGTGAGTCCCCAGGGCGGGTTCGTGTGTTAAATACTCTTAGTTGTGTAATTAGACTCAGATTAGTATTACCACACACCCCTGAAATTATTTTCCTAATTAAGGCGATACAAGTAAAATCACCCAATTGATAATTCTCTTGCTGATTTTCTAATCTTTAAATGAAGTCATTTCTTTGTTCCAGATAATGCCAATGTTTAAGCTCTCCTTCCCACCTGTTAGGTTTTACAGCGTGCAGGATTTATGATATAAAGTTCTTAGTGACTTGTTTCATTGTTTTACCATCACATCTAACAGTTCTTATGTGATGGTTTTGAACCGAATTAAATAATAGAATAAGTCTTGTAATTTAGGTATTGAAGGATAGCTATTCCTCATGTCAAATTCTAAGGCTTTGCCATGCTGCTGTATCCACTACTGCTCTATAGGAAGACTATGATCATGTATGATTCATTTACTTTCGAGCAAGGACTAAAATTTCCATTGATAGTCAATAAGTAAGAACTCTAGTTATGGAAATAGTACAATTATCATTAGAAAATTAGTATGGTTATTAGAAGGGTCAAATTAGTAAATTCAAGGAGTGGGTTGGGAGGAAGGGTGTGGAATTTCCTTATGAGGGAATTTGGGAGAGTCTAACCCTCTTGAAAAGTATGGGGTACCTTGTTAATTTTTCTTATGATACTATAGCCTGTTTTCAATATATTTCCACACAATCTTATCTTTTAGTGTTCTTGTTGTTTGTTCTCTGAGTTCTTGAGTCCTCTTGTTAGGCCGTATCCTAACACAATCTATCCAAAAATTGGAGAGTTTGACATTGATATTAAGGATTGGTCAATATCGACATTGTATATTAGTCCTTATGGAGTCCCCTCAACCCTCCTTATCTGAGCAATGGGGGCGTAGTATAAGATTGGAGCACAGTTTCTGTGTCTATTTCAGCGCTTGAATGATTAACTAAAATAATGCCTGTGTCATGCAGGAAGATCGTGAGAACATCTTGCGAGCTAGGGCTTCTGGAAAGGGTGTGCTTACATCTCCTTTTAAACTTTTGAAATCTAATCACCTTGGAGTGGTCCTCACATTTGCTGTCTATAGCACTGACCTTCCACCAGATGCTACTCCTGAGCAGCGTATTGAAGCTACTGTTGGGTAATTTTATTTCTTTGAAACTTGTTGCTGCAACCGTTCCTAAAAATTTCATATCATGGTTAACAAGCTGAACCTTATTATTTTTCTTTGATTCATGTCTTCAAAGCTATCTAGGTGCCTCGTATGATATCCCCTCACTGGTGGAAAAGCTTCTGCATCAGCTTGCTAGCAAGCAGACAATTGTTGTGAATGTTTATGATACAACCAATGAATCTGCTCCCATTAACATGTATGGTTCTGATTTTACCGATACTGGGCTACCGCATATTAGTAAACTTGATTTTGGGGATCCTTTAAGAAGGCATGAGATGCATTGTAGGTAAGACCTCACCTGCTGTGTTGACTTCATTTCAGTATGGTTGTTTATCTACATGGATCAATATCATGAAATCACTTTTGATTTCTCATGAGCTTAAAGAATATCCTTTGGTTACAGATTCAAGCATAAACCTCCACCTCCTTGGACAGCTATCAATTCATCTGTAGGCGTCCTAATCATTACCTTGCTGGTTGGCCATATTTTTCATGCAGCTATAAGTCGGATTGCAAAAGTGGAGAATGATTATCACAAGATGATGGATCTTAAAAGCCTTGCCGAAGCTGCTGATGTGGCAAAATCACAGGTGCATGAACTTCAAACATTTTAGAACATGCTTTCTCTTAGTATTTTCAATATTCCACTGCATTATTTTGAGACAGAGTGAGTTTCTCAAGTTTGCTAAAGTATTGTCTTTTGCAGTTTCTGGCAACAGTTTCCCATGAGATCAGAACACCAATGAATGGTGTTTTAGGTAATATGAATGCTTCTAAATCGATAAGTAAATACTATGAATCTCACATTTATATCTTGCATAACAATGCTTAATTCCTCTATTTAGGCATGCTAAAATTACTGATGGACACTAACCTTGATTCAAATCAACTGGATTTCGCTCGGACTGCCCACGAGAGCGGAAAAGATTTGATATCACTCATAAATAAGGTTCTTGATCAAGCTAAGATAGAGTCAGGAAGTCTTGAACTTGAATCTGTACCCTTTGATCTGCGTGCTATAGTTGATAATGTGCTCTCACCTTTTTCACTTAAATCCAACGACAAGGGAATTGAGGTAAATTGGTAAATTTATTTCCTTCATTTCATTTTATTGATTTCTTCAAATGTGGTTTTTGGTGTTATCATACATTACGTTAAATTGTTTTGTCCTCCCTTGCACGTGAAGTTGGCTGTTTATGTTTCTGACTTGGTGCCTGAAGTTGTCATTGGTGACCCTGGACGCTTTCGTCAAATAATTACTCATCTTGTTGGAAACTCACTCAAGGTTAGATTTTATCTACAACTACTTACCAATGTTATCATTTGTATGCCTCGACGCTGGATGACTGCCACCTCATATTTGAGATAGAAAAAGGAAAAATAGTAAATCATTCTATGCCTCAATTTTGTAACTCCATTTATTGTTTATTTATCTTTTCTAATTTGTGATGTTAGCTCCCATGACTAATTTTGATGCTTCTAGTTCTTAAACTTACCAGTGTTCTACTTATTACTCATTACACGCACATGGAGTGTATGCAATCCTTTGGTAGACGCACACACGTAGGGCTAGGTTGTTATCCTAATATTCCTTGTTTAATAATGGTTAGCTGTGGGAAAATTGGCATTCTGAAGATCCCATTTTCTATTAGATTTGTAAGTTAGTTGTGATCGGTTGACCTTTCCTTTTGACCAATTTTACCTTTTCCACTGTTGGGACATATACTCATAGAACCTCGTAAACCTTGTAAGCTTTGCTTGCAAAATGTTCCATATTTTTTTTTCAACGGACACTACCAGTGTACTAAAATGCTGCATTGGTATGTTTTCTTAAATGGGATTTTGATTCAAGGGTTAACAGTCACCTTAAATTTTTTTGTTATGTTGCTCGACATGAAGTCCATTATTCAACCATGTATGCTGTTCAAAAGCATGATGCTGAGTTTATCCTTTTAGATTGCTGATTTAACTTAAATTTAATGATGCCAAATTTATCCCGATTTTAATGCAGTTTACTCACAATAAGGGACACATACTAGTCTCAGTGCATCTGGCTGATGAAGTGAGAGGCACAGTTGATTTCATGGACATTGTACTCAAACAAGGCTCATATATTGTTGGAGATACATCAAACAATAGTTGCACTACATTCAGTGGGTTACCTGTGGTAGATAGATGGAAGAGCTGGGAAGATTTCAAAAAGTTCGGCAGGACAGATGTGGAAGAATCCAAAATGATTAGAATACTTGTGACTGTTGAGGATACAGGTGTAGGGATTCCCCAAAACGCACAAAGCCGAATATTCACTCCTTTTATGCAGGCTGATAGTTCCACTTCTCGGACATATGGTGGCACTGGAATAGGATTGAGTATTAGCAAACGTTTGGTGGATCTCATGGATGGGGAGATTGGGTTTGTGAGTGAGCCTGGTATAGGTAGCACATTTTCATTTACGGTATCTTTCCAGAAAGGGGAAACAAGTATTTTGGATACCAGGCGGCCACAGTATGACGTGGGTGTTGGAGAGTTCCAGGGGCTAAGAGCACTAGTAATTGATAATAGCTGCATTCGAGCGGAGGTTACAAGATATCATCTGCAGAGGCTGGGGATTTCTGTTGATATAACTCTGAGTGCAGAATCTGCTTATCAATACCTATCCAATACTTCCCACACAAGGTAAGTTTTATTAGTTTTGTTCATCTTATGATGTCATTGAAGAAAAATTTTCAAATTGAGTGTCAAACTTGACTCTTGGATAGCAAGAGGCACTATAGGTCAATTGGAGGTTCAATAAGATTTCTTTTTTGATGCAAAATGAGCGGTCAACTCACTAGATATGAATATTCTATTACATCCACTGACTCAGTTAAGGATGCTTTTTATGCCTAGCTATGGTCATGGTTAGTTGGTTACTATTCGAACCGTTTTCTCCAGACTTCCGATTTGATCAGCATATTTCTTCTATAAATCTTATAAATAAGTAATGAGCATGTGGCATCATGTAGTTGTTCAACTTTAAAGTCCGATTTCCTCATTCGTAAGTATGTAGATCTGAGACGAGTGAGGGAGGATGTACCTGATTCCGATCCTCTTTGCTTCAGTGAATGCACCAATGCATAAGTTAGAAGAGAGATAAGGGTTCTTAGGGTGTATATTTATCATAATATTATCCTAAGGCTTAACAAAATATATTGCAGTCAAAATAAATTTAGAAAAGGGCTAAAAAAGATATATTGTTCCCATATCATGTTTAATTAATAGTCATACTAATGCATTTTGATTTTCAAAATCAACAGAGCATCAACACAATTGGCCATGATTCTCATAGATAGAGACATTTGGGACAAGAAAGTGGGTCTCAAGTTCCATCTTTTGTTTAAAGAGCATGTGGATAGAAGTGTGACAAATGTTCAGATGAATGGTCCAAAGCTCTTTCTCTTGGCAACCCCCAAAAGCTCCAATGAGCACTATGAACTTAAATCTTCTGGTCATGTAAATAATGTGATAAGTAAACCTCTTCAGTTAGACGTGTTGATCAGTTGCTTTCGTGAAGCCTTTGGGATTGAGAAGAAGAATCAAGTAATCATTAAAAAACCATCTACTCTTAGGAATCTGCTGAAAGAAAAGCGTATTTTGGTTGTGGATGACAATGCAGTAAACATAAGGGTGGCAGAAGGTGCACTCAAAAAATATGGAGCCGTTGTAACTTGTGTAAAATGTGGAAAGGATGCTGTGGCTCTCCTCAATCCTCCACATAACTTTGATGCTTGCTTCATGGACCTCCAGATGCCTGAGATGGATGGGTAATATCTTCCTGCCCTTTATCTATTTTCTTTATGACTCACCATATTGCCTGGGAGTAGTAACAGAAGTTACATTCTTCGTCATGGCCTTGTCCATCGATACTACAATATGTTGCTAGAACTAGTGTTCTTATATTGTTTATTTTTTCAGCTACTTAATTTTCTCTGGGCTAGTTTGATAAGGGGACGTTCACTTAAAATAACAAATGAGCACTTCATTCTTTAAAAGGAATTAAATTTCCATATACATGTTGACTGTAATATCATGATGTGTACCAAATATTATATGCAGGTATGAAGCTACAAGACAGGTCCGTGCTGTAGAATGTGGGGTGAATGCGAAAATTACATCTGGAGAAGTGTCAATTGAGAACAATAAGATCCATTGGCACACACCAATATTTGCTATGACGGCAGATTTAATTCAGGATATGAGTGAGGAGTGCTTGAAGTGTGGAATGGATGGTTATGTAGCTAAGCCATTTGAAGAGGAGCAACTTTATTCAGCTGTAGCACGTTTTTTTGAGACTGCTTGACACTGTACTGCACGCAGCAGCAATAACTGTTTCTTACCTCTCTGACCCAAAGGTCACTCTCATGCTAGGATGGGTGGCTCCAGATCATGGCTGCCCATCTTCTGACTACTCTTTCCTGCTATCAGGTGGTGGATGGAGTTAATCTGGTCGCGTCCTTCTCATCCTTTAATTTGTGGTAAATGTTCATGTTTTCTCTACGTATTATTTCTTGATGAGGTGCAAAATTTCATTCGCTTTGGCCTTTTTTGGGTGGGGTGTCGGTGCAATCATCCTTCTGCACCATCAATGTTGTCGCTGTATGATTGAAACTTTACTTTGTACTTCAGTTCTTCATGAATCTTCCTACTCTTTTCAACATATTTTCAACCGCCAGTAGCAGATTAAGGGAAATTCGTCTATGACCTACTTGAATAGTTGTTCTATTGGTTGTACAGTGTCATTGAGTTCTAAGGTTAAGGGCAATTCATCTAGTGGAGAAATCGAGGTTTATTTCCACCTAAAAGTTATCCCATTTGTTCAAAACCTTCATTTCATATTCTTCGAAACTTCTCCATTATTCTTTTACCACCTAAAAGATCTATTCTTTGTTATTTGTTTCAGGAATGACAACCATGAGTAGGTAGTCTTAGCAGCAGGTGTAAGCCAAAAGGGAAGTCGCGCAAACGGTGTATAATCTCATGGCTCGAACGGCCATTAACTAAAAAATGGCTTCCTAGATGGCCCTGACTTCCTTGTCAGTAAGTACCTACCCTTTCTTTTTCCATTTGCCAAACAAGAAAGGCTGCATGATTTACACTATTCCTTATTTTGACGTAGGTAAACTCAAATGTTATGATTTGCCAACATCACTCATTTATGAACCCTGATGATTCTTATCTCCTCCGACATGGCTTATCGAAATCCTCCTTTGTCGTGTATAGGGGATAATAGAATCATCACCATTTTCCAAGCTGACTCCAAATGATTTGACATTTTTCCCTAGCTGTATGCACTCTGACAGATTTAACAGAACGCCAATGATATCTTCTAATAATCAGAAACACCAGAAAAATTCATATTTAAAGAGATGTCTGCTGCTGTTTCCAAGCATTGATATTTGAAGAGTATTGTATATTCCTATGTATACAAGAATTTGTCTTAAATTATGTAGTTGTCCCTTATGTAATATTCTGATGTATATTTGTAAATCATTTCTGTAAGGCTGCAGTTTAGTGAAGGAGTAGTTGATATTTTGTAAATCCTCTATACAAATCTTTATCACTGTTATTGCATCTTCGATTATCTTTACTGGTTGTACTTTTAGTAGTTTAAAACCTAATGTTGAGGTTTGGTTTATATATCTTGAACTCTACCGGCTACTGATTGTGAGATTTAGATCCAGAATGCAGGTTCAGGCTTCAAGACTAAAAAGTATAATGAAATGTATTATGATACTTTCCATGAAGAGAATGTTACAGGGTACTAAAGAAGGTAAATGTTGATGCCTCAATTTTATTGGAAAGGTTGTCAGCAGATATATCTGGTTATATATATATATATATATATATATATATATATAAATATAAAAAAATCACAAAAAGTTTTATTGTTTTTTCAAGAGAATCATTTCTCTTTCAATAATAATAATAATTAACCACCATTTCTAATGTTCAAAGTTATGCAGTAGAAATGTCAATTCACTCGTTTTGTCGATGTCTCATGCTGATGAAAAATTGAAGGGCTTGATAATGGTAGTATCCATTTTTGGTCTAAATTTATACGTTACACAAAATGGGTTTTTAGCGAGAATGTGCCTCTTAGTCTACTATTTAGTTCTGAGGATGAGAAGTGAGAACCATGGAAGTTTAAGATTCTTGCTTAGATTTTTTTTTAAAAAAAAAAGAAAAAAAGAAAAAAAAAAATTCTAAATTACAAATTTGGCCTTAGAGTTAGTCATCATGGTTTCAAAGGTCATAACCTTAGTTTCTACTATTTGATGAAATCTCATAACTAATTTAAAGCACTTGAAAAGTCCAAATTTCTACTTACAGCTATAACGTCTTTAAATCACCGGTTGACCTAAAAAGATCAAGTAGGTGAGTGAAAGTAAATTTAATTATATCATCTAACACACTCTTTCATTTATAAGCTCGAAATATATGAAAAATCCAATTGAGAAGAAAACAGTCATGTAGGGGTTTAAATACGATACCTTCTAAACCAACTTGCATTGATGCTATGGTAATTCTTTGCTATTCCATTACCATTAATTCCATATACATACAAAAAGGTATAAAAGAAATTAAGTAAACTGAGGAACAACCTAACCAAATAATGTTATACAATTACAGCCCTATAATTACATAGTATAAGGTATTTATTTTAACACTCCCTAACAGTCGAAGTAGGAGACAAGCTAGGAATGTTAAGATCTCGACTATCTCGAAAATCTTAAAAAATAACTAAGGGAAGCCCTTTCGTAAAGAGGTTGACGATCTGTAATTGACAAGAGATATTAAGGAACTAAACATTTACCTGATCACATACAACCTTTTCACGAACAAAATGAATTCATCTATCTCAATATACTTTGCGATGCAGATGTTTGACATGATTTCCATCAACATAAATGACATTGGCATTATCACAATACAGCACAATCGCCATCTAGATAGAACAATGGAGTTCCAACAAAATATCGCGTAGCCAACATGACTTAGACACCACATTGGCAACACCACAATGTTCTACTTCAACGTTGGAACAAGACAATATAGGCTGACGTTTAGCAAACCAAGAGAGACCGAGTTATCCTCAAGAAACACACAATAACCAAAAGTTGACCAAATACATTTGAGAGCATGCACGTGCACATCACGAGGATGATGCATGGATAGACGCACATGTTACACAACATAGGTAATATCGGGGCGTCTGAAGGTAAGGTACTATGTAAAGCTTCTGCAAGGCTGTGATATTGAGAGAGATCCTCATAAGTTGGATTGTCATCAGTGCTCAGCTTGGATTTAGTGTTAACAGACGTGAGTGAAGACTTACAAGAAGACATTCCCAGCACGTTGAATAATCTCAGAGGTGTACTTAATGTTGGGACAAAAATAAACTGCCAGGATAACGAGTAACTACAATACCTAAAAAATAACTTACATTACTCAAGTTTTTCTTCACAAACTCATAGCTAATTAGGAAATTGACGTAGCTCATTAGAGGAAGTAGTTAGAATGATATCATCCATACAACAGGAGATAGACCACATATAACAGAATGATTGACCATCCACAAGTGTGAGTAGAATACACACAAAAAGTCTTCCCATAAGTTTTATTTCCTCTCAAATATTCTATTTGGTGATATTTATTTGGGGTGTTCATCAAATGCTTCCAACAAAGTGGTATCAGAGCTTGAGTTTGGAGTCTAAAAAAACTGTTTTTGCAAATGGCAAACAACAATTTAGTTCCCTTTCAAGTACCTTGACTTACGAAAGAAAATTATAGTTGTTGGTGTATTCGAATGAAAGCTTTACTTGGTTCACAAGATGTGTGGTACATTGTTAATAATGGTTATGAAGAACTAGAAAGTGATGCAGCATTGAATCAAGATCAATGAGAAGCTTTACAAAATACAAGGAAAAAAGATCAAAAGGCTTTCACCATTATTCATCAAGCCATTGATGATAACAAATTTGAGAAAATTTCTGGAGCAACTACTGCACATCAAGCATGGCAAATTTTAGAGAATATGTATAAAGAAGTAGATCGAGTCAAGAAGGTTCGCTTTCAAAAATTAAGAGGTGATTATGAATCACTACTTATGAAGGAGTCTGAATCAATTTCATATTATACTTCAAAATTGTTAGTAGTAGTAAATGAAATGAAAAGATATGGTGAGACAATAAGTGATGAGCAAGTAGTAGAAAAGATACTTTGCTCATTGGGTGAAAAATTCAATTTCATCGTTGTAGCTATTGAAGAATAAAAGGATTTGAGTATAATGTCCATTGATCAACTTATGGGTTCTTTACAAGCCCATGAAGAGAAGCTTTTTAAGAAGAGCAAGCAGACGACTGAGCAACTTTTTCAGTCCAAGTTGAAATTAAAAGACAAGAAAGACAACCTAGAAAAAAAGCTATTGAGGTCGAGGACGTTGTGACAATCGTGGACGTGGTGATTTCAGAGATCGATGTCGTAGTTTAGGGTCAAAGAAAATTTGATGAGAGTAATTCAAACTCAAATTCATCAAGAGGTCGTGGAAGACAACATTATTCAAGGTTACATGGAGAAAGATCAAATAATGGCGGAGGTATGAAAAAAGACAAGTTGAATGTTATAATTGTCATAAATTCGACCATTATTCATGGAAATGCAGAAATCAAGTTGAAGAAAATGCAAATTATGCTGAGAAAGATGAAAAAAGCGGTAATTCATCATTGCATAGCATGCAAAGGTGCATAAACATGTGAAAACAGTGCATGGTATCTCGATAGTGGTGCAAGCAATCACACGAGTGGAAGTAAATAGATGTTTGTGGAGCTTGATGAATCTGTTGGCGACGGTATCATATTTGGTGATGCCACAAAAATTTCAGTTAAAGGAAAAGGTAAAATTTTTATCAATTTGAAGAATGGGAAGCATGGGTTTATCTCTAATGTTTATTGATATGAAGAACATTTTGAGTTCGGAACAACTCTTAGAGAAAGACTATAATACTTTGATGAAGGATTATAGTCTTTTGATAAGAGATAATCATGACAATATGATTGCTAAAGTGCCAATGACGAAAAATAGAATGTTTTTATTAAACATTCAAACTGATGTTTCTAAATTTTTAAAGTCATGTTTGAAAGATCCCAATTGGATTTGTCACTTGAGATTTGGGCATTTGAACTTTGATGGCTTAAGGCTATTAGCCGAGAAAGACATAGTGAAAGGGTTGCCATATGTCAAATATCCAGATCAATTTTGTGAAGGTTGTCTCTATGGCAAATAATCAAGGAAGAGTTTTCCACAAGAATCATCTTCGAGAGCAAGGAGACCACTGGAGCTAGTTCACATTGATCTTTATGGATCGATCAAACCAAGTTCTTTTGGTAAGAATAACTATTGCTTAGTATTTATTGATGATTTCAGTCGAAAACTTTGTCAAGGAGAAATCATAAGTATTTGACATGTTCAAGAGATTTAAAGCCCTTGTTGAAAAAGAAAGTGGTCATTGCATTAAAGTTTTGAGATCAGACAGGGGAGGTGAATTCACTTTAAATGAATTCAGAACCTTTTATGCAGAAAATAGAATTCGTCGACCTATGACAGTTCCATTTACTCCTCAACAAAATGATGTTTTTGAGAGGAAGAACCGAACAATACTTAACATGATTTGCAGCATGTTGAAGACCAAGAAGATGCCAAAAGAATTTTAGGCTCAAGTTGTTGAGTGTGTAGTGTACTTGTCAAATCGTTCCCCTACTAGAAGCTTATTGAACAAAACTCCTCCACAAGCATGGACAGGAAGGAAATCATCCATAGCTCATTTAAGAGTATTTAGATGCATGGCTTATGAGCATATACCTGATCAAAAGCATAGTAAGCTTGATGATAAAAGTGAGAAATAAGTTTTTGTTGGCTATGATGCAAGCTCAAAATGCTACAAGCTTTATAATCCTGTTACAAAGAAAACAATGGTAAGCAGAGATGTTGCGTTTGATGAATAAGCATCGTGGAATAGAAATGACGAAGCAAAAGACTACAAATTTTTGCTTTTTCCCGATGATCATGATGAGCCAAGTGACATTGCTTCTCCATCAACACCACCAACATTGTCAATCACTCCACAACATAATAATACACCCTCATCATCTGCAAGTTCAAGTGAAGGGCCTCATGACATGAGAAGCTTACGAGACATATATGATGAAGCTGAAGAGTTAAGTCAAATTTTTAATAACCTTACTCTTTTTTGTCTATTTGGTAACAGTGAACCTTTGAATTTTGAAGAAGTTTCGCAAAATGAAAAATGGAAGATTGCTATGGATGAAGAGATAAAAGCCATAAAAAAGAATGATACGTGGGAACTTTCTACTCTTCTAAATGGAAAGAAAGCAGTAGGTGTTAAATGGGTGTTCAAGATAAAAAGAAATGAAAAGGGAAAAGTAGATAGATACAAAGCAAGATTAGTTGCAAAGGGATATTAAAAAAGAAAAGACATTGATTACGCTGAAGTATTTGCTCCCGTTGCTCGTTTGGAAACCATAAGATTATTAATTGCACTTCCTACTCAAAATAATTGGAAGATGTTTCAGATGGATGTCAAATCAGCATTTTTGAATATCTAGAAGAACAAGTCTACTTAGAACAACCTCTTGGTTATTTTGTGAAAGATTAAGAGGATAAAGTTCTAAAATTGAAGAAGGCATTGTACAGATTGAAACAAGCATCAAGAATGTGGAATAGCAGAATCAACAAATATTTCCTTGATAATGGGTATTTGAGGTGTCTTTATGAACATTTTCTTTATATTAAGACTAATGATCATGAAGATATTTTGGTGGTTTGTTTGTACACTACTACAGAAACTGACTCTCTTGACGGTTTTAAACTGTCAAGGATGAGTATTCTTGACGGTTTCAAAACCGTCGTTGAATCCAGTGTCAAGAAAGGCCATTTTCTTGATGGTTTTAAAAAGTGTCAAGCATTGGTATCGTTGACATTTTTAACCATCAAGTATTCAATTTTTCATGAAAGTTGAGAACCGTGAAGAGAATACGTTTTTATGACCATTTAGAACCGTCAAGAATGAGATTATGAAGTCCAAAAACCGTCAAGAATACGAATATTCATGACATTTTAAAACCGTCAAGAGTGCATTTTTCATGACATTTTAAAACGATCAAGAGTGCATTTTTCATGACATTTAAAAACCGTCAAGAGTGCATTTGTCATGACATTTAGAAACCGTCAAGAGTTCATTTTTCATGACATTTAATAATCGTCAAGAGTACTCTTTTTCATGACATTTGAAAACCGTCAAGAGTGATTTTTAATGACATTTTAGAACCGTCAAGAATATTGTTATTTATGACATTTGTAAACCATCAAGAAATGTATTGTTAATGACATTTCAAAACCGCCAAGCAATTTTTCATTTTTTAATTGTAATTTATTTTATATTATTCTTCCTGTATTATGCTCTCATTGGTCCAAAAATTCAACTACATATAAACGACAAATATACATCAAATGGCAACTAAACATCATCCATTCAATATCATTTCTAAAACTTTGCATCATATTCATATATCATTTACAAAACCAATATATATATAAACAATTTCAACAGATTTCCATGAATTTAACTAAACATCATCTAATTAGCTAACCTAGCCCAAAAGTATATCATCCCCATACATAAACTTTCATAATGACAACCCCCTACATATGAATAGTTCATCTATCAATAATTCACCTAAACTGTAATCCTCTACAAAGTCTCAAAAGTATATCAATCAACCCCCCCATATGAACATTTCAAAAAATCAACCACAAAAAATAAAGTTAAATTCCTTTTTCAGAGATGACAAATAAGTCCTAGATCATATGTACGAACCCAAAAACTCTACCAACTCAATCCGCACCTCATCTAACTCGGCTTGTGAGTATGATTTTCGTGTATCAATCTATAGACATGCAAAATAAATGAATTAGTATTCATGAAAATTTTTATACGTAGAAAAGAAATAGTTTGATATATAACATACCGAATCCGAGATGACAATGCTTCCCCTATTTACAATTTCTCTCATATACTTCATGACATAGTATCCACACAGTGCTCCCAACTTGTAGTGGACACTATAAAAACAATAAATTATAATAACGGACTAGTCTTAATTGCTAGTAATCTACAAAATACAATTGAATTTAAATATTTATACTTGCCTTTACTGTTCGCCATAAAGTTTGTTTCCTGCTTTTATTAATGTTCTTTTGCGAGTGAAATATTGCTATTGCTCTGTTTTGCCAAGATAAGATTACACATATCTTAGAATATTGTACATGCATTAGAATTAACAGCACTACATGATATAAAAGATTAAACTTACGTGTCGGTTACATATCTTGTAGTTGCTTTTGATATCGTCCTTAGCGAGTCAAGGTAAAACACTGTATCCTCATACGCATTTATAGCAAGCAATGCCCAATAGCCCCTAATTATACAAAAATGTAAGTACTATTTTATTGTCAATGCAACCAATACCCTAACTAAACTTACTCGGGATTAAAAGGAGCAAGAACTACTTGGTCGGGTTTGGACACCATTAATCTACTACACAAGTTTCAAATTCGAGATTCTTGTGTGTTTCCAGAAGAGATTAAGGACGGATCTACAAAGACATACTGCATATTTTCTTTCGAACCACTAACAGATGAATACAAGTACCTATAAAATATATAAACTCGTAAAGGAGATACATAAATTTAGATGCAAAGGAATGAAATTGACTTACATCATATAGGCCACCAATGTAAACGTTTTCACTTCGTTCATGTTACAAAGATCAACGATATCCTTTCGAAGCACAGAAGTCTTTCGACTAATGCCAAAAAGGTCAGCGGGTAGTGAAAAAGTGATGCTAGAATCTTTCTCCATTACCTTCTCAGTATATCTGAGAATCGACTTCAACGCTAATGACAAAGTTGATGTCGATTCACATACAACTTCTTTTTCTGTATGCATTTTTATTAAGTCCCTCTCCTAATTCAAGAACATCCAAATTCAGTAAGACGTACAATATTAGACATTCGAGTTTAATAGTGGATTACATACCTTCAAGACGTCCAACTCTAGTTCATTCATCTTCATCACCTCCTTCCCTTTCTTTTCCTTCTGTTTTGGTTTGTTCAACGATTCCATTTCTATTCTCTTACCCTTCTCTTCAATCCCCTCTAACACTATTGGCCTTCAACAACTCCCGTGTGCAGACAATGGTATAGATAAGTTTGAGCGAATTTGTGCCTCTAATTCACTAACTCGCCTACGGAGTTCTTCATTCTCAACTAGAATGTTCGCCTCATCTTTTGATGTTTTCTTAACTGAATTAAAGTACGTTGTTGGAGTAACGTATCCACCAACCCCACACACACGACCATTGTGCTCTTTTGGGTTAATACATCATTCGAACAGTGTCTATTCACAGGCGATGAATCTGTATTCATTAATATCTCATCCTAAAAAGATAGCAAAATTAATGTAAGTTATAGAAATGATTGCTTATGTAATGGATAATTGAAATGTGTGATTTACATGTAATGACTTACTATTTTATGGACGACTTGCTGAATGTCGTCGTTGTCGTACTCTCCTTGTTTGTTAACTCGAGCTTTCTTCCACATTTTAGCTCGATCAACATAAACTTCATTTGAACCCTCCTTCTTCATTCGAGAACATGGAGTTCAAGTGGTAAACATATTAGCTTGTATTCCATTTTTGGTATAAAGCAAACTTACAAGAAACAAACAACAAACTTACAACTTGTTATGCAACCCCTTACAAGAAACAAACAACCCCCCCCTCAATGACAAAGTCATACAATAATCGTAGTTACAACTTTTTATGCAACCCTTTACAAGAAACAAACAACCCCCTCCCCCTCCAAATGACAAAGCTTTAGAAGAATCCTACTTACAACTTTTTATGCAACCCCCCCCCCCCCCCCCAAATGACAAAGTCATACAATAATCCTACTTACAACTTTTTATGCAGCCCTTTACAAGAAACAAACAACAAACTTAAAACTTTTTATGCAACCCTTTACAAGAAACAAACAACTCCCCCCCCCCCCCCCCCCCAAATGACAAAGTCATACAATAATCCTACTTACAACTTTTTATGCAACCCTTTACAAGAAACAAACAACAAACTTACAACTTTTTATGCAACCCCTTACAAGAAACAAACAACTCCCCCCCTTCAAATGAAAAAGCTTTAGAAGAATCCTACTTACAACTTTTTATGCAACTTCCCCCCCCCCCTAATGACAAAGTCATACAATAATCCTACTTACAACTTTTTATGCAACCCTTTACAAGAAACAAACAAACTTACACCACGCAAGCAAAGAGGAGCATTACACCAGATATCAAACCAGACATCCCAAATTCTATAAGGTTTCTTCGGCAACAAAGAAAGAACAAACTACAAAAATGGGAGTTTCCTCCTTAGACATCTAAACATCTTACCATTTCCTCCTTAAGATTGGCATACCCTTTCCTTGAGATTCTGTGATTGTATTTGTTCTTCGATCGTCTATCTTGTTGTAATTTTCTTCTTTCCTATATCCAAATGTATTTGTTAATGAGAAAGTAGCAAATATTATTCCGAATGATTTTCATGTATAAAAGTTATTCATACCTGAAAGGTCTCTGATAACCTTGACCTTACAAACTCTTCCCAGTGATTTTGCTCAATGAAGGAATACTTTTCAGGTGGAACTTGAAGCAATTGTGGTTCATCTTTATGTGGGATGATGTATTTCGTTGTTAGCTAGTTCTTAAACTGACGAAACGAAATACCTGCAGTTTGGAGAACGTTTTTCCTAGATCTTGGATCAATGACGAATGCAGCTTAAATAATTAAAAGTACTTAATCAAGTGTCCATAGAACAAGAACATTATCAAATATAATAAGGACATTAAAGTTATATATACCTCAACTGTAATGAATATCTTATCTTTCAGTTCTACAAGTACACTTTTCCAAGACATATATGTGATAGGGACATGATAATGGGTTGCAGACCCTATGAAAGACTTTAACTTTGCTCTATTCTCACCAATAGGTGCTCCGTCTTCATTGTACCTCACCACCTTCTTGTCCTAAACTTCTAATGCGAGTTACATCAAACATAATAGTAGGTCCTCGTCGTCGCTTCAACTCTTTTGGGGTTTCTTCAACTGTTGCATTCAACTCACCGACACCAACTTCTTTATTAAGATCGTCCATATTATATTATGCGAAGCTGTCAATCAAAATGAAGAAAAAATTAGTATGATAAACAAATTTTAAACAATAATAAATAATGAAATAAGATAAATGAACATAATAAACTTATGGTCTACTTGTTTGAAATTGTGAACACACCATTATAATATTATGTAGGTATCCATGTGCCTTCACAATCTGACCATACGTACGTTGAGACATTTTCATCCAAATCATTGTTTAAATAGACATCTGGCATATCATTGGGTATTCCTTCACACCGAAGTATTGTATCACCAAGTTCATATCTATCTTTAAAGTCTCTTTGTGGTGGAGTGAGTACAACTGACCATCTAACATCACTTGGATCCTCAACATAAAACACTTGCTTTGCTTGGCTTGCTAGTATAAATGAGTTTGATTTGTGTCCTACTCTATTTAAATCAACTAAAGTATAACCAAGTTCATCGATCCGAACACCACCACTATTCTGAACCCAATCGCATTTAAACACCGGAACATTAAATGTATTATAATTGAGTTCCTATATCTCTGGTATCACTCCATAGAATGACATATCTCCAATGAAGGGATTTTTATCTTTAGAACTAGACACTTACATTGTTTTTGCAACTAAACTAACTCCACTGTTTTGTACACTTCGATCCTTCTCAGAAGATTTTGTGTGATGGCGACATCCGTTTATTGCATAACCACTATATGTAATAACAAAAGGATGAGGGTCATGAGCAATCCACCTTAAGTTATCTGAAACTCCACTATTTCCAACTTCAAGCTCAGTTGATACCTACCACAAGAATTATTATTTCAAGTTCAACACATAACATGTATAACTTAATTACAAAGTTCAACACTGTACCTCTTCTCGTAACCAATGTATAAAAGTTCGATTATGTTCCTCTTGAAGCCATTTCTGATTTTTAGACTTGTTCGGATATTGTAGTTGCAAAGCCTTCATATGTTTTCTTTGTAGTCATCATTCAAACATTGTAATATAGTTAGATTTAATTATATAAAAGTGAATGAAAGAATGAAGAAATCAATGAATAAACTTACTCCATATATGGTTGAACATCAATTGTATTTTCCAACACATATCGATGAGCTTGACGTAGAAGTTCTTGTTCAGATTTGAATGGAACTCCCATGGACAACGACCTACCAATGTTTGAAGTGTCTAAATGGTCTTGTGACTTGCGAGTCCCAAGCCCAACGGGATCCAGTCCAGATAAGAAATCAGAACAAAATTCAATAGCTTCTTTTATTAAATAACTTTCGGCAATACAACCTTCTAGACGATATCTATTCCTCATAGAGTTTTTGATGACTTTCATGAATCTTTCAAAGGGATACATCCATCGAAGATATATAGGGCCACAAAGTTTGACTTCCCTAACTATGTATACTGTGAGATGAATCATGATTGTGAAGAATGAAGGGGGAAAATACTTTTCAAATAAACACAATGTTACCACAATATCTTCTTCCAACTTGTCTAATTGTTGCGCATCTAACACCTTGTTGCATACAAAATTAAAAAAGATGCACAACCTAGTTATAGCATAACGAACATGTTTCGGTAGCATCGATCTTATCACAATGGGAAACAACTGTTGTATGAGCACATGACAATCATGAGAGTTTAAACTATTAAGTTTTAAATCTGTCATTGACACAAGGTTTCTAATATTGGAAGAGTAACCTTCAGGAACCTTTATTCTTGACAAAGTCTTCAAAACACATCATTTTTGTTCCTTTGTAAGAGTATAACACGCAGGAGGAATGAATATTTTCTTCTCACTACTAATAGGGGCAAGCTCTGGTCGAAGTTTTAGATCAACTAAATCACGTCTAGCATTCAACTCATCCTTGCTTTTACCAGGAATATCAAGAAGCGTACCTAAGATATTCATGCAAACATTTTTTTCGATGTGCATCACATCTAAACAATGTCTAACATGAAGATCTTTCCAATATGGCAACTCAAAAAAGGAAGATAACATATTCCAACAAATCTTTTCACTTCTGTTCAATGATAGGTTCTTATGGATCTTCTTTCCTTTAGGAAATTCAAGATCTTTCAATTTCAAGTACACATCCTCCCTAGAAAGTGGTTCTGGAATTGTACCAAGTTCTTTTTTACCGTTGAATGACTTTTTTTGTTGTTGGTACGGATGATCGTGTGCTAGAAATCTTCGATGTCCTAGGTATGCTATTTTCTTCCCATGTCGTAACCTTATAAAATTTGTATTATCTCCACAAGTTGGGCATGCCTTATACCCTTTAACACAACATCCACTGAGGTTACCATATGCAGGAAAATCATTGATTGTCCACAACAAAACCGACCTTAAGTTGAATACTTTTTCTCGATAAGCATCATAACATTCAACACCATTTTTCCATAAAAGTTTTAAGTCTTCAATTAGTGGTGCTAAGTATGTGCCTATATCATCCCCTGGTTGTTTTGGCCCTAAAATTAGCATTGATAGCATCATGTACTTTCTTTTCATACACAACCATGGTGGAAGATTATAAATAACCATCATTATTGGCCAACAACTATATTTAGAACTCATGTCACCATGAGGATTTACTCCATCGGCTGACAATGCTAAACGAAGATTTCTAGGTTCAGAACCAAAGTCTGGCCATTTAAAGTCTACTAACTTCCATGCTGGAGAGTCCGCTGGATGTCGTAACTTACCATCCTAAATTCTTTTACTAGCATGCCAAGTTAGGTTTTCAGCACATTCAATACTTCTAAATAGCCTTTTGAATCGTGGAATGGGTGGGAAGTACCATATCACTTTTGAGGGAATTTGCTTTCTCTCTTCATTTCTATCCTTAATGTTTTTCCACCTCGATTGACCACATTCAGGACATTCTGTTGCATTAGCAAATTCTTTCCTATAGAGACAACAATTATTAGAACATGCATGAATCTTTTCATATTCCATTCCTAATGCACCTAATGTTTTCTTTGCTTCGTACAATGAATTTGGGAGTTCATTGGTAGTTGGCATAATTTCCTTCAAAGTTTTAAGTAATTTTGAAAAACTGATATCACTCCATCCATATCTAACTTTTAAATTATACAATTTAACTAGAGTAGACAACTTGGTGTACTTTTTACATCCTTCATACAATGGTTTTTCAGTATCAATAAGCAACTTCTCAAATCCATTTGGGTCTTTTGAATACTCCTCGTGAGCAACTTCAATCATTTCTTTTACACCTCCAACATCATTCTCTTCACATGTATGTGTGTCAAACTTTGAAGATTCTCCATAGAAAGATGAGTTAGGAAGTGCTTCACCATGCCAAAACCAAATTTTATAACTTTCATCAATACCATTAACATATAAATGATCTCTAACATCCTTTCTACTATGCTTTTCACAATTTCCACATTTCAAACAAGGGCAACGAATGTAAGAGGTACTTGTATTCGAAAATCCAAATTTGATGAAATTTTCCACACCGAACTCATATTCTTTGGATAATCTACTTTTATGCATCCACGATTTATCCATAATTGTAAATCTATTGACAAATAAAGTAAATTAAATTAGTTCAAAAAGTCTTGTTGAGATAATAAAAAGAGAAAAGAAATATGGAGATTGAACAAACATTCGCTTAATAAGACTAACTTTCCACCAACTAACCAAATAAAGAAAATAAATTCCTATCCATGATCTATCCATAAGTGTAAGTCCTAAGAGAATTTATTGAGTAATGGTTATCAATTTGAATTATAATATATGAAAGAATACAAGAAATTCATAATATGAAAGAAATTCATATGAAAGAATACAAGAAATACAAGATTTTAGCAACTCCTACTAACAAAAAGAATACAAGTTACTATAGGCCATAACCAAATCTATAACATTAAAATCCAACAATCAAAATACAAAGGAATAAGAACTTGCATGCAAACAAATGCAATTATTAAAACAAATTCTAAATTGGTACTCTACCTTCTTCACAAAGGAATATCAAAATACATACTATAAGTGCTTATTTTGATTGGTTTTGTTAGGTTTTTTGAGTGGATGAAATCAACTATAAAGTACATCCAAAACAATTCCTAAATGTTTCTAGTGAGTACTTCAATATAAGATAACTTCAATATCCTCCCAAATAGAAAAGCTTGGTGATCCATGATTTCCCCTATAAGATAACTTCAATGATATCCCAAATAGAAAAGCTTGGTGGTCCATGATTTCCCCTATAAACTTAATTGAAAATAATACAATAACAAAGTTGTATTGGCCAATACACACAGTGGGTTAAAGTGAACACTAAATCTCCAACATCAAGAAACTTCATATCCCCTGAATCTCCAACACCAAACAAAATTGAAAACAAATAATAGATAGATGCAAAAATTAGCATGAAACTAAATAAAAAAATGAAAAAAAAATAAATGACATCAAAATACATCAAATTAAAATGACTTACGGAAAAAATTAGGAGAAAAATAGGGCAGAATTCACGGCGGCGGCGGGTTGCAGCGGATTGTTGTGGAAGACGGAATGTGAAGCGGCAGCTTGCGACGAAGGTTGCGAAAGAAAAAACGTGAAGATGCAGGGTGGGGTAGGCGGCAGCCTAGCGGTCGTTCGTGGCGGGGGTGGGCGGCAGCCGAGCAGTCGTTCGTGGCGGTGTGGGCGGCAGACGCGAGCGGTCGTGGGTGGTGTGGGCGGCAGACGCGACGATCCTTCGTGGGGGTGTGGGCGCGGGCATTCGTCGCGGTTTGGGTGGCAGGCGGTAGGCGCGACGGTCCTTCGTGGGCGGCGTGGGCTGAATCTTCACCCAACGGCAGCAGACGACCGGTGGCAAACGACCGACGGATGGTGGGCAGCGGCAGCTTTGGAGGACCTTGGGTGAGAGGGAGATTGAAAAATTGGGAGGAGGTAGGTTAATTCCAAAACTTGGGAGGGAAAGGGAAAAAGTAAAACGAGAAGGAGAAATGTAGGTTTATTTTTTTAAAAAAATAGGTTTTTTTATAAAACATTCTTAACGTTTTTAAAACGTCTAGAAACGTCAATAAATTTGAAAATGAAAATTTTTGACGTTTTAAAACGTCAAGAATTTATCGATATTTCTTGACAGTTTTAAAACGTCAAGAATATTGAACTCATAAAAATTCTTGACGTTTTAAAAATGTCAAGAATGTAAAATAAAAAACTTGACGATTTCAAAACGTCAAGAAAGAATTACATATTACTTGACGTTTCAAAACCGTCAAGAATTCTGTAAATTGCCTCCCTTCCGCCCTTTAATCAAAATTTTTGACGGTTTTTTTCATTAAACCGCCCCTTTCTTGACGGTTTTTCAAGAAACCGTCAAGAAAAGAAAAAATCAACCGTCAAGAAAGGATCTTTTTCTAGTAGTGGTAAATGGATGACTTAATTTTTACATGAAATTGTGCAAGTATGTTTGAAGATCTCAAGAAGGGGATGACCCAAGAATTTGAAATGACAAATATAGGACTGATGTCATATTATCTTGGCATTAAGGTGAAGCAGTCAGAGAAGGTATTTTCATCTCTCAAGAAGATACGCTAGAGAAATTCTAGTGAAGTTCAATGATCAATTCTAAGCATGTCACAACTGTTACTGAAATTGGGACCAAACTGTCCAAATATGAAGAAGGAGATGATGTTGATCCTTCATATTTCAAAAGTTTAGTTGGGAGTTTGTGTAACAACCCATAAATTTAAGGAACTTATTATGGGTATTACATTAAGTGGAATTGGAAGTTAAGGAATGTATTTGGTGTTTTGTGTTGGATTAATTAAATATATATACATGGGTGTGTAAATTTAATTAAAGATTATGGAGTTTGGTAGAAATTGTTATTAATTAAGACATGAGAACCCAGTATCCCAAGTTGTTCGAAGATTAGTACTTTCGAGCGAAAGTTTCTTAAAGGAGGGAAGACTGTAACACCCAAAAATTAAGATAATTTTGGAGTTAATAATTATTTGATTAAATATTTGTTGGATGAATATTTAATTAACTAGAGGTTTTGACATGTGGTGTTTGTTGAGTTTTTGATTAAATGTTAGGTTAAGAGAATTAAGTAAAGTTGTGGATTTTTAGTGTTGTTGAAGTTGAATTTAAATTAAATAATTATGGATGTTATTTAATTAAATTGTAGAGTGGAAAGTTTGTTGGAGATTTAATAATTATATGTATATGCAGATATATATATATAATTATTATGTGAAAGGAAAATATATTTATTGAAATATAATTATTTAAGGAAAAGATAATTGTATTTTGGAGAAAGAATATTTAGTAAGGGAAAAAAAGTAAAATAATTATATTTTGGGAAAATATAATTATTTGTAAAAGGATAATTACTTTGGAGAAAGATAAATAATAATTGATAATTGTGGAAGATAATTAATTACTTTGGAGAAAGATAAATAATAATTAACTATTGTGGAAGATAATTAATTATTTTGGAGAAAGATAAATTATAATTAATTATTGTAGAAGATAATTAATTATTTTGGAGAAAGATAAATAATAATTAATTATTGTTGAAGATAATTAATTAGTTTAGAGAAAGATAATTCATGTTGGAAGTTATAAGTGATTTATTGGAAAAGATTTGATTGATTAAAAGAATTGAGTATTTAAGTTAATTTGAGATTTTGGAGGGAAAAGTTAATTTTGGTTGAATTGGATTTAATTGAGTATATATATATGGATATATATTAAATTAATAATTTGAATTTTTGGTGGAATATGATATTAATTATTTGGTTTTGTATAAATAATTAATATGGAAAAGTAAAGTTAATTATATGACGGAATATAATTATAATTATTGAATAAATATATATGTATATTTTAGTATTATATATATATATATCTCATAAAAGAAAAATAAAATAATAATAATAAAAATTATTGTTATTATTTGGGTCTATAAATAACATTGGAATGCTTAAGTTAGAAAGTAAAGGAAAAACAAAAAAAAGGTTCTTCATCGTTTTCTCTAAGATAACCGTCTGCTGTCGCCGTCTCACTAGTTTGAGTTAAGATTGGTCTCTTTGGAAGCTTGAGGATTTAAAGTGAGTGAATTTTTCCATCAAGGATAAGAGAATTTATCAACTTCCATTTGGATAGCCTTGGTAAGCTAAGGTAATGAAATTAATAATTTATTAATTTAATTTTATACCTTTTTGGGGTTTTTTAAAGGTTCAAATTGACTAATTTTTTAAGATTTAAATCTTGGATTTTTTTCCAATCAAGGTTGAATTGGTTTCAACCCAATTTCATTAATTAAGATACTGAGTTTTTCCTTTTGTGATTAGGATCAAATTAATTGGAGATTTTTTACTGTTATCACTTTGTTTGGCTAAAATCTCCAGATAAGAGATTCTCCAACTAAACCTTCGAACTGAATTTAAGAGACCGCATGTAATTATGATTATGCATTGATGGTAGCTAAAATGCATAATTCATTATATTGATTGATGATGATGATTGATGTTTATGTTGATGCATGATATATCAATCACATGATTAAGGACGTTAAGATTAATACTCATGCCATGATATGATGTTATGTTATGCTACATGCTATGAATATGGTATTCTGTTAACTTTGTCTATTAGAGTCGTACATGTATGGGTGTCTTTCTAGATCACCACCTTTTTAGGACTGCGTAGTCAGACGGGACCACCAGTGTGGCATTGACATTGACATAGACATGATTCGAGTGATTCGACGGGATCACTCGCAGTCCGATTGTTTTAGTGTTTCCTTCGGGTATACTAAAGACCAGATTGTCCTAGGTGTTCCTTAGGGTTCACCGAAGACTAGATTTGTTCCTACGGGATCACAGATTGCACGTGTTTAGAAACGTGCCAGTTTAGGGGTACTTCTTTACAGGACTCTAATGGAAAGTTTACAGACACCTAGCGGGTCCCTTACTGAGTATATGTTTATACTCACTCTTTCTATGTTTAATATTTCAGGCAAAGGTAAAGGTAGAGGAAAGTTGGCAAGCGACAGAGAAGTATCCGTGATGCCATATGGAGACTCATTTTTGCATCCGCGTTTATGTATTAGTGTTTCATCATTCTGTTTTTAACGAAAATTTAGTCTTCCCTCTTTTCAAGAATGTGTCTGTTGTTACTGTTTCTTTTTAGTAATGACCTCAGTTTAGTATAAAGGGTTGGGTCGTTACAGTTTGAGATATTTGTGTAACGCCCCAAATTTAAGGTAATTTATTCGTAATTATCTTAAGTTTGATTTTAAATTTTTGGGTGTTATTTAAGTGTTGAAATATTTGATTTGTACAAATTAAAATGTATTAGATATTTTGGAAAAATATCCAATTGTTGTATTTGTGGAAATTTGATTAATTATATATTTGATTGTAAAATTAATTGATTGTGAAGTTCAAAAAATTATATTATGAGGACAATATAATTATTTAAGGGTATACGTTATTTTTTAGAGAATTTTGAATAATAATATTTAGGAATATATAATTATTTGGGTTTAAAGTTAAAATAATTGTATTATGAAAATAATATAATTATTTAAGTTTGGTAGTTTGTTTTTGGAGAAAAAGTTGTGTTTGGAGAGAGGGAGAATATTTGATTTTAAAAGGGGATTTGATGAGTTTTAAATATAGTGAGAGAAGATATAGTTAGCTTATTTGGGAAAAGAAGGAAAGGAAAAAGAATAAGTAGTTAAAAATAAAATAATAATAATAATAATAATAATAATATTATTATTATTATTATTATTATATTTAAATATGATATGGGGAGTTGTGTCATCTCATTCCTAAAAAAAACCTAGTCTCACTAAGCAAACCCTAGCCTCCCAAGTTCGCCGCCACCGTCACCGTCTCCACCTCCACCTCCGTTGCCAGCCAAGCCGATCATCATCGCCGCTGCTGCTACTCCATCGCAACCCGTCGACCACCGAGCCGATCTACCATTCCCGAGCCTTTCAGCTGCAGATTCGGGCCGAGTGTCACCGCCGTCTGTAAGCCATTTTTGTCTGATCTCCTCCATCATCGCCGTTTACATTTTGTTAGTCGTCGCTGTTAGCCGACTGTTTCTGCAAGTCGTGCACGTGAAGTTGTGATTCACGCGTCACACGTGCCGTCGATCCGTCAGTCGCAAGCCACGTGTGTCTTCGCGCCAAACCATCTCCCAGTCGCGTCTCGTCCCAGTTGTGCGCGTGTGTGCGAGCCACTTCTCCAGTCGCCGAGCCGATCCTTATCCGAGCCGCCCCTGCATCTGCAAGTCGTTTTCTACCTCCAGTCAAGTCGAGCCCCCTTTGACCAAGCCATTTGAGCCACCTAGCCTATTTTTTGTCCTTTTCACCTATTTTTGGTAAGTTTGATTGAGTTTTGGTTAGTTCCCAACAAAGATTAATTTTGGACCCTAAATAATTTAATGTTGGATTAAATTGGTTAGATTTAACTAAAAGCTCAGTTTGGAATTTGTCCAACTAAGTGTAAATCGAATTTGACCTTGATTTTAGGTAAGTTAAACCAACTAGATTTTTGGATCCTTAATCAATTGCGAGTTAAATTATTAAACTTAGTTATTTACCCTTATTGTTTAGGATTTTCTCTTGAGAAGCTTGACCATGAATGTTAGGGTAATTTTGTTAAGCTAATCTCGAGGTAAGAGATTCTCCTACTAGGCCTTCGTATTGAAGTGAGAGCTTGCATGAAATCCTTCCATTATGCTTTGATCATGTGTATGGTGATTGGTAGTCAGGATTATTACATGATTATGATGACTGATAGATTCATTTGAGATATGTTTATGATGATAATATTTGAATACGAATGCTATAATTGATACTTATGTCATGTTTATGATGATGTGATGATATGTTTATGCTATGGATAGGGTGTATTGTTATCTTTATCTATTAGAGTCGTACCCACATAGGTGTTCCTCGAGATCACCACCTTTTTATGACTATGTAGTCCGACGTGATCACTAGTCCAGTATGACATAGACATGATTATGAGTGATTCGATGGGGTCAGTCACAACCTGATTGTCTCAGTATTTCCCCCGGGTATACTAGAGACCAGTTTGTCCTAGGTATTCCTTTGGGTTCATTGAAAACCAAAGATATTCCTACGGCATCACAGATCGCACGTGTTCGGGATCATGCCAGTTTAGGGGTACCACTTTATAGGACTATAATAGGAAGTTAACAGGTACCTAGCGGGACTAGTAGTAGGTCCCTGACTGAGTATATTTTTATACTCTCTCTTTCTCGTTTAATTTTACAGGCAGAGGTAGAGGTAAGGACAGAGGGAAGCTGACAAATGACAAGAAGTGACTGTGGCGAGCCATATGAAACACTTTTGCTTCTGCCTTATGTTATTTGTTCAAATTTCAGTATTTATGTATTTGTTTTCATTAACTTTCTCCTTTTAAAACTAGATAGGGTTCGAGTTAGGATTTTATTTAAATTTATTTCTACCTACATTTGTTTATGATTTTAATGAGTTATTTGAGGTTTTGTTTTATTTTCGATTTTTAATTTAAGAAATTTTATTTATCTTTTAATTAGTAATGACCTTGGCTTGGTATAAGGAGTTGGGTCGTTACAATTTAACTTGCATGCAACCCGATATTCTTTTCAGCATTGGATTGGTGAGTCGATTTATGGAATCTCCTACAACTACTCATTTGAAAGTGACCGAGAATTCTTCGTTATTTCAAAGGTATGCTTGACTATGGGTTATTTTATTCTTCATCTAAAGAATTTAAGCTTGAAGGTTATTGTGATAGTGACTGGGTTGGAGATACTAATGATCGAAAGAGCACTAGTGGGTATGTTTTCTTCGTTGGTAATACTGCATTTACTTGGAGTTCTAAAAAGCAACCTATTGTGACATTATCCACCTGTGAGGCAGAATAAGTTGCTGCAGCTTCAAGTGTCTGTCATGCAGTTTGGTTAAGAAATTTGTTAAAGATAGTTAGAATTTTGAAAGGTGATCCATATAGACAATAAGTCAACAATTGCTCTAGCAAAGAATTTTATGTTCCATGATCATAGCAAACACATTGATACAAGATTTCACTTCATCAGAGATTGCATTTCAAGGAAGGAGGTTCAAGTTGAATAAGTGAAAACTGAAGACCAAATTGCAGATATTTTCACGAAGCCACTAATCAAAGTTAATGTGTTTAACAAGTTAAAAACTTTGCTAGGAGTTTTTCAGAAAACATGTTTAAGAGAGGATGTTGAAAATTAAACAGGTAAGTTATATTTGAATTAATTTATGAGAGTTGAGAAATTAAAGGATGTGAGAGTTAAAATGTTAGAGTTAATTTAATAGAGTTTCACATTAGTTAAATGTAGGATTTAAATTGTTGTATTTAATTATAATATAGGTTATGCTCATGATAATCCTATAACTAGGATTCAAATGTTGTAATCTACATCATCCAAGTGTAAGTAGAATACACACAAAAAGTCTTCCAATAAGTTTTATTTCCTCTTGCATATTCTACTTGGTGATGTTTATTTGGGTGTTCATCATACGCTTCCGATAAATAACTCATGGGTTGATGCATATATACGGTTTATTTTCGAATCTCCATGTAAGAAAGAATACTTCGCATCAAGGTGGTGAATGGACCATGTTTTTGTGAGCGTCAAACTAAAAGTCTCCCCCTCATCTTTGGAGGTAAATTTTATTCTAACAATGCCATTTGCTAATCTTTATTTCGCAAATATTATATACATTTTTATCTGTCCTTTCTTTAGGTTCGTAAGCATTTCTTTTGGATTTTGTTTTCACTTACAAATCACGATGACAATAACTATTTAAGATACATATAGCCCTATCATAATCCTACTTAGAAGCAAATTCATATTCATATGGAGTCAATTATTTTACTTAATTAATTGTAATGAAATCCAATAAGTTGAAACATTATCCCATGCGCTAGCTCGTCGACAGATGCGTCTAAAAACTCACTATTTCGTGGCCATTATACTTTCTATACTTAGATAGATCTCTGTCTTGTTCTCTTTCTCTGCCATGGTTGCTCTGTTGACTAAAACACTTCTCATTCTGCTGTTACTGTCAACAATTCACCAAAACACAGGTAACAACCAATATCCATTTGAAATTTCTGGTCAATAATTGCTTAGTTCCAATTAATGAACTTTTCTTTTCACAATCAATGGATGGGGGGGCATCAGAGAAGTTTGTTTCCCAGTTTTTCAAATCCAAATTACTTATTTATGGGAATATGGCCACCAAGTGTTTGTTCAAATGTCTAGGTGGGGAGTTTGAGCAATGGTGTGTAGCAGATGAGCAGATCCCAGATGATGAATTACAAATGGCTTTGGATTGGGCATGTGGAAAGGGAGGTGCTAACTGCAGCAGTATCCAACCAAACCAACCTTGTTTTAACCCAAATACAGTGAAAGACCATGCTTCATTTGCCTTCAATAACTATTTTCAGAGTTTCAAGCACCAAGGTGGATCCTGTTTCTTCAAAGGAGCTGCCATCATTACAGAGCTTGATCCTAGTAAGCTACATTTTACTGTCTACCTTATCTAATTTATGATTCTCTTCCTTTCTTGCAAAAGTTACCCAACTGCTGTTTCTTTTGGATTATACTATCTAGAAAATGCTCCAAAGGGATTTGCCATCATTGCATGCATTTGTCTTTTTCTTACATTATTGAGACAATACTTTGAACCCATGTGCATGCCATGAAGCAGCATGTTGTGTGATACTTATTTAGTCGAGAGAAAAGAGGTTAAAGAACATTATAAAAAGATTCAAAGGCTAATAAGACTTGATGTCTGTCAAGAAATAGAGAGAATCATGCAATTTCCTTCATTTTTTCAATTAACAATGTTGATTCTCAAATAAAATAATAAGAAAGCAAGCTTTATGGCAAAAGAACCACTCTGATCCTTTATCACCTCGAGTGCCTCAAACATTGTTCTGGGGAACCTTTATTAGCCTAATGTATTGCTATTATTCAGTTAGCAAGTCGCAAAAATAGAAAATAAAACATCATAAAACATGAAATTCTGAAAATCTTGTCCTCATTTCCATTTATTTCAAGATGAATTATTCCCTAGCCTCATCCTCATTTATTATTGAACTGAAAATTAGTTGTTTCTAAAAAGTAGATGAAAAGAAGTAGTTAACGGAGACGATCCATCTTTTTCTCACGCCTCCAAATCATAAGATAATGATCCTCTAAAATTCTTTTTGGTTGGTATTGCACAAATATATGCTTATTGTGACAAAAAAAAAAAAAAAAAAAGGACATATATGTAACCTTGAGATTATTTATTTATTTACGTCTCCTTTGATAATCATTTAGGGTTTTTTTTTTTTTTTTTTTTAATTGGGCTTGTTTGTTAACACAATTTTTTTTAAATTGTGATTTTCATCTCTCGTGAGTAAACATTTAACAAATTTGGAGGACAAAGGCAAGTTGTTAAAAGGGAAATATTTTGGTGCAGGCCATGGGTCTTGCCAGTATGAGTTTATTCCATAGTGAGAATGAGAATGAGAAGAGATCAGGGAATAAAATCAAAGGAAAGAGATTGGTTTGAAAGTAAGGAGATAAAATCCCATGGAAGATTGTTATCTAAGTTCTTTACCTTGTTTCATTGTACTTTGAAGCATAGCACAACAAGACTTTTGTCTTTGCCCAGGCAACCATTTATCTTTTTATTTTTCACTTCATTAAATTCTTTTCTTTTGCGTTCATGTTTGCCTTTTCTGGTAGATTCTTGTAAGATATAATTGATTTCCTTACTGATGGTTCTCTGGTGTTCAACGTTCTTGGTATTTTGTTGTTTTGTTTTAAGAATAATAGAAGACTAAAAGAGGTGGCCCCTTCCTTTGTAGTATAGCAATTAGAACCTCCAACCCACTTTTAAACTCTCACTTTTGGGAAAAAGATTATGTCGATTATGTTTCCATTTTAATTATGTGCTTAATTAATCTTTGCTTTAAATTTCTGTTTTAACTAAAATAGTATAACGTGGAGGGCAACTGAATTAATTAGCGAATATAAAAACAAGTTTCAAAATCTACATTTTCATTCAACAAATATTTTGGTTTTGGTTTTATAATTTAAAAAAGACCAAGCTATTTCCTGCCTACTTTTAAAAACCAAACAAAAAATTTAAAATTTAAAATTTAAAAATTCTCTTTTAAAACTTTATTTTGTTTATTGAAATTTACCTTAGAACTTACTTAAAAAAATAGTTTTAAGAAAATATAACTTAAAAAGAGAACTAAAAAAAAAAAAAAAAAAAAAAAGAAAAAACCAAAATGATAACCCATTGATATTTTTAGTTTTAAAACATGTAAAAAATGTAGACAACAAAGTACAAAAACATAATTATATTTTGTTTTTCTGTATTTATTTAGGGTAAGAATATGGAATAAAAAAATTGTAAATATAAAAAAATATATGAGAGTCTATCAATAATAGAAGTCTCTAATACAAATAACAGTCTATCATTAAGAATCTCTTTGTTATATTTTTTTGTAACTTTTTAAAAATATTATTATATCCTTATTTATTATCCTTGAAATTACCAACCATTATAATTACCTCATATTATACTATAAAGGAAGCTAGGTTAAAATTTTTAAAATTGTTGATGCCAAAATTCAATGAAGGGAATATACGACTTCTTGTGTCAGTAACAATAAATTTATAATTTAGAGAAGAAAGAACATGTAAAACAAAGGAAAATAGCTCTTATGTCAAAATCGATAAGTTTTAGATCTCCGATACCAAATTAGCCCAAACTACGATGCTTTGCAAGAGGATCAAAATGTAGCTTATCCAATTTCCTCCAAAGATGAGATAAGATTCTTTCTTTTCTTAATCTATATAAGTTAGGATTATATTATTACCTACCTTATCTTATATTTTTTTGGATCTTGATATATATCATCATGTCCAAATTCATTCGTAGAAAAAATCAATTAATTATCAAACATAGGGTAACCCAAATGTGTAAAGTTAAAAAATTAGATGAAGACATTAATTATCATTATCATTTAGTGTTTTTAGTACACAGTTCCTTTTACTATTAGTGTTAACAGTTGAAATATGTTTGAAACTATTAAAGAAATTATCATGATTTGAGTTTAGGGACAAAGCTTTTGTTTACCTTTTAACTTTACCTAAAAGATGTTCAATTACTCCATGAAATTTATTCAAACAAATTGCTAAGAAAAACATTACCATGTACCTAATAACAACAATAATAAGATTAAGTTCTTTTCATTTTTTTACTAAAAACGTTTTAGCCAAATTCTTTAAAAAAAAAATAATAAATAATAATAATAACATAAACAACTGGATTCTAAACATTTTTATTTTTGCTTAACTATTTTGATGGTGATTGTAAAATAAATAAATGAAAAGGGCTAGTCGAAAGATCTTTTTTCTTTTAACCTTCTTACATTCCAGTTGATGTCGGGGACAAATTATAATGCTGTTCTTAAAAAATAACCATTACTTCTAATAATTAATTAATTAATTAATTAATTTGTATAAAGTTATTTCTATAGTTTATCTTTTTTCTAAAAATAGGTTATTCCTCTACTTTCCAACACAAACTTTTCATTCAATTTCTTACTTTTTTTTTTTTTATGCTCTTACAAACCCGGATCACCTTGATTTCTTTAATTACGTGGCTAATTTTACGTACTTTTAATTGCTTAGCCTAGTTGAAAGTTCAGTTTTATTAAGTTTGTTGGCGGTATGATTTAGGTACGAAGTCTCTCTTTGTTTATCTTTAAGTTCTGCAATTAGGATTTCAAAAATCAAAACAGAAAATATGAACATTGAGGCAGTCTCAATAATAATAATAATAATAATAATAATAACAACAACAACAACAGAAAAATTAAAAGATAAAAGCATCTCAAATGGACCAGCTTTGTTTCTCCAGCAATACAAAAATATAAAAAAGAATATGAATATGGAGGCACTCCCAATCAAATAGATATATAGTCTTAAATTCTCATTCAAACTAATTTTGTTTGTTGTTACAGAATTAATTTCAAGGATATGGGCTTCCACAACCATTACAAAACTAGTTTCATAGTTTTAATGACTATGATTATTTAACACAAAATTGAGGATAACTAACTACCCTATCAATAACTTGAGAAGTATATTTCCTTTTGCTTTTTACAGGCAACTTAGAAGGCCTATTACTTAACTAGTTTGGACGATGAACTTTCCTGCAAAATTGTTAATGGTTTGAGCAAATTTTACAAAAATATGACATAAAAAATGGGAAAATTTTCATAAATGTAATCAACAGGTAAAATATTTACGGCATGTGTATCAAAATGCAAAAAACCATGAAGTCGATAAATATTTTCATAATTTTTGATTTGTCCTTGAATTTATGGTTGATTCATCACTTCTCTTTCTTCTTCTTCTTTGCGATTTTTTCATCTTAAGATGCTTTTTTCAAGATTTCTTGGGCTCCTATTTAAAATCAATTGATTCTTTAAAATGATTCATTCTTCTGTTCAAATCTTCTATTTCATTTTCACCATTTTTCAACAATATTCTTTAAAGTTACTTCATCTTTCTCCTATTAAAAAATAAGATCATTTAAATATCAATGTGATGCAATCTATACTTCATCTTTCTCATATTAAAAAATAAGATCGTTTAAATATCAATGTGACGCGATCTAAATGATCGTTTAATTTACCATGGTAAACAGTCGTGTTAACAATATTCGCTAAAGATGGCTAACGGATAAATATATAAATCTTTTATTATCTTTTTCGAAAGTCCTGACAGCTCTTGATAGACTTATAATAAGTTTATAGAACTAAAATAATGTGCTATATTTAATATACAATAGTCTTTTTTTCGATGCTAAATATAGAATTTATAACTATCATTGAATGGCACAACAATGTTATTATTACTGTAATAAACTTATGACAGCATTTATTTTATGCTATATAAATTTTTTTTATAGCTGCCACTCAGGCTTATGAACTTTTTGCTCAACAATATTTTGTAAATTAATTAGATTCAAGTCTATTTTTAATTGAAATCCACAATTGGAATACTCATAACACATTAAAATACTTTAACTTCCCTTCATTTAATAATTTCTTACGATAAGGTTGTCCAACTCGAAACGATACAAGCTTAGATAAAGGCTAAGTATTCACTAAATGTAATTACAAACATAAGTCAACTCTCAAACTACACAATCATCAATGTTGAAGATTAATTATATTGTAATGTCATTGGTTAGTCATTCTTCGTTCTCTTTTTTGCATATCATTTCATTCACCTAAATAAACATATATAAAACATATATATGTATATATATCAATATATGGATATATATATATATTGGACACATAAATAACAGTGAATTAAAATCTACTGAGCAATCTACAAGGGAGAAAGCGATGCTTTCTTTTACAGTCCTCACCACCATTAAGTTCAACCATTACCTTTTTAATCACTGGCTTTAATTACTTGCTTGTCACGAAAATACTATTTTAGTTTCAAGATAAGTACATGAAAATCACCTTTCTTAATTAGAAGTACATCCCTTGTGTTCCCTGTTTCCATGTCTCAACCACAAAATATGGCTGCATCCGTTTCAATTTATGTGCCTCAAAGAACTAATAATTCCATGTCAACTTGTGAAGAATTCTAAGAAAATCTAACAAAATCAGCATAACATAAATCCTAGATTGAAAATAAGAGTGCATATATCTGACCTACCTCATAATATATACCTCCTGGGCAAAGTCGATCACTTTGTATATCTGTATTTAACATGTTCAGTTTTGAGAACTTTAATAACCACTTCCTCGCTGATCGAAGTATGTACCTTTATATCTGCTGTTGTTGATAAAGATACTTAGACTCGCATAAAATTGCACCAAACATATACACATAAAAAAAGCATTGGAAAACAAAATCATTTTGGACTTACAGATGATCCCTATATGAATTAGATGCAACTTTATGCTCAAATTTCAAATTTTATGGTGAAAGAGTAATTGCAAGGAAAAGAAATATTGGATAGAGAGTAGAAAGCACAACTTTTTTCAAGAGGGTTGACCGACCAAGTAATCGTAAAACAAAATGGAGTTTAGATGTACTGTTTAAAATCAATAATCAATTCTTGAATAAGGAGCTACCTAAAGCTGTAAGACTTCCTTCTCTAATGTTGTCTTCAATGGGTCTGTTTCCTGTTTCAATAACAAAATACAAGTTAGATTTGAGTGTCTGTAGAGAAATTAAGCATCCGTGAGATACCAGGCTAAGAAGTTTAGTTTTGACTTACATTATTTGTGAAAACAATAAACAAACAAATCCTACAGAATTATTATCAGTGTCTTTTACAAAACATGTTATGAAAATATCAACACGACAAAACAGAAAAACATATATGTATAAATCTCAATCCAACGAATTCACGTTGTCTCCTTAAAACAAATTTACTCACCAGTCACTATAGTGCTTGAGTTTTGAGAGTAATTGTCTCTCAAGATAAAACAAATCACATTTTTTCTAAGAGTAGCATCTTGTCTAGAAGATCAGCGAACAAAACTTTGTGGATCTATCAAACATCAAGATTGTGGATAAAAGAGAGAAAATCTTTTGGAAAAAGACAAATGATTATGGAAATTGATCTCTTCAACCAAATAGAAAAGGACCGTATTTCTAGACTTGTTCGTGACCATTCGAAAAGACGTATCCTTTTTCTATAATACTTTTCATGAAGTGATGCATCCACTCATGATGCATCCATTCTTGAAGAAACACAAATAGAGACGTGTTTGTTTAGTCTAACTCATATTTTTGGAGCATAGAGACGTGGAACACAATATGAACTACAGAAAACAACGAAGGCAACACCAACCGGTAAGGTATGGGGCCAATCCGCTCAAGTATCTTAAATGGCTCTACGAAACAGGAACTTAGTTTTTCCCTCTTCTCAAATCTCAAAACACAAGCTCGTAGCATATTTTCCAAAATTTGGTTCAAACACTCATTTTGACCATTAGCCTGAGAGTGTAAGGCTATATTGAAATCCAATCTCGTGCCCAAGGTGGCTTGAAGTCATTTTTAGAACTTTAAAGTGAAACATGCATCTCTGTTGGAAACAATCAATATGGGAACTCCATGCAGTCTCACTATCTTTGTCAAATACAATTGTGCCCATTTGCGGACAGTATAAATTGATTCTCCTATAATTAAAATGTATTGATTTCGTGAGCCCGTCGACAATAACCTAGAGCATAATAGATAACCTTTTGTGGTCCTAGGTAGTCTGTAATGAAGTCCATCGACACATTCTCCTACTTCCACTTTGGCACACTCAAAGTTTGCAACAAACCTGCTGGCTTCTTTCTTAGTTCTTTTACCTACTTACACACCAAACATTTACTAACAAAATCTTCCACTTCTATCTTCATACTAAGCCACCAGTAAACTCGTCTTAAGTCCTCATACATCTTTATTGCCACACCCATCCCAGATCACCTACTCTTGATCCAAGAGACGACGTGAAGTCAACTGATATTGCTCCCCTTCTGAATGACACCAGCTGATCCTGTCTGTTGATCACTTAAAAATTTTAAACAACTTAACCAATTTAGAACTTAAGTAGTGGGCCAACACAAAAATCATAGATTAAACATAATTCATTACATAATCTTGGAAAAACATCAAGCCTATATGCCATTAATTATAGATCAACATCTAAAAAAAAACAAAAAAGCAAAACAACTTAACAAGTCTTAACTTTAGACATATGTCATGGCTTTAACTTAAAGTACTAACCACTAAGTAAGAAAATCTATTAACAACTAGCACAACAACTGGTGAAAGCAGGTCAGGCTTGCAAATCATGATCTCTTCCTCGAAAGTGAAAAACATTGTAGAGGATAGGCTAAATAGCTTAGTGGGTGACAGTTCTTAAACCAAATATTTTAAATAACTTGACTTAAAGCTTAGTCTTTTGCATAAATAATTTATGAAGCATAACATATAACATAGAATTTCTAAAACCTTTTACATGGTGAACTCTTTTGGCTTTTTAAATAACTCTTTTTGCTTTCTAAAACAAATCTATGTTTAGTCATTCTATGATAATTCTATATCCTTGAAACTCAATCACGATAGTAACTAGGTTGACCTACCGTGTCTAATAAGTTGGTCAGATAGTAGAGGTCTGTGCATACTATCTTGCCTGAACTTGGTGGTACTCACTAAGTGGTCAACAAAGTCTCATACCCCTGACTGTGCATATTGATCGTCGAGATCTCTGTATATAGAACAAACAAATGTTTTCTTACTTAAAACCATTCTCATCAAACTCATGCTTTTGCAAGTATCTTTCTAAAACAATAAACAATAATATTTAAGAAACTTAAAGCATACTCATAAATCATTGTTTACTAGCTCAAACAGATTCAAAATAGTCTAATTGAAAACATGTAACCTTGAGTGTAAATTTAAGCAAACATTAGTAAAAATCAAATCCACGAACAGTCTGTAATAACCTACTAAACCAAGAAAACCATGAACTTTACTTTGTTAGGTCTATAGAAACTCCCTCACTAGACACTACATGTGTCACGCCTCGTCACGAGATCACTTCTTGCAACCTGTGGGGGCATGACTGCCTAGACATTTAATGTGAATCTCTCCGCGAGATAGCACGCAGAACACCTGGTAAGCAGAATACAAACATCAGACTTAGCGTGATATGAGAACTTATTTTAAAATAACAAAATACTTTATTGATTTCTAATAAATAGTACATCTTTAACAAGTAATAAGAGTTTATTTAAAACTAAAAATATTCAAGTCTAAAAAACCATCAAATCTTGATCATCTCGGCTAGGACACTTCATGTTATGCTAATGGACTGGGAATACTAACAAGTTGATGTGACGCAATTATGGCACGACAGGTAAACTGTTTGGCAAGTCGAACATTGGATGTTCTTTTCTATCTAAGGGGGGAAATAAAACAAACATTTGAAAGATTAGACAAAAATGTCTAATGAGTGGAAATTTTCACCAACACATTTAATGAATACATTTCAACCATAATCTATTGCAATTTTTTTTCACAAAATAATGGGATATAAACAGATACATTTCATGTTGAAATTTATATCATAAAACTTGTTACGTAAATTACATTTAATAATGTGATTATTGAATTTTTTTTATTAGTGAAATAGAATACTATAATTCTGAATCCAATAAACTAAGGCTTTGAGGCTAACTTGTAGACTTGAACATTATGTAGAGACATAAATGTAGACCAAGTTCAAGTTCATAGCCTAAATGGTCTATAGTATATGAATAAGATTGGGTTCCTTATTTTGGTAACACAATAGATGCGGCCTGCTTTGTAGTTAGTATAAACGATATGTCCTTAATCGTTCATATAGAGGCATGAAAGTAGGGGCATCCTATGTTGAGACTTTGCATAAGACCGGACCATTAAATAGTCAATTTTACGTTATAAACCAAACCTCTTCACGTGATTTACAGCTAAACGCATGATTCACCATAATCGAGTGTTTTGCCCAAAACTAGTGTAAAACCTTATCTCTAATTTTTTAAAAAATTAAATCCTTGGCAAGGGCATAAAAAACTTGCTTGATGGTCTTTGGATTACATGCAAAATGCTTATTGTATATCTAATATTCGTATAAGCACTAAGTCCTTATTGAGTACAAGTTTTCCTATGACTTGTCTAAGTGTAAGTGAAACGATAGGTTTCCTGGGTAAGCCAGAGTCAAACACAAGGAAATGATATCAAATCTTAGTTATAAAGCTTACTCATTCATTTAAACAGTATAATCTATACAGTATAAGTTAAGTGTGCCTAAGTTAACTTAATATCTACACTAGAGATTCTGTAAAAGATGATAAGAGGGGAGATAAAATGGGTATGTGAACTAACTTGCTTTTAAGGAAAAGCAAAGGAATGTCTCAATGTTAGTGGATAATTAAGACATGCAAAGGCCCTAGATGCTAGAGCAATCAATTGACTAGCTTCTAATTAAGGCGAGCACCTCTCAGTGCTTTAAACTCCATGCTTGCTCGTCTCTCATAATACAAATGATAAAGCTTCATCAAGTGATTACTATCTAGAAGTGGTTGCTTATAAGATTCATATTACCTCTCTTTTAAGGGTGGTAACCTTTTAGCACCATATCAACCACACTTGTTCTTTTTTCGGTATACAAACGATGGAGGTTTAATCATCAAGGTGCGATTTGTCTCTAAACTCCCTCTCGCACATTGTAGCTATGTCCTTTCTACTTGCTCTCTTTAGTAGGTTGTGACAAGCGCTAGCCAAGCGATGAAGTATAGCTCAACTAACACGATAAACCTTATAAGCCAGACTTCTTATCAAGAGCTTATCACAAGCTAAGCGACTTATAACATTTTGACGAATGAACAATAACATAATGATAAATTGAAAGGGGATAAATATGCAATGTATTAAAGAATGTAGGCCGTTGGCCACTGTACAATATGAACATAATACATTACAATGAAATACCTAAATGGTAGATAAAGGAAATGGGGGATATTACAAGTTGGGGGCAAAGAAAGGGTGGGCTCTTTGCTGACCTCCCTTTAAGCTCTTGCTTACAAGTCTGATCGGAGAGAAAGTGTAACACCCCAAAGTAAGGTAATTTTAATTTTAATTATGTTGGTTTAAATTTGATTAAGTTGGAAATTATTTTTGGGTGTTAATTGAGTTAATTTTTTCGAAATTGGTTGATTTTGTGGAAATTAAGATTAATTAAAGACTTGTTTGGAGAATATTTAATTAGTTTGAAGATTTAGAATTTTATGTTATTAAAGTTTTGTTATTGGTTAATTAAATTGGAGAAATTTAAAGAATTACGAGTAATTATATGTGTGTGTGTATATATAATTAATTAAGTTATTGAATGCTAAGAATAATTATATTATTCATAATATAATTAATTAAGAAAATATGTTATATTTTGGGGAGAAAAGAAAGAGAAGATAAAAAGAAGATTTGGTAGGTAATTAATGAAGACAGACCGTGTGATTTATTTTGAAAGAAAGCGGGAAAAAGAAAAGGAAAATAAAATAATAACAATAAGTATAATAATAATAATAATAATATTATTATTATTATTATTATTTAAATAAGACCCCTCGTGAGATGTGCCAATCACAACTATTCATATTCTTCTTCCTTGAGAAAAATCCTGGCTCCTTGCTACCGTCGCTCATCACAGTCACCATCTTTGTCCGCCGTCATATTCTGTTCGACCATTCTCTACAAGCATCGAATCCATGAAAGCCGTCGAGTTCTTTGATCGTTTTCATTGAGCTCCATTGTAGCATCCATTTGTGTCCCCATCGCGTGTAGATTCTCCGATCGTTTGGGCCTCGTCCATTCGTCGTGCTCCACTACACTCCGACATCTTCGTCTCGTGTACCAGTCATCAAACCACCGTCAGCCATCATTTTTCGTCATCATTACGACCCTCAAGTGTTCGAGTGTGAGTTCGAGCTAGTCCCCCTTCGCGAGCTGCACGCATCCCTTCAAGTCATAAGCCAAACCGATCTTTTTTACCTGAACCGTGTGTCATCATCTGAGCCGCACGCACAAGTTGTAAGCCAAGATGCTACTGTGCTTGAGCCACACACCTTTCACCCTCTCCCAGTCGAGCCATCTTCCTCCAAGTTGAGTCGCTCAAGCAGTTGCTGTCCTTTTGAACTATTTTGGTGAGTTCTATGGAATTTTGGCATGCCCATCAAGTATTATTTTTTGGACTTTAAATAATTTGATTTTATATTTAAGTTGGATTATATTTTTCATGAAGGATTGGTTAGATCTAATTGGGAGAATTGAGAGCTGTGATTTTTTCCAAATCAAGGATAATTTGGATTCAACCTCAACTTTGGGTAAATTGAATTAATTGAGTTCTTGGGTCTTTAAGCAATTGTTAAACTATTGAACTTAGTCATGTTTCTCCCTTACTGTTTATGACTTATTCTTTGAGAAGCTTTGACTGTTGCTATTAGGAATAATTATTTGTTAGCTAATCTCGAGGTAATAAGTTCTCCTACTAGACCTTCGAACTAAAGTTAAGAGCTTTCATGTAATTTCTCCATATGCACTGATGTAGCTAAGATGTATAATGTATTAATGACGTATGTTGATGACTGATATTTATGACTGATAGTATGTTGACGATGATGACTGATTTACAATGATGATGATGCATGATATATTAATCACATGATTAAGGATGTTATAATTAATATTCATGTCATGTTTATGATGTACTACATGCTATGGATTGAGTGTTCTGTTAACTTTATCTATTAGACTTGTACCCATATGAGTGTCCGTCGGGATCATCACCTTTTTATGACTGTGTGGTTCGATGGTACCACTAGTCTATCGTGATATGCTATGTATATGAGTGGTTTGACGGGGTCACTTACAGCTCGATTGTCTTAAATGTTCTTTGGGAATCACTTAAGACCAATTTATCTTAGGTGTTCCTTCGAGTTCACCAAAGACCAGTTTTATCCTACGTGTTCCTTTAGGTTCACCAAATACCATATTGTGCTCTTACGGGATCATTAGATTGCATGAGTTCTGGAGTGTACTAGTTTAGGAGTACTACTTTACAGAACCCTAATGGGAAGTTAGTAGATACCTAGCGGGACTCGTAGTAGGTTCCTTACTGAGTATATACTGAGTATATGTTTATACTCACGCTTTCTATGTTTAATTTTTCAGGCAGAGGTAGAGGTAGAAGTAGAGAGAAGCTAACAAATGACAAGAAGTGGCTGCGACTTGCCATAGGGAAACTTTTTGCTTTCGCTTTTACTTTATAGTTTTGATTTTAGTATTCTAATATTCTTTGATTATTTTTTTCTTTAAAATTAAACAGGACACGAACTAAGATTTTATTTTTCTAGATTTTATTTCTACATACTTTACTTATAATTTGTAATGAGTATTTGAGGTTTTCAATGAAAGTTAGTGTTATTTTCCATTTTGTTAAGAATGTTTTAATTTATTTTAATAGTAATGACTTAAGTTTAGTACAAAGAGTTGGGTCGTTACAGAAATATTGAATCTTTTAGAGAAGGTGGAAAAGCTAGTTCTTTCTATCGAATTCGTTGGAGCTCTTTAGGTTTTGGCTTATTAAGGCTTGGCATAGGCTAGTCCATTTAGACTTCAAGCTCCCACACCTCTCTCTTTTCTTGATGTAGAAGGCAAGTTTATATAGACTACTTACGACAAGAAACATCTATTCTTTCTATATATGTTAGCGCCAACTGCAACTTATTTATCATTAGTCTGATTTAGTCGGCATCATTTGCCAGTGCCACTGGCTGATAACTTGTAGAAATACAAGTTATTATAGCTTTTTAGAGAGAATAATGAGACCAAAATACATAAGAAATGTGCCAAAACACGTAGCTTATGTTGTAAATTCATAAATATTTAGAAATACACTTTACATAAGCTTTCATGCATGTTTCACCCTGTTTTTTAGTGTCTAAACGTAGGATTATGAACAAAAAAGTAGCTAGCGAATTGCAGAGGAACTCGCACGAAGACTAGGCGAGAAGACCATATCAGTAGGCGAGAAGAGGTTTGCTAGAAGACAAAAGTGATAGTTGAAGTTGATGTGACTTAAAACAGAAGCAGCTTTTGGTGCTGACATGTTCATAAGATTAGATTTCCGGCCTAAAACTACCTATATAAACGACTCCATCACCATCAAGAAGAGTGAACAACTTGAATGGACTGAACCCTAGAGAGTGGTAAAAAAGACTAGCCTTTCCACCATCTGTAATGTTTTGCTTTATCTTCTCCGGTCAGTCTAAGAGTGAAGGCTTGAGGCTTGAGTGAAGAAGATCTCATTTCTTACTTCCCCTAACTTCTAATATTATTTCTATTCTTATCATTCTTTGTATTTCTTTGTAATGTATTCGTTCATATTGTATAATGGCCGAACGCCTATATTCTTTAGTACATTGGATACTTATACCAGTTTCAATCTTTTATCTATTTATTGTTCATCTATCTTTGTGTTAGTTGTAGTTTAAGATTTATGATTACTTCTTGATAAAAAGGTTAGCTTATATTTCTTATAGTATTAGCTGAGTTATTTTCATCACTTGGCCAGTGTACATCCCAACTACCCAAGAGGCCAAGTAGCAAGGATATATCTAACATGCACAATGAGAAGTTTGGAGACAAACTCTTCCTTAGCGAGATAACTTCCATCATTTATATCTCGAAGGAGAACAAGTGTAGGTATTAGGTGTAGAGACATTGTCACCCTTAAACGTGAAGCTCTATAAGTCTTGTAAATGAAGTGTTCTAGATATAACTTGCTTAACCCAACTTGGTCATTTGAATCTGGAAAGGTGAGCAAGTATGTCTTTTAAAGACATCGAGAGGTGCTCACCTTAATCACAAGCACGTTAACTAAGTTATATTGCATCAAGGATCTTTGATTTCTTAATCGCCTGATATTGCATAGATCTTACTTCACCCCTTCTTTTATACAAGTTAGTTCATAACCCCATCTCACATCCATCTTGATTCCCATTTACAGATTCTCTAGTATAGATAAGTATATATAGTTTAAACTTACATTCATTTACACTGTATAGTTTATTCTTTTATACTACCCAAACGCCTAGTGAACCTTAGAACTAAGCTTTGATATCAATTCTTGTGTTCGACTCTTGATCACCCATTTAAACTTATTGTTTCGCTTACACTTGGGCAAGCACTAGGAAAACCTGTACACGATGAGGACTTAAAAGTATGTGATCAATAGAGACACTGAGAGCATTTTGGATCCAATGATCATGTCTGAATGCATAATGAAGAGATTCATAAGGAGCATTTTGCATGCAATGATCTTGAATTAATGACACTTTATGAATGCTGAAATATACACATATAATACACCAACATAAGCAACAACACTATTTTCAAGCTACATCATCAATGTTGCTTAGAATTAAGATAATCTATGTATGATGCTGCAATTTACCTTACTAAGTTTGCAGAGTTAACCAACTAGATCAAGTTATAGGGAGTGGCAGATCTAGAAAATATATTGACATATATTGACGGGGGGCTAAAAGAAAAATATAAAAAATAAATTACATAGGTAGGATTTGAACCTAGGTAGGAAGAGGGGCTGATAGTTAAAGTAACCACTAAGCTAATGATAAATATTAATAATTATGTAGTTTTCTTTATATATATTATATAAAGACAATAAAGTTGAGGGGGGCTCGAGCCCCTGGGCCTATGCTAAATCCATCGATGCTTATAGGACACGGTTGAGTGGGAATGACTCCCTACGAGCGTTGACTCATAACGCAAATTTCAAGTTCAGTGGCAGCTTTATCAAGTCACATCGGCTCCAACTACTATTCTTGTCTACTGGTGAATCTTCCTTTGTGTTGATATGCTTTCTCGTATAATGATATTTAGTTGCCAGGAAAGCTTTTTATCACATAGCACGCGCTCCTCTACAATTCACTTTCTTTCTCTTTTTTCCATAGTCCTAGGATAAGACACTAGAAAATAGGATAGAATAGGCATAAAGACTTATGCAAGTTGCATTTTCTTAGCTTTATGTATTTGCGATAGAAGCCACACGTTTTGTCATATTTTCATGCATTTTGGTTCCATTGTCCTACCTAAAAGGTCATAATAACTTGTATTTCTACAAGTTATCGACATCCTATGTAAAGAGTTTGTATAAGATCGGACCATAAAATAGTCACTTTTACGTTATGTCGTCGTTGGCGTTTTTGAAACTAACTATTTCTTTTAATTTGATGACCTAAGTAACTTAACCTTAATCCTGAGCTAATTATAAAATTTTGTTCACACGAGATTATCCTTAGATCTACATAGGTGAGGCCACCTTATCAGTGCTGGCCTAATATGCCTCCTATTTTAAGGATAAGATAGGGTGGATAGCTGGGCACATAGAGCGCAAGATAGAATTGACTCCTGACCTCTTTAGAGACAATAGATAGGTTGTTCCCTTATGCATTGAATCCAAGTCTTGAACAAGGGGCCCCACCCTCTAATTTCCTAAAAAAGGATTCGTTTTATAGGTTGGACCTTAAACCAGTTGTTCATTAGAGAATCAGTGGTAGTTAAGGTACAAGAAGTAATCTTAGGATAAAATGGTGAATTGACCTAGTTGAGATTAAGAACAACCTGTGAAGGATTAACTTACTAATCATTATTATATCAGATGGATAGAAATATATCTATAGTGAGGGGAGTGCAACTACGTGATTTTCGTGGAATGACCCATTAGTTAACAAATGTTGATTAGCTTGGTCTAAAAGAGTTTAGTAAGTTAATCTAAGATCGCTGAAGCCCATGATTTATAAGTCTACTAGGTCCCTCTACTAGCTCATTATGGTAATAAAATTTAGAGCAGGGTGATCGAAAAATTCAAAATAGTTCGAATTGATTTAATTAAAAATATTTGATATTATTAATGAGTTTTTGAGAAATAAAAGGTATTTAAATATGATTAGATGTCAGAAAATAGGAATAGAGATTCGAATTAATTCAATTGGACTGATCAGAGTTTCATTTATTATTATTATTTTATTAATATTAATTAATTAGATTAACTAATATTAAATGAAAAATAATTGAAGTTTTAGAAATTCGATATTTAAAAGGAAAACTTTCCTAAATATAACAAACTATTGAAATATTTACGGTCCGTGTAACAAAGTCCATAAAGTTAACCATTTTTTAAATATTTTAGATTTGATCTTCCATCTTTTTCTTCCTGCGATTTTTAATCGTCTTCCTCTGTACTAATCGTCGTCCTCTGTACTCTTCTTTTTTAGCTGCGATTTGTTCTTTTTTTTTTTGTTTTTAGATTTGGGTAACCAAATATATTTCTTTCTATCGTCTTTCTTGTTTTTCTATGCCTGCACGTCTTTCTTCCTCTTTCTTCTTTTTCTTCTTTTTTTTCATTCATGCACTGTATCATCTTTCTTCTTTTCTTTTTTAATGTTTAGATTAGGTAACTAAATCTGATGGTGTATAAGAATCTTGAAAAAATTGATTTGGATGGTGTATAAGAATCTTGAAAAAATTGGTTATGCATTTAAATTAGGGTAACCAAAACTAAAAGATTGTGTATAAAGAATATTCAAAAAATCGTTTATACCAAATTTTGAAAAAAAGAACCTTTAGATTTGGGGCGATCGTGTAGCCAAATTTTAAAAAAAAAATCGTTTAGATTTGGCTAAATTTAAACAATCGTGTAGCCGAATCTAAACGATCGTGTAGCTAAATCTAAACGATCGTATAGCCAAATCTAAACGATCGTGTACCAAATTTTGAAAAAAAAATCGTGTACCCAAATCTAAACAATCGTATACGAAATTTTGAAAAAAATGGTTTAGATTTGGGGTAGCCAAATCTAAACGATCGTGCAGCCAAATCTAAACGATCGTGTAATAAATTAGTCAAATCTAAATGATCGTGTACCAAATCGCGTTACCAAATATATTACGCACGTTGTTGACGGGGCGTCTTTTGTATTTACACGTTGGATCTCTAGGCTTTTTCATTTTCGAAATAGTTCTATACAGTGTAAATATTTTGCCGCTTTTTTATATTTTTGAAAAGACTCCTATTTAAAAATAATAACAATATTCAATTCCAAAACTGAATTTTGATTCTTCAAGAAAAGACGAGTTTCTGCACGACTTCCATCGCTTCTCAATTATCTTAATATTATTGAGAGTGGTTGTTCAATTGAGAAAAAGCTTTCGGTGAAGAATTGATTGAGAAATTTGAAGATGCTTGGAAAATTTTCATATTGTCAGTTTCTCTAAAAAGCACATAAAATTGATCACCAATTGGATCCTACAATCGCGTTCTAAAGCCAAAGAATAGTAGAGAAGACCTTTGTGATTGTTTACTCCTTGGAATCAATAATAATGATATTGAGTGTTCTTGAGTATAACACCCAAAAATTTAATAAACTTATTATGGGTATTACATTAAGTGGAATTGGAAGTTATAAAATTTATTTGGTGTTAGATTAATTAAAATTAGAAATTAAGGAATTTATTTGGTGTAATGTGTTGGATTAATTGAATATATATATATGAGTACGTATTTTTACTTAAAGATTTTGGATTTTAGTAGAAATTGTTATTAATTATGACATGAGAGTCCAGTATCCCAAGTTGTTCTAAGATTAGAACTTTCGAAAATGAAAGTTTTATAAAAGGGGGAGATTGTAATACCTCGAAATTAAGATAATTTTGGAGTTAATTATCTTATTTGTTTAATTAGATTTAATTTATTAGGTGTTATTTTTGAATTCATTTAATGAGAATTATTTGATTTTGTGGAAATTGAAATTAATTAAATAATTGTTGGATTAATATTTAATTAATTAGAGGTTTTGGCTTTGTTGAGATTTTGATTAAATGGTATGTTAAGAGAATTAAGTAAAGTTGTGGATTTTTAATGTTGTTGAAATTGAATTAAATTAAATAATTATGGATGATATTTAATTAAATTGTAGAGTGGAAATTCTGTTGGAGATTTGATAATTATATGTATATGTGGAAGTATATATATAATTATTATGGGAAAGGAAAAGATAATTATATTTGTTAATAATTTGTATTTTAGAGAAAATATATTTATTAAGGGAGAAAAAGGAAAATAATTATATTTTGAGAAAATATAATTATTTGTAAAAGGATAATTATTTTGGGAAAAGAATAAAGATTAATTATTGTAGAAGATAATTAATTATTTTGGGGAAAGATAAATATTTATTCTGAAGAGAAATTGTTATGATTGGGTAAATAAGAAAAGAGAATGAATTGGATTTATTTAAAAGGAAAATTGATAATTATATTTTGGAATATAATTTTTAGGAAAAGAAATGTAACATCCCAAATATTTAAGGAATTTTTATTAATTATGTTTAATTATTTGGGTGTTATATTAAGGAGGATTAGAGACAAAATTTAATGGTTGGATTAAGATAATGGGGTCTTTTAAAAAAATATAAAAAAAGGCAAAGTATTTACATTATATAGAACAATTCCGAAAATGGAAAAAGGCCAGTGGCCCAAAGTGTAAAATACCAAAAATGCCAGTCAACGATGCGCGTAATATATTTGGTAACACAATTTGGTACAAAATCGTTTAATTAATTGGGTACACGATCGTTTAGATTTGTCTACCCCAAATCTAAACCATTGTTTTTTCAAAATTTGGTATACAATCGTTTAGAATTGGCCACACGATCGCTTAGATTTGGCTACACGATCGTTTAGATTTGGGGTTCCAAATCTAATTTTTTTTTCAAAATTTGGTATATGATCGTTTAGATTTTCTCGTTTAGATTTGTCTTCACGATCGTTTAGATTTGGCTACCCCAAATCTAAACCCTTTTTTTTTTCAAAATTTGGTATACGATCGTTTAGATTTTCGTACACGATTGTTTAGATTTGTCTACACGATCGTTTAGATTTGGCTATACGATCGTTTAGATTTTCCTACACGATCATTTAGATTTGGCTACCCCAAATCTAAACGATTTTTTTCAATATTCTTATCTTTTAATTTTGGTTACACTAATTTAAATCCCTAACAAATTTTTTCACACAATATGCATAGAAAAGATGATTTTTTGCAATATTCTTTATACACAATCTTTTAGTTTTTTGTTACTCTAATTTAAATGCCTAACCAAATTTTTCAAGATTTTTTATACATCATCTGTTTAAAAAAGAAAAGAATAAAGAAGATACAATGAAAAAAAGAAAAAGAAGAAAAAAAAAAAGAAGAAACAGGAATAAAAAGAAATAGATTTGGTTACCCTAATTTAAAAAAAGAAAGATGGAAGAAATCGTATGAGTACAGAGGAAGAAGACGATAAAAAATCGCGGAGAAAAGGATGGAAGGACAAATTTGGAATATTTAAAAAATGGCTAAATTTATTGGCTTTGTTACACGGGCTGTAAATATTTCAGTAGTTTGTTATACTTAGGAATGTTTCCCTACGATAATTCATTTTGGAATTTATGAGTGATTTATTGGAAAAAATTTGATAGATTAAAAGAATTAATGATTTAAGCTTATTCCATATTACACAGCAAGAATAGGATGTCCTATCTCATATTACACAACAAGGATAAAGCATCTCACACCGGAACATGGAGCAAGTGTGTGGAATCTTATTGCATAGGGTACCAAAGATTCTATCTCAACACCCCAATTTGTTTTCAATTTTAAATCATCTATAAACCAAATCTATTTTAAGAATTTGAAGATATAAGGAAAATCATGAAATTTCAGAATTCAATGAAGAAATAGTTATAAGGATTCAAACATAGTAGAAATTCTTTTAGTTTGCACACATTTTAAGAAGAAACCACCCACAATCAGTTAGCTTCCACGCCTAAGTTCTTAAACGAAGCTCCCTTACACTGGCTTACAAATTGCTTGCCAAAAATCCAAGCTTATAGTACTTTGAAACCAATTTGTAAGTTCGTCAGCTCTTCAAGTGATTAATAGGTAAAAATAAGCTCTTAATCTTGCTAGATTCCTTTTATTTATAGGCTTTTTCGTTGAGATTATCCTTTTCGAAAGGATTACCTATGCCTGACTATGAGAATCATCAACCATCAAAATGCCACATGTCACTTGTCACATCTTATTCTAAATTAAGTTGGACAGCAAAATCAAATTAGTTCATTGGCTTTCTTACACAAGGATGATGTCAACTACTTCCAAGTGAAGGATGCTCGCATCGCCTCCTAGTTTAACGCATAGATCCTTCTCATCACCTAGCCTAAACACAATATGGAGAGTACTTTGCAAAACTTCCCAATCGTCAGCTTTCATCGCACTGTCTCATTGCATAACCCATTTCTATCGCATGTATTCTTAATTTGTAGTTCAAAATGCGATTAGGGTCTCACAACATGGTCGAAAAAAGACACCTGCTTCAGCCAACACTCACACTTGGAAAACTTGACGTCCAACTTATTGGCTTGAGAAGTTTTCAAAAACTTGATGTAAATGCTTCTAATGCTCAGTCTTTGTCTTGGAGTAAACCAAGATATCGTCAATGAAAACTATCACAAAAGTGTCTAAAAAGTCTTTAAACACCATGTTCATCAAATCCATAAATATAGCAGGAGCATCTATCAAGTTAAAAGACATCACGATAAGCATGTAATGTTCATATTTTAAACAGAGGGCAGTCTTGGGAATGCCATTGCCTTTAATACTCAATTGGTAGTAGTCTAATCATAGATCAATCTTAAAGAATACAATGGCACCTTGCAGCTAGTCAAACAAATCATCAATTTTTAGCAGTAGATACTCGTTCTTGATCGTCACCTTGTTAAGCTCTCTCTATAGTTAATGCACAAGTGCATCGACCAATCCTTCTTCTTAACAAACAATACTGGTGCTTGCCAAGGTGACATACTCGGTTTGATGAAATCTTTGTCTAGCAATTCCTGTAACAGAACCTTTAGCTCTTTCGCCTCGACTGGGGCCATTATGTATAGAGCTCTTGATATGGGAACAATATGTTAACTCTAAGTCAATGGAAAAGTCAATTTCTTTGTGAGACGGAAAACCTGGGAGCTCTTTTGGGAAAACATCGGGATATTCTTTCACCATTGGTTCAAATGACAAAGAAATTTCGACCTATCTGGTATCTACAACAATAGCCAAGATACTTCAGGTACCTTGGTCGAGCAACTTGCTGGCCTTTATGGCTGAGATGACTTTGGATAGGACTACAGTCCCAACCCCCTTGTACCTGAACTAGCCTCTACAGAAGGATTAAATACCACCTTCTTGCGAGAATAGTCTATACTCGTATTGTAACGCCCAACAATTTCGGTTTCCTTTTGTTTTGACCATTAATATTAATACTAAAGTGTGTTCATTATTAGTATTAAACTAAAGTTTTTTTTATGTATTAATTTTGAAGTTAGGGGGTGAAATAAATTATTGGCTTAACAAATAAATGGCCTTGGAAAGGGTCAAAGGTGGTTAATGGAGGAGAGAGGAAAGAGGGTTTTAGGGTTTTCTTTTAATTACTTTTTATTTCTTTAAAAGAGGCATGGGGAAGTGTGAGACTCTTCATCTTCCCAAAGAAAAGAAAAAAAAAAAAAAAAAAAAAAAAAAATAGAAGAGGAAACCCTAGCCGCCGCCGCACGCCGCCGCACGCCGCCGCCGCCAGCTGAAAGAATAACCCTCGGAGCCGGCCGTAGTAGAGCCGACCCACCGCGCGTCTGCAAGCCGAGTGGAAGCCGAGCCATCCTACGCGTCTGCAGCCGAATCCGCAGCCGCCAGCCGAGCCGGAACCGCCGCGCCGTTTCGACCTAAGGAAGACCGCCGACGCCGCGCCGCTCCGATCAGGAGGATAGCCGAGCCGCGTCGCGTCGCTTCGATCGAGCCGATCTGTGTAGCCGAGAAGCTCCGTCAGCCGCGTCGATCCGAGAAGCTCCGTCAGCCGCGTCGATTCGAGAAGCTCCGTCAGCCGCGTCGCTCCGATCGAGCCGAAGGGAGCCGCTTCGACCCGCGCCCAGCCGTCTCCCGCAGCCGCCACTCGAAGCCGATCCGCCGCGCGTGCCTCCAGCCGACGAACGAACCCGGAGCCGCTCCACGCCCGCGCGCCCGAAGCCGAAACCGAAGAGCCGCGTCCGCGTGTGAAGCCGCGCCGCGCGCCTGTGTAGCCGAGCCGCGTCTCCCCTGTTGCAAGCCGAGCCGCGTCTCCCCCTGTTGCAAGCCGAGCCGCACGCGAAATCCCTGTACCGAGCCGAGCCGCGTCTGCCCAAGCCGAGCCGGTCCTGTCTTCTTCCAGCCGAGCCGCCAGGACTAAATTGGCTCCATCCACCTATATTTTGGTAAGCTAATTAATTATTGTGGTCTTTCCGGTAAGACTCCATGTTCGGACGTTAGTTAAATTAATTTGGGTCTAAATTAAATTATTTTCCTCAAGGGACGTCTTGGACCAAGAAATTACTGCAGCGCGGGATTTCTTCAGTAGGGGCTCGAGCACTGCAACCTCCTTCTAGGGTAAGTTAAATTCAATTGAGTCTCGAACCGTTGGTCGTTGGCGACCTATTTACGAATTTTGACTTATTAAACAGTTAGGACTTCGTCGCTTGGAAAACGTACTGCCTCGCGGTTAGGACTCGACAAGTAGATCTCCAGGTAAGAGATTCTACTACTAGTTTCATGTTTGAAGTATGAGACTGTGTATGCCCTATGTTGCATATTGAGAGTTTGACAGTATGATGCCTGAAATAAATGTTAGTATGATGCAAATGACGATATAGTTGTGCTATAGCCTGTTATGCGTGGCAAGATTTATTATGGCTACGACGAATGTCGGGACGGAGAGTGTAGAAATGATTTATGCGACATGTTATATGCTGATGCCATGTGTATGTATACTGCAATTAGGGTACCTGTTAGCTTGATTCTGTTAGAGTCGTACCTGCATGGGTGTCCTTCGGGATCACCACCTACTGAGGACTGTGTGGTCCGACGGGACGCCAGTCTAGCATGAGATAGACATGACTCGAGTGACTCGACGGGGTCCTCGCATCCCGACTGTCCTAGGTGTCCCCGGGCACCGAAGACCAGAGTTACGTTCCTACGGGAGCGCATGATTGCACGTGTTCGGGAACGTGCCAGAGATTGGGTACCAGTTATCAGGACTCTAACAGGAAGTTAACAGGCACCTAGTGGGACTAGTAGTGGGTCCCTTACTGAGTATTTTTATACTCATTCTCTCCATTTTATGTTTTCAGGTAGAGGACGAGGCAAGGGCAAGGGCAAGCTGGCGAGCGACCCGAAGTGAGACCGAGGAGGGCCATAGGGACTACCGCTTCCGCTTATTTCTTATTTCAGATTTTAGCATTTGAGTCTGAGTACTTTTTATTTTTCACTATCTTTTATGTAGATAGGGCCCGAGTAGGATTTCAGAACGTTTTTACATTTTTGCATGACTACCTTGTTTATGTTTTTATAAATGAATTTCTTGAACCGTATGCTTTTAATAAAATTTTTAGACTTAAACCACTTGTTCTATATTTAGTAATGACTTCGATTCAGCATAAGGAGTTGGGTCGTTACAGTTGGTATCAGAGCCAAGTTGTTTTAGGTTCTGTAGACTGACCTACGATGTAAGTCATTTTTGTTTGGTTTTACTTCACCCTATGGCTATACGGTCCTTCGGCACTCGCCAGGTATGTCTAAAGCCTTGCTAATGTTAAGATTACAATTTTGCCTGAATAGTCTAAGACCTAGATATAGGGTGTTAAGTTCTTGTGGTGAAAAGTTTGTTGGTGAATTTTAGGGAGAATGCCGCCACGTAGAGGTACACGCCGAGGAGGTGGTAGGGGAGGCAGAGGAGCCGGTCGTGGCCAGCCGGAGGCGCCACCTGTTGCACCGGCAGTCGACCCAAACGCACCGGTCACCCAGGCGGATCTCGCCGCAATGGAGCAGCGTTATCAGGACATGCTGCAAGCTGCTTTGGTGCCTTTCCTTGCCGCCCAGCAGAACCAGGCCGCCCCTGTTCAGGCCGAGGCCGCCCCTGCTCAGGCCCAGGCCGCCCCTGTTCAGGCTCAGGCCGTCGCTCCTCCAGCCCCTGAGGAAGCTCAACCAGTACCAGTTCAACTGTCGGCCGAGGCGAAACACTTACGGGATTTCAGGAAGTATAATCCCAAGACCTTTGACGGATCCATGGACAACCCCACAAAGGCCCAAATGTGGTTGACGTCCATAGAGACTATTTTCCGGTACATGAAGTGCCCAGAAGACCAGAAGGTGCAGTGTGCAGTCTTCTTCTTGGAGGACAGGGGCACCGCCTGGTGGGAGACCGCGGAGAGAATGCTAGGGGGCGATGTAAGCAAAATAACATGGGAGCAGTTCAAGGAGAACTTCTATGCTAAGTTTTTCTCCGCCAATGTGAAGCACGCCAAGCTGCAAGAGTTCCTAAACTTGGAGCAAGGCGACATGACGGTGGAGCAGTACGACGCCGAGTTCGATATGCTGTCCCGCTTTGCTCCTGATATGGTAAGAGATGAGGCTGCCAGGACGGAGAAATTTGTTAGAGGACTCAGGCTAGACCTTCAGGGCATTGTCAGAGCCCTCCGCCCAGCCACGCATGCTGATGCACTACGTATAGCACTGGATTTGAGCCTGCCTGAGAGAGCCGATGCGTCTAAGGCTGCCGGCAGAGGGTCAGCCTTGGGACAGAAGAGAAAGGTTGAGACGCAGCCTGACGTAGCACCGCAGCGAACACTGAGGTCAGGAGGTGTCTTCCAGAGACACCGACGGGAGCTTGCAGCAGCCGGGAGGACTCTGAGAGAGCTACCCGCTTGTACTACCTGCGGGAGAGTCCACGGAGGTCGTTGCTTGGCTGGAAGTGGAGTCTGCTTTAGGTGCAGACAGCCGGGGCACACTGCTGATATGTGTCCTCGGAAACCCTTTGAGACGACACCGCCCCAGCCTTCTGCGGCCCAGCAGGGGAGAGTTTTCGCCACTACCCGGCAGGAGGCCGAGCGAGCTGGCACTGTGGTGACAGGTACGCTCCCAATTTTGGGGCACTATGCTTTTGTGCTATTTGACTCTGGGTCATCCCACTCGTTTATATCCTCCGTTTTCGTTCAGCATGTGGGTTTAGAGGTAGAGCCTTTGGGTAGTGTTTTGTCGGTTTCTACTCCATCTGGGGAGGTCCTGTTATCCAAAGAACAAATAAAGGCATGTCGGGTAGAGATAGCGAATCGTATGTTAGACGTGACCTTGCTAGTGTTAGACATGCAGGATTTTGATGTGATACTAGGCATGGATTGGCTATCAGCCAACCATGCAAATATAGACTGTTATGGCAAGGAAGTTGTCTTCAACCCTCCCTCCGAGGCTAGTTTCAAATTCAGGGGGGCAGGCATGGTATGTATACCCAAGGTCATCTCAGCCATGAAGGCTAGTAAACTACTCAGCCAGGGTACTTGGGGTATTTTGGCAAGCGTAGTGGATGTGAGAGAGCCGGAAGTTTCCCTATCTTCCGAACCAGCGGTAAGAGAGTACCCCGACGTTTTTCCAGACGAACTTCCAGGACTTCCGCCTCCCAGAGAAGTAGACTTCGCTATCGAGTTAGAGCCGGGCACTGCCCCAATCTCGAGGGCCCCTTACAGAATGGCTCCAGCCGAACTAAAGGAGTTGAAGGTCCAGTTACAGGAGTTGCTGGACAAAGGCTTCATCCGGCCCAGTGTGTCGCCTTGGGGAGCCCCAGTATTGTTCGTGAAGAAGAAGGATGGGTCAATGCGCCTTTGTATTGACTACCGAGAGCTGAACAAGGTGACAGTCAAAAACCGCTACCCCTTGCCCAGGATTGATGACCTGTTCGATCAGTTGCAGGGAGCCACCGTCTTCTCCAAGATCGACCTGCGATCAGGCTATCACCAGTTGAGGATTAGGGACGGTGACATCCCCAAGACGGCCTTTCGATCGAGGTACGGACATTACGAATTCGTTGTGATGTCTTTCGGCTTGACTAACGCTCCTGCAGTATTCATGGATCTGATGAACAGGGTGTTTAAGGAGTTTCTAGACTCGTTCGTCATAGTCTTCATTGACGACATCCTCATTTACTCAAAAACTGAGGCTGAGCACGAGGAGCACTTACACCAAGTTTTGGAGACCCTTCGAGCCAACAAGTTGTATGCCAAGTTCTCCAAGTGTGAATTCTGGTTAAGGAAGGTGACGTTTCTTGGCCACGTGGTTTCCAGTGAGGGAGTTTCAGTAGATCCCGCAAAGATTGAAGCGGTGACCAACTGGACCCGACCGTCCACGGTTAGTGAAATTCGAAGTTTTCTGGGCTTGGCAGGTTACTACAGGAGGTTCGTGGAAGACTTCTCACGTATAGCCAGCCCGTTGACCCAGTTGACCAAGAAGGGAACCCCTTTTGTCTGGAGCCCAGCTTGCGAGAGGAGCTTTCAGGAGCTCAAACAGAAGCTAGTGACTGCACCGGTCCTGACAGTGCCCGATGGTTCGGGAAACTTTGTAATCTATAGTGACGCCTCCAAGAAGGGACTAGGTTGTGTCCTGATGCAGCAGGGTAAGGTAGTTGCTTATGCCTCCCGCCAGTTGAAGATCCATGAGCAGAACTACCCTACCCATGACTTGGAGTTGGCAGCTGTAGTCTTTGCACTGAAGATATGGAGGCACTATCTGTACGGTGAGAAGATTCAGATTTACACCAATCATAAGAGCCTGAAGTACTTCTTCACCCAGAAGGAGTTGAACATGAGGCAGAGGAGGTGGCTTGAGTTGGTGAAAGACTACGACTGCGAGATCCTATACCACCCAGGTAAAGCGAATGTAGTGGCTGATGCGCTAAGTAGGAAAGTTGCACATTCAGCAGCGCTAATCACCAAGCAGACCCCCTTACTCAGGGACTTTGAGAGGGCAGAGATTGCAGTCTCAGTAGGTGAGGTTACCGCACAGTTGGCTCAGTTGACAGTTCAGCCAACCTTGAGGCAAAAGATCATTGCTGCTCAGCTGAATGATCCTTATTTGGCAGAGAAGCGTCGCGTGGTAGGGACAGAGCAAGGTGAAGGCTTCTCCATATCCTCTGACGATGGCCTTATGTTTGAAGGACGCCTGTGTGTGCCGGAAGACAGCGCAGTTAAGACGGAGCTTTTGACTGAGGCTCACAGTTCCCCGTTTACCATGCACCCTGGGAGTACGAAGATGTACCAGGACTTAAGGAGTGTCTATTGGTGGAGGGGCATGAAGAGGGATGTGGCAGACTTTGTCAGTAGATGCTTGGTGTGCCAGCAGGTGAAGGCACCTAGGCAGCATCCAGCAGGGTTGTTGCAACCCTTGAGTGTGCCAGGGTGGAAGTGGGAGAGTGTGTCGATGGATTTTATTACGGGACTGCCCAAGACCCTAAGGGGCTACACGGTGATCTGGGTCGTGGTCGACAGACTCACGAAGTCGGCCCATTTCGTGCCAGGGAAATCCACTTACACTGCCAGTAAGTGGGGGCAGCTATATATGACAGAGATTGTGAGACTACATGGAGTACCCGTATCCATCATTTCAGACAGAGACGCCCGTTTCACATCGAAGTTCTGGAAAGGACTTCAAATTGCATTAGGTACAAGGTTGGACTTCAGCACGGCATTCCACCCTCAGACTGATGGTCAGACAGAGAGATTGAACCAGATTTTAGAAGACATGCTGCGAGCCTGCGTACTAGAGTTTTCAGGAAGTTGGGACTCCCATCTGCATCTGATGGAGTTTGCCTATAACAACAGCTACCAGGCTACTATCGGTATGGCACCGTTCGAGGCTCTGTATGGCAAGTGCTGTAGATCCCCTGTCTGCTGGGGCGAGGTTGGAGAGCAGAGGATGCTAGGCCCCGAATTAGTGCAGACGACCAACGCAGCCATACAGAAGATCCGAGCTCGTATGCTGACAGCCCAGAGCAGACAGAAGAGTTACGCTGATGTACGACGTAAGGACCTCGAGTTTGAAGTGGGAGATATGGTCTTTCTGAAGGTTGCACCCATGAAGGGTGTTCTGAGGTTCGCGAAGAAGGGGAAGCTGAGCCCACGCTTCGTAGGGCCGTTCGAGATATTGGAGCGGATTGGCCCCGTGGCTTACCGCTTGGCGCTACCCCCATCGTTTGCTGCAGTGCACGACGTATTCCACATCTCCATGCTGAGGAAATATGTCGCAGACCCAACACATGTGGTGGACTTCGAGCCACTGCAGGTTAGCGAGAATCTGAGCTACGAGGAGCAGCCTGTCGAGGTCCTGGCAAGGGAGGTCAAGAAGCTTCGCAGTCGAGAAATCCCACTGGTCAAAATCCTTTGGCAAAACCATGGGGTGGAAGAGGCAACGTGGGAGAAAGAAGAGGATATGAGAGCCCAGTACCCCGAGCTGTTCGAGGATTAGAACTTTCGAGGACGAAAGTTTTTTTAGGGGGGAAGATTGTAACGCCCAACAATTTCGGTTTCCTTTTGTTTTGACCATTAATATTAATACTAAAGTGTGTTCATTATTAGTATTAAACTAAAGTTTTTTTTATGTATTAATTTTGAAGTTAGGGGGTGAAATAAATTATTGGCTTAACAAATAAATGGCCTTGGAAAGGGTCAAAGGTGGTTAATGGAGGAGAGAGGAAAGAGGGTTTTAGGGTTTTCTTTTAATTACTTTTTATTTCTTTAAAAGAGGCATGGGGAAGTGTGAGACTCTTCATCTTCCCAAAGAAAAGAAAAAAAAAAAAAAAAAAAAAAAAAATAGAAGAGGAAACCCTAGCCGCCGCCGCACGCCGCCGCACGCCGCCGCACGCCGCCGCCGCCAGCTGAAAGAATAACCCTCGGAGCCGGCCGTAGTAGAGCCGACCCACCGCGCGTCTGCAAGCCGAGTGGAAGCCGAGCCATCCTACGCGTCTGCAGCCGAATCCGCAGCCGCCAGCCGAGCCGGAACCGCCGCGCCGTTTCGACCTAAGGAAGACCGCCGACGCCGCGCCGCTCCGATCAGGAGGATAGCCGAGCCGCGTCGCGTCGCTTCGATCGAGCCGATCTGTGTAGCCGAGAAGCTCCGTCAGCCGCGTCGATCCGAGAAGCTCCGTCAGCCGCGTCGATTCGAGAAGCTCCGTCAGCCGCGTCGCTCCGATCGAGCCGAAGGGAGCCGCTTCGACCCGCGCCCAGCCGTCTCCCGCAGCCGCCACTCGAAGCCGATCCGCCGCGCGTGCCTCCAGCCGACGAACGAACCCGGAGCCGCTCCACGCCCGCGCGCCCGAAGCCGAAACCGAAGAGCCGCGTCCGCGTGTGAAGCCGCGCCGCGCGCCTGTGTAGCCGAGCCGCGTCTCCCCTGTTGCAAGCCGAGCCGCGTCTCCCCCTGTTGCAAGCCGAGCCGCACGCGAAATCCCTGTACCGAGCCGAGCCGCGTCTGCCCAAGCCGAGCCGGTCCTGTCTTCTTCCAGCCGAGCCGCCAGGACTAAATTGGCTCCATCCACCTATATTTTGGTAAGCTAATTAATTATTGTGGTCTTTCCGGTAAGACTCCATGTTCGGACGTTAGTTAAATTAATTTGGGTCTAAATTAAATTATTTTCCTCAAGGGACGTCTTGGACCAAGAAATTACTGCAGCGCGGGATTTCTTCAGTAGGGGCTCGAGCACTGCAACCTCCTTCTAGGGTAAGTTAAATTCAATTGAGTCTCGAACCGTTGGTCGTTGGCGACCTATTTACGAATTTTGACTTATTAAACAGTTAGGACTTCGTCGCTTGGAAAACGTACTGCCTCGCGGTTAGGACTCGACAAGTAGATCTCCAGGTAAGAGATTCTACTACTAGTTTCATGTTTGAAGTATGAGACTGTGTATGCCCTATGTTGCATATTGAGAGTTTGACAGTATGATGCCTGAAATAAATGTTAGTATGATGCAAATGACGATATAGTTGTGCTATAGCCTGTTATGCGTGGCAAGATTTATTATGGCTACGACGAATGTCGGGACGGAGAGTGTAGAAATGATTTATGCGACATGTTATATGCTGATGCCATGTGTATGTATACTGCAATTAGGGTACCTGTTAGCTTGATTCTGTTAGAGTCGTACCTGCATGGGTGTCCTTCGGGATCACCACCTACTGAGGACTGTGTGGTCCGACGGGACGCCAGTCTAGCATGAGATAGACATGACTCGAGTGACTCGACGGGGTCCTCGCATCCCGACTGTCCTAGGTGTCCCCGGGCACCGAAGACCAGAGTTACGTTCCTACGGGAGCGCATGATTGCACGTGTTCGGGAACGTGCCAGAGATTGGGTACCAGTTATCAGGACTCTAACAGGAAGTTAACAGGCACCTAGTGGGACTAGTAGTGGGTCCCTTACTGAGTATTTTTATACTCATTCTCTCCATTTTATGTTTTCAGGTAGAGGACGAGGCAAGGGCAAGGGCAAGCTGGCGAGCGACCCGAAGTGAGACCGAGGAGGGCCATAGGGACTACCGCTTCCGCTTATTTCTTATTTCAGATTTTAGCATTTGAGTCTGAGTACTTTTTATTTTTCACTATCTTTTATGTAGATAGGGCCCGAGTAGGATTTCAGAACGTTTTTACATTTTTGCATGACTACCTTGTTTATGTTTTTATAAATGAATTTCTTGAACCGTATGCTTTTAATAAAATTTTTAGACTTAAACCACTTGTTCTATATTTAGTAATGACTTCGATTCAGCATAAGGAGTTGGGTCGTTACACGTATAGTTAGTAGATAAGCAATCCATGCCTAAAATTACCTCAAAATCATGCATGCCTAGAACTGACAGGGTTACATCTAAAACACGATTTGCTATCTTTATCTGACATGCTTTTATCTTTTCTTTCGACAACATACAACATGAGCTCTCCAAATGGAGTAGACACTAACAATTCATAACCCAAAGGTTCTACTTCTAGACACGCATATTGTACGAAGACTGAAGATATAAAAGAATGTGAAATCCAAGAGACAAACAGTACTAGTGTCATGCTCCCTTCCACGCAAACCATCTCTAGGTATAAGACGAGGAATGAAGCCAACATATGTTAACTCTCTCTTACTACACATAATGACAAACTGAATTAAAACTTGACTCAAAGTTACTATTCAAACATAAACCCTTTTGAGCAATACTTGATAATACATTATATTAAATGATACAATTCTAGTTACATACACAATATTATAACCAATCTCGTACCACGCTACTAAACATATTACACATAAGTCCTCCATGCACGACAACCTGTTGAAACTGATGGATAAACTGGATCTTTGGCAGTGGTAAGCTGAGCTTTGGAACAATAATCATACTTGGAAAATGAAAACATTTGAAAGAGTGAGCTAGAAAAGCCTCGTGAGTGATGAAATGAGAAAAATTAAGTAATCTTTAACTTAACTTTATTTCCCAATTTGTAAATACATCTTTAAAGATAAACTTTAATTTTTTTCTCTTTACTTTAAATGATTCGCTACTAAAACTAGCAACTCATCTAACCCCATCGTGGAGGAGAGACTCGAGTCAAACAATGGTGGTCACAATGAGTTAGCTATCTAACTTATAACTCATCTAGTTACTTTGTGATAGAGATTATTTGATACAAATAATGATATATAGTCTTGATGAGTTGTAGTTTCCAACAGACTCTGCTGATGACTCTACTGAGGTTGAGATCACTCGATACAGACAACGACCGTCCTACTGGAAACAAAGTAACATTGTAACACTCATTTTGCATGACATCTCTATGTTGTGTAGGACACGTCCAGTATGCACATGGTATACCTAACGCCCTGCGTGCATGACATCTCTACATTGTGTAGGGCATAACCAGTGTGTAACATCTCTATGTTGTGTAAGCCAATACCATGTGCACTTCTAATGTGCACACTTGTGTGGGCTTTGCAATCACTCCCATTGTCTTTGTTGTGGTGGGGCTCACTCATCACCCACGACAGCATCATTGTCATAGAGTACACTTCCACGTCCAACAACGAAACATAACCGATGTGCACACGGTACCATACAATCACATGCTTAATATCTAAACCATGTAGTCAACAGAAAGGTCACAATATCTCATGAAAACATTTCAGAATGATTTCTTATCCTTTTCTTGTGTAAAACTCAAGCTTACTTTAATTGTGCGTGGAAAACTGAAAAATTTAAACAATACTTGCTAAATTATGCTTTGATTAAAATATTATAGTTTTAAATACCTTCAAGAAACTCAATATTCACGTGTTAATATGAAACTCATTAACAAACGTAAACTTGAAACTCTTGCTTTATAAGTCAGATGCTTAAAAAAACATATTCTCAAACTCAGCATGTTTAAATACCTTTTGCTAAAACATTTCTCATTTTAGATCCTCTTTAGACTAACATATCATTTTTTATGTTTTATAAATCTCAATTATAAACTTAGCAACATGCTCCAACTTTATCAAACATTTCTAAATCCTAAACTCATGCTTTAGAAACATTCATATAATACAAGAAATCTCAAACACTTTGACTCAAAGCATGGTTAAAAGTAAACTAGTAAAACATGTTTGAAATCAAGTTTGGAACTCTTTTTGTCACTCACAACCTTGAGCTAGTTCCCTTGGTTGTAAACTCGGCCAAAACCGAGTATCATAATCTTGAATAGTCTTACCTTTCTATTATAAGCTTAAGATGACATACACACAATGTCGCTCGTGAATTTTCTAATTCAGTAGGAAAATTTCAAACAATCTAATTTCCTCAATACTTGACCAACATTAATGTACTTTATATCACTCTTCGTTTCAAACTATCTACAGCTTACTTAAAGAAGTGAAAATGATAATCCCACTGGATTTGTCCAGAACTTGTCCAAAACACAGCTATACCAGAATCGCGATTTCTACTACCCTCTGCTTTTGCTCCTAAAATTAAACCTACGCCATTTACCTTTACAACGAAAACGAAGAAATCTAGGGCTCTTCGTCTCTTGTCAACTTAACACAATTAGTCATTTCTTGGACTAACTCAGGACCGATCAACTTTTGTTCTCCAACTTTGTTCCGGCACACAGGAGTTCTACATAGTGTACCATACAAAGCTTCAAATGGAGTAATTACCATACTAGAATGGTAAACGTAGTATCCCAACTTCTCTTGAACTACAAAACATTGGCTCTTAACATGTTCTGGGAATATAAGCGCAATTGAAATTCCTGAGGAGTTATACATTTGTGTATTGAGAAGACCATTTACTATTTCTTGAAGCTCGATCTCTCCCCGGATGAACCATATAGCCAAGAGAAACCATGAACCAGAATAGAAGAACTTGTCCCACCCATGAGTAAAGATTTCGTAATAGGTAGGAGCATAAATTGAAACATTTTGAAGATACAAAGATAGTTATTAAATCATTAACACCGCATAAAATCATTCCTCTTAGAATAGCTGTTAATATGAATAACAGAAACTCTGTTATAGCCATTTATGTACATTCAATGTACTATACGGGTAGAGGAATACATAGAGTTGAACATAGTAAAATAAGAAATTGAAAGATTTTGTTGAAATTGTTCATCTGGAAATTTCCCAAAAAGCTAATCATAGGTTCTTCTCTCCATCGAAACAATAGGGCCGTTATGCTCATTACTAAACTTGTTGAAGAAATGAAATATAACCAAGGTATATCTTTTTTATCAGAGGTTGAATCGATCATTAGAAGAAGAACTAGACAAAAAATTAGGATACATTTTGGGAAAATAAAACTTCCATAGAAGAGAAGCAAATGAAAGGCTTTCATAAAAATTCTAGTAGAATCGAGAATGAAGTTTTCATTCTGTACATGCCAGATCATGAATTAGTAACTGCATCCAATCTCTAAAAAAATCCAATTATGGTATTCTTCTCTATTTTCCAAGAAAGAGAACAAGAAAGAAAAGCATTTCCTCCTCGATAAGTAGAGTGACCGGTTCGTTGTAGTTTAATTCAGCTAACTCCCTTCTTCGAGTCGAGTTCGAGTTGCTAGAAAGAAATTCTTACTTATTTTAGATTCTGACTTCGTTCTAGTAGACTCTATAAATATGCAGAGCTGTGTCTTATGAGGGACTCATATTAGTGGGCTGAATTTTGGCTTTACTTATGCCAGCTAGCTTTTTTTGTAAGCTTGTTAGCTTCGTAAGCTCTGCTCTAGAAGCTGCTTACGCTTATATTAGTGGGTTAAGAAGGTGGTACCGCCCCGTGGGAGTCCTTTTGAACTTGAGTTATCGTTTTTACCAGCGTAGTAGTAGTCTCTATAAGCGGGGCTAAGCAGAAGATTTTCATACTCTATTCTGGTACTATAGTGATTAGCACAGGTAAAGGGTTTTCTTCCTCCTTCCTCTTCTATTAATCTAAGGGCTCTTGAAAATAGTTCAGGGATCAGGACTTCGCTTTCAAGTCCTAACCTTTGTATCCTTACAGTCAAGTTATTTCATAACCTAACGGAGCCTTGTTCATTCACAAATTCTTTGAGCCTCCTTGAAGTTCCGGGAAATGGTTTCTATCCAGTTCCTTTGTCAAGCCATTCTATTGCAACCTTGAAGATAGGGCTTAAAATGGAAGTCCTGTTTCGGCTGTAATGTAATTTTGAATTCAATATTGAATGAATAGAGAGACTAATTCAAGAAAAACAATGAAGAATTCAAAAAATTCTTTAAAAGAAATGGAAGAACAAAAGTCATATGGATTCACAAAAACTACGTGGATGGATAGGAACTAAAAAAGAGAGATTGAAGTAGTTTGGACGATTCAATAATATTATTACTTCAATTCGTAATTTTTAGTTGGACAAATCTTAGTGATGGAATAATAAGTTATAATTCATTGGTTGATTGTATCATTAACCATTTCTTTCTTTTGGTGTAAGGAACTTATCATGAATCCACTAATTTCTGCCACTTCCGTTATTGCTGCTGGATTGGCCGTCGGGCTTGCTTCTATTGGACCTGGGATTGGTCAAGGTACTGCTGCGGGCCAAGCTATAGAAGGGATCGCGAGACAACTCGAGGCGGAGGGAAAAATCCGAGGTACTTTATTTCTTAGTTTGGCTTTTATGGAAGGTTTAACAATTTATGGGTTGGTTGTAGCATTAGCACTTTTAATCCTTTTGTTTAATCCTAAAAAAATTACGTATCTTTTTTCGTATTTTATTTACTTGGACTTGCTGCTCTTGCTTTTTCGAATTATACGAAGATTTCACTCTTACAATTACTTATTTGTTGGGACAATAACCTATGGGAAGGATTGATTTGAGGATGTTCTTTAAGATCTGGATGGTTCTCTCTGACTGGACATCTATCTAAGGATGGAAAATTGTATTAAACTTCAACTTTATTCCCATTGCTTTCTGTAAACTAGGTCAAAACTTGAAAATAAACCTCATATTCCTATATGAAACTATGGACACTGGCACAATATGCTGAGTCACTATCCTATCGACATATAGCTTTGCTAGCTGATATAGTGTAGACATCACTTTGATCGACATAAAATGCTTTTGTCTTAGTGAGTCTATCTACTATTAGTAGTATACCTCATATCCATTAGATGTACATAGCAATCCAAATAAAAATCCATAGTGATGTGCTCCTATTTTCACTCCGGCACTAGCAGTGGATTAAGGAGTCCTTCAAAAACAAATTTTAACTTCTTCCAAACTATAGGGAAAAAACCTTCCAATGTATTCTATACAATAAATGATATTAGAAATAATAATTTTAAAACCATGATGTGGAATGTAAATATTAGTTTATTAATACACTACAAATCTTGAGAATAGTACAACAATTTTGTTGGAAGCCTCGTTTTTCGTTTATTTGTATGTGTTGTTATTTGGTGTAAGTACTAATGATTTTTCTATTGTCTTAATACAATGTGAAAGTTTTTAATAGTGGTGGAAGGAAAATATCGGCAGGCAAGCACAGAATTACAAATAGTTTTTTATATTTATTTTAAGTTGAATATAATGAAGAATACTTAATGGTGAAAATGAAATTAGCATCTATCTTTAATGTGTTGGTAAAGATGTTTTATATCAGGCTAAAACTAACATTAGAATCAACAATAATATTGGTAAAAAACCAACATAAAAGGTGTGTTACCGACAATATTAATAACATCTTTATAGATGTCGGTCATCTATCCAACATTGAACATCTATAATGTTAGTTTTCGACTGACATTAAAGATCAAGTTCCTTATGGTGTTGCAACAAACCAAACTATAAGGAAATAATTAAGGAAAAATCCAACAGATTTGGATTCTTCACTTTTACTTTTTATTTTTTTCTTCTTTCAAGCTAACAATAAAGCTCAAGAATCAGAACCATACCAAGAAACCGTAGATGTGAGCAAATTTAACAAGATCCAATGATTTGTGGATGAATATGTTAAGATCCGGTGGTACGAACTAGCAACATTCAAATCGTTCTTCAGTCATATACGTTGTTGAAAGAAACAAGCAAGGTTAATGGTGATACTCGACCGTCGAGAGAAGTGTAAAATACTGTGAGACTCTAATCGCATTATGAAAGTACACGTTAAGACCACATGCGACCGAAATTAGCTGCGTTGAGGTTACACACAATGGGAGTTGGCGAGTGGAAGTGTTGTGAATCAAATGTGGAAGGCGTTTTAGCTAGCTGTGCGATGCAAAAGAGCTATGCGATGAGGTAGGAGGCGATGTGAGCTTCCTCTACTGTAAAGTAGCTAACGACATCATTACATAATAAGGTCAACGTTTGAAGTGACTTGGCCTCCCACTTTGATCAGGATAAGGTAGTGGCAGTGGCCACGTAGTGTTTTGATATTGAATGATTTTCACCGTCAAGTAGAGGTAATCATACCGACTTAGAAAACTTCACTGGGAAGCTTATAAAAAGGGGAAGTATGACAAATTTAAGAGCTTACTTTATGCTTTATGTTTACCTAAAAGAGTGAAGAAGTTGCAAAGAATTTTGGGAGCCATACGAGCTTGGAATTCGATAAACAATTGGCTAAGAGCTCAAAGAGGAGGTTATCAGATTGTGAGTGGTTTTCTTTAAAGTGTTCGTGAAATAAATGAATTTCCATTATGAATTCTTTTATATATACCTCTTTGAAATTCTTGAGTTCACTGATTTCCATTATGTTTCTCAAATTCTTAAAATGGACTTGATTTACAAATGATTCAGATTTAGAAATGAATTTGAATGGTTGCTGCAAGATAATTTTAGTACCCTATGCGATGAGATACCTGACACTTGCTTAGGGATTTGGTGTGGAATGTTCTATTCTTGTTGCGTGTTATGGAATAGGATGCCTCATACTAGTTGTGTGTTCTGGTATGAGAAGCCTTATACTTGTTGTGTGCTCTGGTATAAGATGCCCTTTGTTTGCTGTGTGTTTTGGTATTGGAAAACACGTTATGCATTATGGGATTGATGGAAATTGTTGTATACGTTGAGATTTCTCCGTACAGCCGCAACTCACTGATAAGAGTGTGTTGACACTTTTTGAGCTGATAAAGGTACAAAAGATGGAATTTGTTATGTGAAAATGTTTTCCAATGCAATGTGATTTTATGATGAAATGATTTTGCAAGGAAATGGTTCCTATGAATAGTGCCAATGAGATTTGAACGTGTAAATCGCCTAATGCAACCAAATAATTTTCTAATTTGAACTCATATTTCTATTGAAATACGTACTTATTTATATTGAGTGGTATTATGAAAAGAATTTTTGTAACGTCTTATGGTGAGAGTGTGTTCTATTAAATATGTTGATGAAAATTCCCACTCACCAGACCCTTTTGGTGTAATCTTCAAGTATTTTGTTTTATGCCCCTCCAGGTAACGAAGTAAATATTGGCAAGCAAGCACACAACTACAGATAGTTTATGTGTGTGTGTGTGTCTATATATATATATATATTAATTGAATATGATAACGAACATTTAATGGCAAAAATGAAATTAGCACCTATCTTTAATATCGGACAATTTATTTCATTCTGGTTAAGTGATCGACATTGAAAAATATGTTGGTAAATATGTTTGATGTTAAACACTTGAATGATGGTAAGGGGAGGCAGGGGGAAGAGGTTGAAGAGTGGAGGTGAATGATAAACTAATGGAAGTGCATTGTTCTAATTGATACAATATCAGTTTAATTGAGATTTAAATTGATACAACCGGCGAAGTTTAGGATTTCAATCGATACAATTACTATTTTAAGATTTCAATTAATACAACCTACTTACAGAATAATCCAATCCTAGCACAGATTTACTAAATATATAGGTTGAATAATTTCCTAATTAGAAATTTGACGTGGCATTAATAAAATACCAACAACAATTTAAAAAGAGTATTAACCTATAATTTAAATATATGTTCTTGTGTAACCTAAACTTACATACTCTTTTCCTAATTTATTGTTTTCTAACCATCTTTATTAGTACATAATTTGAAGAAAAAGAAAAGACAAAACAAACAGAAAAAAGATATTATTGAGTTTGGATGTAAAAATTAATCTTATGCGATTAAACGTAACAATCATTCTGCAAATTGTTTTACAACTTAGTTTTTTTTTATTAACTGGGGGATGTCAATACTAACATGTAGTTACTTATTTTCGTTTTTGACCAGTTGAATCAAACAATCGCTCTTCCAACTTCTAAAATTAAAAATTGCATAACGGTCACAAAATTACCATTAACCATTTGAAAAAAGATTTATATTCCTTTATTCCCCCTATATATGTTTTTTTGATCTTTCAAATTATTCAATTGTATCCAACAACAAAAGAAATGCGTAGTCCTTTAGACATTACTTATCTTTCTCTCTCAATTCGAAAGTAAAATGAATTCTTAGTTGGCACTTTTTTTCTTGGTTTTACAAATACTTTTCATTAAGCTATATGTTGATGAAGAATTAATCTCACTTTTGCCAGAAACAACAGTGACCACTATTAATAAATTGGCTGGTCAAGTGCTAGGCGTTCACTGTAGGTCAAAGGACGATGACTTGGGAGTCCATATCATAGAGTCTAAACACAGTTACTCCTTTCACTTTAGACCTAATATTTGGGGCACAACACAATTTACTTGAAACTTTCAATTTGTGCAAGGCGAGATGCATAATTTCACCATCTACAACTTTCACAGGGACATAAATCATTGCACTAATTGCACATGGGAAATTTATCGAGAGATCCCTTGTTTGATGCATCCAAATAACACTGAAACTTATAATATGTGATTTCCTTGGAACTAGAAAAAATATTTTGAAAAATGAAATATTAATGCATGGTTTAGCTTGAGCATGTCATTACATATACTTTCAAATGATATTATATAAAATAAAACATAATCAAAGGGATTAAGAAAAGTCTCGTGTTTTTCTTTCTATATCTCTCATACTAGTTGTAATCAAATTTGACAGCGTAAACTCTTGTATGTGCATTTTAATACATGGTTTCTAAACTTTTATACATCTCTTTGATTTAGAACAAACCAATCATTTGTTTCCAATATTTCATATAAGTTTCCATCGTTTGTTAAATTTTTTTAAATAGTCACTATTAGATGGACTATTTATGAGGTTTTATCAAACCATAGAGGTAAATTATAATAATAAACCCTAAACCACTACTACAAAATTGGCATTATTTGATAACGACTTCGATTCATTTAATGTTTTTGAAATTTAAGGTTGTAAATCATTTCTTTACTGAAAATTAAAATTTTAAATTTTATTTTATGTATCTCTTAAAACATCACTTTAATTTTGAAACCATTAGGTGGTAAATAACAAAACAAAGAAACTCATAGATAGATATTAGTATCTATTTGCTAATTTTTTTTTTAAACATTACAAATCAAATAAGGTCTAATTGCAATCATATTTTTCAGAACACCAAGCGCAGAAACTTACTGCAGTTTTTTAAAATAAAAAAACAGAAAACAAATTATTTATTCAAATATACCTAAACAATTGTTCTTCAATTATCAATAGAGCATAAAGTAAGATTGCTTCTACTTATAAGTTTGTTTATGTTATGTGTGATTTGTTTTCAACCAGTGTCTTAAAAACCATAGCCCAATTATATATACAAAAATCAAAAGTGTATACCTTTGTCATGCCTAAATGGATGACCTTTTCCTCAACATCGGCAATGTCAACATTAAAGACATTCAACACAGAAATGGTGGTATTGAAAGCAATTAACAACAACTCGAGACTTACATGGAAACCCGAGAACCGGAAGAAAAACCACGATACTTTAGTTTTTATTATTTTTCTTATGAAAAAAATACAATAGGTACAAAGGGAGAATAAATAGAGTACAATAGGAATAAGAAAGGAAAAGATCTAGGAAATATTTAGGAAATAAAATCTTATATATTATTCTTTCCAAAAGTACTCTAGGGCAAAGCCCTACTAATTCTAACACTCCCCCTCAAGTTGGGAGGTAAATATCAATGAGTCCCAACTTGCTAACGCAAAGATCAAAGTGTGGTCTGAGAAGCCCCTTGGTAAGAACATCAGCAATCTGTTGGCTTGAAGGAATGTACGGAATGCATATGCTTCCACTGTCAAGTCTTTCTTTGATGAAATGCCGATCAATCTCAACATGTTTAGTTTTATCATGTTGAACTGGGTTGTTAGCAATACTAATAGCAGCTTTATTATCACAAAAAAGCTTCAATGGTGTCTCACATTCCTGATGAAGATCTGACAAGACTTTTTGGAGCCAAATTTCCTCACATATTCCCAGACTCATAGCTCTGTATTCAGCCTCAGCACTGCTCCTGGCCACAACACTTTGCTTCTTACTCCTCCAAGTTACAAGATTGCCCCAAACAAAGGTACAATAATCGGAGGTAGACTTTTTGTCAATAACAGATCCTGCCCAATCTGAGTCAGTATATGCCTCAATGGTCTTTCTATTTGTTTTTCTAAACATCAACCCTTTACCAAGTGTATTTTTCAAGTATCTCAAGATTCTGTTAACAGCTTCCATATGTTTCTCATAAGAAGCCTTCATAAATTGGTTGACAACACTCACAGCAAAGGAAATATCAGGATGAGTATGAGATAAGTAAATTAATTTACCTACAAGGCGCTAATATTGTTCTTTATCAACTGGAACTTGATCATCAGAGTTTCCTAGTTTACAATTGAATTCAATAGGAGTATCAGCAGGACGACATCCCAACATACCTGTCTCGGTTAGCAAATCAAGAGTGTATTTTCTCTGAGACACGGAAATACCTTCTTTAGATCTAGCCACCTCCATTCCAAGGAAATATTTTAGATTTTCCAAATCTTTGATTTTAAATTCATCACCCATTCTCTGCTTTAGTTGTCTGATTTTTTTTATCATCTCCAGTCAAAACAATGTCATCCACATAAACTATCAAAATAGCAATCTTCCCTGTCTTGGAAGCCTTTGTAAATAAAGTATGGTCAGAGTGCCCTTGATTGTACCCTTGGGACTTGACAAAGGTAGTGAATTTGTCAAACCATGCTCTCGGAGACTGTTTCAGACCATATAGAGATTTTTGGAGTTTACACACCTGCTTACCAAATTGGGCTTCAAATCCTGGCGGGGGGCTCATGTAGACTTCCTCCACAAGGTCTCCATTCAAAAAAGCATTCTTAACATCCAGCTGGTATAGAGGCCATCTTTGTTCACAGCAACAGATAGCAGGACTCTAACAGTATTCAATTTAGCAACTGGAGAAAAAGTTTCTGAATAGTCAATACCATAGGTTTGAGTGAATCCCTTTGTAACTAACCTTGCCTTGTGTCTATCAAGTGTACCATATGCTTTGTATTTGAGAGAGAATACTCATTTGCATCCTACAGTTTTATGTCCCTTGGGTAGAGCACAGATCTCCCAAGTTCTATTCTTTTCAAGAGCCTTCATCTCTTCCATAACAACATTCTTCCATTCAGGACACTCTAGAGTAGTGTAGATATTTTTCGGTATTATGGTAGAGTTAAGGCTTGCTGTAAACGCTCTAAACTGTGGAGAGAGATTATCATAGGAAACATAGTTGCAAATGGGATGTTTAGTGCATGATCTAGTACCTTTTCTCAATGCAATTGGAATGTCAAGAGAGGGATCATACTCATCAAGTTTCCTTGTATGACTCTGTTCAGCTTCATCGTTACTGGTTTCTATTCTAACCTCAGTCTCATCATCACGGTTCTTTTCTTCCATATTTTCAAGAACAACAACATTAGACTTGTCATTCTCCCTCATCGTATTATTAGTACAAGGTTTTGTAGGATTTTTCATACCTTGGTCTCGAGGAGGTTCGAAATCTTGGACTGGAGTCGGCGGTTGACTAGTAGGGGACCCAACTTCCTTTATGAGATTCCTCCTGTAATATGTTTTCCAGGGAACTTGGTTTGTGGGTAAGATTATGGGATGAGGATCAATGTCAGAAACGGTAATAGGAGTAGGTTTAACAAATTCAAAAGTGCTGTTAGACTCTTCACTCACATTCTCCCCTCTGAAGATGGCTAACGGGAAAGTAGGGTTGATTTTCACAGAAAGTAACGTCCATAGTGACAAAGTATTTCCTAGACGGCGGGTGAAAACATTTATAACCGCGTTGGTGAAGGGGATATCCAACAAACACACAGGCCTGAGCCCGAGGGGTAAATTTGATCTGATTAGGGCCGAAATTATGGACATAAGTGGTGCACCCAAACACACGAAGAGGAACCTCAGAAAAAAGACGAGTAGAGGGGTAAGACTCCTTAAGACAATCTAAGGGAGTCTAAAGCTGGAGGATACGAGAAGGCATTCTATTGATTAAGTGAGCGGCTGTAAGAATAGCATCTCCCCACAGGTATGATGGAAAGGAAGTGGAAAGCATAAGTGAACGGGCTACTTCCACAAGGTGACGATTTTTTCGTTCGGCCACTCCATTTTGTTGAGGAGTGTAGGCACACGAGGTTTGGTGAACAATCCCCTTGGAGGCTAGAAATTCACTAAGGTTATCATTTTGGAATTCTCGACCATTATCACTTCGAAGAATTGCAATTTTTGTATGAAATTGTGTTTTGATAACATGATAGAAGTTTTGGAAAATGGATGGAACCTCAGATTTATCAGTGATAAGGTAGACCCTGGTAAGACGGGTATGGTCATCAATGAAAGTTACAAACCACCACTTTCCCGAGGAAGTGGTGACCTTGGAAGGACCCCAAACGTCATTATGGATGAGGTTAAACGATTGTGTAGGTTTATATGGTTGTGAGGGAAAAGAGACTCGATGTTGTTTAGCCCGGATACACACATCACAAGATAGAGAAGAGACGTCTAGTTTAGAAAAAAGGTGAGGAAATAAATATTGCATATATATAAAGTTTGAGTGACCCAGTCGAAAATGCCACAACATACAGTCTTGTTCAGAAGTGCTAATGTAGGATGACAGTAAACTAACCCTAGACAAACTACTACATGAGGTATCATCATCAAGGATGTAAAGTCCTCTGCTATGCCGGGCAGTGCCAATCGTCCTCCCCGAGCTCATGTCCTGAAAATTAATCGATTCAGGCAAGAAGATAACTTTACAATGCAACTCACAAGCGATATTGCTTATAGATAACAAATTGTAAGACAGTTTAGGGACATGTAAAACATTCTGGAGAGCAGAACCATCAAAGGGAACTATTTTTCCTTTGCCAGCGATCGGAGCTAGAGAGCCATCGGCTATTCGAATTTTTTCATTACTGGCACACGAGGCATATGAGATAAAGTGTTCCGAAGAACCTGTCAAGTGATCTGTAGCCCCCGAGTCTAAGATCCAGGGATTCTTCCCATCAACGCTAATAAGCCCAAGGGACTGAGGCATACCTGACTGAGCAATGGCACCCAGAGTCGGAGTCTTGGTCTGGCTCACAGTAGGATCAGTTGATTGAGAAGTGATAGTAGGTGTAGTCTCACTAATGTAGGCACGTTCTGAGTTCTGTTTCTCGTTGGAGGACCGTTTCTTACCTCTTGGGGGACGACCGTGGAGTTTCCAACACTAATCCTTGGTGTGCCATTGTTTCTTGCAGTGCTCAAACACAGGAATTGACTTTCCATTATTCTTGTCACTGTCATGATTTAAGGACCGAGCGCTAAAGGCAGCGGTGAGTCAATGGTAGGGGTAGTCAATACATCCATGGCATTAGTGCGATCCTCTTCCAGACGGACTTCAAAACAAACTTCCATTAGGGAGGGAAGAGGTCTTTGTTCGAGTATACGACCACAAACATTATCAAATTTGGGATTAAGTCCTGCAAGGAAGTCATAAACACGGTCAGCCTCTTCAAGTTTAGCATATTGTGTACTGTCATTTGGTGTGTCCCAAACTGTCTCTCTACACAAATCCATCTCTTGCCAGAGGAGAGAGAGCTTGTTAAAATAGGTAGTTACGTCCAGGGTCCCTTGTTTGCAATTATGGACCTGTTTTTCGCAGTATATATAACCGAGAGGCATTCTGTCATTTCGAGTAAAGGGTTTGAGTTGTATCCTACAAATCTTTTGCTGTGGCTGCATATAGTAGAGGCTTGCCGATCTGTGGTTCCATACTATTAATCAGCATGGACCGAATAAGTGAGTCCTCTCCTTTCCAGAGTCGTTCCAAGGCGTCTCCTAGTGAAGGACGTACAATCTCTCCAGTTAAGAAGTCGAACTGGTGTCGACCTTTGAGGAACATCTTTATTGATTGGGACCAAGAAAAATAATTTTGACCATTTAATTTTTCACCTAAAAAATTCCCTGTAGACGAACCCAAAGAGCCAATTATATAATTTGACGGTAAATTAGGGAACGAAGTTACCGAGTTCTTGGGATACATCGGCAACTCGGTTGGTTTGGAATGCGTCGAAGATTCGCCCGCTTCAATGTCTGATCTATTCTGGAGTTGATCAATTTCGTTACCAGAAAACAGCGGTTGTTGTAAAGAGTCAACGTACAGTGGCTGCTTACCGTACAAATTTGACAGATTTACGGTTGTGGGTTTTTGTCCGGAGCTCATAAGCGGCACGTAAGGATGCAGATGGCTGGAAGGGTTTGACGGTTGGACATCTGACGGCGCGTAGAAGGGAACGGGTTGGGCGGTGACGTGAAACGGCGGCAGCGCGTGGGCCCACGCGCCGAACACGAGCGACGCATGAATCATCTTCTAATCAGACGGCGGCGCGTACGGCTATGAAACCACTCTCGTTTGGTAGATCGCAGTTTCTGTAGGTTTTGAAGCAGTTTCTCCATGGCGGTGGTGACGGCGACGTCCACGGCGGCGGCGGCAGTGACGGGTTCAGTTTCGATCTGGGTTTCTCCTAGGTTATTTTCTAAAGTTTCAATATTGATTTGCTCTGATACCATATTGAAAGCAATTAACAACAACCCGAGACTTACGTGGAAACCCGAGAACCGAGAGAAAAACCATGATACTTTAGTTTTTATTATTTTTCTTATGAACAAAATACAATAGGTACAAAGGGAGAATAAATAGAGTACAATAGGAATAAGAAAGGAAAAGATCTAGGAAATATTTAGGAAATAAAATCTTATATATTATTCTTTCCAAAAGTACTCTAAGACAAAGCCCTACTAGTTCTAACAGGTGGAAATGGAGGTCATGCGTTTGATAGTAAGGTCATCTATCACCATGTAAGTCACTTTTTTTTCACGTATCCGCCCATATCACTCGGCTTTTCTTCATTACCTCCATATACATATTCTGCATCGTTGCACATCGGCCCCTCGCATCCAAGACATTTTGCGTTATATGTACCGGTAAAACACTTTCAACAATTATTTTTTTTTAGAAAGGTAAGAAATGGATAGGAGGAGTAGATTCAGAAGCTCACATAACATTTGAAAGATAAACGAATAAATTATCTCAGATCAAGTGTGGATTAATAGTATTTGCTTCATCCTCATCTACTTACACATTCGTATAAACAATCATGCGAATGTAAATTAAAAAGTAAATCATATGAAACTAAATGGAAATAATGAAAATGAATGAAAAATGAGAAGAAACTCACAAGAACAAAGATCATTCCGGCCTTAAAAGATGGAAGTTGCAGCTAAGGAATTGTAACCATTGAAGAATATGGAGGAAGGGGGGCTCGAGCAGGAGAGGGGGTTACTGTCGGCAATTATTAATGTTTTCTTTATAACCTTGATAATAGGCTTCGAGCGATGGAATTACACGGTGACCTTTGAGCGACGGAGTTCCATAATGCTTACTTCGAGCAATAGAATTTTGGCTACTTTCGAAAGATTTTCGTAAGAATTTTTTAGTGGTGGAAGTAATTGTGTTTAGAGAATTTCGAAAGATTTTCCAAAATGACAGGCATACAGTGACCTAATTGTGTTTTTCTATTTTTTGTAGGGAGACAAGAAGAATATTACTAATTTTATTTTTAAATTAGCAAAATAGCAAAAAACAGTTAATACCAGTATCTAATTGACAAATTTGATTTCTAAATACAATGGGCTAACAAAAATCACAAATACCCTATAATTACAAACTATGCATACTCTTTAATATTCTAATTTTCCATCAAAAAAAAAAATAAACATCTTCTGGAAAGCATCACACCTTCTGCATACAACCACTCCACTTCTCCAAGAAAACCCTAGAATTTTTTTGAACCTTCTCTTTTCCTTCGAAAAATAAGATCGCTTTCTCCCTTGCTTTTTGAAATGCTTTCCACCGTCACTTAAGATACGCGCGATCATCTCTGTGCTCTCATATTGCGGTGAATTTTAGGATTGCTTTCCACCGACTCTTTTAAAATCGCTTTCCAACGGCCTTTATCATTTTCTTCTTCAGCCGTATATGTACTTAAAAACAGTCAAATAAAATAATTTAGAATTACACTGTATTTCTAAATTGATCGTGTATTATTTATTAAAATACAGATTATTTGTAGTTTTTATACCTGGGTTGTTTCGGATCAATGCATCAGAAAATGCAGACAACATGGCACATGAGTCCTCCAGAGTACCCCTAATGGAATTCAAAGCAATTTCCTCTCCTCTGACATATAGGATTAAAATGCAATTTTATTATTTGATTTGCTTACTAGTTACCACCCACCGGCAGTAAAGCCACCGTCCACACAAATGATCTGCCCACTGATATAGGAAGCCGTCAAAAGACACAAAAATGCCACCATCGACAATATCTCCAACGGTTCACAAATTCGCCCCGCCGGCGTCCACCCAATCAACCGCCCATATTCCTCCACAACTGCCGCATCCGGTTTAGATATTGTTGTCCTAACCCTCCATGACGCCACCGTGTTGATACGAATATTATCCTTTGCCCATTCACACACCAAGTTCTTCGTTATTTGGTTAATTGTCTCTTAAAACACAAATGACCCAAATCATTTCAAGATTAGTTTGGGAAAGATGATAAGGGGCCTCAAAATTCGTGCTCATCATGTAATTGTAATCCTCAGTTGTGTACTCTATTGCTCCTTTTAATGTTAAAGTCACTGCGTTGTTGACCTTAAAACCAAAAACCCACTTTCAGAAATTCGAAAAATTTTCATCCGGGTTTGTTTAAAAAATGAAAAGAGAGAATTACAAGGATGTTAAGGGTTCCATTCAAGATGGAAGAAACAATGTCAATGAGTTGCAGACGCTGAGAAGATGAAGTGAGATCACAAACAGAGGCAGTGAATTTGACGCTGAGACAACATTGCATTGTATTTGGCATGATTTTAGGCAGGGTTGAATTTTGAATTTAAACTTAACTAATTCACTAAAGATAATTATTTACATTATATTTGCCATGATTTTAGGGAAGGATTGATATCTAGTAAAGAGGGTTGAATTTTGAATTTAAACTTAACTAATTTACCAAAGATAATTATTTGCATTATATTTCCCATGATTTTAGGGAATGATTGGTATCTACGTGCGTAAATAGGGTTGAATTTTGAATTTAAACTTAACTAACTTACCAAAGATAATTATTTGCATTATATATGACATGATTTTAGCGAATGATTGGTATCTATGTGCATAAAAAATTGAATCTTTTAAATTATTTTTTGTTAATTTCTTAATGTTTATCGTAATAATTAATTATTGCATTATTTTTGCCATGATTTTAGGGAGGGATTCAATTTTGAATGTATAATTTAAAAAATGAAAAAATTGAATATTTAAAATTCTTTTTCGTTAAATTCTTAATTTTTATCCTAATAATTAATTATTGCATTATATAATTTTAAATCTATAATTCAAAAAATAAAAAATTGAATATTTGAAGTTATTTTTCTTTAATTTGTTGATTTTTATCGGGATAATTAGGTGATATTGAAACCAATTGAATATGTTTAGGGATCTTTGAGATAATATAATAATTTTTTGATTTAGTTAATAATAATCATAAGTGAGTGTGTTTACAAATACATTGTAGTCGTGATATATGATATTTTGTTTGATTTTTTGATCTCAACATATACATTGTATTTGTATATGGACAATTGTAATCCGTAGAGGGGTAATTTCGGGCCAAAAAAGTAGGAAAATATTTATGGCAGTTAGTTTTGTTATAATTAAAAAAAATAACAGTTTGCTATTTTTCTATTTTCTATTCTCACATTTGCTATTTCCACGGATTCCCCCTTTTTTTAAGAGATGTTTCTTGATGTTCAATACCCATCAAGATAAAATTTCCTTCATAGCCAATACTCATCAAGGAAAACATTTTTAAAAATTGGGCCGATCAAGTTAAACCTTTCTTGATGTCCATGAACCATGAACTAAAATATCAATTTATTTTGGGCTGACAAGAAAAATGGCAAAATAGAATGTTCGCTTTGGATAGATGGTAAATTTATTTTTAAATTGACAAAATAGCAAAACCAAAAAACTGAAAGGAAAATTGTAGGAGCATTGTCTTAAATGCCCCTTGAATCCTAAATACAATTCATCAAGAAACCCCAAATATCCTATAAATAAATAAAACTCCCTACACACAATCAACACCGATAACCATCAAAGCTCCAAATAATTTCTGCAGCTGTTTCATATCTTTTTCAAATTATGCGCGTTCAGGAATTCAAACGTTCAGGCAGAAACGATTGAAACTAGCTTCTAGCTTCGTCCCCACCAAACCCTTCAAAGTCTTCGTACATTTGGCGCAAATCAAGAGATTTTTTTCTTGTCAGTTCCTCCGATCAGAGACTCATGTGTCGAATGACCCACTGTAAACCCAAAAAAAAACCATGATTGAAAAACAGAATACCCACGATGAAACTAACCGTGAAACCCACCGCAAACCCATAACCAACATTCATTTTTCATCTCACTCCATCGTCATGATCACCTTGTGTTCGATCTGGACTTACCAGAAAACCTCTTTTCACTTACACTTGGGCGATAGAGAGAAAAACTTGTAGTACACGCATATCATGAGAAGTTTAGGAATGCATGGATAGGAAGTGCATCTTTTATCGCATGACCTTATTCTAGCCGCCTAGTAAGTCTCTCAATTAGAGCCTTAACATGACATATCTACGAACAAATACATACGCATGAATTAAAACAATGAGAATAAATGTTAGATCCTTGCAGATTTAAAATAATTATGCTCTTACTTGTCTTTCCCTATCCCTTGGTGGAAGTTGGGGTTTTGTAGCTGACCGTTTTGGAGGTGCTGGAGATGGTGCCTTGAGCTTCTCACTGACCATAGTTTTAGCTTTAGGCTTTTCAATTTTTTCTGTTGGAGCAGCTTGATGTGAAGCTTGCCCTGATGTTTTCTCAGAAGGAGCGACATGAGTTACACCTTCTTCATTTTCAAATAATAGCAATCTTGGTACTTGGTTCCACCATATCTCCTTCCTTGGCAACAAACTGCCAGCATTTTTATTAGTCAGCCTTTAACTTACAAAAAACTTAGATAAGGAAATTAAGTAACAGGGGCTCAGAAATAGTCACCTTATAAATAATACTTTGGATTAGTGACATCAGTTATAACCTGATGGAGAATTAGCAGCACAAATGAAACTATAAATCTATAAATTAACTATAAATCATTTTGGGGCTCTTGCAAATATGACAATTATAGTATCATAAATTAGGCCCATAGCACATCATTTTTACATTTGTAAAAATAGCAAAATTGAAGTACTGCTTGTACATATTTTTTTACTCTCTAATACTTCACTGATACATATTATTAGTTTAAAACACTTGATATGTTGTTGATACACTCAATCAATTAAATACACTTGAAGCACTAAGAATGATACACTTTATATATCGTTGATACACTTGTTATTGTTTCCTGATACGCTCGATAGATTTAATACACTTAATCACTTGCTAAACTTTATTGATACATATTATTAGTTTGATACACTTGATATGTTGTTGATACAGTTGCTCAACTATTGATATATTCAATCAATTAAATACACTTTGATGCACTAAGAATGATACACTTTATATATCATTGATACACGTTATATATCGTTGATACACTTGTTATTGTTTGTTGATACACTTGATAGATTTAATACACTTAATCACTTGCTAAACTTTGTTGATACATATTATTAGTTTGAAACACTTGATATGTTGTTGATACACTTGCTCAACTATTGATACACTTAATCAATTAAATACACTTGATGCACTAAGAACGATACACTTTATATATCGTTGATACACTTGTTTGTTTGCTAATACATTTGATAGATGTAATACACTTAATCACTTCCAAAACTTCATTGATACATATTATTAGTTTGAAACACTTGATATGTTGTTGATACACTTGCGAAACTGTTGATACACTCAATTAATTAAATACACCTGATGCACTAAGCATGATACACTTTATGTATTGTCGATACATTTGTTATGGTATGTTTACAATCTTAATAACATGTTGAACATCATTATCGCCTATAGTCAACAAATTAAAATTGAAAGTTCAATACATGACTCAACCTGAATTTCAGTATGAATCAAGTTCACAAAAGAATCAAATGATGATATCGCTCTATCAACCAAAACACAATTTGTTTTGTAATCCACGTAGTAATGTTGCTCATCCCATCACTTTGAAAAACAATTACTGCCAATTTAACCATAACTACAATGAACTGCAACAATTTTGGAAAAATAAAAAACACGTAGTAAGTATATCAGTCAACTAATACATATAATATAAGTATATCATACCGTTGATATAAAAAACTGATACAAATTAAAAAAAAAAAAGAACCGAACGTAACTAAATAAAATCAAACTGATCTACAAAGTTCCTTTCGATAAAAGATATTATGAAAAAATAAAAGAGATGAGGAAGAACTAACCGTAGCCCTAATTTTAATAAATAATATATGAGCAATTTACAGAAATAATATTAGGGCTTCAAAAAAGGGGAAGAAATACATACATAATTCTTGTTTTCCCTGAAGAAAAAAGGAGGACAATGGGAGAAGAAGACGAGGAGAAGATGATAAAAAAAAGAGAGAAGCCGACAAAGAGGGAGAAATCTAAAAGAACAAAACTGAAGAGAGAAGAGAAGAACAGTGGAGAAGAGGCAGAAGAAGACGAGGAGAAGAGAAGTAGGTGAATAGGAGAAATGGTGAAGAAGAACGATAGAGGAGAAGAAGAAAACGAAAAATGAAGGAGAACAATAAAGAAAAACGAAAGAGGAAGAGAAAACACCAAAGACGGGCAATTTTGGAATAATAAAAAGAATAAAATAAGAAATATCAACCAAAATTAAAAAGTTGCTATATTTGCAAATTAAAAATGCTAGTACTAATATTGCTAAATTGGATTTTTATTGTGCCACCCAATATAATTTCCCAATCATTTTCACAAGGGAAGGGAAAGAAAATCAATTTTCAACTATAAATCTATAAATTAACATCTTACCTATTTCAATTTGAGCAAATGCTTCATCCAATTCTACTCTATCATCCGGATCTGACATTGACATATTAGAATGATTTTTAATAAGTAACCAAAAAGGATTTGTGTCATGTAGCAACAATCAATATTGGTAAAAAGTAAATGATGTACTCTTCAAGAATTTTGCCAGCGTTCCATCAGTAATAGACTTGGCCAATGGAGGAACAACAACATCAAGTAGATCCCCTTTGATACCAAACATGCCAATGTGTTAGTTAGAACAGAAAGAAAAAAGGTTAACAAATACAACTAAAGAAAAATAAAGTTGCGTAGTTAGTGAACTTTCAATATACTTTTCATTGAATAAATAAGCCCGCTAGCAGTGTGAAAATTAAGTTTGCAATAAGCTTCATACAACAACACGACCAACCACTAGCAAAGAAATTCTATTGCAAGTGAACTCAGGGCTAAACTTAATGGATGGGTAAATAAATCATTTCAGTTCTTCTAAGCGATGTCAATATACAAAGTTAAAAATGTATCGGCAATTTTTAACTTCGTGCAACAACTTATAGACACAGATCTACACATTTAAAACTCACAACTGAGATAGACATCCTTCTTATTAAAGCATCACAATTATTAGATTTTATGACAAAACTTCGTTCATTGTCCCCCTCCCCAATTTTAATCGATGAGTTCACAAAAATGTACCAAATTCCAAACCCGTTCATGTAGATTCCAAAGCACATAAGCCTCGATCACATACAACTTCCATCCTTAGATTTCTGAATATCCCTAGCCACATTTAAAATTCAAGAAACCACAAAACCGATATAGATACAAAAAAAAAATTCTCAAAGCAAGAAAAAGAAAACAAACCTCCAGAATACTCCGAGGATAGTGTATGAATTTAGAAACCAACACTCTCTCTTTCCCATCAATCACCAACACGCGATGATTGTAAGCAACATTAACAACAAGAGAGTGAATGAGAAAATAGAGTGAACTGCTGTCCGTACGAAACAATAGCGCGATGAACTTCGGCGGTGGTAGTACGACTTGCTTCGAAAGATCTTCGGCAATCATGGATTAATGGTGGAAGAGTGAGTGATTGATAAGAGAGGGTATGAAGAGTTTAGCGCGAGAAGAGAGCTAGGGTTTGACATAGAAGAGTGAGTAAAGTGAGAATAGAATTAATTTTACAAAAATAATTAATTAAAAAATAACTTTAATGTTGGTTTTAAACCAACGTTAATCTATCTTGATGTTATTTTAAAACCGTCATTAAACATCCACATTTTAAAAATCAACATTAAACAGTTGTTTTCATTTTTTCCATCGACATCACAGAACATATTTTTTCTAGTGATTATGATGCTTCTCATCTAATTAAATTGGCTAATTTGATATTTAGAACCATTGGTTAGCTTTTCTAATCAATTGGGCTAGGCATAGATAAGAAGTTAAAAATATACCTTGATAATATGATGGTTAAAATTACAATAGTGATTCCATTTCTCTCAATTAGAAAGTTCTATTTGATTGCACTTCTCTCTTTATTTTTCTTGCACTTTATTTATTTGAGTCTCAAACCACACCGAATCCCCTCCCCTATTTATCACTTTAACTAGATAATTAACTTTATGAAACTAAACTTTGTGTTTTTTCCTACGGATTGACTAGGTCTTGTCATTTGTACTACTTAGTAGTATAGATAGCATTGATTGCTATAGTATAAATTTTATTTGATTGACCATTTATAGGTGATAGTAAAAGATTATATCAAATTGGCATCATTGCTAGGGAAGCCAATTATTTTTTTAAGTTAGTTTTTTCTTAGAGAATTCTCTTGCTTTGGTTTGTCTTCTTTTTGTGTCATTGTTATAAGCATGGAAAGATATCATATGCAACTTTGGGATTAATCTAGTGGAGCGTCTCTTTCTACTAACGGGGTTCCTGACCTTCACCATTAGGTTTCTAAGTTAACTTTTTTGGTTAAGCAAATGGTTGTTGTGAGATCACAGCAAGTGAAAGTGTAGGATTTGCTCCCTCATGGGTCATCCTTAGTAAGTATGTCCAAGGTTGCAGCTGAGTCCGATGCCATGAGACTATTGCATGGGAGAGTTTCCTAGTAAGTGAGATTATGGTTTCCATCAGACTAGGAGGGAGGAGCCCTTTGGCTATGGAAACCTTGGATGGAACAAGAGCCATTATGATTCATACCCTACAACACCTGACGTGTCGATGCATGCTCCCTCTTTCCACTTAGATATCTCTTCAAAGAAATTGGTTATGGAGCTTTCTAATGACTCTCTTGAGTTTCAACAAGTACCTATCCATAAGGTAAAGTTGACCTCCAAAGCTTGAGAGAACTTATCACTCAAGTTTCTCAATCAATTGGGAAGCTAAATGAGCGCTTGTTGCAATCATGCTCTGAAGCAACTGGGATGCATAGAAGTGAGGTAATTGACATTAACTGTCAAGTTGAGCAGCTAATTCCTCAAACTATAGGCCAAGATTACGTGCAGTCACTAAAGAGCCCACCAGAACTCCCCATTGTTTGTACCACTAAGGCCAAGTTCCTTGCAGATTATTAATTCAACGACCATGATGATATGTATCCTGTCCCATGTTCAGAACAAACTTGTGAGGTTAAGAATGAGTCTGTGCTTCATCTTAAAGAGCCTTAGGTGATAGAGTTTGAGGTTGTAACATCTCGTTCTATTCTTCTCTTTGGCCTTTTTTATATTTTTTTAAAATTGATCATCTTTTCCTTGTGAGTCTGCTGAGTCTTTTCTTTCTTTGGACTTGTTAAAGTCCTTTGAGCCTTTTGATTCTTTTTCTTTTCTCTTTTTTTTTTAGATATTAAAAAAATCCAAATTTGACATATCGGACGCCCTTCAAAAATAAATAAGCATGTTGGGTTTTAATGCTTCATCAATTTAAGCTAGAAGGGTTAAAAAAAGTACAAGAAATTTATGTGCTTAAAAGAGGACAGGCGTCATGTCAAGAAACTAACATTAACAATTTTTTACAACTAAGGCATAAGCATGTCTGGCCTAGTATAGAGCATTGCATACATTAAGCTACCCACAGCTGCGGCATAGGAATATGTCTCATATTCTAAATTTCTTTAAGTGTCTTAAGACATTGTTTTTTAAACAAGTAAACTTCGTGCTTGAAAGATAATAAATTGTTTGTAAGGCTCAAATTCGAAACTGGGAGTCTTGTTGAAGAAAAGAGATGCTAAGGAGTGGGATAATCTTTCTAAAATGAAAAGAATGATTATTCTAAAGATAAAGTTCAAAGGGAAGGAAGGAAGATGCGTTACAGTGACACATGTAAAGTTGTAATTCGAAACCGACGGATAAAGAAAGTAACTGGTCTATAATATTAGTAATAGAGGTGGAGGCCCTAATAGAAATGTTGTTATTTTGAGGTTTTGTCAAGAGAGTGTAAGGAGTTGAGATTTTGCTGATAGAGTACTAGGTGAGGAGAGGCATTCGGGGAAGAAGAGGGTCAGACATTTGCATGAGTGACCTTTTTAAACTCAGCACTCCTGCATGGGTGATTTGTAAACGAAATGTTTTATAAATGTTGTTTTAATAGATTCTTTTCGAGCCTGAGTTATGCATAACACATTCTTTATCTCTCTGTGTTATTATTGTTGTTGTTGTTGTTTAAAAGGAGAAAATTAATGCTTTCTACGTGCTGATTATGATGAATATATGCATGCAAATCCTTAGCTTTATTCCTATCAAGGGAGCAGTGATTATGTGGTGTGCACATAATATGGATGGCATTGTCTAGACGGTCAGTGCTATAAGAAATGAATCATGAAGCTTCCCAGATGCTATATATTCAGTGAACATCACAATAGTTCAATCACAAGATACTAGTGAAAGTGAATCGCAGTAGGCTTGGCAAGAGAAAGGATTCATGTTCTTGGTGGAAAGGAATAAGGGAAGCTAATGCAGGATTTCTATGGTTTATGAAATGAGGCGTTGGAAGATGCATTTGAGAAGTGAAAATAAATTTGTGATTGACTTGTATTCCCAAAAAGGTTTTCTAAAATCTTTACTCACTAAGTATTTGACTTTGTATTTAAGTTTTCCTTCCCTAGGTGTTCATTCATTAAGGCCAAGTAAGAAAGGTAAGATGGATTATGATGCAGGAAAGCCGATTAAGTTATCCGTCCTTGGATAGTTTAAAGTTATATGTGTGGGATGAGTCTTATCTTTGAGATGGGTTGCTATGCGATCAAGGAGAATGATAAGAAAGGGATTCTTATACTGCTGAACACCTTCATGCAAAGAGTAGCATCCCAGTGGATGAAGGAAGGTGCTTAAATTTTTTATCTGTATGCATAAGTTTCTATCGTGGATTTATCCTGTTAAGCTCTTAGTGAAACGCTATTAGGCGGCTAAATAGGGTTGTGCGTGGTGCATTCTTGTTCATGCATTGCTAACTTTCTAAAGATATGCATGTCGTGCAAGTTTTCTCTCTATCATCCAAGTGTAAGCAAAGAGAAGTTTTCTGGTAAGTTCAGGGTCGAACACTGGAAATTGATACGAAAGCTTAGTTCTAAGGCTTACTTTTCATTCAAATAGTATACATTACTTATGGTAAAGTGTTTGTTTAAACTAGATCTACTATCTACACTAGAGAATATGTAAAAGAGAGGGTAAGAATGGTGACGAGATGGAAATGTGAACTAACTTGTGCTAAAGAAAAAGTGAAGGAAGGACTAAACATTACTAGCTTATGATTGAGGCAAGCACCTCTTAGTGCCTTAAACGCCACACTTGCTCACTTTTTGAGATGTGAATGATAAGCTTGGTTAAGTGAGACTTATTTAGAAGAGTTTACTTACAAGACTTATAGCACTTCTCTTTTAAGGATGACAACCTCTCGGTGTCAAGCATCCACAACTTTTTTCCTTTCAAGACACAAATGATGGAAGTTATCACACCAAGGTGGAGTTTGTCTTCAAACTCCCCCTGCGTGCGTTAGTCATATTCTCGCTACTTACTCTCTCAAGTAGTTGGCAATTTACACAGGTCGAGTGATGTTATAGCTCAACTAACGCGATAAGCTTTATAAGCTAAGTTTCTTATCAAGAACTTATCACAAGACTACACTATACATAACACATTAACAAATGAATAGTAAAGAAATGATGGAATAAAAAGGTATAAACAATATAAACACATACATTATAAAGAAGTATAAAAGTGGAAATAAAGAGAATGACTTTACAAGTTAGGAGAAAGGAAGTGATAGAATCTTCTCTCCTCTATCCTGAGCTTTCACTCACAAATCAACCAGAAGAGAGGAAGAAAACCTTTTAGAGATGACGAAAAGACTACTTATTTTCACCACTCTATAGGGTTTGAGCTGATCCATATAGATATCTAACTTTTCTTTAAGTCAGACCCTTCTCTCGGTAGTGACAGAGTTCATTTATAGGCAACTTTCGATTGAAAACTTCTATCTTTCTGAACATACCAGCGCTTAGTGAACCTTCCCTGTGTGCTGATGTGGATCTCGCCTAGAAGTTGTACTTGCTAAATAAGGTCTTCACGCGTAGCTTCTGCATGAGCTCCTCTACGATTTACTAGATTCTTATTTTATTCATAATCCTGCATTAATACATTGGAAACAGGGTAAAACAGGCATGGTGACTTATGTAGAGTGTATTTCCATATACTTATGAATTCATAACTAAAGTTAAGCATTTTGACACGATTACTATGCATTTTGGTCTCATTATTCTACCTAAAAGGTTATAATAACTTGTATTTCTACAAGTTATCAGAAGGGTCCTTAGAGCTTAGGTTTTTTTTTTTTTTTTGTGCCTTGCAAGAAAAGAAATGTAATTGTAAAGCATTGGATCAAGTAATAAAAGTAGAGTTGTGCTTTTTATTTTTCGCTATGATGGGTTTGTGTATCTATGTTATGCTTATCGCTTAGTAGCTAAAAAGTTTAAGTGTTTTCCACTACGTTGATTTGTAAAGATCTCCTGAGTTTAAAGTTGGAACTCTGCATTGAAGATTGGATTGAAAAGTTTCATTTACTAGGCATTCAACTTATTATCTCGTGGAAAGGTACGCGTTGGGTGTCTAGGTGGCACATCTCCTTTTGATCGCATGAAGTGGCTACTAGGTCGAGGCATGACATCCTTCTTGGAATTTTGCATCAAATATTAAACCAACATTTTGTCAATATGAGATTTTTGAGATAGATCTAGCCTTCTGCTTTTACAATCCCTTATGATTTGGGTCTCAAGAACATATTTTACCTTCTTCAAACCTTTCATAATTTGGAACGGTGCTGCTAGAGAGGTTTTAATAATATCTAGTACTCTACGTCATTTCTAATGAGTAGGATATCGTCCATATAAAGTATTAAGAAAGTTAATTTACCTTTGTTGATTTTCTTGTTATTAAAGTATAAAATCTAATGGTCCAAGATTTGGATGCTTGCTTCAACCTATAAATGGATCGATTTAAGTTGCAAACTCTCTGCTCCTGACCTTGGGTTATGAACCCTTTGGGTTGAGATATAAACATGCTCTCTTCAAGATTGTTACTCTAAAAAGCAGTCTTAACATTCATTTGTCATATTTCATAAACATAAAATGTGGCTATGGAAAAGAGAATCTCTATAGACTTTAACATAGAAACAGGGAAAAAGGTTTCCTCATAGTCAACCCCCCCTTTGGGTATAACCTTTTGCTACAAGTTTGAGTTTGAAAGTCTATACCTTCCAAGCAACATCTCTCTTTTTTTATAATTCGTTTTCACCCTGTGGGTTTCACCTATTCGTGTAGATCTATAAGCTTCCACACTAAATTGAAGTACATAAACTTCATTTCAAGATACATGGATTTGATCCATTGGTTTTTGTATACATCATTAAGTGTCTATTTATAATGGATCCTCAATGTCATCATCTGGTATGATGACCTAAGTTTTAGTCAAATTCAAGTAATGGTTAGGTTGTGATACAATTCTCCCATTGCATCAAGGCATTCTCAACGATTGAGAAGGACAACACTAACCTGATGTGTTGGCATCATCAACTCTTGATGAGAGCACAACTTCATCAACAATTCTTGTTGATTCATCTATACCTTCATTTAATACTAATTTTCTTTGTGGTTTATGATCTCTCTGGTGTAGTCTTTTTTCAAGAAAGTGACATTTGTCTATACAAACACCAATTTTCTTGTGGGTCGAAGAAGAAATCACCTCTCGTTTCTTTAGGGTAACCAATAAATTGACATAATCTTGGACAAGATTTCAACTTCTTGGAATTTGTCATTAATACGTGTGTTAGATGTCACGAGCATGCTTGTCCAAGGCGTTGTTTTCCCATGGTCGCATGCCCGAACATCCTTAAACCACCTTATCTTTATGTTTTGTACTTAGTTTAGCTTATTACTTTCATTTTGTTGTTGTCGAGCTAGAGTGTAACGTTTTGCCATTTTCATATGCAAGCCTATCAAAGCTAAAATTGTTAAAAATGTACTATAGAGGAGACATAGTAGTTGAATCCTCGACCAAGCCTTGTTGTAGTTTTTGCAATCTAAGTTTTCCTTGCAATTGACAGTCTTCAATGCTTTCTTTAACGATGTTTTCAATGATTTTCTTTCTCTTTCAAGTATTATAAAACCATTTTCTCTCAAAACATAAAGGGAGGCTACATCGTACCACGAGTTTGTCTGTAACTTTTGAATTTTAGACGACTGACTTGTTCACCGAGTTAGAACATGTGTCGCACAATCACCCGTCCTAAGTTTGAAAAGTTGCGATTGTGACATTTGACAACCTCAGATCCTAAAGTGACTTAAACTAGGTTTACATCCTCTCTGTAGCTCAAAAGGTGTTTTAGAAACACTATTCGAGGAAACATTGTTCAAGATATAAATTGCAGCCTTTACAGCATACCCCTAAACGAGTTAGGCAATTGAGCATAACTCACACTAATTTACACATCCATGCCAAAACAATATGAAGGAAACCTCAGGATACTAATAGCAGATAAGCAGCTGTAGGGAAGGCCATGCACTATGATCTCTACTAAGAAAGTGACAAATCATTTTGAAAGAATGAGTTGAAAACTCAAGGCCCGTTTGGTAACATTCTCATCTTCCATTTTCTGTTTCTGTTTCTAGTTTCTTAAGAAACGGAGGTGTTTGGTAACGTTTTCGGTTTCTCATTCTCAAAAATAATTACAGAACATCTCCTTTTTAGTTAAGGATTAGTGGGAACAATTAAAACAAGTTTCTCTTGTTCCATGCCCAATTTTTTCTCTTTGTTTCTCTTTTCACCTTCAGCTAGGCGTCTTCTCTCTTCTCCTCACGACTTCTCTTCACGATTTCTTCTTCTCAACTGTCTTTTCTCTTCTCCAACTAGACATTCCTCTCCGACTCTCCAGTCCTCTTCTCTCATCTTCGGCTAGGCATTCCTCTCCTTTCTTCTTTAGCTCTCCATCTTTCTTTCACCTTCATTCTTCGGCTAAAGGTATGTGTTTGTTTTTCATTCCTCTTTCACATCTGATTCTCTATTTTTTGATTGATCTGTCTCCTACCGATCTTCATATCTGTTAAAATTAGGGTTTCAAGATTTTTTTGTTGATGCATCTTTTTTCTGATGCGTTTTCAAATCTATAGTTGTTCTGATAACATTTGTGTGTATTTCAATTTTCATTTTTTTTTTTTTTGCTGATGGATTTTTTTTGTTGTTCTGATTTTCTGGCTGAGAGGGAAGTTTTTTGTACGTTAAAAATTTTTTGTTGTTAACAACAAACAATAACATTTGTTGTTCCGATAATATTTTTTTCGTTAGAATAACAAACGTTAAATATATATAATAGATTAACCCAAGATCATGCATGCCAAATTGTCAAGAATAAGTTACATATCAGATTCAATTGTCAAGAATAAGTTACATGCCAGAATCCATCTTCTTGAATTGATGATGGCTATAAACTGATGGCTATAAAATGGCTATTTTCTTGCTCAACAAAAACCTTGAATGCCCTTAGTGGGATCTTTCTCTTGATTGGATAAAAGAAAGACTGAGTGCTTATTGTTTTGATATTGTGACACATATCAGAATCCATCTCCTTGAATTGATGATGGCTATAAACCGATGGCTATAAAATAGCTATTGTGTTCCCCAACCAAAACATTGGATGTCTTTAATAGGATCTTTCTCCTTATAGAATAAAAGAAAGACTGAGTGCTTATTGTTTTGATATATTGGAGACCATAAGCCTAAGGTTCTTTTTATACTAGTTTAATTAAGGTCTCCATTAAATCCTAATCAATCTAGGGATAGGCTTCTACCCATTTAGCCTATACTCAATTAGGAATCATGGGCCTTCATTAAATAGATCACATAATATACCCAATTAAATAAAATAACCCAATGTGATAAATTATTAATTTACATACATAGCCCACACTTTAATTATACGTATTATTTAAATACGTCTAACAATCTCCCACTTTGGCTATGTTTATATTCCTAATATAATTAAATCACATAAACCTTATTCGTGCATAAAAAGGTTATTTTAATAGAATTCCTCTTTAGTTCAATCTGGTCCATCTCCTGTATCAGCATGGAACCAAGGCGGCTTTTGTCATTATCCTTATAACTAAACCTTCCTTGATCACCAATTACAATATATTCAATGACATAGATCAAGTATGGATGGATAGCATGGAAACTACATGCAAAGTGATGTAGATCATGTCTGTTTCCAACTGATCCAAATTCTTTAGTGAGATCATTCTTAAAAAAACTTTATGCTAAACCACGTTTGCAAAACTGTATGCATGATAAACAAGTTCAGATAATAAAATATAAACCATCAACTTTATTCTGTGTAGAAAATAAACAAATTAAGGTCAAAGAACATCCTTAATAACAAACTCCCACTAAACCATGGAATAAGAAAAATGACTAACACCAATATGAGCAACATACTCAAGGAAAACTTTAGCAGTGTACTTTTAGCCAATGGATCTATCAGCATCGAGTTTGCTCTTTATGTGTTTTATCAAAAATTTGACCATTTTGAACTTTTTCTTTCACAAGTAGAAGCTTTACGTCTACATGCTTTGACTTTGTATTGCTTCAGTTGTTATTGGAATACATTACTGCTGAGTTATTGTCACAAAATAATTTTGTTGGTCTTTTGTCAACTACTATTGGCAGCCTAGTGACAAAATTTTGCGACCATATTACATGACTAAATGCCTCATAACATGCTATAAACTTCACATCTATGGTAGAAGAAGCCATAAATGTTTGTTTAACACTTTTCCAAAATATAACTCCTTCAACCAACATGAAGTTATAGCCTGAAGTGGATCACAAACTGTATTGGCATCCAACATAATCAAAATCAAAATACCAAATGATCTCCAAAAGTTTTTATCCCCGATAAGTGAGCATATAACCTTTTGTTCTTTGTAAATACCTTATAACCCGATTGGCTGCTCTCTAATGATCCATCCTAGAGTTGCTCAAATATCTACCTAACACTCCAACTATGAACACATTAGGCTTCCAACAGCTGATGCATAAGGAACCTTGTGCATCTCTTTAATCTCAAGTGTGGTCTCGGGGCATTGACCTAAATGAAATTTATCACCTTTAGCAATGGGAGTATCTCCTGGTACACAATCTTTTATGTCAAAACTACTCAAAAAATTTTAATGTAGTTCTTTTGTGATAATCTCAAAATACCATAGCAATCTCGCAGTATTTCTATTCCTAATACAAAAGAAGCATCACCAAGATCCTTCATCTCAAAATTCCTTTTGAGAAACCTCTTAGTGTGATGCAATAAACCTACATCATTTCTTGCTTTGAGTATGTCATCAACATATAACACTAGGAAAATAGATTTACTCCCACTGAACTTGTGATATACACAATCTTTTACTATATTCACCTCAAAACCAAAAGAGGTAATTACTTCATGAAATTTGTAATACCATTGACGAGAGACTTCTTTGAGACTATAGATGAAATTCTTTAAATTTGGACACCATAGACTTTGAATTATTAGTTACAAAGTTTTTTGGTTGTACCATATAAGTCGTCTCAACAATGTTTCCATTGAGAAACACAGTTTTCACATCCATCTGATGTAGCTTCAAGTCTAAGTGAGCTACTAATGCCACGATTAACTTGAAAAGAGTCTTTCGATGAAATCGAAAAGAAAGTCCTTTTGTAATCAATGCCTTCCTTTTGAGCAAAACCCTTTGCGACAAGATGAGCTCTATATCTTTTGATTTTTCCTTGTGAATCCCTTTTGGTTTTAAATGTTCATTTAAAACTGATGGGTTTCACTCTTGATGAAAATTTGACAAGTTCCCAAACATCATTTGTCTTTCATGGATTTTATTTTCTCTTCTATAATATTTATCCACTTTTTAGAGTTAGAATTTTGTAGAGCTTATTGGAAGTTGATTGGATCATCTTCCATTATGCTAATGTCATCTTGATGTTCTTAAAGAAACACAATATAATCATTTTAAATTGAAATTCTCTTTTCTTTGGTGGATCTCCTTAATGGCACTTCTTGATATTGTTGAGTTTGCAGTTCAGGTACTTCATTGTTGTCTTGTTCTATAATTGGTTCCATAGTGAACTCAAGAATAGGAGTCTGAACATCATCTATGTCTACATTAGGAAGAGAAACTAATTTATCTTCAAAGACAACTTTCTTTATTTTATCTTCCCCTTTAAACTCAACATCCTCAAGGAATTTGGCATTTCCAGTCTCAAAAAACGATTTCGAAGTGAGATCATAAAACTTGAAACTTCGAGAATGCTCAGAATACCCAACAAAATAGCAGCTAATAGTTCTTGGGTCCAATTTTCTTTCATTAGGCATGTAAGACCTAACCTCAGCTGGATAACCCCAAACATAGAGATGTCTAATACTAGGCTTCTTTCCTGTCCACAACTCATAAAGGGTTTTAACTATTTCTTTACTGGTACCATATTGAGGATATATGCTGCAGTCTTTAATGCCTCACCCCATAGGGATTCTGGTAAAGAAGAATGATTAATCATACTTCTAACCATATCCTTAAGTGTTCTATTTCACTTTTCCGCTACACTGTTCATGTTGGGTTTCCCTGGCATAGTGTATTGCGGGACGATTCCACATTCTTCTAGGTATTTGGCAAAGGGTCCTGGACGTTGTTCACCTGATCCATCATATATGTCATAGTATTCACCACCACGATCAGACTTGACAATCTTAATTTTCTTTCCAAGTTGAAGTTTAACATCAACTTTAAAAGACTTTAAAAGATCCAAAGATTGAGACTTCTCATGAATTAAATATAGGTACTCATATCTTGAATAATCATCTATGAATGTAATAAAGTATTGTTGTCCATTCCAAGAAGCCAAATGGAATGGGCCACAAATGTCTATATGTCTTAGTTCTAAGACGTTTGAACATCTGTTGGCGCCTAATCTTCTTATGTTTGTCTGTTGTACCTTAATACATTTCACACAAACTTTAAATTTGTGTAAATCAAGGGAATCAAGAATTTCATCTGACACAAGTCTCTAAATTCTCTATTTAGAGATGTGGCCTAAAAGCTTGTATCACAACATAGAAAAATTCTCATTTAATTTACGTTTTGTACCACATGATTTAGACAGCAGGACCTTGTTCGATAAAGCATAAGAATCAAGCATATATAGGTTAACAATTAAAGAATCAGTACCAATAAGCTTGGAGTTTTGAAAAAGACTAACTTTATTATTTCCAAAAGAACAAGAAAAACCAAATTTGTCCAAACTGAAAATAGAAACTAAGTTCCATCCAAATGACAGTACAATAAAAGTCTCATTCAAATCTAAAAAACAAGCAAATTTTAAAAATAATCTAAAATTGCCAATAGCTTGAACTTCAACTGCTTTGCCATCACCTATATAGATAAGTCGTTCAGCATCATTTGGTGGTCGACTCCACAGGCAACCCTGCATGAATATACTTATGTGAGTAGTACCACCAGAATCTACCCACCAAGTATCTGTAGGTACATAAGCTAAATTAATTTTAGAACAAATCAAAGTAAGAAGTCTACCCTTCTTTACACGCCATTTGGCGTACTTGGGACAATCTTTCTTGAGATGACCATTCTTTTTGCAGAAGAAACAAGGATTCTCCATAACTTGTCTTTTATTCTGCTGAGATGTCCCTTCTACAGCATCCATAGGTTTCCTTTTCTTCTTACCATGAAAGTTAGTTACCAAGTGAGCACTTTTTGTCCTTTCTCTCTTAATCCTATCTTCTTTTTGCACACAATGTGAGATAAGCTCATTAATACTCCATTTATCCTTCTGAGTATTATAACGTATCTTAAATTGAGTGAATTGCACAGAAAGAGAGATAAGTACCAAATGTAAGAGTAAATTTTCATTTATCTCAATATCGAATGCCTTTAGTTTACCAGCGAGATTAGAAATTTCCATAATCTACTCCCTAATGTTTCCATTGACCTTATACCTCATGGATGTTAAAGTAGTCAAAAGACTACTTGCTTCCCCCTTTTCATTTTTAGAAAAATATTTTTCAATTTCAACAAGGAACTTTTTGGCATTTTCACTTTTAGTGATAGAACCCTTAAAAGACTTTGGAATGGAGTGCCTAATAATCATCAGACACATGCAATTTAACCGATTAGGAATCATGGGCCATAATTAAATAGATCACATAAAGACCCAATTAAATAAAATAACCCAATGTGATAAATTATTAATTTACATACATAGCCCACACTTTATTTATGTATATTATTTAAATACTGTCTAACATTTTTTTCTCATTTTGGGTGTTTGTGTAGCTTCAATCTCACGCTAGCACACTTGCTTCTTTTTCCTTTTCTTTTTCGTGTGTAACTTTGCTAAAAACATTCTCGTCCTTTAATAACTTTTTAAAGGGGGGTTTTAAAAATACCATTAATAATGGGTTTCACTCAGTTTTAGGGATTTCTTTAACGTGTTTTCTCTTTCAGCTTTCTTTTTCATTGTTTATTCCTTCTTCTATTTGCTCCCTATATCATTCGCTTTCAATGAGAATTTAATTCATTGAACATGTAATCAATATGGATTTAGACTCTGTTTTTTCTTTCATAATCAAATACATTGAGCATCTTAACCATGTTAAGCTCACTTCAATGTTAGATATTAGGCCTCGAATTGTACAGATTTTCGTCACCGACAGGGATGCTACTGATTCCTCTGGTATTTTATCATTTGTCTCATAACTCTGTTTGTTCATTTATCTTCTCCTTCAAATAATGATAATAGAGCTGAAAAATATTTTATTTTACTATTTTTAGTTGGCATGGCATTTGAGAATTGATTGTTGGAGTAGCAATTAGGAGGTTACTTGTAGAGAATCGAAGGTCACCTTGAGAAAAGATCCTCATGAGCATATAATTTAATTGACGTTCTTTCCTTTTCTTATATGATATTGTAGTAACACGAATGCCACAACCCACTTTAAATTTCTTTCGAGTCTTTCTTTTACAAATATCAGTTAAGGTGGTTTATAGGTCTCTAAAGAAGAGTTTTTAATCGAGAAATATAAGAGTGTGGTTCTACTTTTTTCTAAGTTCAATCTCTAGTAAATTTTGGTCTCAATGAAGATAGATTAATAGAACCGTTTGTGGCTCGGTGGCTGGAGACGTTCAGGCTTTGCGTGCGTGACTCACGACGGACGGATTGACGTGCAGATAGCGGCTATCAACAGTCGACGAAGATGGCTTGGGTTTGCGATGATCTTCAGCGCAGGCCGAATTGGACTCCGATGATATTGCATGCGATGATTGATGGAGACAGCTCGACTATACGACAAACCGAGACGGAAACGGACGACAAACGACAGATGAAGTAGCTTGCATGGATTGGCTGTCGTTCAACGACCGATGGACAGACTGAACGACGGCGACGGAGACAGACAGACAGAGGCAGAAACGGCTCGGGTGAGGGTAGGGCGATCGGCATAAAAGTCAGACAGCGGCGGCGGCGGTTGAGATTAGGATTTTTAGGGTTAGGGTTTAGTGAGAGAGATGATAAATGGTGGTTTTCCCAAGGCCTATTTAATAATAATAATAAATTATTATTATTATTCTTTTTCTTTTCCTTATTTTCCCAATTAAACCAACCAAATATTCTCTCACTTCATTTAAAATCCATGAAATCCCCTTTTAAATCAAATATTCTCTCTCTTTCCAATCACATCACTTTATCTTCCCAAAATATAATTAACCCTAAAAAATGACATTATCTTTATAATATAATTATTTTATCCTCAATTCACTTAATTATACCCTTAAATAATTATATTATCCTTATAATATAATTATTTTAACTTCACAATCAATTAATTATATAATCAATTAATTATACAATCAATATACAATTAATCAAATTTCCACAAATACAACAATTGGATATTTTTCCAAAATATCTAATAAGTTCCAATTTCTACCAATCAAATATTTCAACAATTAAATAACACCCAAAAATTCAAAGAATTAAACTTAAGATAATTACAAATAATTTACCTTAAATTTGGGGCATTACAAAAAATTAGTTCGAAGAAAGAAAGACGCAGTTTCTTCTCAACATTCATAGATATATATGCAGAGAATGCGAAGAGAAAGAATGACATCCTTGAGAAAAGATCTTTTGGTTGTACATCTAGTCAAGTTGATGAGAGCCAAACGTCAAACAAAAAAGATGATCTCTATGAAGAGTTGATGAAATGTTTCAACATTTAAATACAATGGAGTGTGTTGAAGGAGAGGCTTATTCCAAAATACTGAAACTCTTGCATGGAGATCTTGCTTGGAGAAAGTTATTTTTGCGCATGCCCAATTCAAGGAAGAGAGATTTCATAAGTCTTTAGATATCACTTATGGATGTTTTAAGATTATGTAATTTACTTTTTAATATTAGACTTGAACATCGATTTTTTATGTTTGACTTTACAGTTTTCTGTTGTTTTTTAACATGGCTACGTTTTATATACTGAGATGGATTTTACATTTTTTGTGTTTGATTTAAGGATATACTAGTTAATTGATATAGACTTCATTCATGCCATCATTCTGAGGATTTTAATTCTGATGACGACGACGATGGTATCTACATCCTTTTTACTTTATTCTACATGAGCTTGCACAAGATACAATCTTCAAAACAACCATGTAAAACCTTTACATTGAGAGGACATGATTATGTGATCAAGTTGTTAAATGGAAATTGATGGAAAAGCAATAAGAGACATGTTGCAGCGGAAATAAAGGATCATGCTTTACTCAATATGCATCTAAATGATTTAGAAGGTAGCATGCACATGCTATGCGATGAACCTAAACGAAAGACCTAAAAAGTAAACGATGAATTTACCTTTTGTTGTTCTGTACTTCTTCTTCGAATTCTTTTCCTTCTCTACCTGAAAATCACGAACAAGGACAACCACAAAGTTGACCTACTATGCTCAGGACCAAGAACTGAGTTGTGGGACTCGGTTTGTAGAAGTAAAACCTCTTTGAAAGAAGAGGTAGAGTATCGTTTAGGTGGTTTTCAGAAGAACATCATTCTTTCTAATTCTGTAATGAGAAATGTTTTATATGAAATATTCATGCAAATTACATGCAAATTATTTCATATATGTTCAACACCTCATTAATCCATTAATTCTTAATGGAATTAGTGGCTTCAAATTCACAAAAATTTGCCACATCTCCCATTAACCGTTAATTAATAGAATAATTAGTCAAAAGCGGTATTTTGGTCATTTGACCAATTAAGTCAAAGTCAAACTTTGACTTTTCATAGTCAAAAGTCAACTTTTTGACTTTTTACTATTTTTCCTGTCTTAACTAATTCTAACCTCCCGAGTATGAATCTGAATTCATTTTCCTAAAATTCAAATCATATTTGAATATAAATCCGGTCAAAGTTAAAAATTAAAAGTCAACATGTTGACTTTTACAACTTTAACCGTTTCAAAACTTTTCAAGCTTTTAAATATGAATCTATATTCATATTTATTTAAATCATATTTAAACACAAAGCTTAAAGTTTATTTCTACCGACTTATATCTTATATATTTGTTGGTTTTTCTCTCTTTTCTTAATTTGAACAATTCGAGTTACTTCAACATTTTGTTCTTAGTTGCATCCATATGAGCTAGTAGGGGAACCTAATGGACCTATTGATCATGGGCTCCAACGATTCGAGATTAATTGACTAAACTCTTTTAGACTAAGCTTAATAAACATTCGTTAACTAAAGAGTCATTCCACTAAAGACTCTTAGTTGCACTCCCCTCACTATAGATATATTTCTGTCCACCTGATATAACCATGATGAGTAAGTTGATCCTTCACAGGTTGTTCGTAATCTCGGCTGGGTCAAAATATCGTTTTACCCCCGAGATTACATCTTGTTCCTTAAGACCCACTGATCCACTATTGAACAATTGGTTTAAGGTCCAACCTTTAAACCTGAATCCTTCTCGGGTCAATCAGAAGGTGGGGCCCCTTGTTCAAGACTTGGATTCAGTCCTAAACATAAAAGGGTAGGAGTGAATTCCGTTTTGCACCCTATATCCATAGCTATCCACTCAGTCTTATCCTTGAAATTTGAGGCTTATTGGGCCAGCGATGATGAGCTGCCCTCACAAATGCAAATCTAAGGATACTACCGAATGAATAGAAGTTCATAGTTAGCTCAGGATTAAGATCAAGTTACCTAGGTCATCATAATTGAAATAGTCAGTTTATAGTTTACGGTGTTATAACAAAAAATGACTATTTCGTGGTTCCAGTCTTATGTAAACCATTTACATAGGATGCCCCCACTCCCATGTCTCTACATGAACGATTCAGGATTACATCGTTTGTACTAACTACGGAGCGGGCCGCATCCATAGTGTTTATCCAAAATAAGGCGTCCAACCTTATTCATACATTATAGACTATTTGGGCTATTAACTTGAATTTAATCCATGTTTATGTCTCAACATAAAGTTCAAGTGTATATGACAAACTCAATAAAATAGCCTCGGGATCTAAATTTATTGGTTTTAAGATTATAGCATTCAATAATAAAATTTATTAAATCAAATAACAAAGTATGAGTTTTAGGACACAAATTCCAACAGAAATGATAGTAGATGTTTTGATTGTTTTAGGATGAAAAGAGTTACATTCATAAGGTTTTGTAAATATTTAAAATCAAAGACAAATCTGAAATCATCTAGGTGTCTTACCGTTCAAGAAAAAGTTACTATATTCTTATTAATCATATCACATAATGAAAGCAATCGCATAGCAGCTGAAAGATTTCAACATTCAGCTCATACTATTTCTCTAGCTTTTAACCTTGTTTTGAGAAAAGTTTGCAAGTTTGGTGGAGAAATTATTCGCCCACCCAATATGGATATTGTACCAATGGAGATCGTATCAAATTCAAAATATTACCCTTTCTTTAAGGTAATGCATTAACGTTTTGATTTATTTTCAGAAATATAATATTTTGAAATATATTTGTGTTTATGATTATTCTTTAGGACTGTATGGGTGTTATTGATGGCACTCGTGTTGCTGTAAGTATTTCCCAAAATGAACAAATACCGTTTCGTGGAAGAAAAACTAACACAACATGGAATATAATGTGTGTTTGTTCATTTCTTATGTTATTCACGTATGTCATATATGGTTGAGAAGGATCGGCTAATGATGTTTGCATACTTCTAGAATGTATCAAGAATCCCAAGAATAAATTTTCTATGCCTAAGAGAGGTAAATAATTATGTACTTTCAAAACTTTAATTCAATATTTGAATTTATGATAATTTTTTATTTGCATTACTATATGCATATCAATACTCCTTGTCGGTTTAGGATATTCAAATATGCCAAGATTTTTTAGCACCATTTCGCGGTCAAAGATATCATTTAGAAGATTTTAAAGAAAAGAGACGTCGCCCTCGAGGTAAAGAAGAAGTGTTCAATTATTGACATTCTTCACTGCGAAATGTCATTGAACATTGTTTTGGTGTGCTGAAGGCTCGATTTCCTATTCTTAAGCAAATGCCTCCTTACCCGATCAAGACACAAAAATATATACCGATAGCATGTTGCACAATTCACAATTATATTAGATAGAATGATCATCAAGATGATCTTTTCAATGACTTTAGCAATGAATTAATGATCGTTGAAAATACACATAATTTGTCAACCAATATGCAGACTGATATAAATTAAATTAGGTGTGAGTCGACATCATCTAAAGAAATGGCCTGAGTAAGAGATGATATTGCCATTCAAATTCGAACAACATTTGAAGGATGAATACAATTTTATGTTTATGTTATTCTTTTTATTTGTGCACAGGGACTTCTTTGTATTAAATGATATAAAGTACTTTTGACAATTTTCTTTTTTATGTTTAATGCAGGACATAAATTTTTATTTAATGTTTAATTGAATTATATGTTAATAAAATAAAAATAAATCTTGAAGATGAGCAATGGAATGAACTATTAAACAAGAAATAATAAAAACAGGAAACAAGAAACAAGAAACAGTTACCAAACACATTTTCTGTTACTGTTTTTTTTTTCTTCAAGAAATAACAAACATAAACATTTATCAAACACATTCCTCTTTTTTGTTCTAAAAAAAAGAAGAAATAGGGAACAAGAAACAGGGAACAGAAATGTTACCAAACGAGTCCTCAATGAGTGACTATTGTAATAAAACATGCATCTGTTAAATGGTTATGAGCTTGAAACTTATAAATAATAAACTTTATATAAAGCTTTTTTGTACATCACTCTATAACCTGTCCTAAAATAAAATTAGATGGTAACTCAACTCACTATCATTGAGAATTCTCTCTCAACAATATTATGTGCCTTCACTGCTGTATAAGAAACTAAGGGCCTTACTACCTTCACATCAGTACAGAAAACTATGTCCACAAATACTAACTCACAAGAGTATCACTATACGACTTTGGTATAGATTAATGTAGAACATTCTAAAACTTAGCTTGAAATCATACTTGTCAAAATATTTCTTAGCCAAAGCACTAACGAGCTTTTGAAACATGTTTGCTTAAATACTCATAACTCAGCTTTTAAATCTCCTGGCTTATAACTCTTGCATGCAAGCGACTTGCAAAACTTGCTTACTATAAATACTTAATTTAACTCATGCTTTGCAAATAAATTACTAAAATAGTATACTTAGTAAACTCAAAGCATGCACAAATCATTTAGCAAGAAATTCATGTGTAAAATAACATTTAAACTCATTTTTGTCACTTACAATTTATATCTCAAACTCTTGGCTTATAAACTTCTCCCAACTCTTCTTGACTTTCAAAAAGAGAATTTAATCTCCAATTAACCCTCTTAATTTAGAAATAGGCAAGGCTTTACTTAAAAATTGCTAAAACTTCGAAAATGGCCTAAATGAAACTTTGGGAATGGTTGGCGCATTGCATGGGCGGCAGGGCTGGCACACGTGTGCACATAGGCCCATAAGAGTACCTGGTTGCATACTAACCTCGTTGAGTACCTTGTCGTGCATCCATAGCTGTCTGGCTTTACCACATGCTTGTTAGGTTTTATATCCTAAAACTCGTAGGTAGTTCCAATTTTGGTTCTCACAAACCATCTCAATTAGAGAATAGGAAGGTTTCCAAGTGGTGGTGTCCAAATTGGTAATTGGTAGATTCAGAGTCGTCAACGACCGTCAGTTTTCTTCTGTGTATTTTTCTTCAAAGAATGTTTAACCATAAAAATGTTTTTGTAATTTTTGCCAACGTATTGGTATTTTTTAAGGTTCCAATTAAAATTGGATTTCTGTAATTCTTTCGCTGTAAAGGGTTTTCATCCCTTCAATTGGTATCAGAGCCATCTCAATCTTAATTGAGAATTTTAAAAATTTGCATTGGTTAGGTGGGATCTCTGCATTATGAATGTTGGTTTTGCAATTGAATGTTTCTGTATTTTTTGCCATAGATTTACTATTTTATAAGATCAAAATGTAACGGCCCCTACGTTTTTGGACATTTTAATTTGTAAATCTATAATTTAGAGTCTAATTTTTGGACTCGGGGTGTTTTTCTGAGTTTTTCGACACCAAATTTACCCAAAACGAACAACCGAAAGGCCATCAACTGAGAGCTTTGTGATTCTGTACGGAAACCAAAGCGAAAAAACAAAAAAAAATCCGCAACTGGAGGTAGAAGAGGGATGACATCAGCAGCAGATAGACTGATGCGGCTCAATGGTTCGCGGCTCGGCTCGGCTGTACGGACGACTCGTGGCTCAGCTGTACGGACGGCTCGCGGCACGACTTGGCTTGTACGGATGGCTCGCAGCTCGGCTCGGCTTGTCCAGACGGCTCATGGCCCGCTCGGCTCGGTTCGACTCCGGTTCTTCATATGGTGCCGGTTCAGGCGGTTTTGGGCAGATTCTTCATATTTTAGGCCGATTCAAGCATTTTTTAGCCGGTTTGGAGACGGTTTTTGATTGGTTCAAGGTGTTTGGGCCTGGTTTGAAGCTTTTTGAAGGTTTTGAGACCGGTCTTGGAGCTATGAAAGCACTTTTAGGATATTTTAAGGCTTTATTATTGTAATTATTACTTTATTTTATCCTAGGGTTCAATTTTACAGGTTCAATTGTAATTTAAATGTTTTATGGATGTCATTTAGATAAATCTCACCTTAGGTTAAGCATGTTCATGCATTTTTATATATTATAAATGTTATAATGTATGGTTTTAATGCATGATTATGAATTTCATGAGTAATTTAAAATATGTTCATATTTTAAATATATGAAATTGAATAAGCATGATGCATGACATTACTTAGTTAAATATAATTTGTTATATTTGAATTAATGTATTGTGTATGCTTGATTGATTTTCATTTTTTTTAATATAATTGTTATATTAATAAAAGATGAAAATTAGTTTGCATTGTTATATTAATTACATCCATAGTTTAATATAATTGTTATATTAATATAATGTATGCTTGTAATATGGTTTTATTTAATTATAATTTGATTTTAATTATTTAGACCACAGTATGCATGATTATAGGGGTAATTAACTAATTTTATAATAGTTATAAAATTTGATTATTAGAAACCGTCAACCTATAATAAAGAGTTGCATGCAAACATAGGATCTTAGGATTAATTTGGTTTAATTTTAAATTGTTTAAAATTAAATAGACCTAAGATCACATAAATTCTAATAGAATTAGAATTAGGTCTTATTTTTAGTTTAATGAAACTAAATAGGACAAATATGATTTAAGGTTATAAGGGAACTCCACCGATAAAGTTCTGTCTAAGGTTAGGGGTACTTAAGTTGACGGTTTACGGAACACCTCCTACCTGGAAACTGACACGGAACCGGCATTGAATTAACCTTATTCCTATTAGCATAAGATGTCACTAGGTAAGTTAAATGGTTTAATACACCTAGAAACTTTAGTGTAAAGTTTTATTATAAGTGTTATAATAAGAATAGACTTAGTTAGATTCATTTAGCTGGAATTTAGCTAAGTGCAACTAAACCCTAAATTAATAGAACATTTTAGTGGGAGAAAAATGGTATATATGATATATCAATTTTTTGCTCTCGCGTCCCTAAGAGTTCACATGTGAGATCCATACTAGGCTTCGTGTCGCCCTGGGCACGGCCCCCCTTCGGAAAGTGTTTGTATGGGTCAATAACAAGGTGAATAGAAGAAATGTTCATAGTAAGTGGGAGAAGGACGCATGTTAACGTATCCTACGATCTCCTCCATTAGGTTGCACCATGAGATTTCTATGATCCGCCTGTGTGTCCTCCTAGAGCGACCATCCCTTCGGAGGGCTTGATCATATAAGTCCAGAAATGGATAGGATTTCTTAGGTTAATCTTCAATAGTTGTCTTTCCTAACGGTAACTTGTTGAAGCGTACCTCTAGGATCTGAAAATGGTAGGGTCACACTAACGGGATGAATTAAGTTAGTTAATGAATCCTCGATCGAACAACGATAGCTAAGAACTATAGGAATAAGAGTTATTCTGGTATTAGTAATTAGTTGAGATTGTCTCAATTCCGAAGAGGAGTAATTGATCACCCTTCGGTGACTGTTGCTCTAAACTTCTGAAGTATCGTTGCAAAAACTAAATCATTAGTTTTATTAGGGTTCTTTGATTGTTTGTTTTTGCTGAATTGATTGGATTGTTTTATGTAATGGGTTAAGACAAAGATAACTAATACGGTCAATTGTTTGCTATTTCAGCATGTCTTCCTTAATTATTGCATTGCTTAAAAAAGATCAATTAACCGGTAAAAATTATGCGACATGGAAATCGAAACTGAATATGATTCTAGTTATTGCTGATCTATGCTTCGTCTTAATGGAGGAATGTCATCCTTTCCCCACTAAATATGCATCTCAAAGTGTTAGGGATGCATATGACTGTTGGACAAAGGCCAATGACAAGGCTCGCCTCTACATCTTGGCTAGTATGTCTAACATACTGATCAAGAAACATGAGATCATGGTCACTGCACGTCAGATCATGGACTCTCTTAGAGAGATGTTTGGGCAACCGTCCATTCAGATCAAACAAGAGGCAAATGTTCCCCATTCCAGGAGGTTTGCACCTTTATCTTCTGGATCTAAGAAAATTCAGAAGAGGAAAGGAGTTGTTGCTGAGGGCAAACGGAATGCTAAGGTAGCCATCAAGGAAAAATGTTTCCACTGCAATGATGATGAGCATTGGAACACAAATTGCCCTAAGTACCTTGTTAAGAAGAAAGAAAAGGAAGGTAAATATGATTTACTTGTCTTGGAAACATGTTTAATGGAAAATGACCAAAATGCCTGGATACTTGATTCAGGGGCCACTAACCATGTCTGTTCTTCTTTACAAGAAACTAGTTCCTTCAAGCAACTTGAGGAGAGTGAGATGACACTCAAGGTTGAAACGGGAGATGTCATTTCAGCTCGTGCAGTGGGAGATGCTAAGTTGTTTTTCGAAAATAAATTCATGTTTTTGGAAAACTTGTACATAGTTCCTAAAATTAAAAGGAGCTTAGTTTATGTTTCTTGTCTTATTGAACATATGTACTCCATTAATTTTTCTATGAATGAAGCGTTCATTTCTAAGAATGGTGTACACATTTGTTCGGCTAAGCTTGAAAACAACTTGTATGTATTAAGACCTAATGAAGCAAAAGCAGTTTTAAATCATGAGATGTTTAGAACTGCTAATACTCAAAATAAAATGCAAAGAATTTATCCAAATAACAATACCTATCTTTGACATTTAAGATTAGGTCATATAAATCTCGATCGGATCAAAAGATTGGTAAAAATGGACTTTTAAACGAGTTAGAAGATGATTCATTACCTCCATGTGAATCTTGTCTTAAAGGAAAAATGACAAAGAGACATTTTACTGAAAAAGGTTATAGAGCCAAAGAGCCTTTAGAACTTATACATTCAGACCTCTGTGGTCCGATGAATGTAAAAGTTAGAGGGGGTCTTGAATACTTCATCTCTTTTATAGATGATTATTCAAGGTATGGTTATTTATACTTAATGGAGCATAAGTTTGAAGCTCTTGAAAAGTTCAAGGAGTATAAGGCTGAAGTTGAACATCTATTAAGTATAAAGATTAAAATACTTCGATCTGATCGAGGTGGAAAGTACATGAATTTGAGATTCCAGGACTATATGATAGAACATGGAATCCAATCCCAACTCTCAGCACCTGGTACACCTCAACAGAATGGTGTATCAGAAAGGAGAAATAGAACCTTGTTAGACATGGTTCGTTCAATGATGAGTTACGCTCAATTGCCTAGCTCGTTTTTGGGGTATACAGTAGAGATTGCAGTTCATATCTTGAACAATGTTCTCTCGAAGAGTGTTTCTGAAACACCTTTCGAGTTATAGAGAGGACGTAAACCTAGTTTAAGTCATTCCAGAATTTGGGATTGTCCAGCACACGTGTTAGTGACAAATCCTAAGAAGTTGGAACCTCGTTCAAGGTTATGCCAATTTGGGTTTAACTGAAACTCAGGTTGTCATACCAGATGATGGTGTTGAAGATCCATTGTCCTATAAACAGGCAATGAATGATGTAGATAAGGACCAATGGGTCAAAGCCATGGACCTTGAAATGGAGTCTATGTACTTCAATTCAGTGTGGGAGCTTGTAGATCTACCTGAAGGGGTAAAACCTATAGGGTGTAAATGGATCTATAAGAGAAAGAGAGATTCAGCTGGGAAGGTATAGACCTTCAAAACTAGACTTGTAGAAAAAGGGTATACCCAAAGGGAAGGGGTTGACTATGAGGAAACTTTTTTCCCTATTGCTATGTTAAAGTCTATAAGGATTCTCTTGTCCATCGCCACATTTTATGATTATGAAATATGGCAAATGGATGTCAAGACTGCTTTTCTGAATGACAATCTTGAAGTGAGTATCTTTATGTCTCAGCCCAAGGGGTTCATAACCCAAGGTCAAGAGCAAAAAGTTTGCAAGCTGAATCTATCCATTTATGGGTTAAAACAAGCATCTAGATCTTGGAACATTAGGTTTGATACTGCGATCAAATCCTACGGTTTTGACCAAAACGTTAATGAACCTTGTGTATATAAGAAAATCAACAAAGAAAAAGTAGCTTTCTTAGTACTTTATGTGGACGATATCCTTCTCATTGGAAATGATGTGGGATACCTTACTGATGTTAAAGCTTGGCTAGCAGCCCAATTCCAAATGAAAGATTTAGAAGAGGCACAATATGTTCTTCGGATCCAAATCATAAGGGATCGTAAGAACAAAACGCTAGCACTGTCTCAAGCAACCTATATCAATAAAATGTTGGTTCAGTATTCGATGCAGAACTCTAAGAAGGGTTTATTACCTTTCAGGCTGGGGTTCACTTGTCTAAGGAACAGTGTTCTAAGACACCTCAAGAAGTTGAGGATATGAGACGTATTCCCTATGCCTCAGCTGTGGGCAGCTTAATGTATGTTATGCTCTACACTAGGCCAGACATTTGTTATGCAGTGGGAATAGTCAGTAGGTATCAGTCTAACCCAGGGTTAGACCACTGGACGGCGGTTAAAATTATTCTCAAGTATCTTAGAAGAACGAGAGACTACATGCTTGTGTATGGAGCTAAGGATTTGATCCTTACAGGATACACTGACCTGATTTTCAAACTGATAAGAATTCTAAAAAATCTACGTCGGGATCAGTGTTCACCCTAAATGGGGGAGCTGTAGTATGGCGTAGCATCAAGCAAGGATGCATTGTAGACTCTACAATGGAGGCTGAATACGTCGCTGCTTATGAAGCAGCAAAAGAAGCAATTTGGCTTAGGAAGTTCCTACATGATTTGGAAGTTGTTCCAAACATGAACTTGCGCATCACTCTATATTGTGATAATAGTGGGGTAGTAACCAGTTCTAAAGAACCTCGCAGCCACAAACAAGGGAAACACATAGAGAGAAAGTATCACCTAATACGGGAGATTGTACAACGAGGGGATGTGATCGTCACCAAGATCGCTTCGGAGCACAACATTGCTGATCCATTTACGAAGACTCTCACGGCTAAAGTGTTCGTGGGTCATCTAGAAAGTCTAGGTCTACGAGATATGTACATTAGGTAACCTAGGGCAAGTGGAAGATGTGTAATGGGTATGATGATGCCCTAGTTTATTGTATTTGTATATATACATTTTATGTAATATACTTATACATTTTACCTTTTCCAATGTTTGAGGATTACTTTATTATGTACATCCTATAAGGACTAGAGTTTTAGTCCAAGTGGGAGTTTGTTGGGTTTTATGTCCTAAAGCTCGTAGATAGTAAATATAATTAATTGACCGTCATTAATAAAGTGTTTTATTATTATAATTTCAATAAATGTTATTGATTATATTATTAGTTTTTTCTTAATAACCTAAATCCAAAAAACTAACATACTAAGCTGTTTGATGAGTCTTGAACAGTATGTAGAGACATACGGGGATTAATGTTCAAGATTAGCTTAAAGGGTCTATAGTATAGGGTTAAGGTTGAGTACCTTATCATGTTAACACTATGGATACGACTCACTTTGTATTTGATACAAACACATTGATCCAATGCGTCCATGTATGCGACATGCGAGTGAGGGTATCCTATACAATGAGTTTGCATAAGACTAGACCACGAAATAGTAATCACTAGATGTAACTCCGTTAGCTAGTTGGATTTCTATTTCATTAGGATGACCTAGGTGACTTCGTCTTAATCCTGAGTGTATTATGAACTCCTGTTTGCGAGGGATTTTCCTTTGATTTATATGGGTGAGAGTGGCCAAATTACCGACTCAATATGCTTATCATTTTGGGGACAAGACCGAGTGGGGAGTTGGGAATATAATCACACAAGATGGAATTCACTCCTTCCCACCTTTAGGGTAAGTAGATAAGTGTTCTCTTAAATGCTGTCTTCGGGACTTGAACAAAGGACCCTACCCTCTCTATGGTACGAGAGGGGTTTCTGTTTAGTGGTTGGACCATAAACAAGTTGTTCATTAGAGGAGCACTGGTATTTAAGGACTAGAAGTAACCTAGGGGTAAAACGGTAATTTGACTCAGCTGGTGTTACGAACACTTGTGAAGGACTAACTTACTGGTATTGGTCTATATCCATGGACACAGAAATATATCTACAGTGAGAAGAGTTCAACTGTGAGTCTTTAGTGGAGTGCATACACAGTTAACGAATATTGATTAATATGGTTAATGAGTTTAGCTAATTAATCTCGTATCGTTGTAGCTTTTGATCTGTAGGTCCATTAGGTCCCTTTCCTAGCTCATAAAGAGTAATGTGATTTATTTATATTGGTTGTAATTTGAAATGTTCAAATTTACTTTGGGAATTAATATAATGTATATTGATACATTATAATATAAAGTTTATATTTTAATTAGACTTTATTATATAAATTTAATTTTAGATATGATTCAAAATTAAATTATGAAAGAATAAAATATTTGAGTGAGTTCAAATATTAGTTTAATGTGAATTAGATTTATATTAAAACTATATGTTAAAATTTAATGTGTATGTGATACATATTAAAACTATAGGTTATGAGAGAAATTTATATTTGAATATGATTCAAATTTTGGATTAAATTAAATATAAGATATTTAATTTAGAAATTAATTAATTGGAGAATTAATTAATAGTTTTGTTTAATTTTGTTTAATTAAATTTGATTTAATTAAATTAATTAAATTAAAACTATAGGTTATGTAAGAGATATTCATTTAAATATGATTTAAATGAAATATTAATTAAATATGATTTAATTAATTAATTTAATATTTATTTATTAAATTATTAAGGAACGTGGGTGGTTTTCCCACGTTCCCATTTATTCTCTCTAACTTCCCTCTTCTTTGAAGAAGAGGGAATTTTTTGCGTAACAAATATCACAGGGATGAGTTCTGCGAAGTTTGAATTGCTCTCCCATTCTCTCTGAACAAATTTTCTCTCTAAAGAAAAATTTCCTTGTTCCAATTTTGGTTCTCACAAACCATCTCAATCAGAGAATAGGAAGGTTTCTAAGTGGTGGTGCCCAAATTGGTGATTGGTAGATTCAGAGTCGTCAACGAGCGTAAGTTTCTTCTCTGTATTTTTCTTCAAAGCATGTTTAATCATAAAAATGTTTTTGTAATTTTTGCCAAAGTATTGGTATTTTTTAAGGTTCCAATTAAAATTGGGTGTCAGTAATTCTTCTGTTGTAAAGGGTTTTCATCCCTTCAATGCTGGCCTTCCTTGCAAGCACATGGTCTGTGTCATACTACTTAGTTATGCCTTGCGCCTTCTAAATGCATCACTAATCTTCTTTTTGTGCACAACTCCACGCTCAATGTCCAGATGTTTGGCCAATGTTCAACAACACACAACAACTGCCCAGATGCCCTATGCATTCCAGAAACTAATTTCAACTTCTAGAGCTCATAACATAAAATCCACTTATCAAAATGAGAGATGTTCTTCTGCGAAGTTTCTAAGAAATATCTTAACAATCTTATCTTTAAATTTTAGCTTCAAATTCAAAGTCTTGAGCTCTGTAGCCTCTAAACATTTAATCTTGCTCATAACTGACTCAAGAGATGACCTTTGATGCTTTTCCTTCACAATTAACCACCTTCCTCGTTTCATTTTCATCCAAAAACCCTACCTTAGAAACTAGACTCACTCAGGGTTCATTTGCAATTCGAATCACACAATCCAAATGAGCCAAATGAGAGAAATTATGCTTTAAAGTTTTGTTATATAGTGGTTCTTGTATGGCTACCTATGGACATTGTTTGCTTGCCAAAATTCTAATGTTTGCTTGCCAAAATTCTAATGCTTGCATGCCTAGCCATCTGTACTCCACTTCACTGAGCACTACAAGAACGCCTAATACTCACTTGGTCACATGATGTTCCCTTGCTTGCATAGAACTCAAAGCATAACTTAGTCGCCAACCTCACAACACTATTACTTTGTCTAATCACATAGCATCCTTTCAATGCATGGCACATGTCTTTGTTGGGTGCGTAAAGGTTATTGTAACGCACCAAATTTAGGAGAAGGACATGAATGAACCAATATCACATCTAAATTAAAGGAATTTTGAAAACATGAAAGTAAGGTTAAGAAACACTTAAAATAATTAAAAGTTACTACCTATACCAATAAGGTACACCTTTCTTTTCGGTGGCTCAATTATAGGAACTCTAAAGTTAAGCATGCTTAGCTTGGAACAATTCTATGTTGGATGGGCGCTTGGAAATTTTCTTAAAATGCATGTGAGTGAGGAAAAAGCATGCTGAAAGGACTCATGTTGGTTTGTGGGGACAACTTTCAATCTAATAAGCCTTTAAGACAAGTAAGAATGATGTTGTTAGGTCATAGGAGAATGTCAGAGATTCAAACTTCCGAATCCTGGGCCTTGGATGTTATACTTATGGATAACCCTTTAGCTGCATGGCTTGTCTTGGCTCAACTCTCATGTCACCTAGCAACTTTGGTCGATTAGGGCTTTTCTTTGATACGTCTTACAACCTTTTGGAGGTTTTGAAGACTTCTCACTTGGCCACCCAACCTTGCTCAACACCTAGCACCCCATGGTCGCCTAAGACTTCTTGTTGGCCACCTCACTCTACATTTAGAGGTTCTAAAGACACTGAATTGACTACATAGCATTACCTAGCTTGCCCACCAACATTTAGCCCATTTTTCTTAGCATTTATTCCCATTTTGGCCACCTAGTTCTATCCCTCAAATTTTTCAACACTTAGGCTAATTACACCCCAATGCATAAGATTACTACTTCATTAACCACAAAAATTTTAACTTAAAATTCTAAGGATAATGAAGACTAGGATTTACAATAACTCATTTAGAACAAACCATGGCTAACATGGTTCTATTTCTCTTTTTTGATACACCATTTTATTAAGGTATATTGGGTGTTGAGAGTTGGGATTGGATTCCATGTTCTATCATATAATCCTAGAATCTCAAATCCATGTACTCTCTACCTTGATCAGATTGAAGTATTTGAATCTTTTTACTTAATAAATTTTATTTGAATCTTTTTACTTAATAAATTTTCAACTTCAATCTTATACTTTTTGAACTATTCAAGAGCTTCAAGTTTATGTTCCATTAGGTATAAATAACCATACCTTGAATAATCATTTATAAAATAGATGAAATATTCATACCCTTTTTGAGCTTTTACATTCATCAGAAACACAGAGGTCTAAATGTACAAGTTCTAGGGGATCTTTGGCTCTATAGTCTTTTCTAGTAAAAGGTCTTTTTGTTATCTTGCTTAGATTCACATGAAGGTAGTCACACTTAGGTAGTTTTAACTTGTTTTGGGAGTTAAAGTGTCACCTAGACACATTTTTTGTACTTTTTAGATTTGTGTTTGAGAATGAAACTATGACACTAGCTTCAACACTTACACATTTTAAAGTTATTTTGAGAATTGAAGTGCTATTTTCACACACACAAACTTGTTTAGGTTGGTTTTGAGTATGAAAGTAACACTTAGGAATTTGCAAGTTGTTTTCAGAGTTCAATTGTTACTTAGACACTTTTTAGATATTTTGTAGTTGGTTTTGAGTTTGGAAGTCCATTTAGGCATTTGTACGTTGATTTTGAAAGTTAAGACACTCTTAGGGAATTTTTAGTTTGTTTTTAGTTTAAAAGTCACACTTAGGTAGTTTTAACTTGTTTTAGGTGCCAAAGTGTCCCTTAGCCACTTTTTAGGTTTGATTTAAGAGTGAAATTGTGACACTTAAACACTTACACATTTTGAAGTTATTTTGAGAATTGAACTACTGTTTTCTTACATTTTGCAAACTTTTTAGGTTGGTTTTGTGCATGAAAGTAACAGTTAGGCATTTGTAAGTTGTTTTCAGAGTTAAAGCGTTAGTTATATACTTTCAAATATTTTGTTGTTGGTTTTGAGTTTGAAGTCACACTTATGCATTCGTAGGTTGGTTTTGAAAGTTAAGAAACTTCTTAAGGCATTTTTAGTTCGTTTTTAGTTTAAAAGTCACATTTAGGTAGTTTTAACTTGTTTTGAGAGCTAAAATGTTCCTTAGCCACTTTTTGGATACTTTTTAGGTTGGGTTTAAGAGTGAAACTGTGACAACACATACTGAAGTTATTTTGAGAATTGAAGTAGTATTTTCACAATTTCTTTGCAAACTTTTTAGGTTGGTTTTGTGTATGAAAGTGTAACGATCCAACTCCTTATACTAAGTTGAAGCCATTACTAATTTAAAAGATAAATAAAATTTGTAAAATCAAGATAAAAATAAAACAAAACCTCAAAATTTTCATTTAAAAGCATAAACAAATGTGATTAGAGATAAGTATAAAAATAAAATCCTAACTCGGGCCCTATCTAATTTTAAACAAATAAAATAACAAATAAAGAATAAAATAAAATGCAAACATTAAAATCTGAACTATGACATAAAGCGGAAGCAACATATCCCTATGGCTCGCCAGGTCACTTCTGGTCATTCGCCAGCTTGCCTTTGCTCTTACCTCTGCCTCTGCCTGAAAAATAGAAATGGAAAGAGTGAGTATAAAATACTCAGTAAGGGACCCACTACTAGTCCCGCTAGGTGCCTGTTAACTTCCTATTAGAGTCCTAAAAAGTGGTACCCAAGAACTGGCACGTTTCCAAACACGTGCAACATGTGATCCCGGAGGAACATAACTGATCTTCGGTGATCCCAAAGGAACACCTAGGACAAACTGGTCTGTAGTGTACTTGAAGGAAACACTAAGACAATCGAGCTGCGAGCGATCCCGTCAAATCACTCGAATCATGTCTATGTCAATGCCAGACTGGCGGTCCCGTTGAACTACGCAGTCCTAAAAAGATGGTGATCCCGAAGGATACCCATACGGTACGACTCTAATAGGATAAGCTAACATACACCCTAACCATAGCATGCACGTAACATATCGCCATCACATCATCATGTCATATAATATCAGCATGTCATATCATATCATCATGTCCTATCATACCATCATATCATATCATATCATCATGCCATATCATATCGTTATTAATTGCCATGTTGTTATGCAATCTAGTTATCAATATGCATAACTCAAAATATATGCGATCTATTAATTCCACTCGTAGGTCTAGTAGTAGAATCTCTTACCTGGAGATTTACTCAAACGAGTTCTAACAGCAAAATCACGCTTTCCAAGTAGCGAAGTCTTAAATGGTTAGAAAACACCAATTTTCATAACTTAACCATCAAACGACCAATGACCCAAGAATTCAGTTGAAATAACTTACCCGAGGTCGAGGTTGTAATGAATAAACTCTTAACTGGGGAAATCTCACGCTCCAAACTCACTTGGTCTAAACTGTCCTTTAAGAAAAATAATTTAATTTAACCCAAAATTAAATTATTTAAGATCCAAAAATTTAATCTTAATTGGGTATTCCAAAACCCAACCAACTTACCAAAACAGGTGAAAAAACCCAAAATAGGCTTGTGGCTCAAAAATAGCTTGACGGCTCAGCTGGATGGTAGACGCGCCTCGCGGCTGGAGGCAGGCGTGGCTCGACTGGAAGCAGGCACGAGCGCGGCTCGGCGCGAACTTGCGCACGCGGACGGCTCGACTGATGGATGCGAGCGCTCGGCGCGGTCTTACACACGTTGACGGCTCGGCTGATGGACGCGGGCGCGGTTGATCGACGAATGACGACAGATGAAGCAGTAGTGCTTTGGGCGACGGCGAAACAGCTCGAGTTGAAGGAAATCCGACGAAGAGGCGTGACGACCAGTTTGGCTTGGGTAACGCAACCGAACGACGAACGAAGGGGATCGACGGTAGCTGACAGCTAGGGCTACGACGGGGCGAAAACGGACGATGTAAAGCTCGGCTACCTACGACGGTCCTGTTGCTCTGTGGAAGGGCGAGCGGAGAAGATCGACCGCGAAGTTCGGTGGCTGAAGGCGAATAGCTCCACTGCTAGGGCTGCGGGTTGCGGTGGAGCTAGGCGGCGGCGCGGCGACTAGGGTTTAAAAGGAGAAATTAGGGGTTCCTTTTTTTTCCTTTTGTACGCAAATCCCTATGCCTATTTAAACACCATTAATAAACCAATATTAATTTCTCTTTCCTTTCATTATTTTAAACCAACAAAAAAAATCTTCTATCTCCTCAATTAAAACCCACCAAATCTCCCTTTTTAAATTCAAAATCAACCAATCACATCAACCTTTTTTTTCAATAAAATATTAGCATTATCTTTAACCAAATAAATCAATTTTCTCTCTCCTCAACTCAAACATCTTTATCTTCAAACAAATATCTCTACCAATTTTATTATCCAAATAAAATAATTATATTATCCTCAAAACTTAATTAATTACACAACCAAAAATATAATTAATCAAGTTTCCTCAATTACATCCAATTAAAACACAACTCCCAAACACTACCACCACTAGATATTTTCTTAATATCTAATAAAAATCAAATCTTCAAAAATCAATTAATTCAAAACACCCAAAATTTCAATAATTGCACTTAAGATAATTAAAACTAAATCATCCCAAATTTTTGGGGTGTTACAGAAAGTAATACTTAGTCATCTGTAAATTCTTTTGATAGTTAAAGTGTTGATTAGACACTTTTTAGATATTTTATAGTTGGTTTTGAATTTGGAAGTCACATTTAGCTTTCTGTAGTAGGTCGTTTTGATCACGCTTTAATGCGATAAATAATGAAGGAAACATGAGAGGTAAATGAACTCTCCATTAGGAAAATTCGATTCTACGGTGAATCTTCAAACTTTCTAACTTAAGCATCAGAGTGTATATGCACCGTACTGGTGTACAATTATTGCTAACTTGTAGATGATCTTCCTTCCTTAAAATCCAAATATATCTTTTGTGCACCTTAAGGTCAGATCGTTGTTTCTAATGCTTTGTCTACCATGGGCAACATTTTGCAAGAAAGGAATTGTTGCTAATCCCTTCTATTTATTTTGCAGGTCTTTTGTGAACTTTTTTAAAGTATTTGATTTTCTTCTTTCCTTTCCTTATATTCTTTTTTTTTTTTTCTAGAGATTTTTTTAGTCCCACGGACTGTTGGAATGCAATGTTAAAAGTGTTGAGTATTGAGGATCAGGTCATTGTTGCCATCCTTCTGTGGGATGTTTGGAACTACAGAAACTCTTTCGAGCGTAGCGATTATGAGTTAGAGCTTAGTGTTTTTATTAACAGATTTTCCTTCCATTGTTGAGGAGTTTATGGATGAGGCTGTCCATTCACAACGAAGGAGGGAGAGGTTGGGGAGTTAAGAGTTGTAGGTGTCTCTTTCCGGTGGATTTTGGAAGCTTAACTTTGATGCCTCATGGAATGATGTTGGATGAGGTTGGAGGGATTAGTTGGGTGGTTTTGACTCCAACGAATCTCTCATTCTGGCTGGATGCGAGAAAGTGTGAGAAAATGTGGGTTAAGTGGCACATCGAGGTTCTTGAGACATTTGCTACGATTAGAGATTTGTTTGTGCTTTCTGGCCATTATGGGTCTAAGTCCTTTCTCACCATACTTGTAGAGTCTTACTATGTAAATCTTATTAATGTTGTAAATTGTAAGTCTTTGATCATGTCTGAGTTGTCAGACTTTGTTTTTGAAGTGGTGGTGTTGGGTTTGTCTACCCGTGTGGAATCTTTTTGTTGGTGTGTGCAGTTGACCATTGTTTGGCACAAGTCACCTTGTTTGTTGGGGTTCGGATGAAATTTTTGTTTCTAGATCTTCTTCTCCTCCAATGTGGTTAGAAGTCCATATTGTATTCGGGATGTTGTCTCCGTAATTTTAAAGCAGGAGGTATGTAGCTTTGATTAGTTCATTTTGAATTCATATCTTTTTTATAAAATAAAAAAAGGTGAGATGGTCAACTTTAATTACCAGTCAAAATTTTGCTGTCATATTCATCTTTTTCCAATTATTTCTTTAGATTTATAAAAATGTCCTTATTTTTTAAAACAATTCTAAAGATAGATTTCAAGGCAATAAAAATCTAGCAAAATAGTATTTATAAACTTAATTTAGAAAAAAACAAAACAAAACGAAACAAAATAGTTTTAGACAGATCTGACGTGGTTGATACATTTAGATAGATGGATTAGAAAAAGTAATAACAATACTTGCCAAAACACCTATTTTGTAGGTAGCAAGTTTAGTTGACAAAATTATTGAAGCTATATGTCTATTTCTCTTATTTTCATATTGTAATAATCATGCACAAACCCTTAATTGAAAAGTTCTTTTTTTGTTTATGTATTTGAGGAGACAAAAAGAAATTAAATAATGTTTCTATATATTCTCTATACATGTCCCCCAATACCAACGCTTCTAATTAATTTAACAAATATTAAACTTTGTTTTAGTTGTCACCCACACCCTTAATTAATTAATTAATTATGTGTGTGTCTTTTAATAAGCCTTCTTATTTATTCTCTCTCCATTTCTCCTTTTTAACTTTTAAAGAATCGTTTCCTCATATATTGAAGAAATTAAAGCATCTTTTAAAGAAACTGCATACCTTTTTGTCTTTTTAGAGGACATCAAAATGAAATGTAGGGCTCAAGTGAGAAAATACTTTACTAATTTAATAAAATTAATTACCATCAAGAAAAGAACATTGTTTTATTTATATTATTATTATTTTAGATCCAAAACATAAAAGCACACCTCAACAAATTATATAAAAACCTTAACCTAATATACCCCACCCTTCTTCATGACACAAAAGAGTTTAATATTAAATAACGTACCATCTATATTTTAAAACTAATTAATGTCATATATATTTATGATTTGAATTAAGTTTGATAAATTTGCTACAATCCAATGGAAAAAGGTTTAGATTATATATTCTTATATATAATCCACATCTAGGTATGATCGCAATATAACCATGTGTTTCTCAATCAAAAAATTATTCATTTGTAAAATATGCATAGCATTTAGATTTAACATTAATCTTTTGTTGATTAGCTTTTAGTTAATGTGAAAATTTAAATCTTTGAGTAAATTTATAAAGCTAGCTTTGTCCTAACTAAGATTAAGTTGCTTGACTTTTTTAAGTTCAACCCTAACTCTAGTTATATTAAAGAAAATTTTGAAAAAAAAAAAAAAAGAGTGGTACAAAACACATTATTTCTTCTCTAAATTTGGATGAAATTTTCCAAAACACAAATAATGGATTTGGTAATTAAAAAAGAAAAAAAAAGTCAAAATTTGTAACTTTTGATTTCGAAGTCTGTGGAAGCACATGAAATTACATAAGAAGTATATAATATATAGAAGGAAGAAGACAAATGGTTGGCGAATTTGTGTAAGAAAAGTTAGAAACTTTGGATTCCCAAAAGAGACAACATGAAGAATTTACAGTAATGGATGTCCAAATAAATGAAGGAAACAACCAAAATTAGGTCCCACTAGTTACCCAAATTACACAGCAAAGCGTGTAAATAAAAGAATTCATGTTTGTAGATTGGAAGGAGACTTGGAGACAATAAGCATAAAAAGAAAACATATCAAATTCATAGCTTAATTAGAAAGGCGTTTCAAACTTCTAGATATATAGAAAACAATTATTAATAATCCATGAGCACAATCAATCATTTTCTTTATTTGATGTGTATACATTTTGACGTATTCTATCTTTAATTTGAATTTATCAAAACTATAGTATTTTACATAACATGAGTTTTGATGGATGCATGTTACAAACTAAGGATTTGGAGGAGAACCTGTTTCTTTCTTTTCCTGTGTGGTTTATTGGTTAGAATTTTAATTAATTTGCAAAAAAAAATAATTTAATTTTTTTTTATTTGTTTTAAAGGTTATTAACACATAAAAACTCATTTTTGTAAACAAAAATATGTTACCAAAGTTGTGGCCAAGTGCCAAAGAACCAATTAAAAGGCTTATAAAAAGTAGTCGTTTATATTCATGAGTGAATCCTCCATGCTAACCAAAAGTGGAGAACATAAACATCACCTTATCTCAAAGGGAGTGTGCTTTAGAGAAGAGTCAACTGGCTAGCTTTCCAATTTGTTGGAGGAACTAATTCATGAAAGTTATGGTTTATACTTCTAAACACTCAAGTAATTTTTTATCCATTAATTAATATACTTACATAAAACTTAAAAGGGAAACTTACCTAACAAATCTAAACAATAAATTATTTACGGTTAACAAAATCCATAAGTTTAATCATTTTTTAAATATTCCAAGTTTGCTCTTTCATCTTTCTTTTCTTCCTCGCGATTTGTCTTCCTCCTGTTATTCGATTTCGTCTTTCTTCTTTTCTCTTTTTCTTTTCTATGGTTTCTTTCCATTATCTTTCTTATTTTTCAATTATTTATTTATGTCGTTTAATCTTTTGATCGTTTTTCTTCTTTTCCTCTTCGTTCTTTCACTTCGATTTCTTTCCATCGTCTTTCTACTTTTTCTCTTCTTTTTTGTTGCGATTTCTTTCCATCGCCTTTCTTCTTAAACGACTATGTATAAGATTGTGTACGACAAAATAGCAAAATCTAAAAGATAGTGTATAAAGAATCTTGAAAAAAAATCATTTAGATTGGAGTAGCCAAATGTAAACGATCATTTAAAAAAGTAAATGAAAAAGTAAAAAAAAAAATAAAAGATCGAAAATCTTGAAAAAATTCTTGAAAAAAAATCATTTGAATTAGAGTAGCCAAATGTAAACGATCATGTAAAAAAAGTAAATTGATCGTGTATAAAATCGTGTACCAAATTTTAAAAAAAAATTATTTAGATTTGGTACGATCGTATAACAAAATTAAAAGATGGAATTGAAAAGATAAATTGTAGTCATATCTAAATGATCGCATATATATTGTAGGCATATCTAAACGATCGCTTATAAATTATAACATATCTAAACGATCGCCTTGTAGTCATATCTAAACGATCGCGTATATATTGAACCATATATAAACGATCGCGTATAAATTATAACCATATCTAAAAGATCGCCTTGTAGCCATATGTAAACAATCGCATATAAATTATAACCATATCTAAACAATCGCGTATATATTAAGTCATATCTAAATGATCACGTATATATTGAACCATATCTAAACGATTGCAAATATATTACGCGCACGTTATTGACAACATGGTGACGGGGCATTTTTGGTATTTTACACGATGGGCCTCTGGGCTTTTTTCGTTTTTGGAATTGTTCTATACAGTATAAATATTTTATCGCTTTTATATATTTTTAAAAAGACCCCAAACTTAAATTGGAAAATTTTAGCCATTTATAATACTCTTCATTTACATTTCGCTGAACACCAAGTAACTATTCCATTCGACTCTTATAAGTGAACTAACTCTTACTTGAGATTATTGTCTCCACATATAAATTGTATTCATCTCTATTTTATCAATATGGATGCTTGAAGAAGTTTATATACTATTCACATTTTAAAAAGTGATCTTAATAATTAATCTAAATGGATACATCCATGATATTTTATGAGTTTATAAATGTTAGACAATATTTTCTAATATAATTTTAAACAAAATGAATATTTTCTAATATAATTTTTAAACAAAATGAAATTGATTTTCTTAAGTAAAGTTCCGTAGCTTAAATTAATAAGGATAAAAATACAAAAGGATTTGGTGACTATAATGGGGATGGATTTATAATGTAGTGTGATGAAAATGTAAAGAGGACGTGTATTGGCCAGTAATGAAAAGTGTTTGTAATATAATATAATCTAAAATTTTATGTTGGAATGGAGCATTTTGGATATAATTTATAAGGCTTTACTATCACATTTTTGTTTTTAGGTTCGATTATTTATGTTTTCTAATATACATATTTTATTATAAAAAAATACGATTAAAAATCAGCCGTTTGAACATTCGGAAATAACATATAGAAGAATAGAATAGAGGAGTTTGAGGGTTTGGTTTGATTGAGTTTCAATGATTACAAGAAAAGGGGGAACATGGTCGGCTGAGGAGAGGGCTAAGTTGGATTGTTAAAGTCAAAAAGTATGATCATGGAAATTGGTAAACTTATGACAAGAAATTTGGACATTGTTCTTCCCCCCCATACCCACAAAAGTTTAAGTGTAAAGATAGATAGAGAGAGAGAGAGAGAGAGAGAGATGTTATTGGAATTGGTGCATCCTAATGCCATGCGTGCATTTATGTTTCTATTGCGTGGCTCCCACCTATTTCTTTACTTTCTTTTTCCTTTTTTATTATTATTTTAAATAGTGATACGGCGTCCAAACTAACGCTTTCCACATAATCACTTCAAACTTCTTTTTTCTTTTCATTTATATTTTACAAAACACATATTTGAGTACATCTTTTGTGGTATGCTCCTCTTCCTATTTAATTATATTTATTATTTTCTCTATCAATCCCATACAATCCTAATAAAACCTCCAACTTAACTCAACTTCATATTATATAATAATTCTATTTTTATAAATAAAGTAAAAAGTATCTAAAATCAAAAGAAATGAAGTGAGTCTAAGATCGACTCAACTACAGAAATAAAAATAAAAATAAAAATAAAAATAAAAATAAAAAGTTGGTGTGGGGTCTGAAAGTAGTGTACAAATAAATAACATTATTTCCATTATAAATTTTGGAGGAAATTAGTCATTGTCATAGTAGAAGGATAGAGTGAAGTTTGAATCATAGATTAGATGCTATACTATAATTGTTTCTTTCAATCACTTTTTTGCTCTATTTTAATTTATTAATTTGTTAATTAAACAAAGTATCAACTATCAAGGTATTTTAGTTTAAAACAGAAATTCACATTTATTTAGAGACACCAAAACTTTTTCATCTATGACAAATTAATTTATATTTTGTGTGTATTTTAGTTTAAAAGAGAGAATGGATTAGGGTTGAGATTATGAGATGACGAAATTGAAAAGGAAAGAAAAATAATAATGATGGCATTTGGATAAGCACACTAATTAAGCTAAGATATGAAAGTAAATAATTGGACCCATAGGAAATGTTAATTAAACTGTCAATGTTTATATGATTAATGATTATTACCTAATGAAGTTGCATAATGCTAATTTGAAACCTAAAGTTATAACCATTCACTTCTAACTCTCACCTTTTTCACTTTTGTTTATGATTACAACTCCATTATTCTTTTAACTTGAAAAGCAATCCACTTCTCTCTCTCTCTCTCTCTCTCTCTCTCTCTCTCTCTCTCTCTCTCTCTCTCTCTCTCTCTCTCTCTCTCTCTCTCCTCATATAACGACAAAAACACAATTAAATTAATTACAGTTTAGTTAATCATTATTTTCTTTAAAGAACCAATCACTATTACTCCAATAAACGTATATGGTCGTAAACAAATATTAGGTCTCATCTCATAATTATTAATTACTTCATTTTTAGTTTTTGCATTTTTAGTTTCTTTGTTATTGAAAAACACATTTTCTCTTAATCTTTTATAAAATTTCTAAGAAAGAAAAATAAAGATTCAATTTTTAGTTAATTTTAAAAAGCTAAACTAATACAAGTTTTGATGAGAGGCTTTATTTGGTTTTCAAATTTTGATTTGAAATAATTAATTAATTTAAGTTCTTTAAATTATTTCACATAGTTAAAATTATTGATCTATTGTAAGTACTCTAATTGATTATTCTGTTAAAATTATTGCTATTTACTAAAAACTAAATAAACTATATTTCTATCAAAAGGTTGAGAATTGATGAAGGTTGAATTTCACACAAAATAATTAAATAAGCTATATTTTCAAATCATAGGATAAATCAATCCATCTTCATTGCTAGATTCATAACTAATTTATAACTAATTTATTTTTAGGTTTTGGTTTTAAAATTAAGTTAATAAATACTACTTTCTCTCAAAGTTGTATAATAATTCAATTGGACCAATTATTTTTAAAAAATAAAATACTTTTCTAGTATTCATTTATAAAAACAAAAAAAAAAAAAAAACAAAAGGATTTGAGAAATTAAGTGTTTGTTTAATAAAAGTGAAAACCAGATTTCTGTTGTAATAATTTTGGTGGATTGTAAAAAGAGAATTGTAATATAAGGAAGGGTTAGTGCATAGATTTCATCAATTAATCCCAATATTCTAGTTCTAGAAGAATATTTAGATATGATTAGACCTATATAAATAAAAACTCACAATGGTAATAATAATAATCATAATCAATATTCTATGTTATATTTTTGCACGCGCATAAAGTGATGGACAAAAACAAATAAGAAAATTTGATTCATGGAGATGTATACATATTGTGTGTATTTAAATTAAAATACAAATTGTGGTGGGAGGGAAATATTTAATTTAAAGAAATAAAAAGAAAAGAAAAAGAAAAGAAAAAAGAAAAAAAGAATAAAAAGGAATGGAATGGTTGATTTTGTGAGTGTTGTTCATATGATGGACATGTTAAGGTCAGATGCATTGAAGGCATAAATTGAAATTGTGGTGCGTGCTTTGCACATGAGAGTTGAAGATTTTATCTATTTTGTTGATAATTATAACACCTATCCAATCAGACCTAATATCTAAAATCATTTGATTCCCTCACTTTTCTTTTTCTTCTTCTTTTTCTTTTTCTTTCTTTCTTTTTATTCTTTTTTTTTTTTTTATTATTATTATTATTATTATTATTATTATTTGCATATTTGCTTGATGGGACCTTTACTTTCTAATAATCTTTAGTTGTACTCTAAAACAACACAAATACTTCTAATGCTCCAAATTTTAGATTTCTTTTCTTTTCTTTTCTTTTCTTTTCTTTTCTTTTCAAGAAGAAGACAAATTTGTGAGTTGAATCAGAGTTTTAATGGTATGTAAGAAGATGTGTATACTTTCTTTCTTCTACTTATGAGAGGAATAATATATATATATATATATATATATATTACCCTATGTGTGCCACATTTAATTTGAGTGAGTTTAAATTTAGTCTCATACAGCTGACTAAGACCTTAGTTCTTGAACATTAACAAAGCTGTGTTGATGTAGCCTTGGAAGCAATAGTTTTAGAGAGTACTGTTAGTTTGAAGTTTGTTAACACAAATTATTTATTTAATAAAATATTTAACAAAATCATAAGTATTTTATTTAACATTAGGAACAGTTTGAGAGGAGGAAAAGAAAGGAATATGGGAAGAAATGATTATGATGATCTTTAGGTTATAAATTATAAAAAAGTAAAGATTATGATAATTCTTGTTTGGAGAAAGGATTATGTGGGAAGTATTATGGGAAGATTATGATGATCCTTGTTTGGGAGAAAGGATTATGTGGGAAAGATTATGAAAGTTATTTTTCTCTTTTGTTATTTTTTTAATATTCGTACTCTTGTATTTTTTTTTTCTTAAAAAAATTCGTATTCTAAATCTAATATGCAAATATTCGTAATTTTAATTTATCGAATCGTTAAATTTTTTCGAAAAACATGTTTCATTAGTTTTCGTAAATACGATGTTAATTTTCAACGTTTTGGACGTAAGCGTTCCGTGCCAATAAATTAATAGATGCAGTACGTGCAAATAAACTATACCTCTTTCTTTTAATTGATATTTTAAATGCAATCTCGGGAAATAGTCTATCGTTAACAATTGATTTAAACCAACGACTGCCAACATAATTTCATTGAAACAAAACGAAATATCTGAGAAAGTTTTAGGTAGACAAACAGGCTACTCAAAAGGTCCTGGTTGGGGACCCAAGCCCAAGTCCTGCAAGAGTTGTGCTAGTAGTTCTTCAACCTAATTTTAGCAAGCTAGGGAGGTCGAAGAAGCTAAAATCCTGATTGAACAGCAAAGAGTCGAACTTGAAGAAGCTAAATGCATGATTGAAGAACATAGAAGGGCATTGGAGTTGCACACACAACAAATGGAAGAAATGAAGAAGATGATAGAAGAAATAAGTTAGGCACAAAGGGGACCATGAGCCCTTGCAGTACATATTTTTCAATTACTAAGATTTTTACTTTGCATTATTCGGTGATATGTATATCTAAACTTAATTTTGTGTCATTGTAGGTGTGGACTTGTTGTAATATGGTGTACGTGACCATTAGGAGATAAACATTTTTGTTTTTCATTTCTATGTAATTTTTTTCAAACATTTTTAGATAGTGTAACATTTAAATATAATATATATATTTATTTTTTATTTAGTATTGTATATAATTATTTACTAATTTATTACTTATTTTGTACAATTTGATTCAATTTAAATCAAATTAGAACTTGAAAGAATACTATACGATTGAATAAAGAATAACAATTCAATAAAAGAATATATTTAAACTATCTCCCAACCCATATAAGGCGTCAAAAGTGATGCCCTTATTTCCCCCATGCTTGATTGAAAGTGTCGTAGAGAAGGTTTATGATGTTGTGTCAGGAAATATCTTTTCCTGATGCCTAAAGAGGACATCAACGGTGTACTATTGCCGACGTATAGGCGTGACATCAGGGATCATGTTTTTTTGACATTGTATCAACGTTGGCCACAGAGACGACAGGAGAAGTGTATTCTCGACGTCATGCTGGTTGCACGTCGTGAATAGTTCTCCCTACATTCTTCTTGACGTTAGTTTGTACGTCAGAGAAGCCTTCCCCGATGTCGTTTCCAATCTTCGTTGACGCATGACAGCATCGGGAGTCCCCTGACTTGTTGTAGTGACGGTAAGTTTACGGTTAAGAGTGCTTATCATCTAACTTTGAATCTGAGTGAGTCTAAGATGGTCTCCTCTTCGAACCCTCATTTGTTGAAGGATTGGTGGAAAGCTTTGTGGAAGGCTAGGGTACTTCCAAATTAATCAAAATTTACATTTGGAGAATGCTAAAAAATATTATTCCATCAAAATCGGAGGAGACTTTGAGGCATTTATGTGGAATTGCAGGTTTGCTAAAAAAACTTTGCTCATTCTTTTTCCCTCATTTACTTTCATTTCCTTTTTTAGGGGAGAATCTCGTACTCTTGTGGGATTGGATCTGGACAAGTTCAAAGATGAAGAGATTGATATGATTATTCTGATGTGGTGGGAAATTTAGGCCTGCAAGAATTATTGGGTACTAAAACTTGTGTCCTCAACCTATCCATAAGTGTTTCTCAAGCTTGCAAGTTGATTTGTCGATATGTAAATTAAGCTATTTTAGTTTTGTGTTGGTGCATTGGTCCCAAAAATTAAGAATGTATCGAGTCATGAGATTTGACAACCTCCTTCTGTGGGAGGGAAATTAAATTCTGATATTCGTTGAATGAGAAGATTGCTGTTAGAGGATTAGTTGGATTATTCGTGATTCTACTAAATCTTTGATTGACTGGGGATGTTTTCAAATCTGAAGGCTATTGAGAAGAGTTTGAAGTCTTTAAGCTCTTTGTTTGGGTACTCTATTTTTCTTATTTTAGTTGAATCTGACTTTGTCGAGGTGATTATATGTCTCCCTTATGAGATTGACAATGATATCTCTGAACTCAAAAAATCTTAAGATTGCTCTAGGTCCTGTAATCCAACGGCTCACTCTTTAGGTAGATTGGGTGTGTCCCATGTTTTGTGTTCTTTTTAGGGCTATGAATTGCCTTTCGCCTCCTTATTCGGTTGGTCTAATGTTTTAAATGATTTTCTTCTTATGATGTAGAGGGAAAGAAAAACCCAAAAAACTTACTATGTTATTAAATATTAAATTTGAAGGTTGAATGATATGATTTGAAGGATGAAATTAATTTGTATGAATATGGTAAGTTTGAAGAGTGGAGGGGGATGTTTGCGATTAAATTAATTTATGGAAAATGAGGGAAAATAAGGAGTGTTTAAAAGTTAAGTTGAAGTAAAAGGTAGGGAAGTACTTGTTACTTGAGAGGTGTTAAAACGAAGGTTGTTCATCCCTCTTCTCCTGTTGCCACTCTCCCCCACCGAACCATCTTTGGCAAGGACCCACTTTCCCCCTTTAATTCTAACCTCCAATTTCCCTTTTTCTTACAACATTGCCACTAGACTACTACTTCTATCCCAATTTCTTTTTCTTTTCTTTTTCTTTTTTCTTTTTTCTTTTTTCTTTTCTCATTCTTCCTTCCATGATTTTATCACCTTAACTTTTAAGATTATTGGATGAAAATTTATAAGAAATTATGAAACGTTTATTACAAAATTAATTTTTTAATCGTTAAAAGTTACAAAATTAATTTTTTTAACTGTTAAACGTTACAAAATTAATTTTTGACCGTTGAAGTTTTATTATAATAAATTTGTAACGTTTCAAAATTAAATTCTTTTAACCGTTACTAATCCTCCGCTACTATAAATGGATCCCTCACTCTCATTCTCACAACACACAACAAAAAACATTCTTCTCTCAAATTTTCATTCTCTTAAAAGTTTTTCGAGCTGTTCTTTTTTAGTGTTTAGGTTCCAATTAGTTTTTGTGCAAAACTAATTGACGAAAAAGGGTTGTTTTATCCTGGGGACGACGAGGCATAATTCTGTTTGCACAATTCAAAGCAGAGCAGAGTCGCGAAACGTCTTAAAGAGAGCGTGTTCCGCGACTTAGCCTTTCACTAATCCGGTTTCTGTTGTGCAGTCTTTGTTCCTTTAACAATCCGTTCAGTTGCTGCCTCGTTTCTTTCACCATTATTTGCCGAACTTGGATGATTTTTTGCATTGAAGACCGAAGTGCAACAACAATTTTAAGACGTTCTTTTCTGCTGTGATGGCCAAACAAAACAATCCACAGTCCAGAAGTACGGTATAAATTGTTTGTTATAATTGTAATAAGCCTGGTAGTTTAGATAGAAATTGTAGAAACAGGAGTCGTCCTGTTGCGCAGGCGAACCAAATAGAAGATGAATTAGTAACTATGATATTTGAAGTTAATGTGATTGGGGGGTCTGAAGGTTGGTGGCTAGACACCGGTGCATCCCGCCATGTCTGCCACGACCTTAGTCTTTTTAGAAAATACAATGAAGTTAAGGATAAAAATATCCTTCTAGGAGATCATCACACAACCAAGGTGACCGGTATTGAAGAAGTAAAACTGAAATTCACATCCGGTAAGACGCTTGTGCTGAAGGAAGTTCTGCATACTCCAGAAATTCGAAAGAATTTGGTCTCCAGATATCTCCTCAACAAAGCTGGATTCACACAAACCATAGGATCAAACTTGTTTACTTTAACTAAAAACAATGTATATGTGGGGAAGGGTTACGCTACTGATGGCATGTTCAAATTGAATCTAGAAATTAATAAGATTGCATCTTCTGCTTACATGTTGACTTCTTTTAATGTTTGGCATGCTAGACTTTGTCATGTTAATAAAAGATTAATTAGTAACATGAGTAGGTTAAATCTTATACCTAAGTTATCTCTGCATGATTTTGAGAAATGTGCATGTTGTAGTCAAGCTAAGATAACTGAAACCTCGCATAAGTCTGTAACTATAGTAACAGGGCCTTTAGAATTAATTCATTCTGACTTATGTGAATTTGATGGCACTTTAACTAGAAACAGTAAAAGGTATGTAATTACCTCTATAGATGATTGTTCTGACTACACTTTTATTTATCTGCTTAAAAATAAAAGTGATGCATATGAAATGTTCAAAGTCTTTGTAACTGAAATAGAGAACCAGTTTAACAAAAGAATTAAGAGACTTCGTAGTGATAGAGGAACTGAATATGATTCAGTTGCTTTCAATGAGTTTTATAGCTCAAAAGGAATAATACATGAAACTATTGCGCCTTATTCTCCTGAAATGAATGGAAAAGCAGAAAGAAAGAATAGAACTCTAACTAAGTTAGTAGTTGCTATCTTACTTGAGTCAGGAGCCGCACCATCTTGGTGGGGAGAAATAATTAAGACTATTAATTATGTTCTTAATAGGATTCCTAAATCAAACAGTAAAACTTCACCATACGAAGTCCTTAAACATAAAACACCAAACCTGTCTTATCTTTGAACTTAGGGTTGTCTAGCTTATGTTAGAATACCTGATCCAAAAAGAAGGAAATTAGCAAGTAGAGGCTATGAATGTGTCTTCATAGGATAGACTGAAAATAGTAAAGCCTATAGATTCTATGACTTAGAAAACAAAGTAATTATAGAATCGAATGACGTATTCGAGGACAGATTTCCTTTTAAATCTAGAAATAGTGGGGGCCTATATAGTCAAACTAGTGGGGGCTCAAGTTCCCGTAGTCTACCTTCAATTAGGATCCAAACCCAAGACAAGGAAGTAGATCCTGAACCTAGAAGAAGCAAGAGAGCTAGAACAGTAAAAGACTTTGGAGAAGACTTCGAAGTGTACAATGTAGAAGATTCAAAAGATCTAACAGAAGCATTATCATCAGTAGATGCCAATTTATGGCAAGAAGCTATCAATGATGAAATGGACTCTCTTGAATCCAATAGAACTTGGCACCTAGTTGACTTACCCCCTGGATGTAAAGCTATAGGCTGCAAATGGGTTTTAAGGAAGAAACTCAAACCTGATGGATCAGTAGATAAGTATAAGGCTAGATTAGTAGCAAAAGGATTTAGGCAGAGGGAAAACATAGACTTCTTTGATACTTTTTCCCCGGTCACTAGAATCACCTCTATTAGAGTGTTGATATCTATAGATGCTCTAAACAATCTCTTAATCCATCAGATGGATGTTAAAACAGCTTTCCTAAATTGTGATTTAGAAGAAGAGATTTACATGGAACAATTTGAAGGTTTCATAGTTCATGGCCAAGAATCTAAAGTTTGCAAACTAGATAAATCCCTCTATGGCCTAAAACAAGCTTCCAAGCAATGGCATGAAAAGTTTGACAACTTATTCATGTCAAAAGGATTCAAAGTAAATGAAAGTGACAAATGTATCTACTATAAGAATGAAGGTAGGCTATGTATTATCATATGCCTATACGTAGATGACATGTTAATCTTTGGATCAAACGTGCACGTCGTAAATGATGTAAAATCTATGTTTAGTGCAAATATTGATATGAAAGACCTAGGTGAAGCTAATGTAATCTTAGGCATCAAAATTACAAGAACTGAAAATGGAATTTTCTTAGATCAATCTCATTACATAGAAAAGATTCTAAAGAAGTACAACTACTTCGATAGTAAACCGGCTTGTACACCTTATGACTCTAGTGTGAAATTATTCTAGAACACTGGTGACATTGTTAACCAAACTGAGTACGCTAGTATCATAGGTAGTTTGAGGTATGCTGCTGATTGCAATAGACGAGACATAGCTTACGTCGTAGGATTACTATGTAGGTTTACCAGCAGACCCAGTCTAGAACTTTGGAATGCGATAGAGAGAGTAATGAGATACCTTAAGAAAACCCAAAACCTAGGATTACATTATAACAAGTTTCCCGCTGTATTTGAAGGTTACAGCGATGATGATTAGAACTCCCTCTCAGATGACTCAAAGGCTACAAGTGGCTATATTTTTAATATAGCAGGAGGAGTTGTGGCTTAGAAATCCAAGAAACATACAATCTTAGCCAGTCAATGATGGAGTTAGAGATGATAACACTAGCTTCTGGTAGTGAAGAAGCAAGCTGGCTTCGAAGCTTGTTATCAGAGATTCCCACATGGGAAAGACCGATACTAGCCATACTAATCCATTGTGATAGTACTGCAGCTATCGCAAAAGTTCAAAACCGTTACTATAATGGTAAGAGACGACAGATACGTTGTAAGCACAGTACCATTAGAGAATTGCTCACTACTGGTGCAGTGATAGTGGATTATATACGGTCTGACAATAACTTGGTTGATCCTTTGACGAAAGGACTTGCTAGAGAAAAGGTTTTTAAAACCTCAGAAAGAATGGGACTCAAACCTATTAAAACTTGAATTATTGTGAGGTAAACCCAACTTGAAAGACTGGAGATCCCAAGAAACAAGTTCAATGGGTAATAACTGATCACAAGTAATATGACGAGAATCATGCTAAATATTTAAAAGTCTCATTCTTATGGTTTAGTGATTAGCATGACATCCTGAAGCGTATGATGAGGCTGAACTTTGTTCTTAATGAAATCTATACTTGATATCAAGTAGGGTACCTAGCTACAGGAGTACTCTTGATAGATTCACCTTTGTGAATGTGGAAGTGAGGGCCGCTTTCTATGAAATTTTGGGCAGATTCCTAGAGCATTCACTAAACTGGATATACGTACAAGGCCATAAAGCACGAGCTATTTTAGAACTTCACTCAAATAATGTTGTGTGTGCAATAGCGTTAGAAGTAAAGTTCAAAACTACGAGTTACTTTACAATACTCTAAACTATTGTCACTACGTAAAGGTTTAAGTCACCAGACACCTTTACTTAAGCACAACATTATAAAGACATACATTGCTCGATGAAAATGTTTTTAAAAATTTTCAAGTGGGGGATTGATAGGAAAAAATTTTCAAGTGGGGGATTATTGGATGAAAAATTATAAGGAATTATGAAACGTTTATTACAAAATTAATTTTTTAACCGTTAAACGTTATAAAATTAATTATTTAAACCGTTAAACGTTACAAAATTAATTTTTGACCGTTTATTATAATAAATTTGTAACGTTTCAAAATTAAATTCTTTTAACCGTTACTAATCCTCCACCACTATAAATAGATCCCTCACTCTCATTCTCACAACACACAACAAAAAATAATCTTCTCTCAAATTCTCATTCTCTTAAAAGTTTTTTGAGCTGTTCTTTTTTAGTGTTTCGGTTCCAATTAGTTTCTGTGCAAAACTAATTGACGAAAAAGGACTGTTTTATCCTGGGGACGACGAGGCATAATTCTGTTTGCACGATTTGGAGCAGAGCCACGAAACGTCTTAAAGAGAGTGTGTTCCGCGACTCAGCCTTTCACTAATTCAGTTTCTGTTTTGCACTCTTTGTTCCTTTAACAATCTGTTCAGTTGCTGCCTCGTTTCTTTCACCATTATTTGCCGGACTTGGACAATTTTTTGCATTGAAGACCGAAGTGCAACAACAAAGGTGAATCCATATTTCATTACTATAATTTGTGATACCTAATAAAATATCATTAAAGTAAATATAATATTATTAAATGAACATTTTTATTTTTATTTTTTTATTTTCTTTTTTTTTCATAACTCTACTGTAAATATCTATTCAAATAAACATTACTAAATTATATATAAAAAAAAATATCCTCAATTTACTTAGTAAACTTTTCAAAGTTTTAAAAATGCCTTTCAACTTTTAAAATTGCTTAAAAAATATTATTATCTTTAGTTATAGATGGAAATCGTTAAAGTTTCGTTTCAAATATACTCTTAAACTATTGAAAAGTTTCATAAATATCCTTAACTTTAAAAGATTGAAAAATACACTCATCAATCTAATTTTTATACCAAATTTCTTAACATCCAAAATAAAAACTAAAAATTTAAGTTAAAACCGTAGTATTAAATTTCAACCGATATGTCGATATTTGTAGCAATAGTTTCACATTTTTATAGGTTCGATAAAGATTCCTAAGATTTAAGGTTTGAGGTTGATGTCTATTTTATTTTTGAAGTTTTAAAATGAACACCCAAAATTTGAAAAATAGTTCCAAATGGTCGCTAAAATTACTTACATCGTAATTACTTAACTAACGGAAAAATACGATTAGTTTTAACAAAAGAAAAATATTATAATATTATTTTATTAGGATGTGAGGTTTTTTTCCTCTTCCATTCTCTCTCCTCCTCTCTTTTTAACCCCATCACGATAACTACACCCTTTTTTTCTTTCTTTCCCCAAACCTCAATCTTTCACTCCCTAAACCTCCAATTTTCCTTTCTTTCTCTAAGATGTCAAACTTCAAATTTCTTTCTTCCGTTTTTCTTTTTACTTTTTACTATTTTTCTTCCTTACTCCCAAATTAATCCCAACTTCACTTCCATGGCTGCCTATCTTCTTTATCATGAAATTTTCGTTTTCCTTTCATGCTATCTCAAGCTTCACTCTCATGGCTTTCATTTTTTCTGAAAATAAAATTACAAATTGAAAAGAAATATTACTCCACATTACAAATTGAAAGACTTGATTGGACCAGTTAAGTTTTTTTCTATGGAACTTGTATACACTTGGTATGAAAAAAAGTCTTGGATTTCGATAAAGAAAATAGAGGGATTTACTCTAAAAATTGTCGAATTTAAAGGTGACAAAGAAAGGGACCAGAAGTATGCAAAAAAAAAAAAAAAAAAAAAAAGGAAAAAAAAGTGCAATGCCAAGATGGAAGGATGAGGGGATAATAGATGAAAAAGAGGGATGCATGTGATAAGAAAATAATATATAATTTTTTTTTTTGCCCAAATGATCAACTAACTAATCGCCACATAATTTTGTTGTTAGCCAACTAACTATATAACTTTAGGGACCTTTTAGAACAATTCTCAAATTTTAGTAACTAAAGTGTTCATTTTAAAACTTTAGAAATCAAATATACGTTAATTAACCTCAAACACCACGAACCAAAAGTGCATTTTTCCCTAATTTTAACTTTGTGACAATATAATCTTTGAACTTTACTAGATAATGCTAATTTAATCTTTATATTTTAAATTTGTAATGGTTTATTAATTTTAACTTTGTGGTATAATTTTGTATAAGTTTTTATATTAAAGACTAAATTGTTACACATTAGAAAATACAATGACTAAATTGTTATAAAGAGTTCAAATACTAAATTGTTACGATATTAGGAAATAGATCGTTGGAAATCAAAATTCTTAACTAATTTGTTACTCCCATTAGAGTCAGGAACAAAAATAATTTAGCATAAATCTTTTACATTATTCAAATTTTTAAAGAATTAATTGATATATTAGAAATAAATTAAAATTTAGCCCCAAAAAAGATTCAAAATGTATATGTTATGTTTAGGAAGTTGAGTAAACTCAAATAAATCAACCATACGCTAAATACAAAAATCTAAAATCTAACAATCCATAGAAAACAAAATCAAAAGCTTATAGGAAACAATAAAAAAAACCATTTAAATTTCAAGAATGTATTGATTAAAAAGTTAAAATTTAAGATTTTATTAGAGAAGTTTACACAAATTCTAACTTACCTTAAATTAAAAGAATATATGAAACATAAGTAACATGTTTAATATATATATATATATATATATATATATATATATATATGCATCCACTATGATATTTTAAAGTTAAATATACTCCTCTTTTTAAATATGCAATAAAAAGAAAAGTTGAAAAATGAAATAACATATCCATGAATTATTATTTTACTTGAAATAAATGGAATGGGTAAAATGATATAAATAGATATACACAATATTTTTATTTTGTAAGTAAGTTTATGTCAGAAACATATATCCTTATTTCCAAAATAGACCTTATCCTATGGTTTCGGCATTTTGTTTTCCTAAAAAAGTAATAAGAGATTGGTCCATGTGTAATCGTCCAACCACATTGACCAAACAGTTTTTTTGAAAATATAAATATCATAAATAATAGTAATAAATAAAATCAAGAAATAAAAAGTTATAAATACAAAAAAATCAGACCATGCCATAGACTATAGAGACATGGGAACCTATTGCATTGAAAGTCAAATTAATTATTCCCTTTGCTCAAAGATTTAAGTTGAATATAGTATTCAAATTTAGAATAATTAAATATTGTTACAACACCCTATTGCAGTATTGAATTTTCTTTGACCAATTTGACTACTTTTTTTTTGCATTTGAATTTCAACCCAACTTTTTCCATTTATAAAGAAGGAAAATTACTCGGAAATCACAGGACTCGTGTAATTAAGTCATCTTTTAAATATTTCTAGTTTGCGTTTTCTTTTTATCTTCTTCTTTTATTATGTGATTTTTTTTATTGTTTTTCCTTTTTTTTATATATCGTTTGTTTTTTTACGTCGTTTATATTTTGGTAACCAAATCTAAAGGATTGTGTATAAAGAATCTTTAAAAAAATCGTTTAGATTGAAGTAGCTAAATCTAAAAGATTGTGTACAAAAATTAAATGATCATGTAGACAAATCTAAACGATTGTGTATCAAAAGAATTTAAAAACACTGTTTAACCAAATCTAAATGATCATGTACAAAAGAATCTTTGACCTTGACTCCAACTTTTTTTCAATGGGAGGAGTTAGATCTTGACCCTATTCTTTACCATTTTTGCTTAATTTCTTAGGTTAATTAAGAAAATTAAACAAAAATATTCTACAAAATATTTGACAGAACCCATTTATATCTCTAAATTTTGATTATTGTATCAATTTTAATAAATCTTGAATCTTCAATTTTCATAAGTTTATCAATTTACATTCCCCATTTGAGTTCTATTATAAAAATTTATTGTAAAATCTGCAATGATATCAATTAAACACTTAATTTTTCGCAAATGGATAGAAATCCTTTCTAGAATCTTTCATATATTTATTTTAATCGTGTATTTTGTAAAACCAAACTTACATATATTTAAAATAATTCATATATAATTTCTAAAGGGAACTATAATAAATGGTCTAAATTATTTAGCTTACAAAAATTTAAGAAATCAGAATAAAGTAATGAAAAATATAAGGTTTTAATTTATAGTACCAAAATTTAGAATTATAGTTTAAAATTGGACAAAAAAAAAGTATAATACTTTTTAAACAAGTTAAAAAAAAAAAATTCAATCAATCACTCTTTCTATCAATATTGAATAGAAAAATTCAGCATCATAATTCAAATCATATAACTACTATCTTCCTAAAATTGATAATAGGTAAATAAAAAGTGGACATAGTTGTAAAAGAATTTAAGCCAAAATTTTATGTTATTTGGAAAATGTGATTTAGTAATTATGAAGATTTATTTAAGAGCAAAGTATTAATGTTAATAAATCAAATCACATCCAACTAATCTAATCCTACTTTTTCTTAAGGCACGAATGTCGCATATTAGCGGCTTATCTTTGGGGAATAAATTTTTTAAGAGGGTACTTCCGTAACTTCACATAACTAAGTGGCAAAACTAGCGAATGCATTTTCCCCTTTTTCTTCTTCCACTGTCTTAAATACTCTTTCAGGTGATTCTCATACGACTCCCCCTTTCTCTCTCTCTAAATGACCCAAAGTCTGTAGTGAAGTCTCTACCTTCAATACTCTTTCAACTTAAGGTGGGATCAACAATTTGGTTCATTATCAACTTATGCGATTCTGATCAATGAATTTGATTTTATTTGTCTTCTGAAAACTTATACAACTTTGATGGTTTTCTCTTCTGGGTTTGTGGAATTTCTTCTTATTTTGTTATCGCTATTTTGTTTTCATGTCTGGTTTACTATTTCTGCAAATGGGTTTCGTTGAAAATGGGGATGTCAGGCCTAAATTTGCTACTGCTCTCTTTTTATGCTCTGTTTTCTCTCTTGCATTTTTGTGGAGGTCGAATTGTTTTGCTGTTCGTTTGCTTATAGTTTCTTACTTTCAGAAGTGGGTTTGGATTTTATAGGGATTATAGTAGCTGGGATCGGATTAAAGGTAGATCTTATAAAAAAAAAAAAAAAAAAAACAAAAAAAAAAACAAAAAAAAGGATCGAATTCCACTGTATAGGTTTCATGTGTGAATAGTTATTTAGCTCTTCCTGTTTTTATTTATTTAATTTTATAAAGGTGACTGATGATCTGGTGGGGGATATAGTCGAATACGTGGAAAGGTATAATCATGAGTCACCGAACTAAATTAAAATATTCCGGGATGCTTTTTGTTTTTATTTAATTGCTTTTCCTAAGAAATCAGAAGTTTAATCTCTCTCAACTTGTTTGAGCGAGTGTAAGTTTCGATGATTTTTTCGGGGGGTTGGATTTTCTATGTAAGTTCTCAGTTTTCAACTCTGATCTAATGGATAAATCAAATTTTGTGAAATGTTCTCTTCCGTGTTCCTTGCTGTTTTATGGTTGGAGTTTCACTTCTAGAAATAGTTGAAGTTCATATGGTTTTTTCATTCTTTCTGTATGTGTCTTGTCTTGTATGCAGAGCATATGATCTTTTCTCTGTTCTAAAATCTTTGGTGTATACATTCTTATATGATGAACTGAGAAATTTTATGGCAGGTTGAATATTTAGATGCTATGAGCTTGTTTGAGCTTTTGAGTATGCTGTCTGTCTGTCTGTCTGTCTTTTATTTGTTAGCCTTTGCCAGATTTTAGATTAGCAATAAACTAATATCAGAATGATTGAATTAAGCCAATTTGTTCTATAATATGTTGTTTTCTTCATTTTTACTAAGATGGGAATAATTCTTCTGCTGATTTTTGGTTCATATGTGCAGCAGCTTTAGATAAAGGTTTAGAACAGCAACTCTTGGAGCAAGGATCTTGAATACTATTCGCTTCTGTAGAGATAAAACAGTCTCTTCACTACAAAATTTGTAAAATGCAAGCTTCTCAGCTTCATAGAGGTTCACATATGGCAAAGAGGTTATGTTATCAGCCACTTCAGGAAGTGGATGCCTGCTACTTCTCCCAATTTCAATCTTTAGGTCGCCAATTATACTCCAATGTTGGCAACCAAAGAGCTCACTTCAATTTTCAAGACATCGGTGATCAGTACTGCACTCTGGAGTCGTCCTCAGGAAGCCACGGCTATGCAGCTCACAACTCGACCTCAACTGTCACTTTCTCACCAAATGCGAGTCCAGTATCGCAACAGGATTCTCGTTCAAATCCTTCTGATCAACATAATTCCCCTGACAATACGTATGGTTCCTCAGTAAGTGGATCCAGTATAACGGATGATATTAGTGATTTTAGGCACAAACTACTGGAATTGGAAACTGTGATGCTTGGCCCTGATTCTGATGTGATATATAGTTTTGATAGTATCTACCAGGAGGGGACGGACAATCCAGAGATGGGAACTTGGGGACAAGTGATGGATGCTGCTATTACTAAAGGAAACTTGAAAAAGATCCTAATAGCTTGTGCTAAAGCTGTATCAGATAATGATGCATTGATGGCACAATGGCTTATGGATGAGTTGCGCAAGATGGTGTCAGTTTGTGGTGAACCGATGCAGAGGTTGGGAGCTTATATGCTGGAGGGGTTGGTTGCACGGTTGGCTTCCTCAGGTAGTTGCATCTATAAATCTTTGAGATGCAAGGAACCTGCAAGAGCCGAGCTCCTCTCGTATATGCACCTTCTTTATGAGGTTTGCCCATACTTCAAATTTGGATACATGTCAGCAAATGGTGCCATTGCAGAAGCCATGAAAGATGAAGATAGAGTTCACATTATTGATTTCCAAATTTCTCAGGGTGCTCAGTGGGTCACTTTGATTCAAGCATTTGCAGGTAGGCCTGGTGGGCCACCTCACATTCGTATAACTGGTATAGATGATCCTGCATCAGCTTATGCTCGTGGAGGCGGGCTAGATATTGTTGGGAAGAGACTTTCCAAGTTAGCAAAGTTATTTAACGTGCCATTTGAGTTTCACTCCGCTGCCATTTCTGGCTGTGATGTTCAGCAAAAAAATCTAGGCATTCGCCGAGGGGAGGCTTTAGCAGTGAATTTTGCATTCATGCTACACCATATGCCAGATGAGAGCGTAAGCACCGAAAATCATCGAGATAGGCTATTGAGGCTGGTTAAAGGTCTGTCTCCAAAGGTCGTGACACTTGTTGAACAAGAATCCAACACAAACACGGCTGCCTTCTTTCCTCGGTTCATCGAGACACTAGATTACTACAATGCCATGTTTGAATCAATCGATGTTACTCTTCCAAGACAGCACAAGGAGCGAATTAACATTGAGCAGCATTGTCTAGCCAGGGAAGTTGTCAACATACTAGCATGTGAAGGAGCAGAGAGAGTGGAACGACACGAGCTACTTGGAAAGTGGAGACTGCGATTTGACATGGCAGGATTTACACCTTACCCATTAAGCTCGTTGGTGAATGCTACCATCAAAACGTTATTAGATAACTATTCTAACAGGTACAGACTTGAAGAAAGAGAAGGGGCTTTGTATTTAGGGTGGATGAATAGGGATTTGGTTGCTTCCTGTGCATGGAAGTAAAAAAAATGTAACATGGCCATACAAGAATTAGCTATTGAAAACCAAGGGGGAAATACATGGTTCTTTTCTGCTTCATTAGATGCCGTGACAAAAATTACACGAAATGTGTTTCCAAGACAGGAACTTTCCTTGCTTGGCTGAGCTATAGTTCAATTCTGGTGCAAACTGCAGGGCCTTGAAAACTTGGACTATGTTTTTTAGTTTGATGTTTGGTTATAAAATGCAAGCTGGGATAACCATGGTTAACTTACTGATGGTGTTTTAGAATAAGGGCCTTTTTCTTCAGTGGCTAATTCCAAGAGATTAAAAATTAGAAGGGTTGCTTCATATAATCTTAAAAAATGATGTATAAATGTATAAATTTATGTTAGTTTCTATCAAATTTAGTAAGCCGTGTGGTTTCAAGTTTACCCTTTAGTTGGTGAGTTGTTGAAGAAATGGCAATGTAAAAGTACTACACAATCAATTTCGTGTATCAGAGACCAGTATTATCTCTGTTAAGTTATTAGTTTTAAGTCAACTTTCAAAATGATAATAAGTACAAATCTTTATCTGACCAATAATTTGACAAACAATTTCAAGAAAGTAAAACAAATTTAGTTTGAAAAGACGAGCAAATGATCAACAAGGAAGAAATATTTGTTCCTAACTTAGAACTCTTCAAATCAAAATCGATCAAATTATACTTGAAGTTAAATTTTAGACCCAAAAAGAGCATGAAAGCGAGAGATTAAACTCTATAATAAATTCATTCAAATTCAAATCCTACTTAAAAGAACAAAAATGTATAACAATATTTATACTAAATGAAAGGTCACTCTCAAGTGCTATTTCACCTATATAGTCTAAATTCAGATGCTTCAATAAATATAAGTACATAAAATAAATAGATGCATAGGTCATTAAAGATGTGAAAATTTTGGATTTTTCAGATTTACTCTCTTGAATATCTTGACACTTGAAAGATTGCATCTCTTTACCATAGCTTGAATGCTTTGCTTGGAAGTGAACATTTAAATGTTTCAAGAAGACTTTTTGGCTTTTTTGTCATTTGAGATTTATTTCCTTATCATTAACACTTTATAAACAAATTGGTAGCATTTTTTTTGGAAAGTAAAAAAAAAAAATAGATAACATTTGTTGGAGGAAACTTTAAATTTAAATAGAATGTAAACCGATTACACTTCAATTGGAAACAAATACACCTCATGTATAATATTTAGAAGTTAGATGATGTTACAAGGCTTAGATATGGAAATAATCTGTATGTTCTAAAAATCGTAGCTTGTAATCATATTATATTTTTCAATAAACTTATTATTAAAGAATTATAAGTGAAAATTGTATATTCTTGAAATCCAATAAACTAAGGTCCCGAAGCTATCTTGTGTAAACTTGAACTTTCTGTATGTACATAAACAAGGCTCAAACTGTCTATAATGAATAAGGTTAGACACTTTATTTTGGGAACACTATGGATGCAACCCGCTTTGTAGTCAGTACAAATGATGTTATCCTGAATTTGTTCATGTAGAGATATGTAAGTGGAGGCATCCTATGTAAAAAGTTTACATATATAAGACTGGACCATGAAATAGTCACTTTTACGTTATAACGTCGTTTATTGTTTAAAACTGACTATTGCTTTCTATTGATTGATGACCTAGGTAACTTAATCTTATTTTTGAGCTAACTATGAACTCCTGTTCTCATGAGATTATCTGCATAGATGAGGGTAATTCATTAGCGTTGGTCCAATAAGCCTTCTATTTTAAGGCTAAGACCAGCTGGCTAGTTAAGAACATAGGGTGCAAGATGAAATTCACTCCTAGTAGATAGGTTGTTCCCTTATGCACTGAATCCAGGACTTGAACAAGAGGTCTCACCCTTTCATTAACCAGAGAGGGATTCGATTTATAAGTTGAACTTTAAACCAATTGTTCATTAGAGTATCAATTGGACTTAAGGAACAAGATGTAATTGCAAGGGTAAAATGGTATTTTGACCCAATCAAGATTATGAACAATTTGTGAAGGATTAACTTACTAATCATGGTTATATCAAATGGACACAAATATATCTATAGTGAGGGAAGTGCAACTATAGGAGTTTAGTGGAAGGACCTGTTAGTTGACAAATGTTGATTAACTCGATCTAAAAGAGTTTAGCCAATTAATCTCAGATTGTTGGAGCCCATGGTCGATAGGTCCATTAGGTTTCTCTACTAACTCATATGGAATAAACTTAGTACAATATGTTGGATTAGTTCGAATAGTTTGAATTAGGAAATAAGAGAAAAATCGACAAGTATATATAATATAGCTATCGGTTATCATTTAAGAAATAGAGTTTTATGTTTAAATTTGATTTGAATATAAAAAATATAAATACATATTCATATTCAGAAGCTAAAAAATGATGCAAATGGTCAAAGTTGTAAAAAGTCAAAATGTTGACTTTTGACTTTAAAATGTCAAACTTTGACCGGTTTTATAATCAAATATGATTTGAAATTCTAAAAGTTGAATGTAAATTCATGGTCGAGAGGCTGAAATAGTCAAAGAGGACAAAATGGTAAAAAATCAAATGTTGACTTTTGGTTCGAAAAGTTAAAGTTTGACTTTGACTAGAATAGTGAAAAGATCATTTTGCATTTTTTACTAAAGTTAGTGGAAAAATCCAACATTTTGTTGGATAATCCCATTAACTCCTAGTGAACTAAGTTGTTGATTATAATGTTAACATCTCACCCACTAAGAGATAGTAGATCGTAAAGTGTTGGGCTTTGATGAAAAAATTACATGTATACTTGTACGTAATTTTTTTATAGGAGGACCTTTCCAAATGTTTAAAAAGTTTTTTTTCAACTTTTGTTAGTTTACTTTCCTAAATTTCACCGAAGGAGAAAAAAAACCTCACATCTCTTAGAAACTTTGAACCTCCTCCATATATTCATCTCTTTCTCCTTACAAATCCTTCATTCACTGGGTCCCACAACTTAGTTTTGATTTTGGAGATTAGCAGATCGATACTAGCGTTCGGGTTAAGTACGTGTGAAGATTACGAGTAATTTGAAGCTATGAAGGTAAAGTTAATTAAGTTAAAGCATGTCAATTTGTAATTAGCTTAGATACAATTAGAGTGTAATTAGATCCAATTTTCGTTGTGCATGTCTATTTTTCCTTCATAATCAAGACTTGAAAAAAATCTCAAACACTCGGTCTACTCAAACTATAGTTGAGGCATGCTTACGATTAGCGTTACCCTGAAGACAATTATTCGCTCTATGTACGGACTTGCAAGCACACTACTACGATCGTCTTAGTCGGATACAATGATCACTAATTTTGATAAAACTACAACCTCAAACTACTCAAATTTGGAAGAACTCTTGGATACTTGCTCTCAACTCAACTCAATAACAAAGGATAGAAAGAAAGAAGAGAACTCTTCAATTTTGGAATGAGTTACTACAAATGAACAAAGTTGCTATTTATAGGCTTGCAACTTAAAATAAAAACTTAGTAACTCTACAAAATACAAAATAGATTCAAATAAATATAAAAATTGAAACATATGTCAAATCTAACTCAATTTAGTTTTTGTTTGACTAAAATCAAACATAATTCATTCAAATTGAAGAAACTATAAATTTAACTTTCATACATCGTTAAATTTGTAATGAAAAACAATCATAATTTAATTGTTTTGCAATTCAATTTGAAATTTCAAACAAATGAGTTTAATTTACACAATTAAATCCAATTTTATGTTTCAAAATTCATCAACTTTCACTTTTTTTCACTATATATATGGACATACATATCCAACAACCCTCCACATGAAAGAAAGTAAAAAAAAATCAAACAAAACCATTGAGAGCAAACATACCAAGTTATGCAGCAAGACAGGTGTCTTTTGGACGTAAACCTTTCTTAATGAATATCCATCAAAATTTTCAAAGAAATAGTGAGACCAAGCTTTGGAACTACCTTTCTCATCAGTGAATTGAGATAATAGATATCACTCACAACTCATCTTTTATTTTTGAGTTCTATACATTTGTGTCTATTTTGGTCCTAGACATAAGTCATTTGAAAGGCTCCCATAGAAGCGACTTCACTTATACTCCCATATAGGTAATATTGCTTGAGTATTTTTTTCATTACTCCTCTTGTAAAATAAAATATCAATATAATCTTAAATCAAAAAATCACGCACTCTAGAACATCATAGAAATGGGAAGAAACTATAAGTTTCATAGTGTGTCAACTATGAATTATCTATCTAGTTTGTCTATTGAACCTTGATCTTGGGGTCTCTAGTCAACTAAGTTAGGTTTCCACTAGTAGGGATGTTCAAAAAAACTGGTAACCCGACCAACCCGGATTACCCAATCCGAACCATACACACACACACACACACGCACGCGCGCGCGCACACACACGCACGCACTTGTCACCTTGTACCTTACTTGTCACCTTGTACCTTGAATTTTTGGAAGGATCTGCAATATTCTCCTTTGATTTCACATAATAAATGGAAACTATTCCACTACTTCAAGTACCTTAGAACTTTGACTAATTCATTCCAATGGTCATGGACAAGATTGTTGGTGTATCTTGCATAAGACTAGAACCATGAATAGTCATTTTTAATTTATAACACCATTGACTATATAAACTGACTATTTTGATTATGATGACCTAGGAACTTAATTATAATCATGAGCAAACTATGAACTTCTATTCAAATGGTATTATCCTTAGATTTGCATAGGTGAGGGTAGCTCAATGGTGTTGGCCCAATAAACCTCCCATTTCAGGGGTAAGACCGAGTGGATGGCTAGGGACATAGGGTGCAAGGACATAAGGTGCAAGACAGAATTCATTCCTAACCGCTTTAGGGTTAGTAGATAGGTTATTCCTTAAGGACTAAATCCAAGTCTTGAACAAGAGATCTCGCCCTCTCATTGGTTCGATAGGGATTCGACTTATAGGTTTGACCTTAAACTAAATGTTCAATAATGGCTAAGTGGGACTTAAGGAACAAGATGTAGTGTTGAGGTAAAACGATATTTTGACCAGCCGAAATTACGTAAAACCTATGAAGAATTAACTCACCGATCATGGTTATATCAAATGGACACATATATATCTATAGTAACGGGAGTGCAACTATGAGACTTTAGTGGAATGACCCGTTAGTTAACAAATATTGATTAACTCTGTCTAAAAGGGTTTAACTAGTTAATCTTGGATCATTGGATCCTATGATCTATAGGTCCATTAGGTTCCCCTATTAGCTCAAATGGAATTAACTTAGAACAATATGTTGGAACAATTCGAGTTGTTCGAATTAGGTAAAGAGAGAAATTGACAAATATATTATGTGATATAGTCATTGGTTATAGAGCCTTTATGTTTAAATATAATTTAAATATTAAAAATATGAATGAAGATTCATATTCGAAAGCTCGGACTTGATGAAAATGGTCAAAGTAGTGAAAAGTCAAAATGTTGACTTTTGACTTTAAAAAGTAAACTTTTACTGGCTTTATATTTAAATGTGATTTAAATTTCAAAAAAATGAATGCAAATTCATGCTCAGGAGGTCGAAATTAGTCAAAACTGAAAAACTAGTAAAAAGTCGAAATATTAACTTTTGACTTGAAAAAGTCAAAGTTTGACTTTGACTTAAATGGTCAAAAACACCATATTGCCCTTGGACTAGTTAGTGAAAAAATACAACATTTTGTTAGATAATCCCACTAACATTAGTGGGATAGGTGGCTACATGAGATTTAAACACCTAGTCCACTAAGTTACACTAATTGTTAGTAGATTATTAGGTGTTGAGATTTAAGAAAGTAATTACATGCATTGTTTGCATGTAAATAGTCTATTTAAAAGGTATTTTTCAAATTGAAGAGAATTTTTGCCATTTTTGTAATTTTGAATGACAAAATAAACCAATCTTTCTCTCTAAAATCTCAAACTAATCTCCTCCTTTATTTTCCATCCCTCTCACACATTTTCCTTCACTTAACATTTTGTTGTTGCAGAATACAGTTTTGCAATCTGGGGTTCATTATTGTTGATCAATATAGATCAAAGAAGCGAGTCCCTTCACTTCTAGTATCGTTCTTGTGGGTCACTCGGTGGAGGATGAGGTATTTCCCTGGTCAAAAAATTAAATTTATGTTGTCCTTCAAGGATCAATTTCACTTACCGAGACCATGAGAAATAGTTATTTTCATTCAACTTTTCCCCTAAAAGGTATCTTGTAGATTGTGCCACTGTATTAGCTACATAAGAATAGGAAAAATTAGGGAACGAGGTTTTCGGATTCTCACAATACATCGATACATGAGTGTTGGATGTCGTCTCTAAGGAAGCCTCAATTGCTGCAATCTGTTGTCGGAGTCCTTCTAGTTGCTATTGAGCTATTTCTAGAGAGGAAGCTTGCACGTTAGGTGTTAGAATGTGTCAAAGATTCATCAACCTCAAATGTTGAATGAATTTGAGGATTTTCAAGATTATGATGATAACAAAGGTCAATGGGTGGCAGGCATACAAATTTGATGGTATAAGCGATGGTGACCAACCGAAATTAGGTAGCAGTACATGAATCGAGGGATGGGGAGCAATATCGGTCACGAATGAATAAAAGAGTTGCACAAAAGGGATATTCAACACTATTTAAGGAGGATGGACCGGGGACGACAGAGAACATAAAAATAATCGAGGATAATTTGAAAATCGCCCGCAATAGGGAAAAGAGTTACGTGGACAATCGTCGTAAAGCACTGGAATTTGAGGTGGGAGACAAAATTTTCTTGAAATTATCACCATAGGAAGGAGTGATTAAATTTTGGAGAAAAGGGAAACAATGTCCATGATACATAGGACCCTATGAGATTTGAGAACACTTAGGACCAGTAGCCTATAAGTTAAAGTTGCCAGCGGAACTATCTAAAATCCATAACGTCTTTCATGTTTCCATGTTGAGGAAGTACGTGTTAGACTCCTCACATCTTCTCCAAAATCAACCCCTAGAAGTACAAGAAAACTTGACTTATGAAGAGAGACCTCTACGCGTCCTAGATAGAAAATAGCAAGTGCGAAGGGACTAAGGTGATCCCCATGGTCAAGATTATGTGGAATAATCATGATATTAAGGAAGCCACTTGGGAGAATGAAGGGCTGATTGATGGAAAAACGAGGCATGCGCAATGGAAGTACATATCACTTCTACTCTAATTGCATCTAACTAATTAGAGATTTACATGCAACAAAACTACCCTAATTAAATGAAATTAGGGTCAAAGAAAATATACCTTCGAAGCCTCTCGATCCTTGTAATATCTTCACGAAATCAAAGTCGAGACCACCACTAGAGTTGACCCACTATTTTCCAGACTTAGAACCGACTGGTGGGACCCATTGAATGAAGGAATAAAGGAAGAGAAAGATGGAAATTGGAGGTGGTAACCAACTTTTTGGTTAGGAAGAGAGGTGGAAAAGATTTTCAAAAGTGCATAGTTTCCAAAATTATCAAAAAAAAAAAAAATCAAATGAACTTTAAAAATCAATTGTATAAAAACAACTACATGCAAAATGCATGAAAAATCTTCTCCTTTGAGCAACACCTCATTCTCCACTCAATCTTAATGGACTATGTGTTTACATCTTATGTAATCACTTGTCTCACTAAGTGTTAGTAGAATCATCCAACAAAATGTTAGATTTTTCCACTAACTTTAGTCCAAGAGTAATATGGTAATTTGACAATTCAAGTCAAAGTCAAACTTAGACTTTTTCAAGTCAAAAGTCAACATTTTGACATTTTACCAATTTGCTCCTCTTGACCAATTTCGATCTCCCGAGAATGAATTCACATTCATTTTTTTGAAATTCAAATCACATTTGAATATAAAGCTGGTCAAAGTTTGACTTTTTAAATTGAAAAGTCAACATTTTGACTTTTTACAACTTTGACCATTTCCATCAATTCTGAGCATCCAAATATGAATCCTTATTCATATTTTTAATATTTAAATTACATGTAAACATAAAGCTCTATCTAAAAACTTATAACTAACGGTTATATGACATATATTTGTTGGTTTCTCTCTTTACCTAATTCGAACAATTCGAATTATTTCAACATATTGTTCTAAATTAATTCCATATGAGCTAGTAAGGGAACCTAATGAACCTATAGATCTTGGACTCCAACAATCCGTGATTAATGGCTAAATTCTTTTAGACCGAGCTAATTAACATTTGTAAACTAATGGATCTTTCCATTAAAGTTTCGTAGTTGCACTCCCCTCACTATAGATATATTTCTATCAATATGATATAACCATGATCAGTAAGTTAATCTTTGAAAGGTTGCTCGTAACCTCGGTTGGGTTAGAATATCGTTTTATTCTTGAGACTACATATTGTTCCTTAAGTCTCACTGATCCACTATTGAACAATTGGTTTAAGGTCCAACCTATAAACTGACTCCCTCTCGGTCCAATAAGAGGGTGGGGCCCCTTGTTTGAGACTTGGATATACTCCTTAAGGGAACAACCTATATACTAACCCTAAAGCGGGTGGTGTGAATTCTATCTTGCACCTTATGTCGCTAGTCATCCACCCAGTCTTACCTCTAAAATGGGAGGCTTATTGGACCAGCGTTGTTGAGCTGTCCTCACCTATGTAGATCTAAGGATAATTCCGTGTGAACAGAAGTTTATAGTTAGTTTAAAATGAAGATTAAGTCACATAGGTCATCAATGATCAACATAATCAGTTTTATATAGTCGATGGTGTTATAACTTAAAATTGAATATTTCATGGTTCCAGTCTTATGTAAAATTTTTACATAGGATGCCCCCACTCTCATGTCTCTACTTGAACGATTTAGGATCACATTGTTTGTCTATACGAGATAGAATATAATTGAAACTACAAACTACCAGTTTTATGACATAAATTCCAACACTGATGAGCCAATGCGATGAAGTCCCTATGATAAGGACACTGTGCAAAGATAATTCTAGCGGAAGATGAATTTCGCAAAGGGATTATGTGATGAAAGGCCTCTACGTGAAAAGAGTTACATGGTATTCTCACTCACATGCATCTTAGGAAAATTTCCAAGAGGTCACCAACATAGGATTGTTCCACCTCATAAACTCAAGGCATTACATGCCTACCAACTTCCGCTTGGTTCGTTCCCAAACCACATCTTACTGGGAGAGGTTCCCCCTACATCCCCTACGACTTGACAACATCATCCTTACATGTCTTTAAGGCTTATTAGAGTGAAAGCATCCCCACAAACCAACACGAGTCCTTTTAGCATATTTTGTCCTCACTCACATACATTCTAGAAAAATTTTCCAGGAGGTTACCCAACATAGAATTGCTCCAAGTTAAGCATGCTTAACTATGAAATTTTTATTATCGAGCCACCGAAAAGGAAAGTGCACCTTGTTGGTATAGGTATTAACTTTTAATTCTTTTAAGTCTATATTAACTTTACATTCATGTCCTCAGGATCCCTCTCATTTAGATGTGATATTGATTCATTCAAGTCCCCTTCCTACACTCAGGGCGTTACATCTATACATAGAAAAATCCAAGTCAATTTGGAATTGTTTTTACCCTGAATTTGCTATGAAATAACTGAGGTCGTATCCAAGGATTCTGAAAAGTGTAAGGGAGACTCTTGGCCAAGGAAGCTAAGCTAAGGAGCTAGTTGACTGTGTCTGTGAGTGGTTCTTCTTACAAATGTTTCTCAAAAGAAAAAAAAAATCTAAAAGATACTTGAACCGTTAACCTTAATTCTATGGAAACCATGATGATGTGAATTTCCTCTTGCTTTCAAATTTTCAAAATATGTATAACATGTGAATGAATAGAACATCTAAAATGAGGTAATATACTACTCATGTTGTGTAGTGTGTGAACTTCCAAGAGAAAGAAATTTGCGAAAACCAATTTCTCTGGATCTTATATGGTAAATATGTTGTAACATGTGACTTGTGACATACATTATTGATGAGGTTGGTATTATTCGAAAAAGTGAAAATGCTTGTGAGATATTAAAAGGCTAAAATGAGAATATCTTTATACCCTATACGAAGTAATGTCTTATCCATGTTCTGTAATCTAGGATAAGATGCTCTACTCTTGATGTGTGATCTGGAATTGAATGCTCTATTCTTGCTGTGTGATCTAGAATAGAATGTCCTATTCGTGTTATGTGATCTTGAATAGGATGTCTCATACTTGTTGTATGATTTGGTGTGGGATGCCCTTTGCTTATTGTGTGATCTAACATTGGAAGACGCTTTGTGCGTGAGGGATTGATGGTATTTTTCAAATGCATTGAGGTTTCTCCGCTTGACCGTAACTTGGCAAAAGAGTGTGATAAACACTTAAGCCAAAGAGAGGGTACAAAGACGTAATTGAATATGTGGAATAAATCTGCAAGAGAAATGATTATTATGCGAGAGGCATACGACGTGATAAATATTGTGATAATTGATTTACATTTTGCTATGACGCCTAATTTGGAAAAAGATTATGTTGCAATAAAGCAAACTTGATTTTATTTAAGATGTTTGCTAAAAGATTTCACTCATGACCAGGCGTTTTCGTCTAACCTTTCAAATGTATTGTTTTATCCCCCCCCCAAGGTATTGAAGGACATATGGCATTGAACTTGCAATCTTGATCTCCCACCGTGTCTCCTCAATCGCATCGTTTTGGTAGTGGTCACCGTCTACTCATATATCATATAGTAGCTAAACAAGGGAAGTCCAAGTCTTGTTGAGCCATGTTTATTAGTTTTGTGATAGATGTTGTAAAAGTACTAGATGTACCTATATTTGAATTATCAATTAAATTCACATTCATCAAAGTCTACATTCTGCGATAAGCTTCTTGCGATTTTCTTTTAGTTTTCGCTTACTAGGCATTCGACGCGATTACTTCGCAGAGAATCTCGCATAGGATGTCTAGGCGGGTTGCGTCTCGCATAGAGTGAATTGGAACGAGGGCATGACACTCTCTATGGCACGAAGGGGTTTCTATTTATTGGTTGAACCATAAATAGATTGTTCATTATAAGAATATTGATATTTAAGGACTATAAGTAACCCAGGGTTAAAATAGTAAATTTGATCCAACTAGTGTTACAAACACTTGTGAAGGACTAACTTACTATTATTAGCCTACATTCGTGGACACGAAAATATATTTATAGTGAGAAGAGTTCTATTGTGTATTTAGTGGAGTGCACACGTAGTTAACGTGTAAGCCCTCGTTCCATTCTCTTTTATTTTATCTATATATTTTATATCTCTTTAATGGTAAAAAATAAGTTGAAATACTTTTATACTCCTTAAGATTAATTCGTGTAATAAGAAAATTTTAGAACTACATTAATGGAGTTTTAAAGCATAATTGGTTCTGTATGGGTGTTGAATAGAATGGAGGAGGGTAAAAAGGAAGTTTAAATTTAAAGAGATGGGCATTTTTGTCATTCCATCATATTTTTAAGTTTTTTTTTAAAAAAAGAGAAAATAACTTCTTCTTCTTCTTCTTCGTCTTCTTCTTCTTCTTTTTTTCTTGATTCTTCTAGACAAAATGACACCCTCCCCCTTTTGATATTTTCTTCTTCTTCTTCCTAAGCTCCGACCAACGTCGCCCTTTCCGTTCCCAATCTCCTCCTTTCGAAACTGTCGCCCGTTGTTTTCGTCCACACCACCGCGATAGAAGGACTCCTCTTGCGGTTCAGCCGCTCGTCGCTGCCTCCTGAAGCCGTCGCCTCTCCTTCCGTATGTGCTACTCGACCAAGCCAGCTGCTACACCACATTTCTCCTTCAGCCGCTATGTGTGGTAACCCATCGGAGATCGTTTAGCCGCTGGCGTCTATTTTTCTTTCATAGTATGGTTGGAAAGCTTATTCAATGTACTATAACTTCTATGAAGAAATTGTGAGCTAAATATGATTGGAAGTAAGCTTAATTTCATAAACAAGACTTTACCCTGAAGTGGAGCACCTGCTCCCTGATTCTGCGCATTCCCGGTAAGTCTCATCGGGCATCTATCAGCTGTATGCCCCTCTTGGCTACACTTGAAGCTAATCCTGATCCCAAATAAACAACGACCTAGATGGTGCTTCCCACAAGTGGTACACAACGGCTTCCCTCTAGCAGCTTCCCCTACCTCAAAAGGTTTTTGCTGGAAACGACGAAACTCACCACCTGATCTGAAGTTCCGCTGTGGCACTAAAATAGGCTGCTGCTCAGCCTTCCTTTTCTGTCCTGAGGTCGAACCTCTACCTGCAACCTTGGACGAGTTAGCCCTCTCTTGTAAACTGAGACCCACTGCCACAAGCAGTGCATCGGCATGAGTGGCGGGTCGGAAGACTCGAACCAAACCCTGGATGTCAAGCCTGAGGCCTCTAACAAACTTATCAGCTCTAGCCGCCTCAGTCGCTATCATCTCGGGAGCTCCTACTGCTCTACTGTCATGTCGTCCTGTTCTAGGTTCAGAAACTCCTGCTGTTTGGCATCTCTCAAACTAGCAGAGAAGAATTTCGCATAGAAACTCTCCTTGAACTGTTGCCAGGTGATCTGACCCACGTCACCCCCTAGCATTCTCTTTATAGTCTCCCACCAGGCAGTACCTCTGTCTGTCAACATAAAAACGGCGCACTGCACTTTCTGATCCTCAAGGCACTTCATATACCAAAATATGGTCTCCAAAGACGATAACCACAGCTGAGCCCTGGTGGGGTCCTCCAAAGACCCATCGAACGTCGTGGGGTTATACTTCCTGAAATCTCTCAAGTGCTTGGCCTCTGCCGACAACTGATCCGGCACGACTTGGGGCACAACTGGAACTGGAGCAGGAGCTGGCGGGGCAGGCTGCTGCTGCTCCCACGTCTGCACAATCAAATCCCTGAACCTCTGCTCCATAGCAGCGAGGTCTGCATGAGTAACTGGCGCAGCCGGGTCGGTGGCTTGGGTTATAGGTTGCACCTCAGGTTGAACACGCCCTGCTCCCCTTCCTTGGCCACCCCTACGTGCACCTCTCCTTGGCGGCATTTCCCTAACAACCACCAATGATCCCTTCAGTCACATGTGATAATTAATTTCGCAGTTTAACTTAGGTAAGGTAATGCATATAGAGTTATACATATAATTTCATGAGAGCATACCTGACGAGTGGCAAGGATCGTTTTAGCCATAAGGACACAAAAACACAGACTCACATCATAAGTCAGTCTACAGAACCTAAAACTTAGGCTCTGATACCAACTGTAACGACCCAACTTTCCGGACTAATCTGAGGTCACTACTCAGTACTAAGACTCAACCACAAAACACACAAACTCATAAAGGACCGGTTACGATTCATTAAAATGTTTTATAATATTACAAAAGCAGTTTCATACCCTATTTTACATCACAGTCACGAGAGTTTCAAAATACAGTACTCAAATCATCAAACACAACTCACAAAACTAAATATTCTAACCGTGACTCGGACTGATAATGAAAATAGAGAGCAACAAAAATACATCAGCGGAAGCATAAAGAAAACCAGACGCGTCCATATGGCCTTCACGCATCCTTCTTGCCCCTCGTCGGTCTGTCCCTCGCTGTACCCTTACCTGAAAAGTTAAAGAGGAAAAAGGGTGAGTATAAAATATACCCAGTAAGGGATCCACTACTGGACCCGTTAGGGAACAACAGTTAACTTTCTATTCAGGGGTACCCTACATAAACAGTCTAGTGGTTCCGTAGAACGCACACATCAGTCTCGTGATCCCGAAGGATGCACGTATCAGTCTAGTGACCCCGAAGGATACACCTATCAGTCTAGTGATCCCGAAGGATGCACGTATCAGTCTAGTGATCCCAAAGGATGCACATATCAGTCTAGTGATCCCGAAGGATGCACGTATCAGTCTAGTGATCCCGAAGGATGCACATATCAGTCTAGTGATCCCGAAGGATGCACATATCAGTCTAGTGATCCCGAAGGATGCACGTATCAGTCTAGTGATCCCGAAGGATGCACGTATCAGTCTAGTGATCCCGAAGGATGCACGTATCAGTCTAGTGATCCCGAAGGATGCACGTATCAGTCTAGTGATTCCGAAGGATACACATATCAGTAAGGTACACTACCCTATAGATGAAGCTAACCGTTACCCCTCAGTGCATACTAAACCGTCTACGACAGTCACACTCCGACAACGTTCATATTACAATTTTGTCATAGACTTCATCAGTCAGACAGTATAGGTTTAAACAACTACATCCTCAGTTGTTATATGCGTATCCAATTCACGCATCATTGTGATATTCTTTAGATCCAGTCAACTAGCCAAAATCAGAATCGGACTCATAGTCCTTCCACGACATAACTCCATAACCAATATCCAGACAATAGACTATCACATACTTAACCTTAAGACTTTAAAGTCCAACGACATACAATTCCAGTTCACAACGTAGCCCATTAATATAACTACAATTCACAGAACATCCGGGCATCGATGTCAATCCGTAAACAACTCATTTCACACGATGGCACACAAGCTACAACTAGCGGTCACGCTACTTTTAATCAGACAAGAGCATATAAGTGATATGTATTAGTCAAACATGCATCAATTCATTCAGTACAGTTTCTAACGTATAATCCCCTGTGGATTACTACGTTTCCAGCCTCGATCTGAGGTCCAGTAGTAAGAAATCCCTTACCTGAAACTTGGTTATGCCCCTTAATCGAGTCCACGCTCAACGAATCCACCCAAGTAAAGGGAGCTATCCCCAAATAAACTTGTCGTGGGACCCGAGAACTTGAGCGTCAAATTTCTAATACCTTCAAGGAACGAAAGATAGGGTCATGATTTACTCCAATATCTAAACTCGAATCGATTATAGCAACATTGGGAAACTCATCAAAATAATTCTTACCGAAGACTCACCGTGACCCGAAGTGGAGGGAAGAAAGCTCAGGTGGTTCGGTGGACAGGGAGCTCGGCTTGGGTCGCAGCTCGGCTCGACTTGTGGCTTGCGGCTCGGCTGGATCCTCGGCTCGGCTTAGCTCGCGGCTCGCGGCTCGGCTCGGTTTCAACTCGACTAGCTCGGCTCGGTCCTTGAACGAAAAGGTGACCCGGGTCGGGTGTGCAGCGCGAACTGGATTTGAAGGTGGCAGCAGAAGAACCGACGCCGGCGACGACTGGGCGTCAGCGGCCGGTCGATGGTCGGGGATGAGGGGTCAACGGCCTGCTCGGATGGACGAGATGAAGAGAGGGATCATCGGGGATGGCGGGCTTGCGTGGTCGTGCAGACGGCGGTGAAGAAAGACGAGGTCGTGCGGTCGTTCGTGGGCGGAAGACGAGGTACAGAGGATGTCTACGGTGAAGAAAGAAAGAAAAGGAAAAGATGAAGAAGAAGGGATGGAGGTAGCGGACGGCGGCGTCGGGTGAAGGATGGAGGAAGAAGAAGAAGAAGAAGGAGTCGGGAGGGGGGGAGACGCGCGGCTAGGGTTTATTTAAATATATATATATATATATATATATATATATATATATAATAATAATAATAATAATAATAATAATAATAATAGTAATAATATAATTATATTAATAATAATATAATTATAATAATAATAATATAAATAATAATACTTATATTAATATTAAATAATAATAATAATATTAAATGATAATAATAATAATATAATTAATATTATATTATTATTATATCAATTTACAAAATATTAAATTTAAAGAAATTTCATATCCTTAAATTTCTTTTTCTTCCATTTTCGAAACCAACCAAGAATTTACACCAAAATTTTAAATTTCTGAAAATTCACACGAAATGATAAAAATTTACCTCGAAAAATTCGGGGCATTACAATGTGTGAGCTATTTTTGGCCGTATCCTTAGATGCCTTGCCATGGTTGTACGGATTACAGGTTTGTTGATGGACTAATGGGTATGAGTTAATGGTGCTTTTCACAAATATTATACTTCTAATGCATATTTATAATTTTTCTCTTTAAGCATGTTTTATGAGCTTTATATTTAAGAAACTTGTCACTCACTAAGTATTCGACTTACATTTGAATGTCCCCCCCCCCCTAGGTAGTGAACAAAGACCAAGTGTTGATTGATCTCTCGTTATCAGTCGTAGATCTCCATTATTCTTTTGTATGTTTGTAGTTTTTTTTTTTTTGTAATGCATCAGGGAGTGATTAGATGTAGCGAGAGTGAGGCCAAGAATTTGTATAGGAGATCCCTCTTTAGAACGAAATCATTTTGTATGAAATTTTTTTAGTTAAATTCTGAACTTTACTGAAACCTTGAAACTGTCTGGATAAGTGTGTGGTGAGACACACTTGTTTTGTGTTGTGGAGTTTTGAAGTTATATAAAATTATATGGAAGTGCAAAAATTTCTTCCCTTTTACAGGTTTGGTTAATCCATATTTTAGGGGAGGTTCTGCCGAAATTTTTATAGAATTTTCTTGAAAAAGGTTTTACAAATCCTATATATGAAAGGAATGAGTTTAAAGAGTAGATTCACAACACGTTCTAGGTTAGAGGGAAAAACTTAGACCGGGGTGTGACATAACGAATATTGATTAATGTGGTTAATGAGTTTAGTAAATTAATCTTATATTTGTAGCTTCTGATATGTAGATTCATTAGGTTCCCTTCCTAGCTTGTAAACCGTAATAAGGTTAATATATATTTGATGTAATTTGAAATGTTCAAATTTACTTAGGAAATTAATATAATATATGGTGATACATTATAATGTAAAGTTTATATTTTAATTAGACTTAATTGTATAAATTTAATTTTGGATATGATTCACAAATTAATTTATGTAAGAATAAAATATTCGAATGAGTTCAAATATTAACTTAATATGAATTAGATTCATATTAAAATTACTGGTTAAAACTTAATTTGTATATGATATACATTAAAACTATAGGTTATGAGATAAGTTTATGTATGGATATGATTCAAATTGGATTAAATTAAATATTTTGTATTTAATTTAGCAATTAAATTAATTAATAGTTTAGTTTAATTCTATTTAGTTAAATTTGATTAAATTAAATTAAAACCGTAGGTTATGTGAGAAATATTTGATTTAAATGAAATATTAATTAAATATGATTTAATTAGTTATTAAATTTAAGGGAAATTGCATCAGATGACAAAAAAATTTAGAAAAAAGCAGTCAATAGCACCTCTTTTCTGCATATTGCAAATATGACAAGTAATTAGATATATCATAAGACTATCATAGGGTTATCCGTTTTTAAATTTGTTACTTTTAAAAATTAGAAAATGTAGTGACATAAACCCTATTATCATAAAAAATTTATTATTTTTGCAAACTCCCTTAATTTAATTAATTAATATTATGAAAATTTTCATAAATATAACAAACAAGCAAAATATTGAAGACTCTTGTAACAAAAGGAAAAAGGCCATGAAGGTGGCTATCTTTAAAAAAACATTCCAAGTTTGTCCTTCTCTTTCATCGTCTTTCTCCTCTTCCTCTTTTGTGATATTTTTTTTCTTTCTATCATCTTTCTTCTCTTCCTCTTTTCTTTTTTCCAATCCAGTATTTGGTTCAAGATCATGTATGAAATATAAAAATATCTATTTTTTTTATCTTTTTTCAAACTATTCTTTCTATCGTTTTCTTCTCTTCCTCTTTTTTTTTTAATCGTTCAAGATCGTGTACAAAATATAAAAGGTCTATTTTTTTTATTTTTTTCAAACTTTGATTTGGTTGTTCAAGATCGTGTACTAAATATAAAAGATCTTGAAAAATCGTCGTTTAGATTTGTTAACAAATCTAAATGATTGTGTTCCAAAAATAGTCAAATGTAAACGACTGTGACCAAAGAATCTTGAAAAAAAATCGTATAGATTTGGATAGCTCTATAATACCCAATTAAATTGAGGAAAAATTTTGATTAAATACTTCTACCGCGTAAAGGCTCTTATCCTTCAATAGAAAGCTAACTAGTCAACGAAGTTACATCTAGCCGTTAATATTTCATGGTCCAGTCTTATTGCATAAGATACCCTCACTTGCATGTTGCCTACACAAACGAGTTTGATCATTGTGTTTGTATCAAATACAAAGTAGATCATATTAACAGTATTACCAAGTATCCAACCTTATTTCTATTCTATAGACCCTTAAGCTATATCTTGAACATTGATCTATGTATGTCTCCACATACGGTTTAAGACTCACAAGGCAGCTTAGGATGTTAGTTTATTGGATTTAGGGTCATTAAGACAAAACTAATAAAATAATTCACAATTATTGAAAATTACCGTAATAACATTTTATTAATAACGATCGATAAATTTCATTTACTATTTATGAGTTTTAGGACATAAAACCTAACAAAAATATAAATAGGATGCGACGAAATACAAAACCAAAAAAATAAAAACAAAAAGATCTCACCAAGTACGACCAAAGGCATACAACAAAAATAATCGCACCAACACAAATGTACAAAAAAAAAAAGGCAGAGCCAAATATCCCCACATAAAGTTTAGAGCCAAATATAAGAACAGGAGAGATAAAAGAAAACATTAACTGCCAACCAAAAATTAACCATTTGTATCAACTAAAGCACCAGCCAGCTAGGTAGTTATGAAGAAACAAAAAAAAAAAAAAAAAAGTGAATAAGTCCAAAGATATCCAAAATCAATTCTCTTTGTAATATAAAGATTGACCACATCATCCACAAAATATCAATACGATGTGCCGTAGCTTTACTATATGAAACACAATGTGCCATAGCTAGTAAATGTTGTGCGCACACATTATTGGACTATAGTAACACCCACAACCATCCATTGCGGTTGTTGAGATGGTCACATTAATGGCAACAAGTAGTAGTTATGTCATGGCCAGGCATGACTTTATTTTATATGATTTTACAAACAATTAGAGTTAAGGTAAAGATTTTGCATATAAATGAATAGGGGAGAGGAAGATCATGTGAAAGTATATTTAAGTGGTCATGAAGAGGTTGGATGAAGAGGCTAAAGAGGTAAAAGGCATATGGCTTAAAGAGCAAAGGTGACTAAAGCTGACACGTCCTTTCTCATGAAGAAGATACCCAAAGATTCAGTGTCTCAATTTCATAGCCACGAGCAGTCCATGAAATACTCTACCTGATCTCTACATGTGAATCTTTTTAATTTTTACTTTTTTCTTTTCTTTTCTTTTTTTATTCCCACGGTTTTTCCCCTCTGTACATATATTATCAAAAGTTTGATCAATACCGTAAGGAAAGGAAAAGTGTTTATTTGTTTTCTTATTCATTGTGTACTGATGCGCTATAAAACTAAGTCAACATTTTGATTAAGGTACTATTTCAAAGTTTGTTTTTACTTTTTGAAATTTGGCTAAAAATCAAATCGTTCTACTTAATTTTGTGAAATAAGGAAGAAATACCCTCAATTTAAAATAAGGTTAATTTACATAAATATAACAAAAACCCAAAAATATTCACGGTCCGTGTAACAAAAAAATAAAAGCCCAAAAAGTCGGTAAAATATTTGGGAAGATTCGTCGCTTCTTTTTTTTCTTCTTCTTTGTAATTTATTCGTTTTCTTCTTCCAGATTTCTTCATCTCCTTTTCTAGATTTTTTTCTTCTATTTTTAAACGACTTATTCTTCTGTGTAAATCTCCTATTTCATATTCGTCATTTTTTGCAGGATTCTATGAAACTTCATTTCTTCATATTCAAGAATATCAAGATTGTTTAAGTATCATTTTGACATTATCTAAACGATCATTTACCATGGTCAACACGATCGTTTTTCTTCCATATCATTTATAAAGAATTACACGATTTTGTTGGCATGGTCTAAACAACCGCTTACCATAGTTAACATGATTGCTTACCGTTATCAACATCATCGTTGTTTAAGTTTAAAGTATTTTTCCAATCGTTTAAAACGACCTACATGATTATTTTGACATGATCTAAACGATCACTTACCATAATTAATTAACACAATCATTTAGCATGGTTAACATGATCATTTGATTCGAAGTTTTTAACGATTGTTTACATTGGATTATACGATTGCTTACCATAATCAATACAATCGTTTTCCATGATCAACACGATCGTTTAGCGTGGTCAATAGGATATCGTTTAAATTTGAAACATTTTTTTTCTATTATTTAAAAGAATTACACGATCATGTATTATGATCTAAACGATAGTAGATAATTCATTTACACTGAAGTACACGATCGTTCAGAAGAAGATTACTCACACCCGTGTGTGGCCGATTAATCCGTCTTGACTAGAACATTTTTTGTACTTTTTATTATGGGCCTATAAATTTTTTCCGTTTTCAGAATTGTTATATATAGTCTAAATATTTATACTTTTAAAAACCTTAAAAAGATGATTGCGAAACATAGTTGAAGAAATTAGTCTTAAGAAACTTATCGTTGTTTTTAGTAATAGACTAAAAATTCAAAATTGTATATATATAAATTATAAAATATGAAAATCATAAATAAGAACTTGTGAAAAATTGAGAATAATTTTGAAAAAATAGAAACCAATAAAAAAATTATTAAATAGATGAGAAAATTGTTTTTAAAAACTTGGTTTTGTTATTTCAAATTTGACTAAAAAATACTAAAGATGAAAACCAAAACAGTAAAATAATAGGACAAAATAAAAATAGAAATAAAAAACTAAAAATAAAGATCTTGTTGTATGGCCATTTTATTTGATTTTTAGTTTTTTGTGTTTTTAGAATTAAGTTTTGCTACGTAACGTCTTGGCATGATTTTCATATTTTTTTAATTTAAAAAGAAGGGATTTTTCAAAAATATAACAAAATATATAAAACAATTCTAAAAACGGAAAAAGTCTATAAGCCAACAATGAAAAATACAAAAAATATTCCGTCAATTACACGCGTAATATATTTGGTAACGCGCGTAATATATTTGGTACACGATCGCTCATATTTGACTATTATTTGGTATATGATCGTTTAGATTTTAATAACTAAATCTAAACGATTTATTTTTTAAATTTCTGCCGTACAATTGTTTAGATTGGTTAAACGATTTTTTGTAAGATTCTTTTGCTACACGATTGTTTATTTTTTGTGTACACGATTGTTTAGATTTTGCTACCCTAATCTAAACGGTTTTTTAAGATTTTTTTGTACACAATCGTTTAGATTTTGCTACTTTTTGTAACGATCGTTTAGATTTGACTACCCAAATCTAAATTACGTTTTTTTTCCAATCTTTTATATTCAGTATACGATCTTCAACCAAATAAAAGTTTGAGAAGAAAAAGAACGAAATGGTAAACCTGAAATAGTTAAAAGATGACCAATTTTATAAATTTTATTATAAGAGTAGTAAATAGTTTGGTATTTTGTTATATTTACAAAAGTTTAGAATTCTTAGTCTGAATTTTCAATTTTATTTAGATTTTTTCTAAGTCTGTAAAATACTTCTATTTATGACATTATATAAAAGACTTAAAAGCTAGCTTTCCTGTAAATTAAAGCACTACATAAATTTCAGGCTATGGTTATTCAAATAACTATTTACTATTTTGAAGATATAGATTTTCTTTCTTTCTTTTTTTTTTCTTTTAGTCAAACAAATGATTCTACGTACCAAAAAGCTTCAAAAAGACGTCTTGTTTTAATTAAAATGTTTTGGAATCCTTATGGGAGGTATCTTAATTCTTAATTTTTTGTTTTTCTGCATGAATATTGGATCATGTCGCAAAACACTCTAACTCACTTTTTAAATTACCTTAAATTAAATCTATTAAACTAACTTTTGATAATAATAATAATCAGGTTAATTTTCATAAATATAACAAATCATTCAAGTATTTATCGTACATTTAACAAATTCATTAAGTTAATCATTTTTTGGGTTTGGTCTTTCGTTTTTTTTCTCCTCTCGCTGCGATTTATTTCTATCGTCTTTCTTCTTTTCATCTTTTCCTTTTTTCGCTACGATTTCTTTTCATCGTCTTTCTTCTTTTTTATTTTTTTCACTACGATTTTTTTCCATCATCTTTCTTTTTTTATTCTATTTTTTACGTCATTTAAATTTGGATAACTGTGCAAAGAATCTTGAAAAAAAATCGTTTAGATTGGAATAGTCAAATATAAATGATCGTGTAAAAAAGAGTAAACCATCGTGTAAAAAAGTAAATGATTGTGTAAAAAAAAAAAATGATTGTGTAGACAAATATAAATGATCGTGTACAAAGAATCTTGAAAAGATCTTGTAGCAAAAGAATTTAAAAAAATCAAAATCGTTTAGATTTGGGTCCAAATCTAAACCTAAACGATCAAATCTAATAACTAAATTAAATGTAACCAAATTAAACGATAGAATTGAAAAAATAAATCGTTTAGATTTGGATAGTCAAATCTAAATGATATTGACGGGGCAAATTTGGTATTTTTCATTGTGGGGTCAGTGGACTTTTTCCGTTTTTGAAATTGTTGTAAATATATTTTGTCACTTTATTATATTTTTTAAAAGATCCCTAATAACTTTTTTCCTACTTCAGTTTTATTGTAATTTGTCTTTTAACTTTATTTTTTAATTTTAAATTAATTATTGTCTCATTTTCTTCCAACTATTCACGCTCTCTTTCCATATTAACTCTTTTGTATTTCAACCTTTCAAATTCTTTCTTTTGCGTTTTAACTTTATTTTTCAATTTAAAATTAATTATTGTAATTATTAATTATCTCATTTCTCCCTACTATTCATATTCTTTTCTCATATTAATTATTTTCTATCTCTTTCAACCTTTCAAATTCTTTCTTTTCAAATCTTTGGTATAAATATCTCATTCTTTTTTCATTCATGTTCACAAGTCACAACAAAATACTAAGGGTGAAAAGAAAATCAAATCATGTTTTTCTATTCTCTTCTATTTTTCTATTTTTTTATTTTGTTGTCTATTTTTTTATATAGAAATATGTTTTTGTATATTCCTTCACTCATAGGTTTGTTTTTAGTACACAACATAAATTGGAGAAACTTGAACCACCAACTTTGTCATTGACATATACATATATATATACTTTTTATGTTTAAATCATGAAATAGTAAGAATCTTTTTTTAATGTAACCATAAGATTCTTGCTCATATTTTTTCTTCATTTAGTTTTTTTTATTAAAACTATTTTATTAATGAAATGAATCAGTGACTTATATTTTGATTTTGTTAAAACAATGTAAATATTGTTGGAATTTATTAAGTATACATAAAGGTACTAAAATGTGTAAAGCAAAAAATATTAAAGTGTTTCTTTTAATTTTTTTACCTACAAAATCATTAAAAAATTATGATTTTACATTTATAATTTCATAATTTCAAAAAAAATATGATTTTGATAGATGTTTTACCCTTTCATTATAACTTTTTTTTAGTCTTGCTTTTAGTGGTAATTTTGTCATTCACGTAGATTTAATGTTTGTAATTGTTTTCATATTCAACACGATAGAAGTTACATTTTGCTAACTTTTCGTCTCCTTATTGAAAAACAGTTTTGATTCTATAGCTAATATTAGTTAATACTCTATGTTATTAGGATCATAATGTACCTTTTCCATCTTCCGTAACTAATATTACATAATGATATATGTTATTACATAACTAACAACCTTTCTATCTTCCACTTTATTTGGATATATTAGATGGTTAAGTTTGCAACGTATAAGCTCAAAATGTTAAGTGATGAAATTTGAATTATGCAAACAAATCAATTCGAACATACATTCTAAAGATGACAAAAATGTATCTTTACTGAATAAATTCATTTTTCACTCATTACAATGTGAATATAAAAATGATATAAATATGTAAGTATTAAAATGATTGTTCTAATTTTATAAAATTAAGTTAAAACTATAATTTTTTCTTGTGTGATTTTTACTTGCATTGCACGCATTCTTTACTGATTATTATAAAAGAAGGATATACATGGTTAGAGTGTATTTTCCACGTATAACATAATAAATAAGAAATACATATTTAGAAAGAAAAGAAAAATGACAGGTAATTCAAAATTCGAAGACCTAAAATAGTATGTTAATAAGTTTAGAAAATGGACAAGTTTGAAACGTAAAAGCAAAAAGAAAAATGAATATTAATTGATCTTTGACAATTATCCAAAAAAAAGAAATGAAAAGTCGCATGAAAACTACGTCGTTTTTTAGTAGTGTTGATATGGATTACGCGCCACGTATAAAATCAGAATCCTCCTGCCGCCTCGACCTGACGCAAGAGAAAAACCAACTAAACGGAACACAAAGAGAGATAGAAGTTTTTTTTTCGCTCCGTTTCTTCGGAGATTTTCCCTTCGGCATCAACCCCAAAGGTATTCTCTCTTCTTCTTCTTCAAATGTTTCGACAACCCTCCTTAATTGTTCGCTGCTTAATTAATAGGTTTTTTATTCTTTTTATTTTGTGAATTACCTTCGCTTTATATGGTTCTATGATTGTTGCGATTTCATCAACCCGGAAAACCTTTGATCTACATTTCCAACTCTTTGCAATGGTTTTCGTCCAATTTTCTGTCCATTTTTTCTCTTTGAAATGCGCTTGATTTGTTCATAGTAATGAATTTGAGTATTATGTTGTGGTTGTCATTTTTTTTTTAATTCTAATTTTAAAATATTAACAACAAGAACCAACGGAGAAAATAGTCAAGATTGGCATTAGTAATGGTAAATTTCTGTGCCTTTAAATATTATGGCTCTTTGGATATTTGTTGAAGCTGGGGTTAGCTGTATCGAGAATCAAGGTTATGCATGTGAGGACTAGGAGTATACTTGGTGCATTTCTTTTGGGATTCAACCGCCAGCTCTAAATTTATATGGTTGGTTTCATATTCACTTCGAATTCTTTTTATCTTTTGTTTTTGAACTACCTCTTGAATTTTGATCTAGGCCAAGTCACGTAGACTGCAACACTGCTGTAGTTTTATTCATCTTATCTGGTCAATTTACTTAAATTTTGATATTCTTTACAGATGCCAGCTGAAAACTCAATTCCATATGATCGAGATGCAGAGCCCTTTGTTGAGGTCGATCCAACTGGAAGGTTTGGACGATATGATGATCTTCTTGGGTCTGGAGCCGTAAAGAAAGTTTATAGGGCATTTGATCAGGAGGAAGGAATAGAGGTTGCTTGGAATCAAGTTCGATTGAGAAATTTTAGTGGGGACCCAGTGTTCATCAACCGTTTGAGATCTGAGGTTCAGCTGCTGAGCACTTTGAACAACAAATATATCATTGTTTGTTACAGTGTTTGGAATGATGATGAGCATAATACGTTGAATTTTATCACCGAGGTGTGCACATCAGGAAATCTAAGGGATTATCGTAAGAAACATCGACATGTGTCAATTAAGGCCTTGAAAAAATGGTCAAAGCAAGTACTCGAGGGATTGGATTATCTTCATACTCATGAGCCTTGCATTATTCACAGAGACCTCAATTGCAGTAACATTTTTGTCAATGGGAATATTGGCCAGGTATTTGATTTGCAGATGAGTTCTTTTTTGGTTTCTATATTCTCAATCGTTACTTTTTGTTGCAACATCAAATCTCATTCTATGGAAATGATCAGAAATATCAATGATTTTCTGACTTTCTTGCAGTACTCTTTTGAAGATTTGACTGAGTTGCTTGAATAACTGTTAATATCCTTAGACAAGATTGTCTGTTGACTTTATATTGGGGTAATCGTCGGAAATGCACTCATAAGTTTTTCGCCTTTCACAAATAACACTTCTGACTAATTCTTTTAATGAATCTTGGCCAGGATCGATATCGAGTCCAAAACAAGAATTTTAACTTCTTTTGGTGCACAATCGAACCACCAACTTTCTGGACTTTCTTGGTGAAATCCTTTGAACCTCTCCCTTCTCCCTTTATCATAACTCCCTCCTTTCTTGGTTCAAGAAAAACATAATAAGATGAAGTTTAGAAAACGCCTCAAGCAGCAAATTGAGGACACATTGCCAAGTTGGAGGAACAAACTTTTCTCCTACAAGGACTTGAAGAAACTTGTCCTCTGTACCTCTTAAAACGTCCTTTTCCACAGGCATTGTGTTTCCACGTGTAATTTCCCTTTGCCGGTATCATAAAACTAAAATCTAATCCCGACAAAAAAAAAAATAGAACAAAAAAGTTGAATCAAAAGATATTGAAATAGGGGAAATAAAAGCAAAGCTTGTGACAGAGGGATCAGAAATTAAATTGGGGATTTGGATTTGAATATGAAATTTGAAGAAGATTTGGAGAAAGATTGCTTTCGTTAGATTTGAGGGAATTACAAATAGAATAATATGAAAGAGTCAGTCCCAGTCTTTGTCTTGGCTGGGATTCACCAAGAAAGCCAAGAAAAAGTCTGGATGTCAAGTTAAAGATTTTGTTTTGGTCATGGTATCAATCGGTATGCACTGATAACCATTAAAAAATTAGCCAAACAAGATGCTGAGTGAAAGGTATAAAACCTTTGAGTCCTATTTTTCAGTTATCTTTTATTGAAAGGTGAAACTAAAACTGTGTTTATGATCAATTAGTTGGCATCATCAAGTTGTGTGATCATAGCAGCGAAAAACTGCAGTAAGGGGAAATGCGTTAACATCACTCTGTTTTTCTCTTATTCACTAGAATGTGTTTGTGGTTAGAGAAAACTCTTTTACAACAATATTTCCTGGATCCAAGTATCAACTATTGAATCTCAAGTCGGCTTGCTAATTTACAAGATTCCCAAGATAAGATTAGACCACAAACATTTAATAGTCCACCTACTTGTTTATCTTGTGTGGCTTTACAATGCTTAAGGGGGTTATTACATCCACTCTCCTTTGAACAGGTTAAAATAGGTGATCTAGGGTTTGCAGCTATAGTTGGCAGGAGCCATGCTGCACATTCAATCATAGGCACACCCGAGTATATGGCACCAGAGCTGTATGAGGAAGACTACACAGAGATGGTGGATATATACTCCTTTGCAATGTGTTTGCTCGAGATGGTTACTATGGAGATACCATACAGTGAATGCGATAGTGTTGCCAAGATATACAAGAAGGTAACAACTGGAATTAAGCCCCAAGCAATAACAAAAGTAACTGATGATGAAGTCAGAGCTTTCATTGAGAAGTGCATTGCGCAGCCAAGAGCAAGACCTTCCGCCTCTGAACTTCTCAAGGATCCCTTCTTCGATGAAGTCAGAGACGAAGATTCTGAACAGACTTCATAAAGACAGGGTACTACTACCAAGTACTGACTGACGAACACAAAAAAACTAAAAGTATATGGTACTCTTTTACCTACTGCATTTCAGTGTGTAATTGATTTCTAGTTCGATTGACTTGGCGTCAATGAAATGAAATCTTCTATTTCCACTTAGGCTTAATTTTCCTTACCCATAAGACAAATATTTTATAAAAGGTGTTTCGAGTTTTAACATATGGAAATACACAGGCGAAAATGAAAACATATTGTCTATAAAAAAGGACCAAGTTGAATTTAGATAAGTGAAGGAAGTGCCTCTAGATTTGAGGTAATAGTTCGAGATCCCATAACATTCTTCGAAGATTGTATGACTTCTTGTCCAGTGGCATAGTGATGGCGGCACACAGGCATATACACATCAGCCCCAGCGATAAGCTCGGTCTTTGTCTCCTCTGTTTTTCTCAATGTAAAAAAAGCTCTTTTCCCACAAAGTTCACATCTAGCTGTCAACTTTGTTACTGTATCAGCCAGAGGAACAACATCAAGCACTGAACCAAAACTCCTCCTGCCAACAAAAAAAAAAAAAACCGTACAAAACCCACTCACCAAATTAAACTTTTGAATTAACCCATGATTGCTCATCAGATGCAAGATACCACGCAAATCTTTGAATAGTACCTTAAGTAATCTCCGTCTAAGCCAGCAACAACAATGATTTTACCATCTCTATCAGCAACATTGCAGCAAAAATCATAGAGATCATCGAAAAATTGAGCTTCATCAACACCAATCACGTCCAGCTGCCGGTATTATTGAGAGTGAGATACAGAACAAGTGAATTTCCCAAACTAATACTATACAATGATTGTTTGTAAAAATTATACCTCATTATAAGCATCTTCTCCGAATTTCTGACGAAAAGATGAAAGATGTGGGAGAGCCCAGCATGGAAATTTGGCCCCATCATGTGTTACTACTGAATCTACGGCGTATCTTGTGTCTTTACTTGACTTGATCATCACCACGTTCCTGCTCATCATATAACAAATCAAACACAGATCCAATCCATGATCAATCTAAAAGGTAATTTGATCTGTTTGCAGATCGTAAGAATAACAGTTGGATTAACCCTTGGGATGCAAATTTCTTTACTTGCCACTGTTGCTCGCGGATTTGATCCGGCGGAGGAGCGCCGTGGTTTTTCCAGCAAACATAGGGCCGATGATGACATGTACTTCACCGGTAAGGCGATGAGAAGATTCTGGTCTAATGGCGTCGGCGTTGGAGGAGGTCAACGAAAGTGAACTCCTGCAGGACTCCATGGAGAAGGTTGAAGACGAAAAGTAGGGAAAAAATTAGGATGAAAAATTGAAGGAGATCGAAGGTATACGTGATGAGAATTTGGGGTCTGGTTGATGAAAATATATAGAAGAGGGAGAAAGAACCAAAAATCGGAGTGGAGGGTTTGAAATTTTCATTGGATGGTTTTGAAATTTTGGAGGGAATGTGGAAAAAGTGGGGACTTGGAGTTGGAGGGAAACTTCTTCAAGAAGTTTCGACTTTTAAATGGCTTTCTCGTAAATAGTAAAGAGAAAGAGGGTGAAAATATCATATTAAACTTAAATTAAATTAAAGTTAACTAAATGAACCGGTTTAACTTTGATAACCGGGTTATGATTTTTTTTCACGTAATTTAATGGTTTGAACGGATCGGTCCCACAAAAAAAAAAAAAAAAAAAAAAAAACAGACCGGATATATTTTCAACTTTAATTTGGTAATTAACTGGTATGTTTGAATTTATAAAGTAACCCTATAGATATAAAATCTTACACAATAAATCAATTAATCACTTTACAAAATCTTTGAAAATAAATCCAAAATTTTCCACATTTATTTCTGATTTATTATGTTTAACCTTCCCCACGTAAATTAACTAGGGGTTTTTTCAACAATATAACAAAGCGACAAAGTATTTAAACTGTACAGAACAATTTCAAAAATACCTCATCAACCACGTCATCAACAACGCGCGCGTAATATATTCGCAATCGTTTAGATTTGGTTATTGTTTGGTACGCGATCATTTAGAAAAAAAAAAGAAAAAAGACGGTGGAAAGAAACCACAACAGAAAAAAAAAAAAAAAAAAAAAAAAAAAAAAAAAAAAAGACGATGAAAGAAATCGCAGGAGGAAGACCATGAAAGAAATCGCAGGAGGAAGACCATAAAAGAAATCGCAGGAGGAAGAGAAGAAAGATGGAAGGGAAAACCTGAAATATTTAAAAAATGACTAACTTTATGGGCTCTGTTACACAGACTAAATAGTTTGGTGTTTTGCTACATTTATGAAAGTTTTCCAATTAATTATGTTTATTTAGCTATATTATAAATAAATGAGGTGTTTCAAAAAATCGAACTAAGCGCAAAAATATTTACACGGTATAGAACAATTTTAAAAAGGAAAAATACTCACAGGGTCACAACATGAAATAACAAAAATACCCCTGAATTTATCGGTCACATACGTGTGAACAAAATCTTTTAATAAGTCTAAACGATCTTATACCCTTCTACCTAGTCTAAATGATCTCTGTAGCAACTCTAAGCAATATTGTACCAAGTCTAAACAATCTTGTACTCATGTGTACCAAGTCTAAACGATTTTGTATCAAATCTAAATGGTCTTGTTCGGTTTAAACGATATTATCAAATCTAAACGATCTATTGGTGATAGTGATAAACAATTGGTCGTCTAGATATTGATACACGATTGTTTATATCATGTACCAATATCATTTAAATCTTGTATCAAGAAGGAAAAGAGAAGCTGACAACGAAGAAGGAAGAAATTCTGGGAGAGAAAATGAAGAAATTGGTAAATATTTACGTAAATAATCATAATATTATAAATTAAGGAATGAGTAATAATATGAAGTGGAGATGAATAAATTGCAAAGAAAAATAAGAAAAAGAAGTAAAAAATCGTCAACATTATTCCATGGAAAACCTGGAATTTATGAAAATATCATGAACTTTTTGATTTTGTTACATAGGTCGTAAATATTTTGGTGCTTTGTTATATTTATGAAAATTAACCTAAATATTATGGTAACAATCCATTTATACCCATCAACTTGTGTTGTGTCAATTTAAATTGAAAACTAATAATTATATAAATTGAAACCTTATGAACCATTTGGGGGGAAGGGTTGGGTTATGGGGGCTAGGGTTATGATAGACCTATTGTTATGATAAATCTAGAGTTACGATAAGATGTGTTTGAGGGAATGGTTATGAAGGAAGTGTTATGATAAGATGTGTTTGAGGGAAAAGATTATGGAGAAAGTGTTGTGACAAAATGTGTTCGAGGGAAGGGTTATGTGGGTAATGTTATGAAAAAGATATGTTTGGGGGAACAGTTATGTAGATATTGTTATAATTTTTTTATATATTTTTATTTCATATTATGAATTTGATACATAAATTTTGTATATTTAATCTACAAAATCGTTCTAGTTTTCGTAAAACAATTTGCCTTAATTTCTTTAAATATGACGTTCATTTTCAACATTTTTTTACGTGCGAATAATTTTTTTTAATTCATATTCTAAATCCAATACAAAAATTTTGTATATTTAATTTATCGAATCGTCCTAGTTTTCGTAAAACAATTTGTCTTAATTTCTTTAACTATGGCGTTCATTTTCAACATTTTTTAAGTATACGTTACATTTCAACAAATTAGTTTTATGAATATGACACACAACTCGTAAACATGTAAATAAGTGCAAATAACAATTGAAAATACGAAGTATCGAAAACAATGAGGTTGAGATTGATATCAAAATTTAATTACTTTCAATCAACTTTATGTACGAATTCATGTCAGTATATTTGTGAAATTAAAATTTTGATATCAATAAATACAATACGAGATTGATATAAAAAATTTAATTTCTCAAATATATTGATATGTATTCGAACATAGAGTTGATGGAGGTAATAAAATTAAAAATTTAACTGTGTAATCACAATAAATTACTTAATTCAAAAATAAAAGAAGAAATTAAAAATTTAACAATGTAATTGTACCAAATTCATAACTTAAAAATAAGTCGTGTTTTTAAAATAAAAATATTGAAATTAACAAAACTCATAAGTATTATAAATGAGAAAAGAAAAATGGATTAAAGAAGAGTTGAGGAACGGTTGATGGGGTAAAACTAGGGTTATGATAATAACCCTTCTTCCAAACAGGCTATTACTTTTTGAAGTTTGTATTAATTCAAATCTTAAACTTTTATGACTTTATCAATTTAAACCTTTAATTAAATTTTATTAACATACATTTATAAAAATTAATAGATTTATATTGATATAATTATAAAAATTTATAGTTTAAATTAATATAATTACGAAAGTTCATCTTTTAAATTGAAACAATACAAAGTTTAGAATTTAAACATGTAGAATAGAATTTAAATATATATTTGGAGAGTGCTCCTAAAATTTAGCTGAAAATTAAAAAAGAAAATGGAAGAAAGAGTAAATTTAGAGAATCATATAAAGAAAATGAATAAATTGGAAGAGGCAATTAAAATTATGATAAGTATTTGCATGTGATTCACCTAAGCTATCATCACCAACCCAGCTAATGGCAAGCTGGAGGAGACCAACCTCCCACTAATCAAATCCAGCTTAAATGTATAAAAGGAACTTTGCTTGAATATACATCTAAATATATAAACAAAAAGGATATGAAACTCAACATTTTATTACCATCGAAAATGGTAGCTCTAAAGAATGTGTGGAATGTTTTATTATGAAAATGATGACTTGCTATATTAGACTGTATTTTATACATTTATTCTTAAGAGATGGAGCTTATTCTATCATATGCAAAAGAGTAAATTCAACATAAGTAATATAAAGAGTGCGACACATGTTAGCCTTTTGAAACGACATGATATATATATATATATATATATATACACACGCTCGAATAACCAAGGACTAGTTTGGACTAAAAATCTAATTTATGAATCTTGTATAAGCTCCAACATAATTAGTAACCAATCTCCTAATGTGAAAGATTACGAAGTAAATAAATTAGGTAGATGTATACAAAATGTTAATTGGGGTTTGATTATGAAGGAATTCATGTGAAAGTTGAAAAAACCTTTGAAGGTTCACTTACAATTGGTTTTTCAAAAGTTCATATTTTGATCAATGGGCATGATATGCAAATGGAAGGACAAGAATCAAGTAAACCATAAAAATGTTAGAATTAAAAAAAAAAAAAAATTCCATAAAAAAAAGTTGAAAAAATCCATGGTTAATGGGATGGTCTGGTCAGACTACATTTCCATGCATGACATTATGCACCCCATGTTTAAGCCCTTTTATATATTTTGATTGATGATATTTAAAAAGATGTTAATTATTTATAAACAAGGGAAGTTGAAAGGGAGAGAACCATTTTGAAAGAAATAATAATAAAAAAAAACTTAATTTTATTTTGTTTATTATTATTATTAATCTTTCCTCCTGTAAGTTTCTAGTAAAGATCAAAATTAAAAAAAAAAAAAAAGGAAAAAAAATTATAAAAGGAAAGTGAGAGAAAATCTTCATCTTCCAGTTTCAAAGTTCTTATACATTTCTCACGCTAGACACCTTCAAGCTTCTGTTTTTTCACGTTCTCTTTGTTAGTGTACAGTTTTGTTTAAACATAAATAGAATTTCCCGATCTGCTTGGTAACTGAATTTGCTTTCGCGTAATCAATCTCAAACACAACAATTCAGAAAGGCTTAAAAGCAAAGTTTGTGGGTTGAACCAACATATTTACACACAGAACAGAAGAAGAACAAGAAGGATGAAGATTCCTGTCCTTATCATCCTCCATCCTCTCAGATCTTAGCTTTGCAAGATTTGGCTTTCTGGGTCTTCGCTAATCGGTCCGTTTTATGGGAATCTCCACTTTATTTTTCGATCTTCTCTGGAATTCTATTAACTTTGGATCCCCTTATTCCTTCTTTTTTGATTCAAATGCTTTCTGGGTTTTCTCAGGTTTGTTGAATTTTGGTCGAACAATTGATCGACGATGGATCCAGTGTTCCCAAATTGATTTATTTTTAATATCTCTTCTCTTGGGATATACATTTCTTCGATTGTCTCTTTGATTCAAAATAAAGGTACTGCTTCTCTTATTGATTTCTCATTCACCCGCATTTGATTCCATTTCCTTCTTCTCTTTCACCTTCAAGAGGTTACAGATTACAATTCTTCTACTTATGTTTTATACACCGATCTTCTACTATAATGAATCCTCATACCTGATTTTATTCCCTTCATTTCATTTCTACATCACTCTCCTCCAAATTCGATCTTCAGCTCTGCAATGGATGTTGGGAATTTAGATTTCTGTTGTGTTTTTTCTTATCTGAATCGACTAGAAATGTGTGGATGCTATCGCATTTAATGGTTTTTGGACATCTCAATGATATGGCTTCTGTTGCTGTGGTATGTAGGAAAAGGAAAATGCAAACCGATAGTGGAAAATTATTTGTTGGTGGAATATCTTGGGATACTGATGAAGACCGTCTTAAAGAGTATTTCAATGCATATGGTGATGTTGTAGAAGCTGTCATTATGAAGGATCGGACCACAGGTCGTGGTCGAGGCTTTGGCTTCATTGTTTTTGCTGATCCAAGTGTTGCAGATAGAGTTATAAGGGAGAAGCATAATATTGATGGAAGAATGGTGAGTTTGTTAACCTCAAATGCGTTTCTTTGGACCTGCAGAGATAGCTCATTTCTTATTAGCTCGTGATTCGTAATGTATTGCTGAGCCGTTTATTTTTCATCCTTGGTGAAATTTCTAATTGTCTGAGGATTGAAAGTTCTTTTCCTGATTAGTTTCTCAGCTTGACTTCAATCACTATAGTCTGCATTTGCCATTTTAAGGCTATTTGAACTCGACCTTCATTGTTCAATTTTCTTCATCCCCAGGTTGAGGCTAAAAGGGCTGTTCCTAGGAATGATCAGAACATTGTAGGTAGAACCAGTGGTAGCATTAATGTTTCTCCTGGTCCTGGACGCACTCGAAAGATATTTGTTGGGGGGTTAGCATCTACTGTTACAGAGAGTGAATTCAAGAATTATTTTGATCAATTTGGGACAATAACAGATGTTGTGGTGATGTACGACCACAATACTCTTCGACCCAGAGGATTTGGGTTTATTACATATGATTCTGAAGAAGCAGTAGAGAAAGTTCTTATCAAGACTTTCCATGAATTGAATGGCAAAATGGTTGAAGTCAAGCGTGCAGTTCCCAAAGAGTTGTCTCCAGGCCCCAGCCGTAGTCCACTTGGTGGATACAATTATGGTCAGAGTAGGGTTAATAGCTTCCTTAATGGTTACACTCAGGGTTACAGTTCAAGTACAATTGGAGGCTATGGTGTTAGAATGGATGGTAGATTTAGTCCAGTTTCTAGTGGTCGAAGTGTATTCACTCCATTTGGTTCAGGTTATGGAATGGGTGTGAACTTTGATATTGGCTTAAACCCAGGGTATGGGGGAAATTCTAATTTCGCCAATAATCTCAACTATGGACGGGGACTGAGCCCTTATTATACTGGTAACTCAGATAGATTTGGCAATATAGGATATGAAAGTGGCAATGGAGGAAACTCGTCCTTCTTCAGCTCAGCAACTCAAAACTTGTGGGGAAGTGGAGGGCTCAACAATGGAACAAACTCTGCAAATTCCAATGCTCATTTGGGATCAGCAAGCGGTGGCAGCATTGGGGGAACTGGATTTGCCAATTCTGGAGTTAGCTGGGGTAGTTCGGGAATTTCGTCTCAAGGTGGAGGAAACAATGTTTTTAGTAACTCTGGGAATCTTAATTATGGAGGTGTTGATAGTAGTTATAGTCTAGGAGCTGGAGGGTATGGGAGGAACAGTGGTACTGCTTTGCCTCCAACATCATCATTTCCTACCTCAACTGTCGGTTTTGACGGCCCCTTTGCTGATTTCTACAGTGCCGGTTATGGTGATCCCACGTGGCGTTCTTCCAATTTTGAAAGAGATGGATCTGGACCCTTTGGTTATGGGCTCGGCAGTGCTGCTTCGGATGTCTCAGCCAGAAGCTCTCCTGGTTTTATTGGTGGTCATAGTGTTAATAGGAGGCAGTCAAACAGAGGTTAGAGCCACTGTTTCAAAATTTATACAATGCCTCAATTCATTGTTTCAATAGCATCTCCTGATTTCTCTTATGAGAAATTTTGTTTTCCAAATGCTCAGATTATGAACGACCAATTTAGAATTATATTTTTATTGATCTTGCAGAAAGTTGTCATAGCATCATCATCATCTATGCCAATTCTGCACTTGATGATCTAGATATTAGCTCATTTGATACTAAATCACAATTATTTGAGTTGCTAACCGAACAAATATATATTTAGTTGGCTGCCCTGTGTATACATTTTCTTTTACACTCAGTGTGGGAAAGATGCATGTTCAGTATGTGTGGTACAGCTGAAAAGTGGCATAGTATATTGTAAGAATGTTTAGAGTTAGCTCCCAATGAACCTTTTTTGGGTGCCTGGATCTTGTTTCCAGTAACATGCTGTCTAAGGAATTAAAACACCATGTTGGTTTGTATTATTGAAATGTCTGGCTGAAGTAGCAATCTTCTATAGCTGTTTTCTTGGGGTTGCTAGAAAAAGAAGGGAACAAGAATAACTTATATAGGCATACTAACTGAATTTACTGAGTTATATAATGAAGGGCATTCAAATGTCAAACTTGCATAAACTACTCAACTGATCTTTTTTTTTTCCAATGGAAAGGTGATTTCTCTCACTTTCACTGCCTTGCATTTGGTGATTGAATTTTTATGGGTCCTCTACGTAACCTCTGTGTTCACATGCACACATATGCTTGCAAAGCTGCAATTGTGCAGCTCACTCATTTAAACTTGACAAGCTCAAGCATTTGGCTAGTTTTGGTCTTTGTAAATGCTTAACAACCTCATGCTTGTTGAATTCTCCTCTTTCATATATGAAAAAACTTGGCTGTTTCTTTTTATGCTCATTATCACTCAAAGAGACAGAAACTACTACTCAAATTATGCATTTACAATGTCCTAAAATATATCCCTTTTCATTTTATCATGTGATTATTGAGGCATCGAATATATTTAGTACAGCCTTTTAAAATGTTTTAATTAGTGAGTGTTTCCCAAAATCACAAAATGGTATCAGATTATCTGTGATGTTGAATTAAGTTTAGGAAACTGAAGCTGTTTGCCAAGACACAGTACAGTGTTGTTTATCATTTCGTCATTTTGTGTTATCGTCATATAGTGTTATTCTTTTCCTCCTTTTATTTGTTGCCTATCTGATGAAAAGCAAATGGAGTGATATAATATTCTCTGGTATTAATTGTCAAAAGCAGATTGTTAGATACTCAGTCTCCTTGTTTTTTGCTTCAGGAAACACTACCTAGGAATGATCGGATATGTCGACATTGTAGATGAAGATAATTGGTGAAGCATATGAAGTTGCGGACCAATCAATAGAATATTCAGTTCAATTACCCAACAAAAAGGAAAAAAAGGGGAAAAGAAAGAAGAATTATCTAAAGCTAACTGAGTGCCGATGCTGAGAACAAAGCTTAGAGGTATTTAGCCACTTGGGATTTTGTGTTCAGGTTTGAGTTTTGATTAGAAATTTTTCTTTTGTTTTTGTTTTTTTTTTTTCTTCTTATATTTGAGTGAGATGTAAAATCAGATTGCGGCAGTATAGCAAAATACGTATCATCATGCATCTTCAGTGAGGTGGGGATCCACAAAGTTATAGACTATGCCTTGTTTTTTATTTAAGGTCAACCTTTTTAATTTTTTAAGTTCATCATAATTGTAGCAGTAATGCCTGAGGCAAAGTTGTGATCTTTGTTTAGGAATACTGTTTATCCCATCATTTTGGTTTGTTTTTGAACAGATTTGTATCAGAGTTCCTCCTTTTTTGTTGAATTGTTAGTGTGAAAAACATTCAAGGGATATCCATCTAGGGTCTCCCTATGAATAAATAACCACAAATTCTTCGTCTTTCTCTTTTTCGAGTTAGCTTTCGTAACAACATGAAAAATTCTTGATTGATGCTTTTAGTTTCTGCTTTGAATAAATATGCCTAAAAACTTTACATGTTGCACTATCAGTCCATGTAAATTTTGAAGGTGGAACAGGAACAATCTCAGATTCCTCTCATCTCAGTCCCCTTTTTGAGGGGGTACCCTTCATTTTTCTTTTTCTTTTTCTTTCCGGTCCCTTTCTATTCTTTTTCCCCCCATTTTGATTTTCAGTCATGTTAGCAATGGTTTTTTTTTTTTTTTTTTAAAATTATTTTAATTTTATTTTTATTTTTTTTAACGATGATATGTCTTTTGGAATCACTGTGGTCTTGTATTAGTCTTGAGTCAATTCATTGACTCTTACATTACATCATGGTTGTGATAAGGTTTTTATTCTTTTTGTCTTTCCATTATACCGTTTACAGAGAAATAGAACCTCGGTTGGCCAAAACTGGCTAGTGAGAAGCTAAATATTTACTCGTCCATTTTCATTCTCACATCAATTTTTGTTTTTTGCAAATTGGATGTGTATGTTGGAGGAGCAAAGCCAATCTCTTCTCTTCTTTCTTCAAAATTGGGCATGCTCTCCTCTGATTGATTCCAGAGTCTTCTAACTTCTAAGGCTATGCACTTGAAAAGTCAGTTCCAAACAAACAACATGTGGAAGAGATTAGTATAATTGGCACTATAATCAAAAGCAGGAAATAGGATATCTAGTCTTGTAGGTTGATGCCGGGTTGGGAGTTTGAGGAAGGGTTTTCTTTTTGCTACTCCATTATATGACTTTGTGGCTTCCTAATTGAATTCCAATAAGAAAACTATTTGAAGGGGAGAAAAATTTCAAAGATTTGACAGGTGAAAGAGATAGCTGTTTTTCTTGGCTATTCTTTCAAAATCTGACCTCTCATTATCATCACAGCTTTACATCTGATTCTTTTATACTTCTCCTTTGGAAATTGAATGAGTAAAAGTGAAAAAAAAAAAAAAGAAACAGAGTATCAAAGTGGCCCAAAAAAGTTGAAAAAAAGGGCATGTTAGAACATTTTGCTTTTCTTTTTACTCTTTTTTCCATTTCTTCTCTGCCCATTTTTTTCCCTTAGCAAAAGTTTTGCATTTTGATATTGAGTTTGATGCGACTTTTGACAATATTATTTTTATATGAGATATTATTTTTAAAAATATTAACCAATGGTTTTAGAATTTTCAAATATACTTTCAATTTTGTTGCCAGACATATTGATATGTTTTAATAATACAGTTGACATACATAAACATATTGCATCATATTATTGGAATTTATTCAATTTTTTAATATGTAGATTAATTTGACTAGTGAAGCCTTCGTATTCATATATTTCAAGGAAAAAATATCTTTATAAACGTGTTATAGAAATGTTAAGCAAAACATTAACAAAATTCAAAAATATTTACGGTCCGTGTAATAAAAAGTAAAGGTCTATGAATTCGGTAAAATATTTTCATAATTTTTAGATTTGCTTTTAAATATTGCGAACAATTCGTCACTTTTTTTTTTGTCATTTATTTATCTTCTGTTCTAGATTTCTTCATCTACTCTTGCAAACTTACTTTCTTCTATTTGTAAACGATTTATTCTTCTATTTAAATCTTTTATTTCATCCTATTTCATCTGGACTATTTTTGGAAAGATTTTATGAAACTACTTCATCTTTCTCATATTCGAGAATATCAACGTCATTTAATTATCATTTTGACATAATTATCATTTTAACATGATCTAAACTATCGTTTATCATGGTCAACACGATCGTTTAAATTTGAAGTCTTTTTTCCATCCTTGAAAGCGAACTACATGATCGTATTGGCATGATCTAAACGACTGTTTACCATAGTTAACACGATTGTTTAGTATGGTGAACACGATCGTTTGATTTAAAATTTTTAACGGTAATTTACATTGGACTATATGATCGTTTATCATAATCAACACGATCACGATCATTTTCCATGATTAATATGATCACTTACCATGGTCAATACAATCATTTATTATGATTAACACGATTGTTTAAATTTGAAGCATTTTTTCTCAATCGTTAAAAAAAAACTACACGATTGTGTATCATGATCTAAACGATAATAGTAGATCATTCATTTATATTATAGACATGGTCGTTTAGAAGAAGATTACTCGCATGCACGTGTGGCCGATTAATCGAGTGTTCATTGAGGCACTTTTGTGATCCTATGTGTCTTTTCCATTTTCAGATTTGTTCTATACAGTGTAAATAGTTTATCGATTTGTTATATTTTTTTAAAAAAACCCTTATAGAAATAATAAAATATCGAATATATACTAAACTCTTGTTAATTGAGATTACATCAATGAATAGATTCTATACCTATATTTTTATTAATAGTGATTAATTTGGTAGGGCTTCAAAACTACTTTGTTATTTTTGTATAGTTCTATTTTTCTTTTGTAATAAATCATTACATAACCTTTTTGTTTTATGTTTTGAAAAATAATCTTACAAATATTACATATATTTAAAAGAATAATTTACATAAATGTAACAAACCCAAAAATATTTACGGTCCGTATAACAAAAAATAAAAGTCCATGAAGTCGGTGAAATATTTTCATAATTTCCTAATTTGCCCTTGAATATTGCGGATGATTCATTACTTCTCTTTCTACTTCTTCTTTGTGATTTATTCATCTTCTCTTCTAAATTTCTTCATTTTTTGTTAATCAAATTTTATATAAGTCCAAGGTTTCTTCCATTTATGTATTATCGCTTGCTTTCATTCTTACATTCTCTATATTATTTCTTTGTTGTTTCGCGAGGATAACTTACATGATAATACTCATGCAGACTCTAAATAAATTAGTATATGAAAATGAAACTTTCCTTAGTGAAACATACTTAGTAAATATTTTTTGTAATCTTTAGGTGAACAAGCTTTACCTCAAACCGCTTTTGTAAGATTTTCTTAAGTTCATCTTATCATTCACTTTTTCGTAATGAGGACCTTGTTGCCTTCTAAATTTGGGGGGTGTGCGAGATCCGAGCTATAACGTTCGAAAAATCAAAGAACTTGGCGGTGGAACTTAAAATTTCTTCTAAAAAAAGTGAATAAAAACTAACTTATTCTTTTATTTAAATTCAATTGAAATAAGAACTCTGATGTCATTACCTCTCAACCAAAGATAAGAAGCAAAGCTTCAACAAAATCTGAGCGTAAATTAAATAAGCGGCGATAAAGAGTTATAATTGAGGAGAGGAACGAACTCATAGAGTACCTATGATTTTCCACTCCAACGCCAAACGATAATAAAAAGGTTTTTCGCCAAAAGAAAGGAACCAAGAATTTTTGAAACAACAACCATTTCTTAAAAATGAAAATAAAATTTTCTGAAAATGAACAAGGATATTTTGCGACTTAAGCTTGCCGCATTTAGGATTTAGAAATATTTTCAAGTGTAGAGTAAGCGAGGAAAGTGGGAAACGTTAAGAATGCGATATGAATTAGAAACACATTTTTTAGAAGTTTAGCGAAGCTTGCGATAGGGATGGATTCTTAGAATTCCGGAATGAGCTTGAGGACAAGCATTATTTTAAATTTGAGGGTGTGATAACTTGTAAAAGTATAAGTTGTTGTAGCCTTTTATGTAAAATAATGAAGGTTTAACACATAAGATTGAAAGAAAACATGGAGAAAAGTAGAACAGTTGATTAATTTGTGCCGTGGACTACAAAAGAACTTTATCCATGTTTATTGCGTTTTACTTGTTTTATCGTAGGATTTTTAGGAAAAAAGAAGTATAGTCTGAAGACTGAACGTCAGGCGAGGAGACGAGTGCAATCAGCAAGACGACAATCACAATAAGCTAGGTGATTTGAAGCACTAGCAGACATTGGTTGGCGCAAATGTCAGAAAAAGGATGAAAGGACATTAGTGGCATCGATTCAGCTTTATCAGAAGAATTGATGATGCATGAAATGTCCTATCACATCACTCCTAGCCAATAAATAGAGGCATCTACCTTAGAGTCAAGTGTGCGAAAATTGAATACCGAAGAGCAAACTCATTCTTCCTTTCATTCTTCTTTCTTGAAGTTTTAGGTAAGAGTCTATAACAAAAGAGAGAGATTTCCTCTATCATTTTCCCTCATCACAATGGGCAAAAATTAGATCCAAGGAATATGAGAAATCATACTTTGAGGCTCGACTCATTTCTATGAATTCTATTTTGTATTTCTTTTGTATTGATTTGTAATGTTAACTCTATGGACGAGAGACCTAAAGTTCTAGTTATGATATTAATACATTTCTTCTACCATTCTCCCATTTCTCTTCTGCCATTTAGTTTTAATGCATTTCATTAGTTTTTGAACAATATAATGTGTTATTAATACTATAAAAACTGGATTATGTTTTATAAGTCCTGCTTAGCTAAACGCAGACATCAACGCCTTGTTTTATTCGAGAGAAAAGATAATCACATTGACAGTAATCACTTGACATGTGAAAACCCATATTTAAAGCGGACGACGAAGAGATTGTAGAGATGTAATCTCATCGCCGAATTAATCCTTCACATAAGTTGTAGAGACGTTAACGTGTGCGGCGAAAGCATCGAAAGAATGCTCGCCTTAAATTAGGAGAAAATGCTTATCATGCATACAGATGGATTGGATACAATCATAGTTTAACTTTAAGTATTTGAATCCCGAGAGGCGAGCAAGTATGGCAAAGGCACCAAGAGGACGCTCGCCTTAATTCTGAAATTAATAGATGCTTTATATCACCTTGAGTTATTAGTACACAATTCATTGCGATAAATTAGTTAAATATTCTTTCATGCCACGCTTGGTACATGAATTCATAATTAATTACACTCCATCGCCATGTTCATCTTGTACCACCAATTGCACCTTAGTATATATAGTTAAGATAAACATACTGTGCATACCTACACTATATAGAGTATATCGCATAGGATTAGTTGCACGATAGACTCAATTAGAACACTAATTCCCGATGTTTGACCCTGTACTTACTAGGAAACCTCTCTTCGCTTACACTTGGACGATAGAGAGGAAAACTTTTACTACATGCATATCAGTTTGAAATCAGCAACACATAGGTAGGACGTGCATTTTTTATCGTATCATCCTATTCTAGCCACTTATTAAATCGCTTACTTAGAGCCTAGTAAGACATATCCTCGAAGCATTGCTAATAATGAAAATATGCAAACAACTAGAACACAATTACCTAATGCATGATCTAGAGCTGACATCCATCGTTCATGCATTGAAGATTTGAAGGCACTGCCTCTTTTGAGAAAAGTGTAACATTTTCACTTATCATAAGAGTCTGAAGTACATATTTGATCAAAAGGAGTTGAATTTGGGACAGAGGCGTTGGATGGAACTTGTTAAAGATTATGATTGCACTATTGCCTACCATCTCGCAAGGCTAATGTTGTAGCTAACACATGAAGCAGAAAAAGCTCAAGTAAAGGGAAGCTAGCCTAGCTTAGAGAATTGAGAAATTGTAAGGCTATCTTAAGTACAGGATCATATATGAAGATGATAACTCGTTTTCAAATAAAGCCCACATTGGAAGAAGAGATTGTCAAATCGCAACCAGGAGACCTCGTGTTGAGGAAGTTGGCAGAAGAAGTTAGGTGCAAAAAGTGAAAGGACTACGTGTTCAGAAGTGATGGCACGTTGCTAAAAAGACACAAACTATGTGTTTCAATATTAAGGCGTTGAAGGAGAGTATTTTAGAGGAAGCACATAACTCAGTTTACGCGGTGCATCCTGATAATACTAAAATGTATAGAACTCTGAAAGCTTGTTATTGATGGCCAGGAATGTGTTAGGAGATAGCGGAGTTTGTATCTAAGTGCTCGATTTGCGAACAAGTCAAACTGCAACACCAAAAGACTAGCGCGTTATGGTGCCTCTTACCAAATCCAGAATGGAAGTGGGAGCACATTACTATAGATTTCTTGTTTGGGTTTCTTAGAACACAAAATGGATGCGATGGAATTTGGGTGATTCTAGACAAACTCACAAAGATGTGTGTTTCATTCCCATTAAGCAAACTTTTTTGTTAGACAAATTGACTAAGTTGTACGTGGATAAAATTGTAAGTCAATATGGAACTCCAGTATCCATAATTTCAGATCAAGATTTGCATTTTACTTCCAAGTTTTGGCCGAAGTTGCAAGACGCACTAGAAACTAAGTGGCTTCAAATCAGAAGGTGGTGACAACTTACTTACCACATCAATCTTTGCAGGATCCACTTCTAGTCCTGCGTGGGAGATTTTGTACCCAAGCATAATTCTATCTGTTATCATGAAGTGACACTTCTCCCAATTTAGAACGAGTCGTGTCTCTTTGCATCTTTTCAACACATCTTCCAAGCTATTCATACATTATTTAAAGGAGTCTAAAAAAACAGAGAAGTCATCCATGAAACTTTCAACCGATTTCTCTAGGAAGTTTGAGAATATAGCCATCATGCACCTTTCACTTGTCCCTGGCGAGTTGCATAAGCCGAATTGCATGTGGCAAAATGCAAATGTACCTTAAGGACATGTAAACGTTGTCTTGTGTTGGACTTCAGGTGCGATTGTGATTTGGTTATAACCAGAATAGCCATCTAGAAAGTAATAAAATTTCTTTCCCGCTAGCCTGTCGGACATTTGATCAATGAAAGGTAAGGGAAAATGGTCCTTCTTGGTTACAACATTTAGCTTGTGGTAGTCCATACAAATTTGCCACCCAAAGACTATTCGCGTTGGGATCAATACATTTTCTTCTTTCTTTACGACAACCATCCCTCCATTTTATGGAATGCATTGGCCTAGACTAACCCATCCATTATCTACGATAGGATAAATCACCCCGCGTCAAGTCATTTAATTATTTTTTCTTTACAACTTCTTTCATCGCGGGGTTTAATCGCCTTTGATATTGAATGGTGCCGCCTTCCCTTCTTCCAACCTCATCTTAATCATGCAATAGGATGTGCTTATTCCTTGAATGTCCACCAGGGTCCATCCTATCACCTTTTGTGGCGTTTCAACATAGTCAATAACGCCTGCTCTTCTGCGACATTTACTTTGATGAAGATGATGACAGGTAGGGTGCTTCCAAAATGTCTTTAGAGTCTTCATCTTTAAAGAATTCTTCAGGGATGAATAGCTCAACAAACACTTCTTCTTTGCAATAATCCCACCCAAGGGATTCGATTGCACTACAGTTTTCAGCATCAGAGGGGAACTTTATTGCGTTAACAATGTTGAAAGTTACTTCTTGGTCATTAAGTTGCATGGTCAATTCCCCTTGGTGGATATTTATAAGAGCACGACTTGTTGACAGAAATGGCCGCTCCCAGATGATAGAGAAGTCCCAATCAGCTTCGTTGTCTAGAATGATGAAGTTTATGAGGAACAAAAACTTGTCCATTTTAACTAGTACAACTTCAATCTTGCCCTCAGGCCATGCGGGATCTATTAGTAAATTAGAGCGTCATTTGTGTAGGTTGAACCTCTCTTATCCCTAATTTCTTGAAGATAGAGAGAGACATTAAATTAATGCTTGCTCCCAGGTCGCATTGTGCACGACCAAGATCCATGCCACCTATTGAGCATGGTATAATGAAGCTTCTAGGGTCTGTCATCTTGTCTAGTGCCCCATTGTTGAAGACATCCCTTGTTGCTTGCGATAGAGCTACGATCTCATAATGATTCATCCTTCGTTTCTTCGTTAGAATGTCTTTCAAGAACTTAACATACGAAGGCATTTGCTCTAACGCATCAACAAACGAGATGTTGATGTGAAGCTCCTTCAAGACGTCCAAATATTTTTTAGATTGTTTTTCGTCACCTATCTTCTCGAGGCGACTAGGAAATGGAGTAGGCGGTATGGGATGGGAGCTTGTCTTATGGTTAAATGCTTTGCTATATTCTTCATCTTGCCTAGTGCTCTCCACTTCCTTATTTTTTTCTACATTATTGTTCTAAGGAAGAAGAATTATTAGTTAAAGAGATAACAAATGGATTAGAAACATTACTTGGAGTGCCATTCTTGGCGTTAGAATTGAAAATAGAGTTTCTATGTGTAGAGTCTGGATCGCAAATGGCCAAATCCTTCCGCTTCTGAGTGTCACAGCTTGACACTTCTCTTTTCTAGATTTCCCTACCTAATTTGGCCTTTCAGTATTACTTGGGAGGGATCTCTGTGGTCTTCTAGAGAAATCACTTGCCAGCTGTCCCAATTACAACTCCAGATTCCTGATTGACATGGCTTGGCTTTGTAAGAAGGGCATCATTCCTCTGCATGTACTCGATTACTCCTCCTTTGAACCATGACAATCTTGACCAGATGCTAACTCTTGAATATCTCATATTCCTATAGAACTTAGTTATTGCTACTTCGATCGAGAATCTACTAACACCTTAGTAATTCTTGTAAGTGTAACCGTCATATTCGAATCTTAGAGATAAGAATCATTATGCTTTCGAAAGTGGAAAGACAATATGAAAATGGATCAAAGAGACCCTGTTTATATATGGAGTTCGCGGAGTTTCGAATCCTATAATACATCCCTTCGATTGGTAAGGTTGCTCGAGGGAATACATGTAGGCACATTTCAGAAATCTCGCGATGCAACCTAATAAAAGAGACCGTGGGATGTGTTGTCACATATCCCTCACCTACTTACTATGAACAACTTCCCCTATTCACCTTGTTAGAGCTCCATGCAAATAGTCTTCGACAGGAGTTTGCTCCTACGCACGACTCAAAACTCTAAATGGAACTCATGGCGTAAACTCTTAGGGACACTAGAGCTAAAAGTATGCTACTTTTCTCTAGCTAAAGTGTTCTAAGTTGACTTTCAAGGGTACTCATAAAAATAGGATTATATTTAGGCTAACTTAAACATATCCTAAGTCAAGGCAAAACATCCTGTTGGAATTTATGTCCTAAAACTCATAGTTTGTAGTTTAAATTATATTCTATTTAATAAAATTCAATAAAGTGGTTATTGAGGACATATTAGTAAAAATTGAATACTATAATATTGAGTTCAATAAACTAAGGTTTCGAGGCTATGTAGTATAGACTTGAACTTTATTTATAGACATAAACCTGAATCAAGTTCGAGTATATAGCCCAAACGGTCTATAGTGTATGAATAAATTTGGGTGCCTTATTTCAGAGACACTATGGATGTAACCCGCTTTGTAGTTAGTACAAATGATGTGATCTTGAATCGTTTATATAGAGACATGGAAGTAGGGGCATCCTATGTAAATAGTTTACATAGGACATGAATCATGAAATAGTTAGTTTTAAGTTATAACACCGTTGACTATATAAAACTGACTATTTCGATTATTGATGAACTAGGTAACTTAATCTTAATCCTGAGCTAATTATGAACTTCTGTTGAAATGAAATTATCCTTAGATTGAATAGCCTTTGCAAAGGGTTACAAGCTTCTAGAGCCAAATGGAAATGGATTGAAGGAGGAATAAGACGGAGTCGAAACTTCTGCGTTCCTGGTGGAATGTGGGTTTGACAAATAATAAGTAAACTTTCTTGGATGGTGCGATGTATGCACACATTCTGTTATGTAACATTTAAATATAAATGGAAAGTTGATTCGAGGAAGACAAATAACATTTACATGTAAAAACGTTTACAATCAATGTATAAGAACTTTTCAAAACTTCTCTGTTTTATACTTGTTAAACATTTACATAATCGTTTTATTAACTACGAGATCGTTTAAATTGTATAACATCATCGCTTAGATGTTGTAAAATGATCATTTAATATATAACCGTTAACTATTAGTTTTTTTCAAACAGTCGTTTGAAAAAATTAACATTATCACTTGAATGTTGTAAACGATCGTTTAAAATAATTAACTTTATCGTTTTGTTATTATTAATCGATCTTTAAATCAAATTTCTAATTTTGAAGATCGATTATGCTTTGAAGATCGTTTAGGTTTATTATTAAATCGTTTAGTCATGTAAATGATCGTTTATAGAGTACTACAAGATCGTTTAAGACTAACAACCTAATAATTTATAGTTTATTTGTAATAACAAGATCGTTTAACGTACTCAAAGATCGTTTTAAATAAGTACATGATCGTTTAACATATATTACCATCACATAAAAGGTATAATCGGATCGTTTAGATAAACTAGTACAATCGTTTAGGTTTAACAAAAAGATCGTTTGCATTTAAATCAAATATCGTTTTGATTACGGTACAGTCTAGATTATTGCATGATCTTAACCGATTGTTTTCACTTATGGTGTAATTAAAAATGTAAATTCAATTATAAAATTAGGGTATTATGGCCACATGGTGACCATGCGTAGAGTTTTAGGGCTTATGGGTAAAAATGGTCAATATGCGTGTTGTCAATAATAAATTTGCATTTATTAACCTGTCAACGAGTACAACGCAAGAAGACGCTTCCTTTTCCATCGCTTCATCTTCATCTTCTTTTAAAACTCTTCTCACAAATCATTAGATCTTAAGTTTCTCAACTTTTCGATTCAAAAATTTTCTTTCAAACTTTTCATGCCAAACTTTTTCTCATTCTATAAAAACCATTAGATGTTGCTACTTGGACAAAGAATGATAAGATCAAGGAGAAAAAGGAAACGATGTGCAAGGTGATTCAGAAAATGCCTGTAAAAGACTATGGTATGCTCTTAACAACTTCCTAGATTTCGAAGACTTTTCTAGCCAAAATTGGAAGAGGAGCAGATTCACAAAGGAAGATATCCTTGGTGTTTGGTGCATGACTCCACCTGGACAAGTTGAAAAAGAAAATTCGATCCTGGATACGTCGGAACAGGAATCAGAAATTGTACACCATTTAGATATTTCTTTGTATTACACTTGTTAAATAGTAACATGTGGTAACGTATTGTAAAAGAATCGTTTATAATAAAAATATAAACATTCGTTTAGATCAGATCGTTTAGTTGTATAGACATTAGTTTATAGAATACAATATGATCGGTTATGATTAATAAACCAATCATTCATCGTCATATAATGATCATTTAAATTTAATGAATAAAATCATTTAGACCTACTCAAATATCATTTTAACATAAATGCACGATCGTTTAACAAATAATTCCACTATGTAAAAGGTATAAAAAGATCATTTATATTTACTAGCACCAATTGTATAACTCTAAGGACATGATGGTTTACATGGTTTTAAAAAGATCATATAAACATTCATTTAGAACGTTTGGATTTTATTATCAGATCGTTTACTTGCATAAACATTCGTTTATAGAATACCACATGAATGTTTATGATTAATGATAACATCTTTTAGACCTACCCAAATATCGTTTGAACATAAATACAACATCATTTTACAAATATTTCCATTACATAAAACATATAGAAGCATCATTTAGATTTACTAGCACGATCTTGTAGGTTTAAAAATATGATCATTTACATTCGTTTATAGAACACCACATGATCGTTTATGACAAACATAAATGCACGATCATTTATATTTAAATCATATATCATTTAAATGACAGTAAAGTCTAGATTATTGCATGTTCTTAATTGATCGTTTACCTTTACCGTGCAGTTAGAGAAAGTCATTTCACTTATAAGATTAAGACCATGTGGAGACCATACGAAGAGTTTGGTGTTTTCTTTGTGTTGTACCTAATCAATTCGTATTTATTAGCCTTTATTTAAAACATCTCTATTTTATACTTTTTAAATTTAATAGTTTTGGATTAACTATAAGATTGTTTACATCTATCATAGCGACGATATGAATTATTAGCAGCAAAATCATTTAAAGCCACGTGGAGACCATGGGAATAGTTTGCGTTGTTTGTAAATAATCAATTAATTCCCATTTATTAACCTTTCACAGAAAGACTTTTCATTCTCGGATCCTTCATATTCTTTTTAAACCATTAGATTTAGGGTTTCAAAAATTTTTCCCTCGAACATTTTTCGCTCTTAAAATGTGCTTTAAGATGTTGCTATTTGAACCAAGAACAACAAGTTCCAAAAGAAGAAGGAAAAAGCGTGCAAGATGCAGATGTAAAGGAATGGATGACAAAGGAGACTATGATGGTGGTTCCATAAACGTCTATAAAAGACTATGGTAAGCTCTTACGTACTTCCTAACCCTGTATCCTCCTCCTTCAAAAAACATTGGTCACAGTCAAAATGACTGTAATCCTTTTCAATGGGTTGCAAGCTTCCAGAGCCTGATGGAAATGGATTGAAGGTGGAGTAAGAAGGATTTTATATTTTATTTTTGGAAGTGTTACAAGCTTCTAGAACCAGATTGAAACAGATGGAACATGGGGTTTGATAAATAACGAGTAAACATTTTTTGATGGTGCGATGTATAAACACATTTTGTCCATGAACAACATTTTGAAATGTCCTGTGTTTATGCTTAAAAAACATATAGGGTTTTAAAGCTACAAGATTCAGAGCCTGTGAATGAACATTAAATTTTATGGATGTATATTTTACATGTTCAGTACTATTTACATGTAATAACGTTTAGAATAAATGTATAAGAACTTTTCAACATTTCTCTATTTTATTCTTGTTAAACATTTACATTTGATAGTTTTGTATTATCTACTAGATCATTAACTTGTATAACATCATCGCTTAAAATTTGTAAAACGACCGTTTAACATAATTAACGTTATCGCTTAGATTTTGTAGACAATCATTTAAAATAATTAGCATTATCGTTTGGTTGTTATTAAATGTTTGTTTACATCAAATTACTAGATCGTCTACCTGAATGAACAACGATAGTTTACGATAACGACAAAATCATTTGCATGTTGTAAATAATCGTTTACATGTAATCGTTCAATTACAACATCATTTAATATATTAGTGTAAACAATGTTTTGTGGGTGAAAAAGGTCAATAACCGTGTTGTTGACATGTTGTTTTGAAGATCGCTTGCATTTTATTAACAAATCGCTTACTTGTATAAACCATTGTTTATACAACACTACATGATCATTTATGACTAATAACCTAATTGTTCATAGTTTACATGTAATGACAAGATCGTTTAGATGCACCCAAAGATCATTTGATATAATACACGATTATTTAACATATATTACCATCAAGTAAACTTATAAAGGGTTAAGGCCATGTGGGGACCATGTGTAGAGTTTAGGGTTTATGCGAGAAAAAGGTTAATACGCGTGTTGTAAATAATCAATTGACATTTATTAACCTGTCAGAAAAGTACAACAAAAAAAACTTTTCCTTTTCCATCCCATCATCTTCCTTTGGATAACATTCTTTAAACAGAAAAATTCGTTTACATGTTGTTTGGATATCGTTTAGACATACCCAAAGATCCTTTGACATAACTATACGATCGTTTAATCAATCGTTTACACTTATCGTGTAATTAATGAATGTGATTTCAGTTATAAAATTTTGGGATTAAGGCCACATGACGACCTTGTGTAGAGTTTAGGATTTGTGGGTGAAAAGGGTCAATACACATTTATTAGTATTTAGCATTTATTAGCCTTTCACAGAAAAACTCTTCATTTTCGGACCCTTCATATTCTTTTTAAACCCGTGCTCTTAAATCATTAGGTTTAGGATTTCCAATGTTTTTCTCTCGAACATTTTCCTTTCTTAAAATGTGCTTCAAGATGCTGTTATCTCTACCAAGAACAACAAGATCGAAAAGAAGAAGGAAAAAGCGTGCAAGATGTTGATGGAAAGGAATGAATGGTAGATTTGACAAAGCAAACTGTGATGATGATTCCAAAAATGTCTATAAAAGACATAGTAGGCTCTTACCTACTTCATCTTAAACCCACCAACTGTAAATTTTTATCTTTATCTAGAAGTTTGTAACCCATCGAAGAAGGTATACTACAAGAAAGCGAGTTTCTTCCGATGCAAAAAAAGCGTCGAAAGAACAAACGTCGAGAAAGACACATTATCTCGATGCCACTTTTCACACGTCAGGTGATGACCTTTTCTCGACGCCGTGATAGAGTTGTCGAGAAAGATGACAACACTTTCAATGTCTGGGTGTAGAGTATCGGGAATAATAATTTATCCCAATGCGGCATGCATCGAAAACTATCAGTAAGAAATTTTCAAGCATTAATTATGTCAGATATGAAGGGATGAAAGCCCTTTTCATAGCGGAAGAATTACAGAGACCTTAAATCAATTTAATTGGGAACCTAAAAAATATCAATACATTGGCAAAAGAAATTAGAAAACTAATTTCTATGACTAAACATGCACTCAAGAAATATTATAAAGAAGAAGAACTTACGCATGTTGACGACTCTAAATCTACCAAACGCCAATTTAGGGCACCACCACTTGGAAACGTTCCTATTCTCTTGATTTAGATGGTTTGTGGGTACCAAATTGGAAGAGGGAATTTTTTCAAAGAGGAAAAAAAAATCTTTCAGAGAGAATAGAGAGTCTCCTAAAATCACAATACTCTTCTGTTTTTGTTACTTAGATAACTCCCTTTTCTTCATACGGAAGAAGTGGGAAGTTGAGAGAAAATTTGAGAGCGTGGGAAAACCACCCACGTTCCCTATTAAGATTAAATTATCTAGGTCATCCTAATGAAATAGAAATCTAACTAGTTAACAGAGTTACATCTAATGGTTATTATTTCGCGATCCAGTCTTATGCAAACTCATTGCATAGGATACCTTCACTCGCATGTCACCTACACAAATGCGTTGGATTAATGTGTTTGTATCAAATACAAAGTGAGTCGTATCCATAGTGTTACCAGGATAAGATACTTAGCCTTATCCCTATATTATAGATCCTTTAAGCTGATCTTGAAACATCAAACAACTTAGGATGTTAGTTTATTGGATTTGGGTTATTAAGAGAAAACTAATAATAAAATCATTAACACTTATTGAAATTATAATAACAACACTTTACTAATTGATTATATTATTATCTACGAGTTTTAGAACATAAAACCTAACAAGATAGATATTCCGGACGCATCCTGCATGGCATTGGGAACATCGTTAGGAGTAAGGGGAGCTCCCAACACTATTTTGGTTCGTTGGAAATGACGTTAGGAGTAATGGGAGATCCCGATGCCATTAGTGATTCGTCGAAAACGGCGTCAGGAGTAAGGGGATCTTCCAACGTTTTCGTGCTACATCGGAAGTAATAGATGTGACAGTTCTGTGAAACACAGAATCGAAACGAAAGAGAAAAAAAAGAGAGATCAAATCCGCTAGCGAAACGAAGAGGAGAGAAACACCTAGCCCTCGCTACTGTGAGCCTACCGTTGTCCCTCTTCTGCCCTCTGCCACCGCACATCCCTATTTGAAGTAAGTTTAAAATCCTAAATGTTTAAAAATGTTAGTTTAGGTTAGGTTTATTTAAATAGTTTAGGTTTTTGTTTTTTAAAATTAGTTTTAGGATTTTAATGATGAATTAGTTTTAGGATATTGTTTAGGAATAGATTTTGTTGAAATGAGAATTTTGAATGTGGGTTAAGGGGGGGGGGGGGGGGGGAGGGGGTATTTGAGAAATTGATTTAGAGAATTGAAAATTTAAATTTGTGGGTTGAATTTAAAGAGGGGGAGTGGGGTTAAATTGAATATGTGAAGGGGGTGGGTTGAAAATTAGAGGGGAGGGGGGTTGGATTGAAATTTTGAGGGGGGGGGGGGGTGAATTGAAAATTTGAATAGAGGGGAAGGGGCAATGGCTATATTATTGTGTTAAAAATTCTGTAATATGTGTTAAGATTCGTTTTGGCTATCCTGCAGTTATGGTAGCCTTTAGTTCAATTCTAAAGTTTATTTCTTAGTAGTTTTGAATAACTTTGTTGTTGATTTGGGATGACTATCCTGCAATTATGGTAGCCTTTTTTGTTTTGAATTTGTTTGTATTTCTAAGGGTTTGAAGGGGTGGTAGTAGGATAGCTTGTAAGGTAGCGTTGTTGGAAGGGGTGGGTAGGATGCAAAGATTGAAGTTATGGTAGCTGGCTATCCTGCAGTTATGGTAGCCTCTGTAGTTTGAAGTTAGTTTTAGTGAAAATTTTGAGAGATTGTATATTCAGGGAAGTAAGTTTAAGATGTGAGAGGAGAGGAATATGTTTTTAATCAGACCTATTTATGTTTTAGGGACTTAAATGATGGACAAGGGTTGGATGAAACTTAAGAATATGTTTTCCCTTGAGTATAGAGAGGGAGTGACCCAATTTTAGAATTTGCCAAGTTTCACGTTGATGCCTACAGACGAATAAGGTGTCCATGCAAGAGATGTATGGACTTAAATTGGAACTTACTAGAGGGTGTGGAACGACATCTACTGATTATTGGAATATCCCCCTATTACACAGAATGAGTGTATCATGGAGAGTCATTAAGCTTTAGAGGTACAAAAAACTTTGAGGAAGGAACTAGTAGTAACCCTTTTGATGAAGGAATGAGTAGTAGGCAGTTTAATGAAGAAGATGATACGGTTTGGAGCGTTTTGTAATGTGCATTTTGGTGATGTCATCATTTAAACCCTTATGTTTGTATTTAGGTGGATTCGTTTGGACGTTGAATCCAACAAGGATTGTAGCTAAACTTCAGGTAAGAGACTTCTACTACTAGACTCAATTTTAGATTAGCTCGCATTAACTGATATGAGAATTATAATATAATGACTGTACTGTTCGAATGTTTGTATAAACCAAAAAGTATTGCCAAGTGATGCTTTCGACTGAGTATAAACATCATGCCTGCAATGTGTAGTCTAGTTATAATGATGGACTGTGCCGTCGATTGAGTTTAGATGTTTGGACCGTTATGAGTGGTTTATATATATATCATCTATATTGATGGGTTATATTATTGACAGAGTATAAATGACTTGGTTGTTACATGTAGTTTATACATACTGATTGGTTGTAGTTTTAATGGAGTAGTGATGTTTGAGCGGTTATGTGTAGTCTGTGCATACAGTCGGGCTGTGGTGTTGATGGAGTATAGGTTCTGGACTATAGTGTGTAGTTGTACATACTGATGAACTGTGTTACAGACTGAACATAGGCGTGATGCATAGCTTACTTATCTTCTTCGAGTTAAGCTGTTAAGGGAATAAGTAGTAACTCAAATGAGGGTTGCACAATAGCGACTGCACTTAAGTGATCGATGCACGTATGCCTAGACACACCACTAGTGTGCACTTGGTGACATGATTGTTAGTTGTAGCTTATATATATATATATATATATATATATATATATATATATATATATATATATATATATATTAATGGGTTGTTCTGCTGATTGAGTACGACGCCCAGATGTCCCGTGTGATATAGTTATATTGATGGATCGTGCTGTTAACCGAAATAGTAATGTCGACGGATTATGAAAATCTTGATGTTATGTATAGTTGAGGTATGTTGTTGAGTTACTTATTATCGAGTTATGTGGTGGATGGACTAAGAATTCGGGAACCTCAGGTGTAGATTGTGTATTCACTGTTGGACTGTGTTGTAGACTGAATACGATTATGCATAATATGGATGTTATGCATAACATAGGTTACCTGTAGTTGCGCTAGGGTTTGAACCGAGACGAAATGATTGTTAGGTGTATTTACATAGAGATGATTGATTCGTTTACTAGATTTAGATAAGGTAACAATATCGCGTGGATTGGATTTATGTATAGCGACTGATGAAACTGTTGACTAAACTTAAACTGTCTGAATGACTAAGCTTATGAATTGAACTGTTAGCTTGAACGATCTTGTGATGTGACTGTTGTAGACGGTTAAGTATGGACTGAGGGGTAACGGTTAACTTTATCTATGGGGTAGTGTACCTTATAGATATGATGTCCTTCGGGATTCCTTGATTGATATGTGCATCCTTAGGGATCACTCGACTAATATGTGCATCCTTCGGGATCACTCGACTGATATGTGCATCATTCAGAATCACTCGACTGATATGTGCATCCTCCGGGACCACTCAACTGATATATGCATCCTTCGAGATCACTTGACTGATACGTGTATCCTTCAGGATCACTAGACTGATATATGCATCCTTCGGGATCACTTGGCTGATATGTGTGTCCTTCGGGATCACTCGACTGATACGTGTATCCTTCGGGATCACTAGACTGATTGATGTGTGCATTCTACGGAACCACTAGATTGTTATGTAGGGTACCCCTTAATAGGAAGCTAACCTTTATTACCCTAACAGGCCCAGTAGTGGGTCCCTTACTGAGTGTATTTTTATACTCACCCTTTACTCCTTAACTTTTTAAGGCAAAAGTAATGCGGAGGGCAGATCGACGAGAGGCAAGAAGGATACGTGAAGGCCATATGGACATGTCTAGTTTTTTATGCTTCTGCTGAACGTATTTATTGTTTCTGTTTCTTTTTACTTATTAAATGGAGTCATGGGTAGAACAACTGTTTTCCTGTCTTGTTTTGATGACTTCATGGATTATGTGTTGGAACTTTGGAAAGTTATTTAAAATAGGACAAGAAACTGCTTTTCTTATGTATTGAAGGATTTTAATGAATCGTAAACAAGTCTTTTTATGAGTTTGTGCATTTTACTGTTAGTCTAGCAGTAATTAATGATCTTAGCTTAGTCCGGAAAGTTGGGTCGTTACAGTTACTTCCTTACAATTTGCCACCATGAAAATGCATGAAAGAGACAAATGTCTTTATGTCATTGCTCATTCCCGGTCCTAGATCTATTGGTAGGGAAATGGATGTGTATCTCTAACCATTGATTGGGGAACTGAAAGAGTTATAGACTTTTGGGGTGCGTACCTATGACTCTCTTACAGATCAGTTCTTTCAGCTACATGCAGTCTTGTTGTGGACGATTAATGACTTTCCGGCGTATGGTGACCTATCAAAGTGGAGTACAAATGGGTATCAGACATGTCCCATATGCATGGGTGATAGATCGTCGTTCGAGATATAAGGTATTATATCGTTCATGGGACATAGGCGCTATCTTCTAGAGAACCACATGTGACGTAAAAGTAGGCTACACGATGAAAAGGTAGAGCGTGGGGCTCCTCCAGTGGTGATGAATGGGTACGAAATCTTAGAACAAGTAGATTAGTTAGAGTTTCTAATTATGAGTAAACATCCTTCAATAAAGGATAAGAAAAGAAAGAGAGCTTTTAATTGGACGAAGAGAAGTATTTTTTTGAACTTTCTTACTAGTCGACACTACTGTTACGTCACAAACTTGATGTAATGCACATTGAGAAGAATGTTTGTGACAATTTGGTTTGTACGTTGTTGAATATCAAAGGAAAAACCAAGGATACCACGAATGCTCGATTGGACTTACAAGATCTGAAGATAAGAAAGGATTTACACCTTATAGAAATTGGTAACCGATTGGTCAAGTCACACGCGAGCTACATGTTGACTAGTAGTGAACGAGTTGAGTTTTGCAAGTTCTTGAAATTAGTTAAGTTTTCCAATGGATTTGTCTCTAATATATCGCGATGTATGCATGAAAGAGGGGAAAATATCAGGACTTAAAACGCATGATTGTCATGTTTTATTACATAGACTGCTACCTATTGGTATTCGAGGATTCTTACTGAAAAACATGTACAATGCTATTATTGAATCATGTAAACTTTTTCGTGACTTGTGTGCTAGAACGATAAGAGTAAGTGATTTGGATAGACTGCAAGCAAACATTATAATCATACTTTGTAAGTTGGAAAGAATATTTCCACCTGCCTTCTTTAGCATTATGGTATACCTAGCCCTTCACTTACCATATGAAACTAAGGTTACTGGTCTAGTTTCTTATAGTTGGATAACACTCTGTGTAGGTTGTGCGTCATGTCACTGACGACTTCATCAACGTCATGGATGAGCACTTGTCATATGCAAGTAGAACAAGTGACGACGATGAATTATAGTGACGAACCATGTACCTACATATTTATGTAGTTTATATATTTTGATTCTAGCTATGTGTTCATATTTACTTATCGAATGTTTGTTTTCTATGTTCACAGGCACTATGTCGTTATTCCCGTGTGATTTCGACGAGGCGGATGCCATGTTCCTCAAGTTTACAGAGGATCTAGATAACCTTGCGGGAAGGTCATCGTCGGTGGGCGACAATTTGAGTGAGTCTAATAATGGTATACATTTTAACTTTGAATTATTTCAACTTTTTTTCTAACATTATATGTTCTTATAATTTATTGAGCAGGTACTTCTCAACCATCTGCGACTTCAACTCCTAGGAGACGTGTGTAGTCTCGACTCTTAGAGTTGGAGTGCTACGTTGCAACCAATGGGCGGATTTTGATGACGATCGCCCCTGGCGCGAAGAAGCTTATTTCCCTACATGCTGTTTGCTTCAGCCAGGCGATTGGCGTGTGCGCGCGAAGGATATTTCCCGTTCACGAAGTGTTAGTTTCAGAAGTGGAACAAATGCAGAAGTGGAACAAATGGAGAAGTGGAACAAATGCAGAACAAATGCGGTACGTATAAAAGTTTCCATTATTCTTAAGTTTTTAAAATGACAGTATATAGTGATGGTATGCATAGATATGTACTAAACTTAGGCCAGTTTTGTATTATTGTAGGACCTGCGGTGTAGAATGACGTACAAGGCTTGTTAGGAGATGTACGACTTTCTTCGACTTTCTTTGCGCTGTTTTCTTTGAACGAGGAATATTTTTTATTTGTATTATGAACATTGTTACATTTTTTTAAACTTCTTTGTATTATGAACATTAATTGTTTTTGTTAAATTTGTGTTTGTATTTTGTAATTTATTAATTTATTTTGAATTTTCTTTAATTGAATCGAAAACAAATGTGAATATTTAAGGAAATAGAGACTCGATAGAAAAACATTACAGAAAAATATTTTAGGAAAAAAAATAAAAATTACATATTAAAAATATTTTTCGATGTAGTACAAACATCGGGAATATGCTACAAACGTCACGTTGGGGTAGTTATTCTCGATGCATGGATGACGTCAGATATAAACACGTCAGGAGTAGAGATGTTTATTTAATCCACGGGGACCCACCTTGAACGGGGCGGGGAATCCCCGAAGACACGAAGAATGAGGGAGGGAATGGGGAAATTTTTTTCTTCGTTGGCAACACGGGGCCGGGGATGGGGAATACATTGCCCAACCACAACCCCGGCCCCGACCCCACCCCGATCCCCCTCCCCGCTATGAACAAAAATATCATTAAGCATAAACATAATATATATATATATATATATATATATATATATATATATATATATATAATTGAATATAAATATAAATATTGATTTATTTACATATTTAATAATATGTAAAAGTGTAAAAAAACTTACTTTCATATTCTTCCTTTCCTCCTTTTCTCTATTCCATTTATTTATTTTTTTCTCCTAATTCCATTTATATGTTGTGAATTTTCTTAGAAAGTGCATGTATATGTTGTGCCTTGATTTGTGATTTGCAAACTTTTCTTAAAAAATATGTTGTTGTGTCTTAAAAAATATAATTAAAAGCTTTGTTAGAATATTTATGTAATTTTTTTTGTATGAATTGGAAAATGATACTAAACTGAAAAAAAAATAGGGGAAATTTTTCCCGCGGGGAACCTGATCCCCGCGAAATCCCTGCGGGGAATCCCCACCCCATTCCCCGTAGGGAAATTGATGGAGAAGGGGAATGGGATAGGGGGCGGGGGTGGGGACGGAGAGTGGCATCCTCGGCCCCACCCCGTCCCATGGACATCTTTAGTTGGGAGTAGTTATTCTTGACGCATAAATGACGTTGAAACTGTGGATGTCCGGGATCATTTATTGCCGACACATTAAAGACATCAATAAAGAAGACGTTGGAAGAAGGTTATTCTCGATTCCTTGCTGGTGACGCGTCGAAAATCTATCTCTCAATGTTTTTCTTCGAATGGTCTTTCCGACGTTCCTTTCTACGTCGAAAATTCTTATCTCGATGTCTTTACCACTTTCATCGATGTTTTTGTGTGTCAGGAGTCTCCCCACTTCTTGTAGTGGTATACAATCAGTTTAACAAAGGTCACCATTCTGGATTAACATGACTGTACAATTGTTTTGGTGGTCATAACAGAACCAGAGGAAATCTTGGTTGTTAAAGAAGTAAAGATGAAGAAGGAGATTGAGAGAAAGAACAAAGAATATGAGTTGCTCCAAAGTAAACACTAGTTTCTAAGGCTTGACAATCTTACTCATGATTCCATGGTCGGCGAAGACAAGATTGAGGCCAATCGAGGAGTTGAAGGAGATGGATAGTGAAATTTAACAACTCAAGGATTATACACGTTTGAATATTTCTCTGTATTACACTTGTTAAATAGAAACATGTAGTGACATATTGTAAAACAATCGTTTAAAATAATGAATATAAAGATTCATTAAGAACGTTTGGATTTCATTATCAGATCGTTTACTTGCATAAACATTTGTTGATAGAATACCACATGATCATTTATGATTAACAGACCTATCGTTCAAATGTTACTAAATGATCGTTTAAATTTAATGGTAATATGTTTAGACCTACTCAAATATCGTTTTAACATTAATCATGATCGTTTACGATAATGACAAAATCGTTTACATGTTGTAAATAATCGTTTACGTGTAATCTTTTAATTATAGCATCATTTAATATATTAAACGATAAGTGTAAACGATGGTTTGTGGGTGATAAAGGTCAATATCTGTGTAGTTGTTTTGAAGATCATTTGCATTTTATTAACAAATCATTTACTTACATAAACCATCGTTTATACAACACTACATGATCGTTTATGACTAACAACCTAATTGTTTATAGTTTATATGTAATGACAAGATCGTTTATACGTACCCAAAGATCCTTTGACATAACTACTCGATCGTTTAACATATATTACCATCGAGTAAAACGTTGAAAGGGTTAAGGCGTAGTGGGGACCATGTGTGGAGTCTAGGGTTTGTGGGTGAAAAAGGTAAATACATGTGTTGTAAATAATCAATTCGCATTTATTAAGCTATCGGTAAGTACAACGAAAAAAAAACTTTTCCATTTTTGTCTCATCATCTTCCTTTAGAATACCTTCTATAAAAAGAAGAGTTTGTTACATGTTGTTTAAAGATCGTTTGGATTTTATTACTGAAATCGTTTACTTACATAAACGATTGTTTATAGAACACTAATTGATCGTTTATGAGTTACACCCTAATGGTTTATAGTTTATATGCAATGACAAGATCATTTAGATGTACCTAAAGATCGTTTGACTTAACTATGATCGTTTAACATATATTACTTGATCGTTTCGATTTACTAGCACAATCATGTAGGTTTAACAACACGATCGTTTACATTTAAATCAGATATTGTTTGGATTACAATCAAGTCAAGATTATTGTATGATGTTAATCGATCGTTGGCCCTTACGTGTAGTTAGTAAAAGTGATTTCAGTTATAAGATTAAAGGAATTAAGGCCACATGGCGTATATGAGTAGAGTTTAGGGTTTGTGGGTGAAAAAGGTAAATACACATTTATTAACTTGTTTGTGAGTGTAACGCAAAGAAAAAAAAACTCTTCCTTTTCCATCTCTTCATCTTCCTTTAAAACCCCTTCTCACAAACCATTATATTTTAGGATTTCCAAACTTTTCCTCTCAAACTTTTCATCGTTCCCACAAAATGAGGTTCAAAATGTTGAGATTCAAGGTGGTGCTATTTGGACAAAGAAGGACAAGGTCCAAAAGAAAAAGGAAAAAACGTACAAGTTGCTTTAGAAATTCTCCATAGAAGATTATGATATGCTCTTATTAACTTCCTTTAGAAGAAAATTTGCTTCTTTTTCATCTTCAGCTATTTAGAAACCGTGATGGTGATTCGAGTTATTTTTATAAAAGATATGACAAGCTCTTACATGCCAAGTACACCGACTCTGGAGCTTCCGTACAAAGCAGATAACATTTACATGTAAAGCACATGTAGTTTTACATGTTCCGTAACATTGGCGTGCTCTTCTGCCCCCAAACTGTGATGGTGATTTCGAAATTTTCTTGAAAAGACTATGGTAAGCTCTTATATATTTCCTACATTTTGAAACTTTCAGATCATGCTAGAAGAACTGGAAAGTTGGTTTCATAACAGATTTCGACTTTGATTTGCAAGATTCATTTCAGAACTGGTAGACAAGAGCTCTACGAACTTTAGTATTTTTAAACAAAATGGTTGGACGATTTTTGCATGATTAATATCATTCGTTGCAAAACTGGTAGACAAGACTCCAAAACTCCGGTGTTCTTTAATCAAATGGTTGCACGATTTTTAGATGGTCGAAATTATAAACACATTCTGAATGAACATTTACATTTTATGAATATCTATTTTACATGTTTTGTAATATTGACATACAATGGAAAGTTGGTTCAAGGAAGGCAGATAACATTTACATGTAATAAAGTTTACAATCAATGTATAAGAACTTTTTAGAACTTGTCTGGTTTATACTTCTTAAACTTTTACATTTAATCATTTTGGATTAACTACGAGATCGTTTTAATTGTATAATATTATCGCTTAGATGTTGTAAAACAATCGTTTAATATAATTGATGTTATCAGTTAGATATTGTCAAACGATCGTTTGAAATGATTAACATTATCACTTGAATGTTGAAAACAATTGTTTAAAATAATTAACTTTATCGTTTTCATGTTATTAAATGATCGTTTAGATCATATTACAAGATTGTGCACCTAAATGAACAACGATCATTTAGATCAAATTACGAAATCGTTTACTGTTTAGACTTAAGTACACAATCATTTAATATTATATTAAATGATCAATGTAAAGGGTCGTTTGGTTGAAAAAGGTCAATACGCGTGCTGCAAATAATAAATTTGCATTTATTAACCTTTTTGCGAGTATAATGTAAAGAAACTTTTCCTTTTCTGTCCCATCATATTCCTTCGAAAAACATTATGTAAATAGAAACTTTCATTTATTTAGCATTACATGAGCTTTACATCTAACAACCTCATCTTTTATCGTTTGGGTTTATTATCAAATAGTTTACTCACATAAACAATCATTTATCGAGTACTACAGAATCATTTATCATTAACAACCTAATCTTTTATAGTTTATGTGTAATACCAAAGATCGTTTAGACGTACCCAAAGATTGTTTGAAATAAGTACACGATCATATAACATATACAACTATCACGTAAAACGTATAATAGGATTGTTTAGATTTACTAGACAATCATGTAGGTTTATCAAAACGATCGTTTACATTTAAAGCAAATATTGTTTTGATTATCATACCGTCTAGATTATTGCATGGCTTTAACTAATCATTTGCACTTATCGTGTAATTAATGAATGTGATTTCAGTTATAAAATTAAGGTATTATGGCCACGCGCCAAGCATGTATAGAGTTTAGGATTTGTGGGTAAAAATGGTCAATACGTGTGTTGTAAATAATAAATTTGCATTTATTAACCTCTCAGCGAGTATAATGTAAGAAACCGCTTCATTTTCCTTTATAATCTTCTCATAAACCATTAGATTTATCAACTTTTCAATTCAATCATTTCCTCTAAAAGTTTTTCTCCTATCAAAATAAGGGTGTAAATGTTGAGATTCAAGATGCTGTTATTTGGACAAAAAATGATAAGATCAAGAAGAAAAAAGAAACGATATGCACAATGCTTCAGAAAATGCCTGTAAAAGACTATGGTATGTTCTTAACAACTTCCTAGATTTCGAAGAATCTTCTGGCTCGAGTTGGAAGAGGACGTGATTCACAAGGGAAGATAACGTCGATGTTTGGTGTATGATTCTAGCGAAGTTGTGCACGACCTTGGTGAAGTGCACAACCCATGCTATGCAGGCATTACTGGACATCGACGAAGACCTTATTTTTGAAGCATTTTGAATTTCTTGAGAAGTAAAACAATGAGAAAATGCTTATTACAATGAATGCAAACTTACGAAGCAGGTGGTTGAGGAAAAACTGATTCATTGTAGAACTGGTAGACAGGAGCTTCAAAAACTCCAATTTTTTTGAATGAAATGATTATACGATCGTTGGATGGTCAAAATTATAAAAACATTATGTGCATGAACATTTAGATTTTACGAATGTCTATTTTACTTATTCTATATCATATACATACAATAGAAAGTTGGTTCGGGGAAGGCAGATAACATTTACATGTAATAACGTTTACAGTCAATGTATATGAACTTTTTAGAACTTCTCTGTTTTATACTTGTTGAAAATTTACATTTAATTGTTTTGGATTAACTACTACATCATTTAACTTGTATAACATTATCGCTTAGATGTTGTATAAAATCGTTTAAGGTTGGTATTGTTCTTGAATAGATGTTATGAACTATTGTTTAAATCAATTTAGTAGATCATCCTGGTACATTTGAAATGATCGTTTATGGTAACGGCAATATCGTTTAGGATTTAAGATCCAATGTTTATCGTTTTCGCGTATTCAAAGATTTTTTTTGACCTATATCAACAATCGTGTAGATTAATTACTTTGATCATTTTGAAATTAGTCGGTTTACTTAATTACGATCGTTTACTTTTAGCAATATGATTGTTTAGGACAATTGATTACGGGCAATATTTACATCCTTTACACTTATTGTTGACAGAGACATGCTAGCATATGAATGAAAGTGATTTACGATGTGAAAAGTTTAGGGTTTGTGAAAAGAGTAAATATGCATGTTTATGGATGAAAAGGCCACGTGGCGACTATGTGAAATGTTTAGGGTTTATGGATGAAAAGGGTAAATACGCTTGTTGTACGATTACGTAATTGCACGATCGTTTAACATTGATTACCATCATGTAAACTGTATAGCAGGATCATTTACATTTATTAGCATGAGCATGTAGGCATTTCAATACGACCGTTTATATTTAAATTAAATATCGCGTTGATTTCAGTATCATGTAGATTATGTTATAATCTCATCATGTAATTAATGAAGCGATTAACGTCACGTGGTGAGCATCTTTGAGTTAAGGCTTTGTGGGTGATAATGGTCAATAAGCGTGTTGAAAACAATCCATTCATATTTATTATTACAAAAAACTCTTCCTTTTTTGTCCTTTCATCTTCCTTTAAAATCCTTCTCATAAACCATTACATTTAGGGTTTATAGATTTTTCATCTTAAACGTTTTTCTCTCAAACTTTTCTTCATTTTGAGAAAATAAGTGTCTAAATGCTGCGACTCAAGATGCTGCTATTTAGACAAAGAACGATAAAATTAAGAAGAAAAAAGAAAAGATGTGCAAGGTGTAACGACCCAACTCTTTATACTAAGTTGAGGTCATTACTAAAAGAAACAATAACAAGAGGCACTTTCTTGAAAGGAGGGAAACTATTACTTTAAAGATAAATAACAATTTTGACAATTTCTTGAAAAGAGGAAGACTAAATTTTCATTAAAAACATAATACTGAAACATTAATACATAAAAGCGAAAGCAAAAATGAGTCTCCATATGGCATGTCACGGATCCTTCTTTGTTGCTCGCTAGCTTTCCTCTACCTTTACTTTGCCTGAAAAATTTAAACATAAAGAGTAAGTATAAAAAAATATACTCAGTAAGGGACCTACTACTCGTCCTGCTAGGTGTCTGTTAACTTCCCATTAGAGTCCTGTAGAGTGGTACCTCTAAATTGGCACGTTTCCAAACACGTGCAATCTGTAATCCCGTAGGAACATCTTTGGTTTTCGGTGAACCCAAAGGAACACCTAGAACAAAACTGGTCTTCGGTGAACTCGAAAGAACACCTAGGACAAACTGGTGTTTAGTGGACTCGAAGGAAACACTTAGACAATCAAGTTATGAGTGACCAGTCACTCATAAACATATTATCTCATACTGGACTGGTGGTCCCGTCGGACTACGCAGTAATAAAAAGGTGGTGATTACGAGGGACACCCATGTGGGTACGACTCTAATAGACAAAGTTAACAGAGCACCCTATCCATAGCATGCAACACATCATAACATACTAAACATGGCATGAGTATTAATCTTAACGTCCTTAAACATGTGATTAATATAACATGCATAATCATCAACGTAAATCAATCATCATCATAAACATACTATCAGTCATAAAAATAATATCAGTCATCATCATCAATCATCAACATCAAAACATTATGCATCTTAGCTACATCAACACATTATGTATCTTAACTACATTAATGCATAATGAAAAATTACATGCAAGCTCTTAACTTCAGTTCGAAGGTCTAGTAGGAGAATCTCTTGGAGATTTTAGCCAAACAAGGTACTCTCTAGCTGACAGTAAAAATTCTCCAATTAATATGATCCTGATTGTAACGACCCAACTTTCCAGACTAAGCTAAGGTTAGTACTTACTGCTAAGACTCGACAGTAAAACACACAAATTCATTCAAGACCTATTACAATTCATTAAAAACATTCAAAATATCACAAAACAGTTTCAGGCCCTATTTTACATCACTTTCCCAAAAGTTCCAAAACATAGTTCACAAAGTCATTAAAATAAAACGGTAAAACATATGTTCTAACCATGACTCCATCTGATAATTAAAAGAAATATGAAGTAACAAATACATTAGCGGAAGCATAAAGAAAACCAGACACGTCCATATGGCCTTCACACATCCTTCTTGTCTCTCACCGGTCTGCCCCTCACATTACCCTTACCTGAAATGTTAAAGAGAAAAGGGTGAGTATAAGAATATACTCAGTAAGGGACCCACTACTGGGCCCGTTAGGGTAATAATAGTTAGCTTCCTATTAATGGGTACCCTACATAAACAGTCTAGTGGTTTCGTATAACGCACACATCAATCAATCTAGTGATCTCGTCGAATACACATATTAGTCTAGTGATTCCGAAGGATACACATATCAGTCGAGTGATCTCAAAGGATGCACATATCAATCTCGAGATCCCGAAGGATGCACATATCAGTTGAGGAGTCCCGAAGGATACCGTGCCTGCAAGGTACACTACCCCATAGATAAAGCTAACTGTTATCCCTCAGTCCATACTAAACCATCTACAACAGTCACATCACAATAACGTTCAAGCTAACGGTCCAGTTTATAAGCTTAGCTAGTCAGGCAGTTTAGGTTTAATCAATAGTCTCCTCAGTCGCTATACGTATATCCAATTCACACGTCACCGTGACATTACTTAAATCCAATCAACTAGTCAAATCATCGCTTTATAAAATCACCTGACGGTAACTTCGTCTCGGTTCAAATCCTAGCGCAACTACAGGTAATCTATGTTATACATAACGTCCATATTATGCATAACGATCGAATTCAGTCTATAGCACAGCCTAACAGCGAATACACAATCTACACATGAGGTTTTCGAACTCTTAATCCCTCCACGACCTAACTCAATAACTAGTAGCCCAACAACATACTTCAACTATACATAACATTAAGAATTTTCACAATCCATTGACATTACTATTTCAGTTAACAACACAACCCATCAACATAACTACATTACACAGAACATCTCGGCATCTGTGCTCCATCCGTAGAACAACTCATTCACATATATAAATACTTAGGCTACAACTAACGATCATGTCACCTTTAATCAATCAAGAGTGCATATTGGTAATGTTTTCTAGGCTAACGTGCATCAATCAATTCAATACACTCGCTATCGTATAATTCCCATGTGGGTTACTACGTTTCCAGTATCGGTTTGAGGTCTAGTAGTAAGAAATCCCTTACCTGAAATGTTGCTAAAATCCTTGTTCAATTCAACGTCCAAACGAATCCACCTAAACACAAACATAAGGGTTTAAACGATGGCATTACCTACATCCACATTTAAAACGTTCCAAAGTAACATCCGCCGACTTACCCGAGTAAAGGAGGGCTATCTCCAACTAAGCCTATCGTGAAACCCAAGAACTTGACTGCCACTTCTCTAACACCTTCAAGGAACGAAAGGTAACCCAACCGATAAGTTCCACGTTTTATTCAAATATCTATACTTGAATCGGCTATAGCAACGTTAGGAAACTCATTAAATAACCCTTACCAAAGACTCACCGTGACTCGACGTGGAGGAAAAGTGGCTTAGTTCAGCTCAGGGAACAAGGAGGTCGGCTTGGTTTGGGAGGCGGCTAAGCTCGGCTAGGCTTGGTTCAGCTCGCGCCTCAGCTCGCGGCTTGGCTTGATTCAGCTCGTGGCTCGATCCGGTTCATGGCTCGGCTCGGCTTAACTGAGCCGACTTGGAGGAGCCAGTTCGGTTTTTCACGCGGCAGCGGCAATACGGGCACACGACGACGGAGACGGAGAAGAATGCACGGTTACTTTTGCCAATGACAAGACGCACGGTGGCCGATACTGCACGATCGAGGCAGAGATGGCCGACGGTTGGTCGTACGCGTGGAACGAAGAAGAAGAACGATCGGAGACGAGCTGCTGCTGGATGTCTTCACGTCGGTAATGCGCGGCTGATGGCGTACGAGGCAAAGACAGAAGTTGAATGTGTAGCTGAGGCAGATCCGGCATTGTACGGAGGAGCGGTAAAGAAGTTCGACTGTCGCGAGGACTCGACGGCAATGGTCAGCCGAAGACGCCAACTGTAGGCGAGGTTTCGACGTGAGGCGCGATTCGACGAAAAAGAAGACGAGGAGACGCGAAAGCGTCTGTGTGCTGAACAGAAGAGGAATGGAGATCGGAGGGGATGGCGGCCAGCTGTCGGGAGGAGGAGAAGAAGAAGAAGAAAAGAAACAGGGTGGCGGCGCGACGCGGGAGACAAGGGGCTTTAGGGTTAATATATATATATATATATATATATATATATATATATTAAATAATAATAATAATAATATAATTTATATCATATTATTATTATATTATTTTATATCATATTATATTATTAAAAAAAAATTATGCCCTTCATTTTATTTTTTTCTTTTTTCTTCTAAACCAAATAAAATTTAACACCCAAAATTCTTAAATTCCCAAAATTTAACATAAAAATGTTAAAATTTACCTCGAAATTTGGGGCGTTAAACTAATCATAAAAGAAAAATTCAATATCTTAATTAATGAAATTAGCAATTGACTATCATCCAAAAATTCTCCCAAATTAATTAACTTCCAAAAAAATGGGGTTGAAACCAATTCAACCTTGATTGGGAAAAATGATTTGGTTTTAACCCAAGATTAAATCTTAAAAAAAATATTAGTTAATTGAACCTTTAAAAAAATCTCAAATAGATCCAAAATTAAATTAACAAAATATTAATTTAATTTCCTTAGCTTACCAATGTTACTCAAATGGAGGTTGAAAATTTCTCTTATCCTTGATATGAAAATTCATCATTTTAAATCTTCAAGCTTTGCCAAAGGGACCAACCATAACCAAAACTGATGAGCCGACGACAGCAGAGGGTTATCTTAGTGAAGAAGATGAAGTTTTTTTTTTCTTTTTCCTTTTCTTTTGAACTTAAGCATTCTAATGCTATTTATAGACTCAAATAATAACAATAATATTTATTATTATTATTTCATTTTCTTTTTAGGATATATATTTATAATACTAAAATATACATATATATTTATCCAATAATTATAATTATATTCCGTCATATAATTAACTTTACTTTTCCATATTAATTATTTATACAAAACCAAATAATTTATATTATATTCCACCAAAAATCCTAATTATTAATTTAATATATATATCCATATATATATATACTCAATTAAATCTAATTCAACCAAAATTAACTTTTCCCTTCAAAATCTCAAATTAACTTAAATCCTCAATTCTTTTAATCAATCAAATCTTTTTCAATAAATCACTCATAACTTCCAACATGAATTATCTTAACCCAACCATTAAATTTTGACTCCAATTCTTAGTATAACACCCAAATAATTTAACATAGTTACATTCCTTTTTCCCAATAATTATATTTCAATATATAATTATCAATTTTCTTTTAAATAGAATCAAATCATTCTCTTGCCTTATTTACTCAATCATAACAACTTCTTTCCAGAATCAGTATTTATCTTTCTCCAAAATAATTAATTATTTTCCACAATAATTAATTATTATTTATCTTTTTCAAAATAATTAAATATCTTCCACAATAATTAATTATTATTTATCTTTTTCAAAATAATTAAATATCTTCCACAATAATTAATTATTATTTATCTTTCTCCAAAATAATTAATTATCTTCCACAATAATTAATTATTATTTATCTTTTTCTAAAATAATTAATTCTCTTCCACACTAATTAATTATTATTTATCTTTCTCCAAAATAATTATCCTTTTACAAATATTTCCAAAATAATTAACTTTTTACAAATATTTATCTTTCTCCAAAATGCAATTATCTTTTCTTTAAATAATTATATTTCAACAAATATAGTTATATTTTCCTTTCACATAATAATTATATATATATTTCCACATATACATATAATTATCAAATCTCCAACAAATAAATAACATCCATAATTATTTAATTAAATTCAACTTCAATAACACTAAAAATCCACAACTTTACTTAATCCTCTTGACCTACCATTTAATGAGATCTTTGCAAACACCACATGTCAAAACCTCTAATTAATTAAATATTCATCCAAAAAATATTTAATTAATTTCAATCCTCACAAAATCAAATAATTCTCATTAACTGAATTCAAAATAACGTCCAATAAATTAAATCTAATTAAATAAAATTAAGATAATTAACCCCCAAATTATCTTAATTTTAGGGGCATTACACATCTCAATTGTTTTTTCATTTTGAGAAAATAAGTGTCTAAATGCTGCGATTCAAGATGCTGCTATTTAGACAAAAAACGATAAAATTGAGAAGAAGAAAAAAGATGTGCAAGGTGCTTCCGAAAATGTCTATAAAAGGCAATGGTATACTCTTATCAACTTTTCTTGATCCCAAAGCATTGTCCCACCACAGTTGAAAGTGGGCAGAATTCAAAAAGGAAGAAATCGGCGCTGTTTAGCTCAAGAAGGATTAGAATATTTGAATCCTCGTATCCATTCTTCTGCAGTGCCTTCAGGAGACAATCCTTTATTTTCGACTGTTAGAGACGGTTAAGGTGAAGTCGTCCAGCCATTGAAGAAGAGGAAGGAGTAGAAGAAGTCCCTATAAAAAGAAGAAGAAGCAACCATTGAGGCGACGTGGTGTATGCTAGTGTGCCACAAGTGACAGCTTCTAGTAATCTTAGATATGGTGAATCAAATTTGCAATCATCGTCTTTATTATTACTCTTAAGCTATTAAAAGACTAAGCTTATATAGGTAAGTGAGCCAGCCAACGTCAGTCTGAATTTAGTTCAAACTAAAAATGTGTCTTTGTCGTCTTAATTCCATTTAATGAAAAACCTTGTTAAGTGTGAAGGCCTTCTTTTTGAAGTCCTTTAGTTTCTTGAGAAGAAAATGAATGCCTACATGTTTGTTGCACTGAATGCAAGCTTACGAAGCTTTATAAAAATAATGTATAAGAGTTTTTTAGAATTTCTCTATTTTATACTTCTTTAACTTGTATAACATTATCGCTTACATGTTGTAAAATAATCGTTTAAAAGAATATAAAAAAGAATGAAATATTAAATATAGAAAAGAGTGAGCATATACATATACCTAGTAAGGGACCCACTATTGGTCTCGTTAGGTGATCTGTTAACTTCTTGTTAGAAACATAATCATAATGTCGTGTGTCCAATGGAGCACACCTGGGTGAGTGAGACCATATGAACACCCCTAAATTGTGCGAGCGGTCATATGAAAATACCTCTAGTCGTGCGAGTGATCGCAGGTACACACTCCATAAATATATCTGTAATACATAGGTATACCCCTAATCGTGCGACTGGTCTCGTCGAAACACCCCTAGTCATGCAGGTGACCCCGTATACACAATATAACTATCCCCTAACCGTGTATGTGATCCGTAGGTACACCCTTAAATCGTGTGAGTGGTCTCGTAGAAATACCCCTAGTCGTGCGAGTGACCCCATGGATAGGATCACAATATAGGTGGGGTAAAAAGCTCAACAAACAAAGTTAACAGAAGCACCATAATCCAAAACATGTAACATCATTAGAAACATCATAACATGACATGAATATTAATCATAATGTCCTTAAGCATGTAATTAATATATCATGTATCATAACCATCATAACCATCATAAATATATCAGTCATCATCATCAACATAATATCAATCATCATTTACAGCATCGCATTATGCATCTTGGCTACCATCAATGCATAATCGTAAATACATGCAATCTCTTAAACTCAGTTCGAAGGTCCAGTAGTAGAATCTCTTACCTGGAGATTAGTTAAAAATATTTCTTTGCTGACAGTAAGTTCTCAATTAAAGTAGATCCTAAACAGTAAAAGGAAAATTTTAATATTCTTCATTAGTAAAATTTGTCAATGGCTAGTATCTAAAATTTTCTAATTTAACTTATCAAAAATTTAAGGTTGAAACAAATTCAACCTTGATTGGGAAAAATCCAAGATTAAGTGTAAAAAAAATTTAGCCATTTGAACCTTTAAAGAAACCCCAATTAGATCCAAAATTAAATTAACAATTTTTGCCAACAAATTACTAATTTAATTACCTTAACTTACCAAACTTAACCAAATGGAGGTTGAAAAGTCATCTTAACCTTGATGGAAAAATTCATCACTTAAATCTTCAAGCTTTGCCAAAGGGACAGATCATAACTAAAACTAGTGAGGTGGCGGTAGTAGAGGGTTATCTTAGTGAAGAAGATGAAGAACCTTTTTCTTTTTCCAACTTAAGCATTGCAATGCTATTTATAAAGCCAAACAATAACAATAATATTTGGGGGATCTTTTAAGAAATATGACAAAGCAGCAAAATATTTACATTGTATAGAATAATTTCGAACACGGAAAAAGCTCACAAGCCCACAGTGGAAAATATCAAAAATGCCCCGTCAACCTCACGATCAACAACGTGCATAGTATATTTGGTACACGATCATTTAGATTTAGCTATCATTTGGTGCATAATCGTTTAGATCTGGTAGTTTAGATTTGGATAACTAAATTTAAACAATTTATTTTTCAATTCTATCGTTTAATTTGGTTACATGATCGTTAGGTTTAGTCGTTTAGATTATGGCTACACGATTCACCAAATCTAAACGAATTTTTTTCAAAATTGGATACATGATCGTCTAGATTTGTTTACACGATCGTTTATTTTTTCAAGATTATTTGGTACACGATCGTTTAGATTTGGCTAAATTTTTTTTTTAATTCTTTTGGGACACGATTGTTTTTTTTACATTATCGTTTAGATTTGGCTTCTTCAATCTAAATGATTTTTTTTAATATTCTTTATACACGATCTTTTAGATTTGGTTACCCTAATCTAAACAACGTAAAAAAATACATGATCGATTTGGTTACCCTAATCTAAATCATGTAAAAAAAAGAGGAGAAGAAGAAAGACGATGGAAAGAAATAAAAAAGAAAAGAAAAACAAGAAAGACGATAGAAAGAAATCTGTAAAGAAAATACAATGGAAAAAAAAGAAGAGGAAAGGAAGAAAGACGTACGATAGAAAAAAAATTGCAGCGAGGAGGAGAAGAAAGATGGAAGGGTAAACTTGGAATATTTAAAAAATGACTAACTTTATGGGTTTTGTTACACGGGCCATAAATATTTTAGTAGTTTGTTATATTTATGAAAATTTCTCTAATATTTATTATTATTATTTCCTTTTCCTTCTAGGATATATATATATAAAATACCAAAATATACATATATTTTTATTCCAATTATCTTTACTCAATCAATTTCTTAAATGCTCAAAATCTTAGGTATCAAAGCAGTTTGCTCCATGGGAATTAAGGTAGAGCGGTTAGCTCTAAGAAGAAACTGGAAAGTAAATAATTGAAAGTCAAGTTAGCTTAAAGGGAACTAGTGGAGTATGGTCTAGGTAAGGGTAGAAGTGAGTCCAATTATTATTAATACGTGAGTAGACATTTAGTATCATGCATTTGAGTTAAGTATTTATAGTATGTCTAATGTGTTGACATATTATAGGAGTCATGCCACCACGTACTGGTAGACGACGCCGGCAGAATCAGGACGGGATGCAAGGTCCTACCCAAGGTCCATCTGTAGGGGCATCTAGTACCCTAGGAGTTCGAGGTGGTGTAGGAAACGAGCAGTTTGCGAGAAAAACACAGGAAATAGGAAGGCTAGATAGAGCAGAGCCTAGTGATCCAGAAAAGGCATACGGAATTGAACGGCTGAAGAAGTTAAGGGCTATAGTGTTTGAAGGTTCCACAGATCCAGCTGATGCAGAGAACTGGTTGAATATGCTTGAAAAGTGTTTTGATGTGATGAATTGTCCTGAGGAGCGAAAGGTTAGATTGGCCACATTTTTGTTGCAAAAAGAGGCTGAAGGATGGTGGAAATCTATATTAGCAAGACGCAGTGATGCACGTGCTTTAGACTGGCAGACTTTTAGAGGCATATTCGAAGATAAGTATTATCCCAGCATATACTGCGAAGCAAAGAGGGATGAATTTCTGGGGTTGAAACAAGGATCACTTTCAGTGGCTGAGTATGAGAGGAAGTATACCGAGCTTTCACGGTATGCTGACGTTATTATAGCTTCTGAGAGTGACAGGTGCCGAAGGATTGAAAGAGGGTTGCGTTTTGAAATCCGTACCCCAGTTACAGCCATTGCTAAGTGGACGAATTTCTCTCAGTTAGTGGAGACTGCCCTTCGTGTGGAGCAGAGTATAAAAGAAGAGAAATCGGCAGTGGAGCTTAGTCGTGGGACTTCAACAGCTAGTGGATTTAGAGGCCGTGAGCAGCGGAGGTTCACGCCTGGGATAAATATTTCAAGCCGTCAAGATTTTAAGAATCGCTCTGGAGGCCAAGCATCGAGGAACGTGAGTTATGGTAGTGTTTTTCAGAGACAGAGCCAAAGAATACCTTGTCAACCCATTAGATCAACAGTAAGATCGCAACTAGGTCAGGAGTCCATTGCTAGTACCGTCAGGCGAATACCATGCACGAGTTGTGGCAGGAATCATCGGGGTCAGTGTTTGGTAGGTGCCGGTGTATGTTACCAGTGCGGACAGCCAGGACATTTCAAGAAAGATTGTCCGCAGTTGAACATGACAGTTAAGAGAGATCAGGGAGTTGGGTCCCAGACAGTTGAGCAATCGAGAGTTTCAGTGGTTCCAACAGAGGGCACCAGTGGTGCAAGGCAAAAGGGAGTTGTTGGAAGACCGAGGCAACAGGGAAAAGTCTATGCTATGACTCAACAAGAAGCAGAGGACGCACCAGACGTTATTACTGGTACGATTCTTATTTGTAATGTACCTGCAGATGTTTTATTTGATCCAGGTGCTACGCATTCCTTTGTTTCTAGTATATTTCTGACTAAGTTGAATAGGATGCTAGAGCCTTTATCTGAGGGGTTAGCTATATACACTCTAGTTGGTGACGTTTTACTTGTTAATGAGGTGTTACGTAATTATGAAGTTTTAGTAGAAGGTATCAGTTTGCTAGTGGACTTGCTACCACTAGAGTTGCAGAGGTTAGATGTAATTTTGGGAATGGATTTCTTATTTGCTCATTATGCATCTATGGATTGCCATAGGAAGGAAGTGGTTTTCAGAAAACCAGGCTTTGTTGAAGTGGTTTTTAGAGGTATGAGGAAGGCCGTTTCTAGAAGTTTAATCTCAGTTTTGAAAGCTGAGAAATTACTGAGGAAGGGTTGCACAGCGTTTCTTGCACACATCGTAGTAGTGCAGAGAGAAACTAAAACCAGAAGATGTTCCTGTGGTGAAAGAGTTTCTTGATGTATTTCTAGATGATCTGTCAGGTTTGCCACCTGATAGAGAGATTGAGTTCACCATTGAATTATTACCAGGAACAGCACCTATTTCACAGGCCCCGTATAGAATGGCTCCAAGCGAGCTAAAAGAATTGAAGATGCAGTTACAAGAACTAGTTGACAAGGGATACATCAGGCCTACTGTTTCGCCGTGGGGAGCACCAGTGCTTTTTGTGAAAAAGAAAGATGGTACCCTCAGATTATGTATTGACTATAGACAGTTAAACAAGGTTACAATACGTAACAAGTATCCTTTACCACGCATCGATGACTTATTTGATCAACTAAGGGGAGCAGCGTTGTTCTCTAAGATTGACTTAAGGTCAGGATACCACCAGTTGAAGGTTAGAGAATCAGATATTGCTAAGACATCATTTAGAACGAGGTATGGGCTTTATGAGTTTCGAGTTATGCCATTCGGTTTAACGAATGCGCCAGCTGTTTTCATGGATCTCATGAACAGGATCTTCCATCGATATTTAGATCAGTTTGTGATTGTGTTCATTGATGATATATTAGTTTACTCAGTTGACAGAGAATCTCATGAGGAACATCTGAGGATTGTTCTACAGACTCTACGTGAAAAACAGTTATACGCTAAGTTCAGCAAATGTGAGTTCTGGTTGGAACAAGTAGTATTTTTGGGGCATGTAGTTTCAGCAAAAGGAGTTAGTGTCGATCCACATAAAGTAGAAGCGGTTGTCAATTGGGAAAGACCAATTAGTGTGACAGAAGTACGTAGTTCCCGGGTTTGGCAGGATACTATAGGCGTTTTATTGAGGATTTCTCTCGATTGGCATTGCCTTTGACCGCTTTGACAAGGAAGAATGTTAAGTTTGAGTGGTCAGATAAATGCGAGCAAAGTTTTCAGGAATTGAAGAAAAGACTAGTTACAGCACCTATTTTGGCACTTCCTGTAACACGGAAGGACTATGTGATTTATTGTGATGCTTCAAGGCTAGGATTAGGTTGTGTGCTTATGCAAGATGGGAATGTAATAGCTTATGCTTCAAGGCAGTTGAAGGAGCATGAGTGTAATTACCCTACCCATGATCTTGAGCTAGCAGCAGTTGTTTTAGCATTAAAAATCTGGAGACACTATTTGTTCGGGGAAAAGTGCCATATTTTCACAGATCATAAAAGTCTAAAGTATATTTTTGATCAAAAAGAGCTAAATCTGAGACAAAGGCGATGGCTAGAACTGATTAAAGATTATGATTGTACTATAGAGTATCATCCAGGTAAGGCCAACGTAGTAGCAGATGCATTAAGTAGGAAGTCAAGACTTCCGAAGAGTGCCTTGTGTGGTATTCGAGTAGCTTTGTTGAATGAGTTAAGAGGTTCCAAGGCAGTAGTAACTACAGAGGATTCAGGAAGTCTCTTAGCTCAATTTCAGGTTCGGTCTTCTCTAGTAACTGAGATTGTAAGAAGACAGTCAGAAGACAGTAATTTACAGAAGAAGTTTGAGAAATCCAAGAAAGGCTTAGAGGTGGAGTTTGAGCTGAGAACAGATGGAGCCATTGTTAAACAAGGAAGATTATGTGTTCCGAATATCGGTGAGCTTAAGAATTCTATTCTAGAAGAAGCTCACAGTTCAGCTTACGCTATGCATCCAGGTAGCACCAAGATGTACAGAACTTTAAAGAAGACTTATTGGTGGTCTGGAATGAAGCAAGAGATAGCTGAATATGTTGATAGATGTTTGATTTGTCAACAGGTTAAACCAGTAAGACAGAGGCCAGGAGGATTTCTTAATCCTTTGCCAGTGCCAGAGTGGAAATGGGAGCATATTACTATGGATTTTCTATTTGGATTACCTCGTACATCAAGTGGACATGATGGTATATGGGTAATAGTAGACAGACTCACCAAGACGAAACGATTTATACCGATTAAAATGACATCTACGTTAGACCAGCTAGCGAGATTATATGTTGATAAGATTGTTAGTCAGTATGGAGTACCAGTGTCCATAGTTTCAGATAGGGATCCGAGGTTTACTTCTAAATTTTGGCCTAGTTTACAGAAAGCAATGGGAACAGGGCTAAAGTTTAGTACATCATTTCATCCCCAAACAGATGGTCAGTCCGAGAGGACCATCCAAACTTTAGAGGACATGTTGAGAGCATGTGTCCTACAACTTAAAGGAAGTTGGGATACCCACTTGCCACTTATGGAGTTTGCTTATAATAATAACTATCAGTCTAGTATCGGTATGGCACCATATGAAGCCTTATACGGGAGACCATGCAGAACTCCTGTGTGCTGGAATGAAGTGGGAGAGCGGAAGTTAGTAGGTCCTGAGTTGGTTCAGATTAGGACAAACAATATTAAGTTGATCAGAGAAAATATGAGGAAAGCCCAAGATCGACAGAAAAGTTATGCGGATAAGCGACGAAGAAACCTAGAATTCCAAGTTGGAGATCAAGTTTTCTTGAAATTATCTCCATGGCGAGGTGTTATTCGTTTCGGAAGAAAAGGTAAGTTAAGTCCTAGATATATTGGGCCATATCAGATAACGGAACGAGTGGGACCAGCAGCGTATAGACTTGAGTTGCCAATAGAACTTGCACGAATACATGATGTTTTCCATGTATCCATGTTAAGAAAATATATACCAGATCCATCGCATGTGTTGCAAGATCAACCAGTTGAATTAAAATAAGATTTGAGTTATGTTGAAGAACCAGTTCAGATTCTCGACAGAAAGGAACAAGTTTTGAGAAACAAAACGATTCCACTCATAAAGGTTTTGTGGAGACATCATGGAGCAGAGGAGGCAACTTGGGAACCAGAATATCAAATGAAGAAGAGCTATCCGATACTTTTCAGTTAAGGACATTCTAAATTTCGAGGACGAAATTTTCTAAAGGGAAGGTAAGTTGTAAACCCGATATTTTCTTGGTTTAATTTCTTTAAATGTGGAAAAAAAAAGAAAAAGAAAATGGAAATTAAGTGTAAATATAAATATATATATATTTATATATTAAATAGTTTTATTAAATTAATTAAAGAAAAGAAAGAAAAGAAAGGACAAAAAGAAGAAAAGGAGAAGAAAATTTCATTTTCTCTTTTCTTCTTCTTCTTCTCTTCCCTTCACCGCCAAGATTTTGAAGACATCCAAGTTCCCTTTATTTTTTTTTCTTTTTCCTTCTTCAATTTGCAGAGAACTTCTAAGAGAGAGTTTGGAAGAAGAAGAGAAATTTTATTAGAATTTTTAGGTTGAAGAAGAGGAGGAGAACTCAAGCAAAGTGTATCAATGGCTGAATTTTAGTTCATTCTGCACATCTCTGGTTTTTAATTCGGTTTGAACTCTTCAAAAGGAATTAAGAGGTGAGATTTACATTTACTGAAAGTTAACTCATTTTTAAACAAACTTTATGAAGAACGTTGGAGCAAATTCGGATATTCATTTGGTGCTTTTTGATGAAGAAAACAGGGCAGTTGGTTTTCACTCGAAATCAGGAGGTCTCTGGTTTTTCTTGTATTTTAGAGTGTATCGGTGGAGTTAGAATCTCTATTTGGTATGGCTGGAAAGCTTATTAAATTTACTACAACTTTCATGAAGAAAGTGTAAACCAAAAACGACTAAACATTGGTTAAATTGTAGGAACAAGTTAAAGAGGTCGTGTGCGCGCGATTCTGGAAGTGGTTCTGTTTTGAGGGTTATATGTGTTTATGCACGGGGAATCAGATTTATATGTCTTCAGGTAAGTTTTAGAGGATCTCAAAATGAAGATTGTGATATAAAGAACACTTATTTTGGTTAAGTATTGAGAAAGTTATAGTCCTCTGAAGTTTATGTTAGAAATCTGGAAATTTTAGAGAATTGTTGAAATAGGATTTTATTTCTTAAGCTTTGTTTTCGTGAGCGTCATCTTTGGTGCGACATGTTATGTATATCTTTAGGAAACCAGAATGTTTAGGGTTTTAATACTCGGTTGGGTTGTTGGCAGGCCGAGAAGAATTAAACCGAGCTTATAGACCAAGGATCTAGCCCAAGACTGTGAGTGACAAAACCAACTTTGAAATATTTTCCATAACTTTTATTATGATTGAATGCGATAAATGTTTATTTACGAAGCCATGAAAGGTATTTGAATTTCATGACTATTTTCAAGTATACATTTGGAGACTAGATTTCTTAAAGAAATTTATGCTAGCACGTAGATATTAAATGTTTGGAAAGTATTTAAACCACAATATTTTAAGCAAAGCATGAATTAGTATGAAGTTTTGTTTTAAGAACTACAATTTTCCACGAAAGAGCTGAGTAAAGTTCGAGCTTTGTGTAAAATTTATAAGCAGGCATGTTTTAATATTTTATGATGATTTATGAAATTTTCATTAACTACATGACTGAGATCTTGAGCCTGAGGCTAGAGATTACCGTGTGCACACTGGTTAGATTTCGTTGTTGACGTTGAGTGTACTCCGTAACAACGATGCTGTCGTGAGTGCTGGGCGGGCCCCACTACGACAAAGACGATGGGAGTGCTGGGCGGGCCCCACTACATCGTAGTGCTTGTAAACGTTGTTGTACTAGGTGTACCCTACACAACGTAGATTCGTCATGTTAGTTAAAATGCTTTGATATACTTGATATGCCTTGCTAGATTTCAATGATGAACATGCTGAGTATTTAAGGAAGCTATTCTTACTATTACACATTTACATTTACGACTTGTATAAACAGATTTATATGTGTAAAGTTTTCACGTGCTCTTATCTTTAAATTCATAGTTTTAAACTGAGTCACTCACTGAGCTTCATAGCTCACCCTTTCCAAAATGTTTTACCCATTTTCCAGGTAGAGATCGACTTCCCGGTGCCTGATAGATTGCCTTAGTCTGCGGAAGCTTCATTATCGATTGCCAGTACGTGTTTTGAGTTGGGCATAAAGTCTGTTGTGTTGTGATGTATTCACACCCTTGTATGTTATAGATACTCCACAGTTTGTATAAGCTTTAGAAGTTGTAGTTGTGTAAATTTTGTTGGTTATATTTTGATTAAGGTGTCTTTAGGTTTACTCGTGAAATCGGTAAATTTTGAGGTACACTTCATGTATGTGTTTGACTAGCCTAGGATCCGCTGTGTTTTGTGGCATGTACAATAGTTTATATACTAGATTGGCAAGTTCATCACATAAAAGTTTTAAGCAGAGTCGACAGATACAGGTACAGAAAAGCGTTGTTCGTCGGCTTCACGCCATCTTTCGGTCTAAGGTAGCAGGTAGTCCGGGAGGGGGTGTGACATTAGGTATTTATAACCATTAATAATAATAATACTTCTTTAATATTATTATTATTCTCTCACAACAATATATTATAAACATATATTTTTATTTAAACCATTATTCTCTCCCTAATTAAATACATAACCTTTTCTTGTCCAATCAAAAAAACTCTTTCTCCTCAATCAATATTTATCTCTCCAAAATAATTAATTATCTTCAACAATAATTAATCTTTATTCTTTTCCCAAAATGATTATCCTTTTACAACTAATTATATTTTCCCACAATATAATTATTTTCCTTTTTCCTCCCTTAATAAATATCTTTCTCCAGAATAATTACCCTTAAAAAATAATTTATCTTTATCTTCTTTCCACCATACAATATATTTCCTAAAATAATTATATCTCAACAAATATAATTATCTTAATCTTCTTCTCTCCAAAATACCATATCTTTTCCTTAACTAATTATATTTTAACAAATATAATTATCCTTTTCATTTTCCATAAAAGTTATTTGTATATATCCACACATATATAGAATTTTCAAATCTTTACAAAAATTCACTTCTCCAATTTAATTAAATAAGCTCCCAAAATTATTTAATTTAATCCAATTTCAAGAAGACAAAAAATCCACAGCTTTACTTAAACCTCATAATATAACAATTTAATCAAATTCTCAACAAACACCACAATCCAAAACCTCTAATAATTAAATATTCATTCAATAAAAATTTAATTAATTCTAATTTTAACCGTAGCTCATCGGTAAATCAACAGATCAAGAGAAAAGCAAAAGGAGTTTTTTTTGGATGAATCCAAAATAACGCCCGATAAATTAAATCTAATTAGGAAAAACTAAGATAATTAACTTCAAAATTAAATAAAGATTCTCTTTGGATTTTTTATATATATAAGAAATAATAGAGAATGGAAATTAATTATATAATATCTTTATATAATTACAGATTTTATTTTTTTTAAAAAAAAAAGAGAAAAGAAAAGATAAAAGGAAAGAAAGAGGAAAAGATGGAAGAAATATTGTTTTCCTTTCTTCTCTTTCTTTCGGTCATATTTCTCTCCACGCCAAAACAATCTCTTCACCATTTTATTATCCAAACTTTCAGAGCTTTCTTTTGAGAGAAGATTTAGAGAGAACCTGAGGAAGAAGAAGAAGATTTCTTAGTTCTAAGGTTGAAGAAGTAGGGAAAAAACTCAAAGGACGTTTCAATCATGGCAGATTTTCACCCACTCTGCACACTTCTAGTTTCTTATTTGGTTTGATCTTTTCAAGAAGAACTAAGAGATGAAGTTTGAATTTCCTGAAAGGTAATTTATTTTTGAACAATTTTTGTGAAGGATATTTGAGTCAGTTTTGTTGTTAATTGGGTGATATTTGACAGAGAAGGTAAATCGGTGTTTTCCACGCGAAATCATATATCCTTTGGTTTTTTGAGTTTTTCGGTGTGTATATATTGAGTTAAAACCTCTAGTTGATATGGTTGAAAAGCTTATTGAAGCTCCTATAACTTTTATGAAGATGCTGAGAGCCAATTATGATTGCAAATGTGTTAATTTACAGGGACAAGTTAAAGGTCTGTGGATTGCACGATTTTGGAGTAGTTTTATTTCGTGGTATTTTTGAGATTTTTGATTGGGAATTTGAGTTATATATCTTCAGATAAATTGTAAAGGACATCAACATGAATATTTTGACATAAAGAACACTCATTGTGGTTAAGTATTAAGGGAGTTATGGTCATTTGATGTTTGTGTTAGAAATCTGGAAAATGCAGAGAGTTGTTCAAATAGGATTTTATTTCTTAAACTTTGTTTTCGTGAGCGTCATCTTTAGTGCGACTTGTCCCAGATGTCAAATTACAAGACATAGATAGATATGATCCCTTGTGGCCAGTAGATCCAAAATTGTGGAAGGCATACTTAACTTGGAAGAGATCTAGAAAAACAACTAATGAAGGTAGGACAATAGTGTTCTCATTCAGAAAGAAGAAATTATTCAAAACGCTTGAACAAAACACATGGATATTAGGAAACATAAGTACTCTTTCTAAGTTTTATATATACAACTACAGAATCAAGTAAAATATTCTTTATTTAACTAAACGATCCTTTATATATAATACACTATTGCCTAATTGGATAAGCAAACAAAAAATGTTGTACACGATCACTTAGTTTCGAAAAGAATGTTGTAAACAATCACTTGTATTTGCTAAGCAATAGCTTGAATTTTGATAAGCTATCACTTGTATTCACTAAACGATCATTTGATTTTTTTGTAGACCATGAATTTATTATTGTATCACGTGCATAATAAGATGTTACGTATAAAGCATCTTTGCAAATATGGTTTTACAGTGGTAGATTCGTCATTTATGGTTAGTTATTATTCTTTAAACTTTTTTTTGCATAGAAATTAAATTGCATAATTATATTTTGGCTAAACTTTTTATTTGTTCATCAAGACTGGCATCAACGAAGAACCCACAATTATTCAACGGCTTTTTGATGATCGTGTGCTAACACCAGACAATAAGAAGGTTAAATGGACAAACACAACAACACACTTAGCTTTATGGTTGGAAAGCGATTTAGATTACTATTTTAATTCAGCTATTGGTTCAATCCAAGATAAAGTAGGGTGCGCAGATGTCAACTACGTGATTGGCTGCATCAACAGAAAAGAACATTGGTTGGCTATTGCAGCTGACGTGAAGAAATGCAAGATCTATGTGTTTGACTCTATGCCAAAATATGTTGAACAAAAACTTGTTGATGTAGCTATTGCAATACCTGCATGATGCATCCTCTCATTGGCAATTGCTATTGGATTACATGAGCAAAGAAAACATTTCAAGTACGGCCCTTGGCCAGTAGTAAGATCGAATACCACATTACAAAAAGACACTTTATTTGATTGCGAAATTTTTTGTGCCAAATTTGTTGAATGCCTTGCAACAAATGCAGACCATAATTGTCTAATTATGGATAATATGAAACTATTTAGACAACAATATGTAATAGAATTTTGGGCAAATAGATTCTATTGGCAAATAAAATGTTTGGATTGATGTACATCTACAATTTTCTCTTTGATTGAATGTTTGTATTTGTTTAGATAGTTTTCACAAAACAATTGTCTAAAGATATAAAAGCATTAGTGTACAGAAATATAAAAGATCGTGTATATAACTTTAAGAAATTGTTTATATATACCACACTAAAGTCTAAACGATCGCGTATTTTGCGACGAATCTAAATAATCGTGTAAGACATCATAGAGCACCACGTACTTAAATCAAATCGATATCCTAACTATATTTAAATGTACAATTATCAAGCTAAAATGATCCTGTGATGCACATCACACGATCATGTAGTAAAGTCTAAAAGATCTTGTTAATACATGTAAACGATCTCTTAATTAAATTTAAAGGATCACGTTGTTAAATCTCCATCATTTTTGTAGTCATTCACCAACTTTAATGTCAAACATTTATACATAATATTATGTATTAGAATGAAATAAAAAGTTCACACTTTTTCATTAATTGTTCAAAACTTGCTTACAAGTCCTACTATTATGCCCTTTAAGATTATAGTTGAAATATCTGGTTGAACTACAAAATTGCCAACAGATGGAATTCTTTGTTTTTTTGATCTTCTAGCTTGTCGTTTAAAGACTGGAGGTAATGTTTTCATGACATAATCTTTAACTCTTCAATCAAAATGAGTTCCAATAGGTTGAATACAACCACTGTATGTTACTGATAGAGTTTCACTATAATAAAACTCAGATACATAAGAATATGTATCTAAATTAAGCATTCATAGAATAGCAAGAGCATGCGAACAAGGAATTTCTTCAACATCCCATACTCGGCAGCTATAATATCCGACGTTTAACTTCACAATAAACTGTTGATTTTCATCCGTTACTTTGTATTCAATCATACTAATTGGATCAACCTAATACATAAGAGAAATAATGAAAATTAAGAAAATAATAAACATGTACAAATAGATTTTAATCTCTGTATACATTAGATATATACAGATAACAATATATCTGTGTCTATATGAGATAGGAACAGATCAATTGCTATCTCTATCTATCAGATAGACAAAGATAGCAGTTTATCTCTAACTGTCTGAGATAAAAAAAATCTTACCAATAATCTTATCGACTTTTCATGTTTTAAATGCAGAACGTTCTCAACCTAAGAAGTCAAACGACTCTTCACTGTAGAAGCAGCCTTACTTCGTCCATAAAACCACTATGCAATACATTCTTAATTGAACTAAGCATCGTAGCCAAAGGTAGTTCTCTAAGATCTTTAAACACTAAATCTATACTTTTTGCATAATTTGATGTCATCATTCTATACCTACGTCTATGTGAATATGCTTGAGACCACTTCTCAAAACCATCATTACTAAGATAATCTCTGATAGTTGGATAAATGGACTCCATGCATCTCATGTCAAATTCATTAATGGTATAGGCATAAGCACAAGTAAAGAAATATTTATCAAGTAGTGGATCCTTAAAATGGAGTTTCAAGTTACTTAAAAGATGTTTTGTGCACACGCAATACTGAACATCAAGAAACACTCTTAAAACTCCTTTAGGGATGCTAAGATGCCTATTATAAACAATGACTAAATTAGCCCACTCTGAAAAACTACCATGTATCTTCTAAAAAAACCATGTCCATGATACATCATTTTCAGGATCTGCAATGGCAAATACAAGAGGGAAGATTTGATTATTACCATCTTGTGATGTGCCGGTTAATAAGATGCCACCAAACTTACACTTCAAAAATGTCCCATCAACAGAAATAATAGGTTTATAATATTTCCACCCATAAATAGATGCACCAAATGTAACGCCCCAAAATAAGGTAATTTTAATTTTAGTTATCTTAAGTTTAATTTTGACCCTGTTGAGATTATTTTAGGTGTTACTTGAATTAATTGTTGAAATTATTTAATTTTGGAGATATTAGAATTTATTTGATATTTTTGGAAAAATATTTAATTAATTATTTGAAATTTGGAACACTGGGTGGAAAGATTGGATTTAAGTGAATGTTATTAGTTGATTTTTATGGTTGGAGTTTAGAGAATTTTGGATAATTATATATGTAAAGATAAAAATAATTATATTATGAAAATAATATAATTAATTAAGGAAATTTGATACTGTTTTAAGGAGAAGAGAAAAAAAGATAAAAGTGATGATTTGATGGGAAGAGTTAACGAAGAGAGAGAATATTTGAGTTTAAAAAAGGAGATTTGATGGGTTTTAATTGAAGAAAGAGAAGGTTTGAGATTTATTTTTGTTTTGGAAAAGAATAGAGAAAAAGAAAACAAAATAATAATACTTATATTATTATTACTATTATTATTATTATTATGCTTTAAATAAGCCCTCGGGAAGTGTGATTAGTCATTAATTATATTCTTCCTCAAATTCTAACCCTAGCCACCGCCCCTTGCTTCGCCGCTGCCGCTTAGTCTGTCGATTTTTTCTTCACTGTGGAGCCATCGCGAAACCCGAGTTCTCTCTTGCTTCGTGCGTCTTGACTTGGTTTGGTTTGAAACCGAAGTTTCTCGTTCATCAGCTCCTCTGTTGATCTATCGCCTCTCATCGCACCGTTCGTCTGTTCTTCGCTGCACGTCTCGTTTCGTCCAATCGTTTTCGTTTGCCTTCTGCACGTTTCCACCGTTGGCGCTGCGGAAAGCCTTGTCACCAGCACCCGAGCCACTTTCAACCTTAGATCCAAGCCAATCGTTCGTTTATGTTGTGTGTGTGTGAGCCGCTTCTTCATCAGCAACGTAACCAGAGCCGCACGCGAGTCGCTCCTTGTCTTTCAAGCCACACTTGAGCCGTTACCCCTTTCGCGAGCCGCTAAGCTGTTTCTCTAGCCACCCATGCCGATCCCCTTGGCCAAGCCGTAAACCTATATTTTTAGTCTTTTTCACCTATTTTTGGTATGCTTTGGTAAGTATTTAATGGGTTTTGGATAATTCCCATGAGATATTAATTATTGGACCATAAATATTTAATTTTGGATTAATTTGGTTAGATTTAACTGGAAGTTTTGAGCTGTGGAATTTTTCCTAAATTAAGGTTGAATTATAGTAAGGGAAAATACTATAATTCAACCTTAATTTATAGAATAGGACTTGATTGTTTAAGAAAGCTTGGCTATTGTTGTTAGAACTATTTTTGGTTAAGCTAATCTCCAGGTAAGAGATTCTCCTACTAGACTACGTATTGAAGTAAGAGTTTGCATGTGATTTTCCTATTATGCATTGACGTAGCTAAAATACATAATGTATTGATATTGATGATGACTGATAGTTATGAATGAGTTATGTTGATGATGATAATTGATGATGTTAATGTTAATGCATGAAATATTAATCTCATGATTAATAATGCTATGATTAATATTCATACCATGCTTATGATATTATGTTATGCTACATTCTGTGGATAGAGTGTTCGGTTAATTTTATCTATTAGAGTCGTACCCACATGGGTGTCCCTCAGAATCACCACCTTTTTATGACTATGTAGTCTGATGGGATCGTCAGTCAAGTATAAGAAGATATATATATATATATATATATATATATATATATATATATATATATGAGTGACTGGATGGGGTCACTTACAACCCGATTGTCTTAGTGTTTCTTTCGAGTTTATTAAGGACCAGTTTGTCCTAGGTGTTCCTTTATGTTCACCGAAGATTAGTTTTGTCTTAGGTGTTCCTTTGGGTTCACCGCAGACCAGAGATATTCCTAGGGGATAAAAAATTGCGCATGTTCGGGAATGAGCCAATTTAGGGGTACTACTTTACAAGACTCTAATAGAAAGTTAACAGACACCTAGCAGGACTAGTAATAGGTCCCTTACTGAGTATATTTTTATACTCACTCTTTAAATGTTTAATTTTTCAGGCAAAAGTAGAGGTAGAGGAAAGATGAGGAATGACAAGAAGTGACCGTGGCGTGCCATGCATAGGGAAACATTTTGCTTCCGCCGTTATGTTATCAATTTTGATTTCAGTATTTTTGTATTTTCATTATTACTCTTTTCAAATTAGATAGGACCCGAGCTAGGATTTTATTTTAGAGATTTATTTCTAAATACATTAGTTTATTTATGATTTTAATGAGTACTTGAGGTTTTGATTATGAAAATTAGTTTTATTTTCCATTTTTTTTTATGAAAGTTTTTATTTTCCTTAATTAGTAGTAACTTCAGCTTAGTATAAAGAGTTAGGTCTTTGCACCAAAAGCTATAAAGCTAAACTTGAAATGACCATTATCATCCATTTTAAAGCAGTGCATGTACCTATGATAATTACAAAAACATTTCTATCAACACAAACGAAAAAGAACAGAAAGAATGTGATATATGGTAATATTTGTCTATGTAGATAAACTGTTATATTTGTCTATCTAGATAGATTGTGATATTATATCCACATCTATTTACAAATGAATTTAAATTTGATATACAAAACTGATCATACCTGGGTTGGATTCAACCAATTTATTGAAGAAGCTTGGAATCAATGCATATGATTCAACTACGTCACATTTTAATATCTTTACCATATGTTCCTTCGTCTTCCAAGCTTTTTGGTAACTCATATTAACTCCAAGATTTGTATGAGCCTTATGCACAATCTCTTTTGGAATGGAACGACCAGTAGATATGAATCTAAAATCATCTATCAAACAACTGCCAATTACTATTGAAGAATCTTGCATGTGAGAACTTTGGGTAGTACTCAATGAAAAATCATGGTCAGAAGTGTATTTTTGTAGCATCCACAAATCACTCTTCTTATAACGAGATGCCCTAACATACCATTTGCAGCCTTCTTGTAGACATCTAAATTCAAGATACCTCAATTTTGATACTGTAGTCCTAAATAAAAGTTGTTCTTCATTGCTATTATGCAAAAACACTTTGAAAGCACTTCTTTACTTTCAAATAAACTTTTTTCTTCAAATCATAATAATAAGAGATGTCTCTTATAACTTCATCATTTGAAATAGAAGAAGAAGAACCTATATTCAGCGACATATCAACATTTTTTCATACACTACTGGAAGAAGAAGAGATTCCCAATCAATTAACACTTATATGGGTAGCTAATGAATGTCTACTAGTTTCATCTTTAGCAAAAGCTAAATACCAGACAACATCATTGTCTTTCTTTATTGGCACCACAGTTTGAACATTACTTTTACCAAAATCAAGTAAAACAGATAATTCTCATGTTTCATCCAATTCAATTTGTCCACATATCAAAACAACCAAAGAATTTAATCTGACTTGGATATCTACCAAAATTTCAGACACTGAGTAATTCTCGTAAACATTTCAACTATTCCATTGACCCCCATAAAAAACAACAATAGGAATAAACATTGTAATCTGAAAAAAAAAGAAAAAATAATTACGTATTTAATGGTGATAGAAAGAATTAAATAGATATCTATCACAAAATAAGAGAATAAAATGTATAAAACAATAAAAATAAAAAAAAATGCAAAAAATAAATAGATGATCGTGCAAAAAAGATAATAAATACTAAACGATCATTTGACAACAATAGATGATCATATAAAATAAAGTAAACCATCGTATAGAAAAAACTAAACGATAGTGTGGACTTAGATACACGATCATTTAAACATGCTGATCATATAAAATATTGAAAATTTTCGTGTTCATACAGATGAACAATTGTGTCTATATAGATAAACGATGATGATGCTAGAGCTAAACGATCGAGTAATTCAATGAAAAATTACCGTGCATAACTTTAAACTATCGTTTTTCATAATGAAATATACAATTCTTATAGTAATTCTTAAATGTTCTAAACGAAAAAAAAAACTTTAAAATTCTTACAAACAACAAAAAACAAAAAACAACATTCATACTGAAATATAAATTCTTAGTTCAGCGTAAACGATCATCAAAATCTTCAAATTAACGATCTTCATAACGAAATACAGAATGTCTTACATTAATACCTAAATATTCTAAACATTCTATCTTGACGTGGAAATATATAATTCTGAACAAAATTTTATAATGAACTAAGGAGTTCAAACAAAAACAATATTTAGAATATTCACCAAAACCAAAATTGCTGAGATGATATTGACAAAGAAATATAAACATCTTGTTGTCCAAGATGACAAGAAAAGAAATGATGTTATGGAAGATGATGAATAGGAGAAAGAATGTTGTCAAAAATTATGAACAAGAGAAAGAATGATCAAGATGAAAGATACATAAAAGACGAGATGAATAACATTGAAATGATTTGAAAAATTGGGAAGAAGAAGAACTATCAGATTTGAAAAATCAGTATAAAACAGTAAGGGCAAGTATGGAATTCTAAAAAAATAACAAACCGTAAATAGTTTATGGTCTTGTTATGTCCATAAAAAATTTCCAATAATTAATATAAAAAAGTAAAGTTAATTATAGGGAAGCTTTCATAAATATAACAAACTACTAAAATATTTACGACTTGGTGTAACAAAGCCCATAAAGTTAGCCATTTTTTAAATATTTCAGGTTTGCCCTTCCATTTTTTTCTCATACGATTCTTTGATCGTCTTCCTCATTTACTCTTCTTTTTTTAGCTGCGATTTCTTCCATACTTCTTTTTTTTTTCTCTTCTTTTTTTACGTCGTTTAGATTTGGGTAACCAAATCTGAATTCTTTCTATCGTCTTTCTTATTTCTCTCTCTTTTTTATTCGCTGCGTGCATGTCTTTTTTTTCTTCTTTTTCCCTTTTTTTAGTTCATTGCATGCATCATCTTTCTTCTCTTCTTGTTTACATTGTTTAGATTAGGGTAACCAAATCTAAAAGATGGTGTATAAAAAATCTTGAGAAAAATTGTTTAGCCAAAGATTAGGGTAACCAAAGCTAAGAGATTATGTATAAAGAATCTTGAAAAAAAAAATCTCAACAATCGTGTACCAAATTTTGAAAAAAAAATCAAATCTAAACAATTGTGTACCAAATTTAAAAGAAAAATAGTTTAGATTTAGGATAACCAAATCTAAACGATCATGTTGTCAAATCTAAACGATCGTATACAAAATTTTGAAAAAAATCGTTTAGATTTAGGATAGCAAAATCTAAACGATCGTGTAACCAAATCTAAACGATCGTGTAATCAAATTAAACGATAGAATTGAAAAAAATCTAAACGATCATGTACCAAACAATAGCCAAATCTAAATGATCGTGTACCAAATATATTACACGCATTGTTGACGGGGCATTTTTGGTATTTTTCATGGTAGGTTTGTGGGCTTTTTCCGTTTTTAGAATTATTCTATACAGTGTAAATATTTTGCCGCTTTGTGATATTTTTTAAAAGACCTCTTAATTATATGATGGACGATACTTATAATTGTTTGGAAAAGAATATTATCCATAAGGAGAGAGATAGTTGATTTGATTGGACAAGAAAAAATTATGTATTTAATTACAGGGAGAATAATGGTTTTAAAAAATAGATATTTATTATATATTTATTAATGGTTATAGATGTTGGAATTTATGTCGTAAAACTCGTAGTTTGTAGTTATAAAGTTATATTCTATACAATAAAGTGATTATTGAAGGCTTATTAGTAAAAATAAAATACTATAATCTTGAATCTAATAAATTAAGGTTCTGAGGCTATCTAGTGTAGACTTGAACTTTATATACATACTTAAACGTGGATCAAGTTTGAGTTTATGGCCCAAACGGTTTATAGTGTATGAATAAGGTTGGGTGCCTTATTTCGAAAACACTATGGATGCAACCCGCTCTATAGTTAGTACAAATAATGTGATCCTGAATCGTTCATGTAGAGACATAGTTATATGAGCATCCTATCTAAAGAGTTTACATAAGATTGGAACCACAAAATAGTAACTTTTAAGTTATAATACTGCTGACTATATAAACTGACTATTTCGATTAGGATGACCTAGATAACTTAATCTTAATTCTGGGCTAACTATGAACTTCTATTTAAATGGTATTGTTCTTAGATATGCATAGCTGAGGACAACTCAACAACCCTGACCCATTAAGCTTCCTATTTTAGAGGTAAGACTCGATGGATAGCTAGAAACACATGGTACAAGACGAAATTTACTCTTACTCGTTTTCAGATTAGTAGATAAGTTGTTCCCTTAAGGACTAGATCCAAGTCTTCAACAAGGGATCCCACCCTCTCATTGGCCCGAGAGGAATTCGGTTTATAGGTTGAACCTTAAACCAATTCTTCAATAGTGGATCAGTGGGACTTAGAAACTTTGCAAAAAGGGTTAACATCCATGCATTTTCTTTTGCAAGCATTCATTCAAGCAAACAACATTCATTTCATTCATGCATTCAGAATAATACAAAAAAAAAATAAAATTGGTCAATTTTAATCTACCCAAGTCATGCAAATGCTTAAAAGAAGAAAAAAATTAGCAACCTAGTTTAACTAGTTACCCACCCCCAACTTTAAAACTTTGCTTTGTCTTCAAAGCATATTTATTTTAAAAATGTATGAAAATACCGAGGAACAGAAACTCCCCTTGATTTGAGGACTTTGATTTTAAAGCTTGCTTCAAAGCGAAGTGGTTGCTTCCTTTTATGATTCTTTGATTTCTTCAAGTAAAGTTGCCCTACATATTAAAAAAAGGGAATTTCTCTCAATTTTATTCAATGAAAAACTAATATAAGAAAAACTAAAAAGGAGGAAATTAAAGAAAAGTAAAGACGGAAAGCGATAAAATTTTTGACACCTGGCTGCTTCGGCTTTATGTGTAGAGGGGGAGAGAAAGTGTTTCTATAGAACATTGTTGTACGAATTGCTCTTCATGGAATATTTCCAATCTATGCCCATTCACTTTGAAAACTTTTCCTGTGTCAAGACTTTTTAGGAAACTACACCAAAAGTAGAGAAATCAATCACAACAAAAGGACTAAGCCATTTAGATTTTAACTTTCCGGGCATGAGTTTAGTCTTTTCTTTGTAAATCCTAGAATCTTCATATGCTTTGCATTGTCTAATAGCCCAATATGCTTTATGTTCTATTTCAACAGGGAGATGACAAGGCTTACCGTACACAAGCTTGAAGGGAGATGTGCCAATTGGAGTTTTATAGGTCGTTCGGTATGCCCAAAGTGCATTGTTGAGGTGGAGGCTCCAATCCTTCTTTTTTGTGTTGACGGTTTTCTCTAGGATATTTTTATCTCTCGATTAGAAGTTTCGGCTTGTCCATTTGTTTGAGGATGGTATGGTGTGGAAATACAATGTTGAACACCATATTTTCTCATCAAGGCTTCAACAGTCCGATTGCAAAAGTGTGTTCCTTGATCGCTAATGATTGCCCTTGGGATTCCAAATCTAGAAAATATGTTAGAAACCAGAAATCTTGAGACAACGGAAGAATCATTAGTCCTAGTGGGGATTGCTTCAACCCACTTCAATACATAGTCAACGACTAATAAAATGTAAAGATATCCAAAAGAAGAAGAAAAGGGACCCATAAAATTCATGCCCCAAATATCAAAAACTTCACAAGTAATAACGGGGTGAAGAGGCATTTCATTTCTCCTAGATAGAGATCCGGTTCTTTGACAGTTTGTACATGATTTACAAAATGAAAAAGAATCTGCAAATAATGTTTTCCAAAAGAATCCACTATCTAAAATTTTCCTAGCCGTTCTTTTAGGACTAAAGTGACCTCCACATGTATGATCATGACAAAATGATAAAATTGATTCATATTCATGCTCGGGAACACATTTCCTAATGATTTGGTCAGAAAAATATTTCCAAAGACATGGTGGTTCCCAAAAATAGTTTTTAGCATCACTACGTAATTTGGCTTTTTGTGAAAAAGAAAATTCTGGAGGAAAGTTACCCGTGACTAAGTAGTTTACAATATCGGCGTACCATGGTGCTTGAAGATTTGTTTGAAAGAAATGTTCATCAGGGAAGTCTTCTCGAATTGGCATACTTTCTTGCTTTTGTACAATTCGACTAAGATGGTCGACTATAGAATTGTTGGCTCCTTTTCTATCCTTGATGGTTAGGTTGAATTCTTGCAAAAGTAAAACCCATCGAACAAGCCTTGGTTTTGATTTTTTTTATACAAAATACCTAACCGTTGCATGATCAGTGTAAACAATTACTGGGGAGCCAATAATGTAGCTTCTAAACTTATCTAAAGCAAAAACGATAGCAAGAAATTCTTTTTCAGTTGTGGTGTAGTTAGATTGTGCTTGGTTAGGGGTCCTAGATGCATAGTATATAACATGCAATTTTTTATCTATCCTTTGTCCTAAAACAACTCCTAATGCTAAGTTGCTTGCATCACACATTATTTCGAAAGGTAAATTCCAATTAGGAGATTGAAGGATAGGGGTAGAGATTAACCTTTGTTTGAGATCATCAAATGCCTTCTTACAGTTGTCATCAATCAAAAATGGTATATCTTTTTGCAAGAGATTAGTTAGAGGCAAAGCAATTTTAGAAAAATCTTTTATAAACCGTCTATAAAAGCCAGTACTACCAAGGAAGGATCTAACATCTTTTAAACATGTTGGATATGGAAATTTTTGTATAACGTCCATTTTTGCTTTATCTACCTCTATTCCTTTTGAAGACACTAAGTGTCCTAAAACTATACCATGAGACACCATGAAATGACACTTTTCATAATTCAAGACAAGGTTAGTTTCTATGCATCTATTTAGAATTAATTCTAGACTGGCTAAACATGCATCAAAACTATCACCATAAACTGTGAAATCATCCATGAAAACTTCAATGCATTTTTCAATAAAGTCGGAAAATTTGCTCATCATGCTACGTTGGAATGTGCCTGGTGCATTACAAAGACCAAATGGCATACGCCTAAATGCATAAGTTTCATAATCACAAGTAAAAGTTGTTTTCTTTTGGTTTTCACATACTATAGAATTTTGGTAAAAACCGAAAAACCCATCTAAGAAACAAATATATGATTTACCCGCTAAACGTTCTATCATTTGATCAAGAAAAGGTAAGGGAAAATGATCCTTTTTTGTTACTTCATTGAGTTTTCGATAATCTATGCACATTCTCCAACCATTTTGCATTCGCATCAGAACCATCTCACCCTTGTCGTTCTTCACAACGGTCATCCCGATCTTCTTTGGGACCACATGAATTGGACTAATCCATGTACTATCCGGGACGGGGTAGATAATTATGGCATCTTTTAGCTTTTGTACCTCTTTCATGACAACTTCCTTCAATGTTGGGTTAAGCCTTCTTTATGGTTGAATTTTTTCTTTTGTTCCCTCCTCCAAGATAATACGTTGCATGCAAAAAGTGGGAGATATGCCCTTGATGTCGTCAAGAGTCCAACCAATGACTTGCTTTTTCTTCTTCAAGACTTCGATAAGTCTTTCTTCTTGTTTTTGGTTTAGTTCCCTTGAGATGATTACCGGAAACATATTCTTTTTTCTTAAGAATATGTATATCAAGTGTGGTGGGAGAGTTTTGAGCTCAATCCCTAGTTTCTGTGGAGAAAAGAAAAGATTATTACAATTATTTTTTTCTAAAGCATAGTCAACATTGGGTTCTAACAATTCTCTATTTTCAACCATTTCTTGTTCAAAAACTTTATCATGTATAGACAATTCATCAACTTCATCAAGCAATTCTAATGAACATAAAGACAAGCATTCATCCGGATATCTCATGGATTCAAAAATATTGAATGTGACAATGTCTCCATCAAACTCTACGCTCAAGGAACCTTTATCAACATTTATAATGGCTTTTGTAGTTTTAAGAAAAGATCTTCCTAATAAAATAGAGTGAGATGGTTTTAGGCATGCTTCATTCATTTCTAATATGTAAAAATCCGCCGGAAAAATTAGTTTGTCAATTTTCACAAGGACATCTTCAACTATTCCTAATGGTGAAATAAAAGATCTATCCGTTAGTTGTATGCATACACTAGTTTTTTTGCAAATTATTGAGTTCCAGATCTTTAAAGACGTTGTATGGCATGACATTTATGGATGCTCCTAAGTCAAGCATTGCACATCAAATTAGCCTATTTCCTATTACACAAGGTAGAGAAAACATACCGGAGTCATTGCATTTTTTCGGAATATTACTCTTAAGAAGAGCCGAAACATTTTGACTTACCATTGCTCTTTCTTTTGTTTTCCTCTTGTTGGTACACAACTCCTTTAGAAACTTTGCGTACCTCGGGACTTGTTGGATTGCATCGAGAAGGGGCAAGTTGATTTGCACCTTTCTAAACATCTCTAAGAGTTCTTCCTCCTTGGGTGTTTCCTTCTTTTTTGGAGCAACCTAGAGGGAAAAGGAGGTTTAGGTATGTAAGGAGTAAAATCATTAAGAGGAGAGTTATCATTTTTAGAATTAGATGGTGAGGGGTTTGTTTCAACCTTTTCTTCCTTGGACTCATTCTTACTATTAAGAGGTAAGGGTTTGGAAGTTACCTTTTTCTCTTTGGTGGTGGGAGTGTCAAGAATCTTACCACTCCTTAGTGAAATGGCACTTACATTAGCATGGTCCGATTGAGCCAGAAGTTTGCCTTTCCCATCCATCTTGCTTATGGCGGTAGTAAGTTGAGTCATTTGTTGTTTCATCTCTTGTTGAAAAGAAAGAGTGTTAGTTGCCAAAGCTTTGATAATATCTTCAAGATTCGTACCTTGGTTTGAAGAGGTGGGTGGTGCTTGTGTATGCTTTTGGTTGTCATTCCCCCATCTTAAGTTTGGGTTGTCTCTCCATCCCGAATTGTATGTATTACCGTAGGGGTCATATCTTCGAACAATGTTTACATCCTCGATCACCTCGGGACATTTGTCATTTGGATGACCAACCAAGCCACAAACTCCACACTTAGTTACTTTAAGAGGAGTATCTTGTACAAAAGAAGTAAGAAGAGTAGTCATATTTAACATTTGTGATATTAATTCACTTACCTCTTTTGTTAGAGAATTGTCAAGCTCCGATGTTCTATTCCCAAAACTTTGAGAATTTCCCGCCATTCTTGAAATGAGCTCCCGTGCTTCGATGAGGGTTTTGTCGGCTAAAGCTCCTTCCGCTGTCGCATCTACCGTATTCATGTCGGAAGACAAAAGATCAGAGTAAAAATATTGAATTAAAGAAGGGTCGTAAATATGATGGTGAGGAAAGCTAGCACAAAGCTCTTTGAATCTTTCCCAGTATTTCGAGAGGGATTCTCCAAAGGCTTATCTTATCCCATAAATTTCTTTCCTAATATTGTTTGCTCTAGAGGCGGGGAAAAATTTCTCTAAGAATTTCTTTTTTAGACTACCCCAAGTGGTTATGGAACCCGATTCTAAGTAGTAGAGCCATCTCTTTGCTACATCCGTAAGGGAAAAAGGAAAGGCTCGTAAATTTAGTTGTTCTTTCGAGATGTCGTGAGGCCTCATGGAATCACAAACCATATGAAAATCCTTAAGATGTTTGTGTGGGTCCTCTCCGGAACTTCCTTTAAAGATGGGTAAAAGATGGATAAGTCCCGGTTTTAATTCAAAAGGTTGAGTGGTTGGGAGTATGACTATACAAAGAGGTCTTTGGTCTTCATTGGGCTCGACAAGCTCTCTAATTGTCTCTTCTCTAACTTCACCCATATTCCCTCTACCAAGGTTTGGATCTAAAGGAGAATCTAGGCTAGGTTCTAAACCTCTTAAAGGTTCTTGGTTAGAAAGATTGGGGATGCTATTCTCTTCTCTCCTTTCTCTTCTAATTCTACGAACCTCCCTATTTAAATCTTCAAAGTAAGAAAATTCTAAATTTGAAGAATGGGTCATGCAAGAAAGGAGAAGAGAGAACACAAAAAATTCTACACGATCTCTTTATGCCTATATATTTTTTATTTTTTTTCTCTTTTTTTACAAAATGAATATAAGAATCAAGAAGATCTAAAAGAAAGTTCGAAATAAAAAAGTCTTGAAAACTACACCGTACTCCCCGGAAACGGTGCCATTTTTGGAAGGGATGTTATTTGAGGTAAGTCGTTATCAAAATGATAGGTTGTTATGGATGTAAGTATGCAAAACAAGAATTTATTCCTAGTCTAAAATAAAAGAATACAAGAATAGAGAAAGACTAGATGAAATATGAGGGTTAGGGATTACCTCAATTATCTTTCAAATTTATCTTTTTAACCCTTCTTACTTTTGTGGAAATTGAGAGTAGTATGGGGAAGAAGGGTGTCGAACCCTAGAGAGCACTTAGGATTCTAAACTTCAAGATTCACAGACAAGGTCAATTAGTAGCTTCAGGATCTAAAAGAAAATTAGAAACACAAAAAGGGGGGGGGTTGTGGAAATAATTTTTGAACTATATTAAAGAACAAGCATTAAGGAATGATTAGTGACAACAAGTAATTAAAGTAAAGTTTTTCTTTCAAGTTTAGTAGAGGGACTTTTTCTTGGGTAATTACCATGTTTCTTATCATTGAAAAAGAAAGAAGATCAATTAATCTTTTCTTGAATATGCAAAATGGAGTTTTTACAAAAAGAAAGTAACCAAATCTCTATTAAAACATGATGAATCTCAACGATCAAAGCATGTTCAAATCGAGGCAAAATTTATCCTATTCAAGATTTGCTAAGGAGGGGATAGCCACTACCCTTAGCAAAATTAATGCCCATTTCAAACTTGTTATGAAAGAATCAATTAGTAGAAAATTAAAGACAATCTCAACAACTAATTCATCATAACAAACCATTGCAAATCGAAATTTAAGTTTAGCACTTTAAGAGTTTGTAAAGAAATTTCAATGAAAAATTGATGGGAAAAACTTATTTGTTTTATTGCAATTTCAAAAGAAATTGCAAAGGGAAACAAGCAATCAAATAAAAAATTAAAAAGATATAGAAAAGAATTTAATTCTCAAAGAAAACATGGTAATTTAACCCTAGAAAAAGTCTTAAAAGATTATCTTAGCCCATGAACATTGATGAAATTCTTGAAGAGATGTTGAGGAAAGAATCCATTTGTTTGGCAAAAGTAATCTTTTATTGATAAAATTTCAAAAATTTGCTAAAGAATTGAATGAGAAAAAGAGTTTTTTTAAATTGAAATTTCTTGTTTCTCTCCCAAAAAAATATGAGGGATTTTATAGAAGGGAAAATGGGAGAGAAAAGTGGAATTAGTTTAAAAAACCGTCATTTTACAGTTAATTTTGGGGAAAATGATGAACTGGGTCACCAATGGGCTTGGGTCGGGTCTTGGATTGACCCAATTGAAGAGAAAAATAAAGAAAAAAGAATTGCAGTTGCTGAGATTCAAACTCACGACAGGGAGAGGCACGCGTGGACGAGGGGTTGACACGTGGCAGATGCGTGGGTCGCGAACCGGTTCGCGGATCGGGTTGCCGGGTCAGATTTCGGGTCATGCAGAAATGAAAGGAAAAATAGGGACGCTCCTGGGGTTCGAACACGTGATTTCGAGGCAGACGCGTGGCATGATCTGGTGATGCCACGTGGTGCGATCTGGTTCATCCGATCTTTTCCAATTTCTCGGTTTTACCTTTGAACTTGTTTTTTTGACCGTTCTTCTTCGTTATAAATCCGCTTTAAGTGATTTCAGTGGCATTGGACTTGTATCGGGTTGAAGTTTCATATTCTGTATAAAATAACATTTTAGTGAGTAAATGGATAGAGGTTGGGAAAAATTAGTCTAATAATGTTAAGTCTAAAATAACCCTAACAAATATTGAGATGAACTTTCTTTCTACTAGTTTTGGTAGTAATGTTTCGTTGATTTTGTTGAACCTTCTTCCTAGATGGCTTCAGTTCTGTAGGAACTGATTGAGTTTCTTATTGAGCACTCTGATTGATTGTATCAGCAACAGGAACCTCATCATTATGATTATCAGTGTCAACAGGCTTAACATCATCTTCATTATCAACAGGGGATTTTTCACACTGAGCATCAGTTCCTCCTTCAGGTACACCAGATGCATCAACCGAAGCAGCATGTGGATCAGTCGAAACAGTACTATCCGGAATAGGAGACTGAATTGGAGAAGAGTAATGCGATGGCCCTGGTTCTACAGGAGAAGTTTGACAAAGTCCAGGGGTAGGGATGAACACGCCTTCAGACGATGAACTCTTCTGAGAGTGAACAGACAAAGCAAGACCAGCAGATTTTTCAGAAACGACATGAAGAGCAACAACCTTCTTCAATAATCGGGTCAGAGGAACTTCATCTAGGTTATCAGAGTCCATGTCAGAGAGATGAGCCTCAGATGCAGTTGGTACAGTTTCAATGTCTTTCATAACATTCTCAGAATCTATTTCTTCATGTATAGATTTAGTCGAATCTCTAGGAATGTCTGCCTATGATTTCTCAGAAGGAATTCTATAAGGTCTTCGTGGCGGAGTGCTTTTGAAACGCCACCTGCGAACTCGTATACCATGCACAACTACTCTTGAACTCGGAGCTTCAATCACTTCCTCAGAGGACTTGTCAGCATAGGTTCCCTTACGAGTGTTCACCATTGTTGAATCTGCTTAAGAATAATCAACTTCAAACGAAGTCACTGTAGGACAAAGAAGATGAAGAAGCTTGAAGATATGAGAATGAAGCATGCAACTTAAATAACCCTGAAGCCTTTTTAACTATTCTCTCTTGCCAAGAAGAGTTGCTATAGAAGCCAAAGAGATAAACGTGAATCCCTATTACGGCACTGACAAAACCCATCATTACAAAACGTGTAAAAGTGCTCCGTCTTTTTAGATAATTAACCAGGCACGTAAATGCTTAAATGTGGTTGCATCAAGGGGTTTAGTAAAAATTTCTGTCAATTGTGAGTTGGAGCAAATGTGTTGTAATGTAATAATCTTATTTTTAGTGAGTTATCTAATAAAATGATGTCTTATATCAATGTGCTATGTTCGACTATGTTGGACTGGATTTTTTGATATATCTATGGTACTCATATTATTACAATACAAAGTCATAATATCTTGGATAATTCCATATTCATTCAACATGCTTTTCATCCATATCATTTGAGTACACCCACTCCCTGCAGCTATATACTCAGCTTTTGCTGTAGAAAGAGGTACACAATTTTGTTTCTTACTGAACCATGAAACAAGGTTATTCCCAAGAAAGAAACATCCACCAGAGGTGCTTTTCCGATCATCAGCAGAACCCGCCCAGTCAGCACCACAATATCCCACCAGTTCAGAGGATGTATCATAGAAATACAGAATGCCAAAATCTGTTGTACTGTAAACATATTTGATTATTCGTTTAACTGCATTCAAGTGAGAGATACGAGGGTCTGACTGATACCGAGCACATATTCCAACAGCATAGGCAATGTCAGGCCTGCTTGCTGTTAAATATAAGAGACTCTCAATCATGCTTCTGTACAATTTATGATCTACTGCAGTACCAACAATATCCTTGGTAATTTTAGCATGTGTCACAGCTGAAGTTCTTTTCTATTGTGACTGATCCAGACCAAACTTCTGACTAAGTTCTTGGTATACTTCTCTTGCGATATAAATATACCTTCACTTTTTTGTTTGATCTGCAACCCCAGAAAACAAGACAATTTGCCTACTAAGCTCATTTTGAATTCTGATTTCATTATGTAAATGAAATTATTGAGAAGTGTTTGAGAAAATCCACCAAAAATAATATCATCCACATAAATTTGAGCTACGATGAGACCAGTGCTGGTTCAATTAATAAATAGTGTCTTGTCAGTTTCCCCCCTGGAATATCCTCTTTCACCCAGGTACATTGTTAGACGTTCATACTAAGCCGTAGGTGCTTGCTTTAATCCATATAGAGCTTTATTAAGTTTGTATACATACTGAGGAAATTCTGAATCAACAAACCATTTAGGTTGTGCTACATAAACTTCTTCATTCAAGTATTCATTCAAGAAAGCACTTTTAACGTCCATTTGATACAGTTTAAATTTTCGGAAACAGAATATACTGAGCAAAAGATGAATAGCTTCAAGGCTAGCCACAGGTGCAAAGATTTCATCAAAGTCAACACCTTCTACCTGGGCATAACCTTGAGCCACCAAACGAGCTTTGTTCTTTGTCACATTTCCTGATTCATCAGTTTTATTCTTAAAAATCCACTTAGTTCCTATAACATTCACCCGTCAAGCTTGGGAACCAAAGTCCACACATTGTTACGCTTAAATTAAAGTAATTCTTCTTGCATAACGTTTATCCAGTATTCATCCTCGAGAGCCTTCTCAACAGATGTGGGTTCTATTGCTGACACATAACATAAATCAGCAATCATTTTAGTGTAATCTACTTTCTCTTTCATTCTGGTAGTGATTCCAGCTGACGGATCACCTATTATGAAACTTAGGGGATGATTCTTTTTCACATGTGCAGAGGGAACAAGTACGGTTTCATCATTCATGGCCTCATCAGTTATTTTTTCTAAATTTGTCTTCGTACTGTCTGGCTGAGAATCATCTTTAGGCATTTTCTGAAGAAGGGTAGCAATAACATCATACATAACAGAAGTCTCATCATCCTCAATATTAAACTGGTTAACATTAGATTCAAAATCATTTACCACAACATTGATTGTTTCCATAACTGTTCCTAATTTAATATTAAAGACTCTGTACGCTCGACTATTTTGAGAGTATCCAAGAAAGATTCCTTTATCAGATTTCACATCCCACTTCCGATGATACTCTCTATCGGCTAGAATGTAACAAGTACTTCCAAAAATATAAAAATACTTAACATTTGGCTTCCTTCCCTTCCATAGTTCATATAATGTGACTGTCGTATCAGATCGAGTATTGACCCTGTGTGAATATGACATGCTGTGTTTACAGCTTCAGCCCAAAAATTCAAAGGTAAGGTTTTGGCATGTATCATAGCTCGAGCCGTTTCTTGTAAAGTTCTGTTCTTCCGTTCAACTACTCCATTTTGCTGAGGAGTTATGGGAGCAGTAAATTCATGATGGATTCCTTCCGGCAGACAGAAATTATTAAGATCTTCATTATCAAACTCCTTCCCATGATCACTACGGATCCTAATTATCTTTTGCCCCTTTTCACGTTGCAAATTCAAACATAGACTGATACATAATTTAACAATATCTGACTTTATTTTTAAGAACCGAATCCAAGTAAATCTAGAGTAGTCATCTACAACAACCAACACATACTTCTTTCCACCTAAACTTTCAGTTTGCATGAGACCCATAGGATCAAGATGTAGGAGTTCAAGGACTCTGATTGTATAACATTCCTTTAAGCTTTTGTAAGAACTTTTAGTTTGCTTCCCAACTCGACAGTCACCACAAAAGAATTTGCCATTGATATCTGAAGAAGGAATGCCTACAATTGCCTCGTTTCTGATAACTTTATCTAAGCTTCTCAAGCTAATGTGCCACAATTTCCTATGCCACAACCAGGTTTGATCAATTTTAGTTAAGTGATATATGTTTGAACTATTGGAGCTCTAATGATAACAATTAGCTGCTTGTCATCTGCCACTCATAAACACTTGATTATTTTTGTCAGTAACTACACAACCAGTGTTGTTAAAGTTTACACTGTATCCTTGGTCACATAGTTGACTTATACTAATCAAGTTTGCCTTCAGTCCATCCACATTTCTAACTTCATTAAGACAGGGTAGATTACTTTTATCAATGTTTTCTTTTGCAATAATTCTTCCTCTGGCTCCATCTCCAAAAGTAACATGACCTGAGGTGCATTTCTCTAATTCAGTAAAGAATGATTGATTGCCAGTCATATGTCTTGAACACCCACTGTCAAAGTATTCCAATGCTATTTATAGACTCAAATAATAACAATAATATTTATTATTATCATTTCCTTTTACCTTTAGAATATATATATATATATATATATATATATATATATATATATATATATATATAATACAAAAAATATACATATATCTTTATTCTCATTATCTTTCCTAAATAAATGCCTTAAATGCACAAAATCTTAGGCATTTATAACCACTAATAATAATAATAATAATAATAATAATAATAATAATAATAATAATAATAATAATAATAATAATAATAATAATAATAATAATAATAATAATAATAATACTTCTTTATTATTATTATTTTTCTCTCACCAAAATCTACAATAGACATATATATTTATTTAAACAATTATTCTCTCTTTTAAATAAATATATATCTTTTTGGTCCAATCAAATCAATCATCTCTCTCCTCATGGATTATCTTCTTTTCCAAACAAATATAATTATATTCCATCATATAATTAACTACTTTTCCAAATTATTAATTAAATATATATATATATATATATATATATATATATATATCCATATATATATATATATATACTCGATTAAATCCAGTTCCACCAAAACCAACTTTTCCCTCCAAAATCTCTAATTAATTTAATCAATCAAATCTTTTCCAATAAATCACTTATAACTTCCAACATGAATTATCTTTCTCTAAAATAATTATATTTTTACAAATAATTATATTTTCACAAAATATAATTATTTTACCTTTTCTCCCTTACTAAATATTCTTTCTCCAAAATACAATTATCTTTTCCTTAAATAATTATATTTCAACAAATATAATTATCTTTTCGTTTAACATAATAATTATAGATATATTTCCACATATACATATAATTATTAAATCTACAACAAACTTTCCACCCCACAATTTAATTAAATAACGTCCATAACACTACAAGAAAATGGAGCATTTCTGACGCCGAAAAGGACGTCGGCATAAAGAACGTCGAGAATAAGGGCTTTCTCGACGCCGTCAACAACGCGTCGGGAGATGCGTCGGGAAAACAATCTTTCCCGACGCAACACAAAGGCGTCGACAAGGGTACGTTGGGAAAAGGGTAAATTAATTTTAAAAAACGAACTATTCCCGACGCCGTGAAGAGTGCGTCGGAAGCGGCGTCGGGAATAGGGGTTTTTTCCGACGCCGCATGAAACGTCGGGAAAAGCGTTTAATGAGCGTCGGGAATTCCGCTTTTCCCGACGCTTTTTGAGGGATTTCCTGACGCCACGTTACTGCGTCGGGAAATCCCCTTTAAAATCGTTTCAGTTCTGTAATTTACAGAACCGAAACCGAGAGGGGAAATTAAGAAAGGAGAAGAAGTCGTCGCGATTTTCGTTGCCCTTCCGCCGTTGTTCTGCCGCTGTCCCTCGCCGCCGTTCCTCGCCGTTGTCCCTCGCCGCCGTCTGCCACTTAAGGTAAGTGGAATATGAAAATTTATTTAGTTTAAGTTTATGTTTTAGGGTTTTTTTTGATGAAAATTAGTTTAGGATTTTCTTTTGGAATAGATTTTTGTTTGTTAAATGTATTTTTGTATAGATTGTGTGTAATTTGTGGTTGAATTGAAATTGAAATTTGAAATTTGAATGGTTTAGGATTTTTGTTTTAGAAAATTGAATTGAGGGGGGATTTTATAGTTAAATGAAATCTAGAGGTTCACGCTTATGTTCGCTCGATCTAGAGATCTTTACGCCCAGAAAGAGTAAAGAACCATGACCTTACTAGTTTGCCCATGTAGTCGCTTGTGTTCTTCTTCGCCCCTCTCGGACCGGACCCCTATGAAAGTCGACCTTACGAGAAAAATGGATTTTCTCCGCAGTCCTTCGAAGTAAATAAATCCAGTTCGCATCTAATTTCAAGCCCAACGGCATACCCAATCGATCGAACTCAAACTTCGAAGATGCGAGGAAGTCAATAGAGTAGAAGGATGGGGATAGATGCGAGGGAGAATGAAATTTTGCGCGCGAAGCTACGTTGTTTTGCCGTTGGGTGTAAACGAAAGGAAAAAAAAACTAAAAGATTTTAGGGTCAAACTCTTGACTTAAATGTCTATGAGAACATTACCAATTAGGCGTGCATAAATATTTAGTGTTAAAATTTATTTTTAATAAACTAAACAATATAGCTGATCCAATTGTCATTCCCAAATTCAATTCCATTGCAATCTTCAACAGCATAACGTTATCTTTCGAGCTTCATATCTCCATCAATACTAACTCAATTTACACATATAACCACTTGATTTAATGCGTTTTTTTACGATCTTTACATCTATAATCATAACCGTAGCATTTTATTAGCGTATCTTGACCTTGAATTCCCTTTAAAATTTCGTAAAACCAAGTCAAAACTTTGAAAGACCATAACTTTGACCATAACTTTGAGCATAGTTCGAACCAAGTGCATGTAAACGTCGAGCGGGGATAGAGAGCGGTATGTGCGGTCGAGGTGGGGGATGGGCTTGCTTGGATAATGCTTGCACCTCGTTGCGGGCGTGTTGTCGGCATGCTTTCCTCTGTTCATTATGTTTATGTTTTTTCTAAGCATACGCACCTCGTTGGGAGACTTTTTATTATGTTTATGTTTTTTCTATTTTGAGAACTATATTTTGTTGTAGTCAACTTATTCATATTATTAATTTTAATTCTATTTTTTAATTTGTGTTTGTATATTTATTAATTTATTTTAATTTAATCCAAAACGTCGCGAAATTTTTTTGAGCAATCCGAACATCATTGTGAATGTTTGAGTAAACTATTATAAGGAAAAAAGTAAAAATAAAATATTTAAACAAATATAAAAAAGATTTCCCGACGTTCATTACGTCGGGAAAAAAAACGTCGGAAAAGAGGTTTTCCCTACGCCGGAATATGCGTCGGGAATACCTTATTCCCGACGCCGTATGCCGACGCATCTCCCGGCGTCGGGAAAACCTTTCCCGACGCCGTGTTGGTATGGCGTCGGGAAAGCCTCTCGCGACGCATTTCTCCCGACGTTCTTCCCGACGCCGTTTTGTACGTCGGGATATCCTTTCCCGACGTACTTTGCATTTTCGCCGACGTATTTGTGCGTCGGGAGTACCCCCATCTCTTGTAGTGTAATTATTTAATTAAATTCAACAACACTAAAAATCCACAATTTTACTTAATTCTTATAACTTATCATTTAATCAAAAACTCAACAAACACCACATGCCAAAACCTCTAATTAATTAAATATTCATCCAAGAAATATTTAATTAATTTTAATTTCCACATAAATCAAATGAATTAAAAAATAACGCCCAATAAATTAAATTTAATTAAACAAAATTAAGATAATTAACTCCAAAATTATCTTAATTTTTGGGGCGCTACAATCTTCTCTCCTTTAAGAAACTTTCGTCATCGAAAGTTCTAATCTTTGAACAACTTAGGATACTTGGCTCTCATGTCTTAATTAATTACAAGTTCTACCAAACTCCATAATCTTTAATTAAATATACACACCCATGTATATATATATATATATATATATATATATAATTAATCCAACACAAAACACCAAATACATTCCTTAACTTCAAATTCCACTTAATGTAACAACACCCAAAATAGGTTCCTTAATTTATGGGGTGTTACACTTTGTTTGGTCCCTCCTCCATAAAAAAATTAATATGGTGGATATCCTTAAAAAAAAAGCTCTGCAATTCTTATCTAAATTCAAGTATATGTGTTCTATGTATGGAAAAAGGCTAGGATTTGGATCATCTCTTCCTCAACTACAAGGTAACAAATTCCCTCTATAACAGATTCTTCTCGCATAGGGAACTTTGCAGACAAAAATTGTATCCAAGCCATAAAGGCATGTGCTCTCTCAAGCTCACAAGCAATGAAAACGTCGTTAAGCTCAGTGGTGGAACCACAATTCTATGGTCAATATGGAAGGAGAGAAACAACAAAACCTTTAGGGAAAAACAAAATTTGACCATCAACCTATGGGAAGATGTGTGTAATTTTATTTGATTGTGGTCTTGTGAAAACAAATTGCTCTTAAATTACAATTTGATACAAATCTCCCTCGATCTACAAGATTTCATTAAATAAGTTTTTTGTACTGGGCTTCACTCTAGTCCCTCTCTTCGATTCTGTACGACTATTATCATAGTAATATATTAGGAGTTCTATGTGCAACATCTCTTTGGAGATTGATATGCACATAGATCTATGTTATTTTTTGCTAAAAAAATAAAGTTGTTATTTGAGGACTTATTAATGAAATTGAATGTTATAAACTTGAATCAAATAAATTAAGATCCCAAGACTATATTGACCTAGCCGAGGTTATAAACAACTTGTGAAGAATTATTAATTTTCAAAGGTTAGTAAACCTTTGAAAAAGTTTTTTCGATGGAATCTATTTCAACACATTTCAAATGTTGAAATAACCTCTTAAAAAAGATATATCAAAGGTCTTTTAGTGGTTCTAACCTTAAAAAATGGTCAATTTTCTTGTAGTGGTTTTTCTCCAATTTCTATCTCGCTCTCAATTTCCTTCACTTATATATCAAGTCCCACAAGCTGGTTCTAAGTGTGAAGAATAGCAGATCAACTCTAGTGGTGGTCTTGAGTTCGATTTTATGAGAAGATTTTGAGGATCAGGCAAACTTTGAAGGTATGTTTTCTATAAACCCTAATTTTATGCATCAAGCCTGTTTTTCTTACAAAACTTGATTAAAAAGGTCGATAGCCACATGTCTAATTAGTAATTTATGTATGAGATACACTAACACAAGTCAATATCGTAGATGTTTATTAATCTATTTATTAGTGATGCATACTAATAAATTAGAATTTACACGTCAAAATATGTAAATAGATATGCATAATTTTAAAATATTTTTTTTAATAGCAAACGTAGAGGAACGAAGAATTGAATCCATATCCCAAGAGAAGAAATACTAATGAGAATTAATGTTTGAGCTATATTCAATTCATATATTGACAGTTTTTTGAGAACTAATATTTATTTGATTATTATTTTTGAAGCACTATTAAATAATACTTGAAATAAGTTGGTCGTTAAATGATGAATTTAAAAGTATAGACTTTCTAACATGGTTGGATCAATCATTATATTTTGATGATTAGGAGTTTAAAATTTTTGAGTGAGATTGACCAAGTTTTATACCATTTAATATAAAAAAGAGGAAAATAATAAAATATTGTAAATTTGTAACTATTGGTGGCATATTTATTTTAAAATTCATATCCAATGATGAATATGAAATCATTAGTACATAAACAAGTTATGGAAAACTTCAGGTGAAATATATCTAATAGTCCTAAATTTGTTGTTTTTTTTTTCCTTCCCAAAAACAATCTAAATGTCGACATCTAAATTGAAAGGAGTATAGTCTTTGAATAAAATCCCATCATAAATTACCTTGATCCAATCAAAGATAAGATTTAGGATGTAAAAAGTAGAGTAAAAAACAAGGTCTAAAATTTACAGATATAATTAGTTGCGCAAGCAATAAAATCCTAACTCATCATATAGCTTAGCCTTTTAAAAGCATTAAGCTTTCAAGGAGCTTTTCTTCAAGTCACAATCACCATTTTAAATTCTATCATTCATGGGGAAATTTTCAAAAAAATTAAAATTAAAATTAAAATAAATCCCACTTTATTCTTACTGTCATTATCAATCCTAGCTTTTCATAAGTATAGACACAACCAAAAAAAAAAAAAAAAAAAAAAAAAGGAAAAAAATGAAAGAAAAAGAAAAAGAGAAGAGAGGTTGTGACACACATACAAATATTTATAAAATAATATATATAATGTGTACTTTGGGAATTATATCTTTACATTAGCTCACTTTCATAAATCGTGTATTTGAAGCAAAAGACGAGCTTTTAGTGCCTCCAAAAGGACCTTCGGTTAAAGTTGCTTTTTTGATATATGGGTCATATATATGTTGCACACACATTGGTCCTCTTTTATCATAATAATTAATAGTAACAAAACTAGTAATAATAATTAAAGGAAGTGATTCATATTTAATCAAATTAAACTATATTTTATTTCAAATTTTTTTATAAAAAAAATCTTAAACTATATTTAATTGAATTGAATTGATGGGTGGCCCTTTTTCTTTAAACTGCTCCCCATCAATTTATACCATTTTATTTTTACAAATAGAAAATTATTGTAAATATTATGATGAAATTATTTCAAAACACAGTAAAGTTTTTATCATTGTAATATATTCTAAAATTTTATCATATTCGAAAAATTATGATTGAATTGTAAGTCTTGTATGATCCGATAAATTTTTTGATAGAAGATTTTTATCAAAGAGATTAAATTCAAATTATAAACTATAATTATAAGTTATATCTCATTTATAATAGGAAAGCCAAAATAACCATTTAACAATAAATAAATGAGTCAAATTACAGAATTTTTGTGGATATAGTTTTAAAAGTTAAAATTGAGTTCTTATAATTTAATAAAATATTATCAAATAATCTTTACGTTTCAATCAAATTCCAATTGTAATTTTTTTCTTAAATTATAATGGATTGAATTTGTAATTTAATGGAGTAATTAAGAATATTGAAGAAAGCACAAGTGTTTAGCGCTTTACCTTGGAGAATCTTTCTCATTCTCCTCTTAAAAAGATCTAAATTAAAATTCGTAGTTCCTTAATTATTTCTTTTTGTAGTAAAGATTGGTTAAGAAAAAAAAAGAACCAAAGAAAGAAAGAAAGAAAAAAAAAAAAAAAAAAAAAGAGAAGCTAAAGGTAAGTAAGGGATGGAGCTAGGTACTAGGAAATTCATAAGATACGTTCATGTACTTGCTCCATTAAATAATTTATGACGTGCATGAACAGAGACACAAAAAACACAAGAGTTATTGATATTCTTGGGAAAAGAGTAACCTTTTTTTTTTCTGATATATAAATTTAATTTAATTATGGGACTGGTAACATATTAGAAACATAGTACACTAAATAAAATTTAACCAAAAAAAAAGAAAAAAAAAAAAAAAAGAAAGAAAGAAAAGAACAAAAACAAAAACCCAAGTGATTATTTATCAGGTACAACCGAAATAAAAGCTAAAGTACTTAATTCTAATACATATATATGTGTTGTGTGTTTGGTAAGATTAGTTTTAAAGCTTTTACATCAATATGGCGTAACGCATGCCATCGCTTACCATAAGGTGGTTGATCTCGGAAATAGTGGAGGCAAAATAGTGGTCACCAGAGAGCCAGAAGGCGTCGGGGGAGCGGTGAACAGAGGGTGGAGCGAAGCAAGAGAGAATAGAGAAAGGAGCACGAATGATGTTGAAGATGGCGGTGGAAAAGGTTCGTCGGTTGTTGGCGGCGGCAGCGTAAGTGGGGAATTGATCAGTTGTAGTGAACATACTCTCATCAGCAATGCGGTGGCTGTTGGTGAAGTTGTGGAGGGTGGGGCGAATAACTGCAAACACCCGCCACATGATGATGATGTGTGTATATATATGGGTGTGTGTATGTGTGTGTTAGTTTTTTCTTGGGCTGTAGATCCTAAGGGAGGAAGAGGGAATAAACTAATGGGGGGTTTTGAAGAAGGAAATGAAGGGAAGAGAGAGAATGGGATGGGGGGTTTAGATTTGATAAATAGGAAAAAAAATATCAGTTAAGTTGGAGGGCTTTTTCTTTGTGGTCCTGCAGAGTTTATGGTATGGCTAGTTGGCTAGTGTGCCTAGGTCTTCCCACTTCCTTTTAAAGCCCATCATCCCCAACCCGCAAAATAAATTATAAAATAACATATTACTATTTTCAAATATACTAAAATCAATTAAAATATCTATATAAAGTACAATACAATATTCTAGTTTATTTACTATATACTATGCATACACAGGTAATTATAATGTATTTTGCAATATTTATAAATTTTTTAAGAAGTTTGGTTAATTCTTTAATATATAAGTGTGATATTTGTTTTTGTTGAAAAAAAAAATAATAGAAAAAGTAAACTTGAAGAAAATTCTAAATCCAAAAATAATATCACAAAGTTGAAAAGTTTTACGATACGAAGAATTATCCCTCCTAGATGTTAATTTCAAAATATTATTCAACGCAATTAACTAATATATATATTTAAAGTGCTTCAAATTGGGATGATTTAACATTAAAATTATATATACTATAATATAGTAATTGAAGTTCATTACTTTCTTAAAACTTGGATAATCGTCGAAATTCAATAAATTTTAGAAAAAATAAATTTTTAAATTTAAATTACTTCTCTTGCTTTTCTTTTACCATTTTAGTTCATACCATTCATGATTTATATATATATATATATTAATTTAATTATTTATTTATGAAAAGCCACTTATTGATAAACTAAAATAGGCTCAAGGTCAATCGTAAAATACAAACAACAATCAAGTATGGAATACAAACAACCTTACTTAGAGCTAGAAAAGTTGTACAAGCAACTGATAAAAACTCACAAAACCACCATCACTTTTAGTTTAATCTAAAGAAGAATAAGAAGCAAGTAATCCATGCACCCTAAATAAATAAATTA